>NC_133331.1:272350374-272950374 GCF_042186555.1 Aquarana catesbeiana | reverse complement strand
TTTGGCAAACAACCAATAAGGTATCTCCAAATATTGCAGCCCTGGAAACATCTTATAAGTGTAGTGCTACCCATGTGGGAGCCACAAATAGTATTAGGTCATCTGCTTGTTCTCTGACCCTAGTTGGAACCTCACTTCTACTGGCACCACCAGAATACCTCAGTTGGGAACCAGTAATCACACAAAACCAGCACACACTGATGACTAAAAGATAAACAGTTTGTATTGGTGAATCAAAGTGGACAATAATACATTAAATCAGCAGTTCAACATTAACACATAAAAGACTTGTGTAATAACTGATACAATGCGGTCAATCCAGGTACATTTAGGGTCAAACTCAGTGTTTACTGCAGTACCAAAGCATAAACAGTAGCTCCCTGCCTGACAGATTACATCCCAAGTGACCAAAAAAGGGTTAACAATAATTGCGAAGGCTAATTCTCTTGAAGACTCTCAGACAAGAGGGGCTAGGTTTAGGCCTGAGAGTTTGAAACACTACCTGAAACACAGCTCTTCTTTCAGGTAGGCCACAAAATCTGGACAATTCTGAATGTTAGGTTCTGCCGGCTCAGATGGGGCCCTTTAACGTTGGTGCCCGTAGACTGTGATATTTTGGGGAACATAGAGTTCAAGAACAGGTAAATAACAGGTTATCCTTAGTCAATGGAGTACCCCTGTAAGAGTGGCAGGGCAAAGGGAGCACATGCAAGGAGTTTTGAGTGCACTGTGAGCAAGGGATTTGAAGGAGTTAAGGGTATTATGCAGCAAATTGCAGAGTTAAGGGAGTAAACAGAAGCAGCAGTCTGGAAGAATAGTAGCCATGAGTGCTGTCTTGGCTCTTAGTGCTTGCTGCTTTTAGTTTGAAATGGCAGCACTGATGTGTTTAGCTCTCTCTGGGGAACAAATAGACGAAGAGTGATGGCGCTCCCTGAGTATAAGTTGCAAGGGAAAGTTAACATCTAGTCAAAGTCGTTAGCTGGGTTGGAAACCCTCTCACCCGAACCATATGTGGCTGTCTTTAGATGTTGGCACGTTCTCTGCGCGGTAGTGGGCCCCCTTAAACAGCAATGCCCGCAGCAGTTTGGAAGAACGTAGTTTGGCAGCCTTTCTGGGTAATGCTGGTTCCTCCTTGGATCCCCTCAGTGACTCGGTGCTCAGCTTGACAGTCTGTCCTTCAGCTCCGATCTAGCTTTGTTGGATGGGGTCCAACATGGTCTGGTCTAACAAAGCACAGCATGTCTCTCTCTTACACCCTCTCAGTTGGTGCACCTCTCTTGGGGTCACTGAGGATTACAGTATCTGGAACTGCCTCCTTCCAACCATGTACTACTCCCAAGGGTTCTGGTGACAGAAAACCATCAATTAAGGTTTGAGTTCCACCTGGTGGGCATGTCACAGATTAGGCGGTTTACTGGCAGGTAAAATTGACGCTGAATTTTAGCCAATCAAACACTGGCTGTGTATGACCACCTGAAATGGCTACAGACTCTGGCCTCTGGCTACAGACTTTTGGCCTGCTTTAGAAGATCTTGCAACCCTGGGTACCTGTTTGAGAAACGCTGCATCACCAAATTGTGGACATTTGCCAGGCATGACATATGTTTCAACTTTCCCTGTCAAAGGGCAGACAGGAGGTTAGTGCCATTATCGCACACCACCATTCCTGGCTTAAGCTGACATGGCATGAATCACCCCTGGGCCTGCCCCTACAGAGCTAGACAGATCAGCTGAAGCACTACATGGCATCTTTTAGCCTGACTCATCAAATAGCCCCTTGAATGCTTAGGGGGTACTCGTGGTTCATAGGACAATTCAGCAGAGTAGGCATGGAGGAAGAGGAAGAGGAGGGGTGGAGCTGACAAATCTTGCATCATTACCACCGGCTGTATGGAGAAGTGGCGGCAAAACAAGCTCCAGCACTAAGCCTTGTCCTGCATCCTTCCTAGTTGCAAGCGAATTACCCAGTGCGCTGTGAAGGAAATGTAGCAACCCTGACCATGCTTGCTGGACCATGTGTCACTACTCTGGGCCACTGCAAGTACTGGACAAAACTGCGTGCTATTGCCCCTAAACAATTCCACTTGCACTCCTTTACTGCTCTAGTCAGTCTTGGATCGCCTGATCCATATCTTGACAGACAAGGGAGAACAGATCGTTTGCCCCAACAACAAACCCCCCAAAAGTTGCCTGGATGGGCTAACAAGCTTGTTTACCTGAAAAGCACCAAAGAAAGCCACCAAAAAGGCAGCCCTGAACAAAATCACCTTTAAAATGTGATGAACAGACCGTAGTCAAATGTTTAAGCACAGAACCCAGCACTGAAAAGGAAACTAGACGCTGAGAATCACAACTACGCTGACCCTTACTGTAACCCTTAATTGCCTGACATACCACAAAAGACTTGGTGAAATCCGTAACAGCCACCAACCTAAATAAAAACGCGAGGCCTGCTAATTTTCTATCCATCGTGGACACCAACATAACATGCGTCACATTGCTGCAGACAAAATATAACACCAATGATGACATGTCTACCCCAGAGTCCGCCCCGCCTACCTCCTCAAGTAAAGAGAACTATTCCTTCCAAACTTTGGAATGTCACCCACGTTCCAGTGCTGAGTGAATCCTGCATCAGTCCAGCGGCAATTCCAATGCAATCCTCCAGAGCTGCCGAGGACAAGACATCCCACTGAAAATGAGACAAGGCATCTTCTAATTTGTTGGTAGTTCCAGGGATATGCACAGCATGAATAAAAGTATTCATCCACAAACAACATAAAACCAAGTAATGCAAGAGCCTAACCACAGGGGGGAAGAAGCCGATATGTTATTAATCACTACAACCACGCCCACATTATCACAATTGAATCACACTTTTTTGTTCCCAAAGGCCTCCCCCCAGAGTTCCACTGACAAGACTATGAGAAAAAGCTTGAGTAGCACCAGGTTCTTCAAAAAACCAGCATCGTGCCATTCTGCAGGCCATGGGTCAGCATTCCAGTGCCCCTAAAAATAAGCTCCATAACCTGCCAAACTTACTGCATCTGTGAAAAGGACCAAATCCACATTGCTGACTGGACCCTCCAGCCACAAAGAATGGCCAATAAATTATTCAAGAAACCCCTGCTTCTTTTTTTTTCCTCTTTCTCTTTCTTTTTCTTCTTCTTTCCCCCTATCTTTACTTGCTGAAAGGCCTGCGGGTCTTTTCTGGTTTTTCTTTGTTCTTACTAACTGGTATAAACCGAGTAAAGTGTCATGTGGGATACAGAGACTTCCAAAATCCCGACACCCAGTTTATATCTCATCTCAATGTACATGTTTGTTTGAGCAGAGGTCTTTTCTATGTTTGTGCTGTAGACCTACTATTGCTGAAAATGTTCATGGATGTGGTATCTGTATTTACCGTGTGTGTTCTCTTTAAATAAAGTATTGAAAAAAAAAAAAAGATTCAAGAAAAATGTCCCAAATACGAAGGTAAGCCCTGAGCCCTTTGAATCCGACACGTAATGGCCCGGGGCCTTGATGTAGCTGCTGACAATCGCCTACAGAAATTTATGCCCATGGGAATAATTCTGAAAGCAAAATTTAGCTTGCCTAACAGTCCTTTACTCCGGCGGTCCAATACACAGGAAATTATGCAGATAGTGGATGACTGAGTTCACCCCGGAGACCTCCCTAACCGTCCATTTGATGAACGAACTGAATGTTTCAAACAGGGCACACGGGATGGAACAACCCATCGGCAGGCAACGATCTACAAAGTAAGAACCTTGCCAAAAACATTGAACCAAATGGAAACTCTGAGGATGATCAACATTGGATTTAGCCATGAGTGAGCCCATACCATACTTCCCTACCCAAGAAACAGCGGCATAAAATGATGTATAGGTAACCGCACAGTCCTGCGGGTCAATGCCATCATTCACTGAGCCTCCTTTCAGGTACCAAAGATAGTGAATCATCCTAAATTTTTCTGGCTCTTTCTTCAGAAACACGCCCAATGGAGAAATCACCAGCTGCGGAAGAGCAGTTTCTCCGACACAACAGCTGGATGAAGGAGTGCTGAACGTATTATTGGAAACAGGAGGAACCTCCTGCCATGTACTTGGGATACGAAACCCTCCCTAAACTCGGACTCCAGAAGACAAGCCACCGTCTGATCCGGGTACCTATTTAGAAAAGGAAGCATCCTTTCCAGCCTGCACCTTTACCTTGTTTAAAACAGTGAACGAGGGAATGATTATAGGGGTTGGTCCCGGAAAAAACTGCCCCCCAGCCCTGGAAGAAGTCATCAACTTCATCCATAGGCTGCTATCCTTTTGGTCCCAGCATATGGAGGGGTGGATGGCTTTTCTCTGACAAAACTGTTCGTCATAGCGGATCCATGCCAGCCCTCCATAGACCCTGTGAGCCTCTTTGATGGCCTCTAAGTAACAAAATAGGGCTGAACAGTTTTCTGGAGCTTTTTCCCCATCACGCTAGCAAAAATCGCAAACGCCTGTAACCAGTTTGCAAACGTCAGAGGAATAAGCCGATACATCCTCTTCTCCTCCTCATTTTTGCTTTCATCCAGTTTAACGTGATTTGAATGAAATTGTTCTAGTGGGAGCAGAGACATTTTTCCACATACTTGACCTTACAGATTTTTTTTGGGTACTTCTGCTTTATGGTGTGCACCGAGAGGTCCCTTGAACCATACATATAATTTGCATTTTGCCGAGTCAGCTAACTGCACATTTGCCATGTCCTTGTCCCCCTCTTTTGCTGTCACAGCGAAATCGCTCCTGTGGTGTCCTTTTGCGTGCCCGTGACGACCACCGACGGCGCTCTTGGAGGGGCAGAAATGCCACCAGTAGGCATCTCTGTGTCCTGAGGGGGGCCCACGGCATCACTGGCGGGGTGTCCCTCGACGCCCCTGCTTCCAATTGGCGCAATAAGTCCCTCAGACAGTCCCAGAGAACCCCACGAGCCATCCGGAATCTGACTTCCCTACCTGTTCTTGGGACCCCTGTTCTCCAGCCCCAGCCCCTCCCAGCATAACAGGAAAAGACAAAGCAGGAATAGTACACTCACCAGGCTGCACTGGGCAGGATGCCCCTCAAGCCGCTGTTCCAGACACCCCCGCCACATCCAGGGTCTCTTCTTCCAGCGCCTGCTCTTCAGAGCTGCTGGCCTCCCCCTCCAAGCAGACTGATGCCTGCCGCCATCCTCACCTCCACTCTGGCAGTACTCTGGGCAGCTTTCCCAGACCCCGACATGGGCCTGGGGGCATGCACTCCTGAGTGATGGGCTCCACAGGCCTCGGAGCCTGTAACATGAAGTGACCATGCACCTGCATGATGAGGGCTGCTGGCTGCACCAGTTGACAGGCCATGCCCGCTGTGGAAACTCTCCCCCGCCGGGCTGACATGCCGACCGGCCCATTGCCAGCAGTGCCAGCCACCCGAACCTGTGACCGAATGACAGAGGAGGGGACAGGTGTTGCAGTATGGTGAGTGTCCCCTCCCCTTGTGGGCTCCGCCTTGGACGGGGATTCCTCCCAGGGACACTACTTGCAGAAGCAGTCTTTTATCTAGCAGGTGGGCCTAAAGGGTCCCTACCGGGGCTCCCAATGCAGCAGTGAGCCCTAGGGGTATGTTCTGGGCTGAGGCGCTCCAGGGCTGAGACCTCCGAGCCCATGTGGTAGCAGGCCCTGGCTGAGGGGGGTCCTGCTTCACCCCTTGTAGTGACGCTACTACCTGACTCTGGACCCACTCAGGGCCATGTACTGCAACTGCAGCTCTGTGCTGGTGTAAAATCTGCTCCAACTCAATACTTTTTCCCTCTCTACAGGCAAAATCGCAGAATATGGCCAGACAGACATAACTTCTATGATTTCCAGACTGCAAGTGATGCCCCTTCACTCCTCAACTACTATCTTATCTGCTTCTCCCCATCACCCTGTCTTCTCGTCCAATAAGGTAAGTCCTTACCATTCATCCCCAACCCCTAATTTAACTCACTACTGCCTGGTTTTCCTTCCACCCTGTCATGTATGCTCTTCCCTTATCACTTTATTCAAGCTCCGTGCATGTCTTGAAGAACCATCTTAAGCCATAAATCACAAAACAGAACTGTATTGCAAAGCGGCTGCATTCCAAACAAGAGGCTCAGTCCCGATTCCATTCACTTTTGACACCATATTTCAAGTATAGAAATGAAGACACTGCAAGCTGACTCTGAGGAGTCATGTTGAACTGTATAATTACATCCAGGTCAAAGATAAGAACAGAAAACAGGAAAACACCACTTGCTTATCGGACCAATTCTGTGGTATGATCATTGTTTACATATGCGTGCAGGACTTGCGTATGAGTTTGCATTTTGCATGAAGGGACAGGGCCGCTTTACATTTTTTAAAATTTATTTTATTCCAAACTTTTTTTTTTACACCGCCTTTAATTTTTTTTGTGTAGCAATGTGGACTACAATTGCAAAGTACAGTGATCCTCTGGAATTTCTATGTATCGCATGTCCCTCTAGTGCCCAGTGTTACTAACTGACATCATATTTGTGAGCCAAACCAAAGGGATTGTGGGGATAGTAGTCCCTCAGAATGGCAATTGCTCTGCATGACTATACACCTGACTACATATCCCAGGGATCTTTGCTACCATCAGGGAGATTGCTGGAGGGAGCTATAAAAGAAACCAGAGACCCCACACTCTCTTCCTGCTCGGCCTGCTGCGTGACTGACCTCTCCATGCATGGAGAGCGAGGTCACGGCCTACCACGCAGGGTACAACATTCCAACCTGGATCAGAAGGGCCTAACACTGCTTGCTGTTCATCAGACATCTATCCAGCACCACCTCGGTCAGCCAACAATCCGTGCTTCAAGCCTCGCACTGGGAGATTGTCACAGTGGATCCGCTGCGTCGCTCCGGAAGCTGCTGTCCAGAAGGCATTGAATCGGCCTGGTCATTGTTGAGAGGACAATTGCACACTTTTGGAAACCCTTTCTTACTATTTCATTGGGACACTGTGTACAGACTGCTCCCCCCCCCCCCTCTCTTTCTACACGGATATGAGCCAGCTAGTCGATAGCTTAGTGTAGAATGGGTCTGGAAATGCCAACCAGAGCTATCGAAGACTCAGGTTTTTCTCAGGGCAGTTGCCAACTCCTGTGGGGGAAGATGAATTTGAAACCTGGATGAGTCAGGCCCTTCAGGCCATGGAAGAGTGGATTGTTTCAAAGGCTGTGAAATGGCAACGACTTAGTGAAAGCCTTCAAGGCCCGGCGGCTGATATGATCCATAATCTGAGGCAGTGCATGAAAACTTATGTTGCCATGGACTACATAGATGCTCTGTATGCTGTGTTTGGGAGGGTAGAAACTACCGCAGACCTGATGTACAAATTAAACCACACTCACCAACAAAAGGGAGAGAGTCTGTCCAAATACATATCTCGAGTAGACAGAAAGATGCATCAAATTATCCTCAAGAGGGGTATTGACTAGGAATGAGCTGAACACCCCCCCTGTTCGGTTCGCACCAGAACTTGCAAACAGGCAGAAAATTCTATTTCTACTTGCGAACAGGCAAAATTTCTATTAATGAATTGCCGGTCCGACAATACACATAAAAGTTAATTGATAAAAACGGCATGGGAATTCCCCACAGGGGAACCCCAAACCAAAATTTAAAAAAAAAATGACGTGGGGGTCCCCTAAATTCCATACCAGGCCCTTCTGGTCTGGTATGGATTTTAAGGGGAACCCGGCGCCAACATTTTTTTAAAAAATGGTGTGGGGTCCCCCCAAAAATCCATACCAGACCCTTATCCGAGCACGCAACCTGGCAGGCCGCAGGAAAAGAGGGGGGGACGAGAGAGCACCCCCCCTCCTGAACCATACCAGGCCACATGCCCTCAACATTGGGAGGGTGCTTTGGGGTAGCCCCCCAAAACACCTTGTCCCCATGTTGATGGGGACAAGGGCCTCATCCCCACAACCCTTGGTTGTGGGGGTCTGCGGGCGGGGGGCTTATTGGAATTTGGAAGCCCCCTATAAGAAGGGGACCCCCAGATCCCGGCCCTCCCCCCTGTGTGAAATACAATACTGTGTGAAGGTACAAAAGTGCCCCTACCATTTCACAAAAAAACTGTCAAAAGTGTTAAAAATGACAAGAGACAGTTTTTGACAATTCCTTTATTTAAATGCTCCTTCTTTTTAATTTTGGCGTGGGGTCCCCCTCAAAATCTATACCAGACCCTTCAGGTCTGGTACATAGATGCTCTGTATGCTGTGTTTGGAGGGTAGAAACTACCGCAGACCTGATGTACAAATTAAACCACACTTACCAACAAAAGGGAGAGAGTCTGTCCAAATACATATCTCGAGTAGACAGAAAGATGCATCAAATTATCCTCAAGAGGGGTATTGACTAGGGATGAGCCGAACACCCCCCTGTTCGGTTCGCACCAGAACTTGCGAACAGGCAAAAAATTCGTTCGAACACGCAAACACCGTTAAAGTCTATGGGACACGAACCTGAATAATCAAAAGTGCTAATTTTAAAGGCTTATATGCAAGTTATTGTCATAAAAAGTGTTTGGGGACCTGGGTCCTGCCCCAGGGGACATGGATCAATGCAAAAAAAAGTTTTAAAAACAGTCCTTTTTTTCAGGAGCAGTGATTTTAATAATGCTTAAAGTGAAACAATAAAAGTGTAATATTCCTTTAAATTTCGTACCTGGGGGGTGTCCATAGTATGCCTGTAAAGGGGCGTATGTTTCCCGTGTTTAGAACAGTCTGACAGCAAAATGACATTTCAAAGGAAAAAAAGTCATTTAAAACTACTCGCGGCTATTAATGAATTGCCGGTCCGACAATACACATAAAAGTTCATTGATAAAAACGGCATGGGAATTCCCCACAGGGGAACCCCAAACCAAAATTTAAAAAAAAAATGATGTGAGGTCCCCTAAATTCCATACCAGGCCCTTCAGGTCTGGTATGGATATTAAGGGGAACCCTGGCCAAAATTTAAAAAAAAAATGGCGTGGGGTCCCCCTCAAAATCTATACCAGACCCTTCAGGTCTGGTATGGATTTTAAGGGGGACCCCGCGCCAAAATTAAAAAGAAGGAGCATTTAAATAAAGGAATTGTCAAAAACTGTCTCTTGTCATTTTTAACATTTTTGACAGTTTTTTTGTGAAATGGTAGGGGTACTTTTGTACCCCCTTACCATTTCACACAGGGGGGAGGGCCGGGATCTGGGGGTCCCCTTCTTAAAGGGGGCTTCCAAATTCCGATAAGCCCCCCGCCCGCAGACCCCCACAACCAAGGGTTGTGGGGATGAGACCCTTGTCCCCATCAACATGGGGACAAGGTGTTTTGGGGGGCTACCCCAAAGCACCCTCCCAATGTTGAGGGCATGTGGCCTGGTATGGTTCAGGAGGGGGGGGTGCTCTCTCGTCCCCCCTCTTTTCCTGCAGCCTGCCAGGTTGCGTGCTCGGATAAGGGTCTGGTATGGATTTTTGGGGGGACCCCACGCCATTTTTAAAAAAAATTTTGGTGCTGGGTTCCCCTTAAAATCCATATCAGACCTGAAGGGTCTGGTATAGATTTTGAGGGGGACCCCACGCAATTTTTTTTTTAAATTTTGGCCGGGGTTCCCCTTAATATCCATACCAGACCTGAAGGGCCTGGTATGAAATTTAGGGGGACCCCCCACAGCATTTTTTTTTTTTAATTTATTTCGGGGTTCCCCTGTGGGGAATTCCCATGCCGTTTTTATTAATGAACTTTTATGTGTATTGTCGGACCGGCAATTCATTAATAGCCGCGAGTAGTTTTAAATGACTTTTTTTCCTTTGAAATGTCATTTTGCTGTCAGACTGTTCTAAACACGGGAAACATGCGCCCCTTTACAGGCATACTATAGACACCCCCCAGGTACGAAATTTAAAGGAATATTACACTTTTATTGTTTCACATTAAGCATTATTAAAATCACTGCTCCCGAAAAAACGTCCGTTTTTAAAACTTTTTTTTTGCATTGATCCTTGTCCCCTGGGGCAGGACCCAGGTCCCCAAACACTTTTTATGACAATAACTTGCATACAAGCCTTTAAAATTAGCACTTCTGATTTCTCCCATAGACTTTTAAAGGGTGTTCCGCGGCTTTCGAATTTGCCGCGAACACCCCAAATTGTTCGCTGTTCGGCAAACATGCGAACAGCCAATGTTCGAGTCGAACATGAGTTCGACTCGAACTCGAAGCTCGTCCCTAGTATTGACCCCAAAGATGTTGACCAAGCTCGCCTAGACTGGGTTTTGCAAGGGGCCTGGCCAAACCATCCTATTGTGTTAAAGTTGCTACTGAAGAGAACCCAGGTGGTGCTCATGTACCCTGCATTGATAGGAGAAGTACATGAGGAGAAGGCTCTATTAGAAGAGAAAAACCAAAGATCGAGAGAATGGGGCCCTATTGCTGGCAACAGAGAGAAAGTGGTGGCTCGAGCTGTTCATGCGAAAATGGGTTTCTCGGATGAGGATAGTGGAACTGAGTCTGAACCGCTGGGATTGGCCATTTTTGACATTACCAAGCCAGTAACTGAACTCGGGGCAACCGAACTGATGGCCCAGGTAGCTCAGGCACAAACCCAGATGTATCATACTCTGATGCGAGTAATGGAGACTCAAGCAAAGGTTCAAGAACAAGGAACTCGTCAATGGGAGCAAAATCTGTATCAAGGGCGAGAAAAGAGATGTTACGGGTGTGGAGAGGTTGAACACTTCTGAGCTGAGTGCCCCAAGACTGGCATCAGCCCTCAATTACTGAAGTTCTGAAAGCCTTACAAAAATTACTCTTCCCAAAGCCGGCGGAAACTTCAGGGGACCTCAGTGAAGGAGCTAGTTATGAGTTCCGAGGGAAGTGCTCCAAAACCAAGAAAAGATATAAGAAGAAAAAGGGACACAAGTCACCTGCTGCCCCTTCCCCTTTCTCACCCAGAAAAACAGAAACAAAATCCTCAGGAAAGGGAAGACAAGGACAGGAAATCACTGCACACCTTACTGAGCGAGTAGTTAGACCAACTCCACTGCCTCCAAAGAGCATGTCATAAACTATAGAGTCACTTGCGGGAAACCTGCCGAAGAACTTAGTGGGGCCCTCCCCTATAGTCTCGGTACAAGTAGAGGGTATCTGTACTCAAGTCCTACTGGATACTGGAGCTCAGGTGATGTTGCTGTATCGAGACTTTTACCACAAGTACTTGAAGCACATCCCTTTGTGCAAACTCAAGGAGTTGGAAATTTGGGGCATAGGGACTCAGAAGTGCCCATATGACGGATACATACCCATCAAGATCACCTTTGATACTGCAGTGGCGGTAAAACCAGAGACTTTCGATACGCTGGATGTTGTTTGCCCTCGACCTCCTGGGGCAGGCCAAAATTCCTTGATAGGCACTAACACCAACCCTGTGAGGAGACTACTCATTCCACTGGTCTTAGAGGGTGCCCCAGTAGGGAAGATTCATCCTCAGCTGAGGCAGGCATTCCAGCGAGTGTTGCAGGAGAATAAGGCATCCGCGGAAGGGGTAGGAAGACTGTGGCGATTGGACACCCATGAAAGGGTGTTGCAGCCTGGGGAAAGGGCCTGTCTGAAAGCCATGGTCAAGCTGTCATGGGACCAGCCGGGTCCTTACGTGGTGGTGTAAGCTGACTCAACAGAGGAGGAGGTTGGAATAGAACTTGTCCCGGATATCATACCCACTAGGCATTACTGAGAAGTGGGGGGGAGGGGGCGAATTCCTGTCAGTGTAAGGAATGTCACCGGTCACCCAATCAGCCTAGAGCCCTGGATTGTGATTGGAAAAGGAAGTGCTGCCACCACAGTGGCGGGGGATGAGCTAGTTCAGAAGGAGGATGGAAGAGGGACTACTGTCCACTGCCCAAATCTGCCCTCCAGATGGGAGGAGAGGATCAAAAAAATGGACTTTGTAGACACCAATCGTAAAATTAGATAAGAATATTTTATTATACAAAGAAATACAAAAATCAAACAACATAAACATTTAAAAAAGCATTGCAATACAACGCAAAATAGTAACTATTGCCCTCTCACATTTGAATAAGGGATATATAGGGATCCCCCCTCCTCCCTGTTTTCCCCCTTTCTTTCCCTTCTTTTTCCTTGTTCCTTTCTCCTGTCTTCTTCTTATTCTCTTTTGGTAATTGGGACTTTTCACTCCATTATGGATCCAGGCTTTACACATTTAAAAAAGGCCTTACCAGACACGTCCCCGCATGTGATTGTTTGTCACCATATGCTTGTTGGTTGACTGATCCACCGGTTGGCTCCCCTATGCTGTTCATTAATACTAACTGAAACGCGATTAACAAGACTCTAAGTGAATATTAATATTATGTATTATCTTGGTGTGTGTCGTTTTTCTCTCTCTCCCTAATATAGGTGACTTAAATTGCTCCTGAAGAAGCATTCATTTGCGAAACATGTAGAGCTCTTTTAGTATGTCGTCTCTCATATTGAACAGAGGGTTATGATTTCCCTCCCTGGTTTGAGAGTTATCCCTTTATATCCCTTATTCAAATGTGAGAGAGCAATAGTTACTATTTTGCGTTGTATTGCAATGCTTTTTTAAATGTTTGTGTTGTTTAATTTTTGTATTTCTTTGTATAATAAAATATTCTTATCTAATTTTACGATTGGTGCCTACAAAGTCCATTTTTTCACTCTCTTGGGTACAGTTTTGACATTTGTAGATTTAGGACGTTGGCACTGCTCTACCTATTGAGTCTCCACAGTCCATCCTGTGGTGAGACTTGGTACTCCTGTTCATGCTTTAGGAGAGGATCAAAGTTCATATAGCCCGATGGGAGAAGTTGTTTTCCAAGAATGGCTTTGATGTGGGCTGTGCCAGGAGTGTTCAGCATCAGTTCGGCTAACTGAAGATAAGCCTTTTTGTGAAAGGGCCTGGTGAATTCCCTTGTGTGATCTAGAGGATCTTTGAGAAAAGCTGGCTGAACTGAAGAGGTCAGGGGTCATTAAGGAGTCCAGAAGCCCTTATGCGTCCCCGATTGTGGTAGTGAGAAAGAAGAATGGGTCCCTTCGGATGTGCACTAACTACCGAACCTTGAACCGAAGGACTATCCCAGATCAGTACACAAAACCCCCGCAAATAAGAGGCCCTGCAATGCTTATCAGGGGCTAAATGGTTCAGTGTGCTGGATCTAAAGAGTGGATACTACCAGATATCCATGCATCCAGATGACTGAGAGAAGAGGGCTTTCATCAGCCCTCTAGGGTTTTTCGAGTTTGACCAAATGCCACAAGGATTAACAGGGGCTCCTGCCACTTTCCAGAGATTGATGGAGAACACTGTTGGTTATATGAACTTGGTAGAAGTGCTAGTGTATCTTGATCTCGTGTTCGGCAAAACGTTGGAGGAGCACGAAACACAAAGCTCGGTTGGAGAAAGTTTTCCGACTACACACAGAGGGGCTGAAGCTGTCGCTAGTGAAGTGCCAGTTCTACCAGAAGGGGGCATGTAGTGTCAGCTGAGGGAATAGCTACTGACCCTCAGAAGTTGGAGGCTGTTACTTCCTGGCCTTGCCTGAACACCGTCACTGAGATGAGGTCATTTTTGGGTTTTCTTACTTTAGAAGATTTGTGAAGAACTTCTCACAGATTGCCCGGCCATTGAACGAGCTGCTTCCTGAAGAGGAGAGCGATGATGAAGAATTAACTCTTGATTGGTTGTGGGTTTCTCCTTTGGAAGACAATCCCATCACCACTGGGACCGAGGAAAAAGACAGTCAGGAGACACTCTTTAGGAGGAAGACATGTCCCCCATTATAGGAAATTGAAACACCAGAACTTCACTTACCAAGGGGAGACGAGGAAGTCAAGATGGAATCCAATGAAGTATCTAGTGTGATAGAGACTCCCACTCCCCCTACTAGTACAGCAGAGAGAGAGACTGTTCCTGAACTAGAGCCTGAACCAGAACCTGATCCAGAGCCTGATTCAGAGTCTGAACCTGGATCCAGATGTAGTTTCTGGGGGAACAGAACGGGGACCAGAGCCACTGGAAAAGATCTACTCCAGGTTGAGACGGAAGCTATGCCCTCCAAAAAGACTGACGTATGATACATTTGGAGAAAATTCTGACAAACTTATACCACTCAATGTTCCAGTCAAGCACTTGCCTCCTTTATTGAACCTTTAGTAAAGGATGACCTTGATCCACCTCCTGACACTACTGGGTGGGCCACTAACTTGTTATTGGCCTGTCACAAAATGAATATGACTTCGCTTGATAATGTATATAATTTACTGTTAGAAGATCCTTCTTTGGGTCAGTTGTTGACTGTTGCAACTTCTGTTTTGTCAGATGATTAATCCTCCATTTGCTTATGATACACTAAGGTGATCCCACAGGTTGTGTTCTGTCTTCAGGGACCAAAGTGGGGGGAGGATGTAGCAGTATGGACTACAGTTGCAAAGTACAGTGATCCTCCAGGATTTCTATGTATCGCATGTCCCTCTAGTGGCCATCGTTACTGACATCATATTTGTGAGCCAAACCAAAGGGATTGTGGGGATAGTAGTCCCTCAGAATGGCAATTGCTCTGAATGACTATACACCTGACTACATATCCCAGGAATCTTTGCTATCATCAGGGAGATTGCTGGGGGAGCTATAAAAGAAGTCAGAGACCCGCCCCACTCTCTCTTACTCCTGGGCGATGGACCTCTCCATGCATAGAGAGCGAGGTCGCGGCCTGCCACACGCTGTTCAACATTCCAACCCGTATCAGAAGGGCCTAACATTGCATGCTGTTCGTCAGACATACATCCAGCACCACCGCGGTCATCCGACAATCCGTGCTTCAAGCCTCGCGCCGGGAGATCATCACAGTGGATCCACTGCACGAGCGTCGCTCTGGAAGCTGCTCTCCAGAAGGCATTGAATTGGCCTGGTTGTTGGTGAGAGGGCAATTGCCCACTTTTGCAAACCCTTCCTTACTATTTCATTGGAACATTGTGTACAGACAGCTTTACCTTGGCAATACGTTACTGCAAAAAAATGAGAGAAAATATTCAGCGCTGACACACAAGGACACAGCTAAAAGTAAACTGTTAGCTGGCACTCAAGGTTAATTCAAACAATACCTCAAATAGACAGCATAATAAAACAGTACTGCACAATTCATAAATGTCCATTAAAATGCATAAATATGTAAATATCAAAAAAAGTCACAACTGGTACATGTGGAGACAGCGTAAATCACTAATGAGTGCGGTGACACACAAAATTGATGAAAGATCCGGTGACTGTGATCCTTCCACCACAAATACAGATGGCCTCTCACCTCCAAAATTCAACCTGAAACAGGTCACAAAGCAAGACACAGATCACCAGGCAAACACATCCCAAATCTCAACTCCGGTTGCCATCCTCAGATCCACACTCACTGAGATAGTCAATCATGTATATATAAAATAGAACAAAGCGATCTATAGCTCTCCGTTTAACATGTTTATTAATAATAAAAGAAATAACAAATGTGCACTTACATTACCACTTCAGCCCCGGAAGAATTTACCCCCTTCCTGACCAGAGCACTTTTTGCGATTCGGCACTGCGTCGCTTTAACGGACAATTGCACGGTCGTGCGACATGGCTCTCAAACAAAATTGACGTCCTTTTTTTCCCACAAATAGAGCTTTCTTTTGGTGGTATTTGATCATCTCTGCGATTTTTATTTTTTGCGCTATAAACAAAATAAGAGCGACAATTTTGAAAAAAAAACGCATTATTTTTTACTTTTTGCTATAATAAATATCCCCCAAAAATATATAAAAAAACATTTTTTTTCCTCAGTTTAGGCCGATACGTATTCTTCTACATATTTTTGGTAAAAAAAAAAAATAGCAATAAGCGTTTATTGATTGGTTTGCGCAAAAGTTATAGCATTTACAAAATAGGGGATAGTTTTATGGCATTTTTATTAATAATTTTTTTTTTACTAGTTTTGGCGGCGATCATCGATTTTTATTGTGACTGCGACATTATAGTGGACACATCGGACATTTTTGACACATTTTTGGGACCATTGTCATTTATACAGCGATCAGTGCTATAAAAATGCATTGATTCCTGTGTAAATGACACTGGCAGTGAAGGGGTTAACCACTAGGGGGCGGGGAGGGGATAAATCAGTACTAGGGAGGTGTTTCTAACTGTAGGGGGGTTGGGCTGTGTGTGTCAGTACACTGATCTCTGCTCCCGATGACAGGGAGCAGAGATCGAGTGACACTGTCACTAGGCAGAACGGGGAGATGCTGTTTACATCAGCATCTCCCCATCCCTGCTCTCCGTGAGATGATCGCGGGTATCCCAGCGGCGATCGAGCGGCGCGCACGCAATGACATGGCGGGAAATTCAAATGGACGTACCTGTACGCCCATTTGCCCAGCTGTGCCATTCTTCCGACGTACATTGGCGTGCGCTGGTCGGGAAGCGGTTAAGCTGCACTCAGATCCAAGTGCGGGCACATAAGCATGTAGTATTATCTAACCACCGAGATGGCCGCGGGTGACGTCATGCATGACACCTGACCCCCGTACGCGTTACGTCCGTAGGCGGGACTTCCTCAGCGCGAGGCAGGAATTGGCCTGGTCATTGGTGAGAGGGCAATTGCCCACTTTTGCAAACCCTTCCTTACTATTTCATTGGGACACTGTGTACAGACAGCTTTACCTTGGCAATACGTTACTGCACCTAATTTTGAACACTGTACCTAGACATCTTTAGCTTCTGCAATTTTTCAAGAAATTCCTTTGCTTGTTACTACACCTTATTGGATATAGTTAATGAGCTCTGACTGCCAGTGAAGACCATCAGGCCTGAAACGGGGACATTGATGTCATTACGGCCTAAAGGCCCTTCATACCATTTCTATTAGGCATGATCTCTCATTAGGATTAAAGGTTAATAGGCCGGCCTGGGTTCCACCTTTAGAAGTTTGCCAGTATAAATACTTAAAGCAGAGTTCCACCCAATTTTGAGAGGTGGTCTTAAACAAAAGACCACATGTGCTTGTCCCAGAAGACAAGCTGGCCATTCACAAAGCGCCGCGCGACTCGCGCATGCGCAGTCAGAAACCAGCAGTGAAGCCGCAAGGCTCCACTGCCGGTTTCCCTTAGTTGGAATGGCGGTGCCATCCCAATCCGATGAACGTATCGGCCTCTGGGGGGCCGACATCGCGGGCTCCCTGGACAGGTAAGTGTCTTTATTAAAAGTCAACAGCTACAGTGTTTGCAGCTGCTGACTTTAAAAAAAAAAAAAACATTTTGGCTGGAACACCGCTCTTAACCTTTGCTTATCCTTTCAGGTTCAAGAAGTATTCTACTGTACATATGTGTATATAATATAATGTTTATCTACAAATTATCTTGCCTTGTGTTATTCTAGAGGGATTCCTCTGCTGAGCTAGGACGGTTAACCAAAGCTCAGTAGATCTGTGAATTGTTCCAGTAAAAGTTAATAGAATATATGAATAGGAAGAGGATGATGGGATTTTTAGGGTGCCAGGAATGAACCAAGAACAAACCGACATCAGGATATCACCATACAGTAACCATATTGTAGATGAACAGCAGTATTTTCTTGCTCTACATGTTTCACCATACAATGGCTTCCTCAAGAGATAAGTACTGCAAGTATGGTCACTATGAATTAAAAACAGTATATTAGAGATATACAAAATTGATGTATATAAATATAACATCTCAATACAAACAGTATACAGATCAGAAAATACTCAAAAAGCAAGGTGGAACCAAAAAGCCAAATTCCGCATAACCCTACCTGATATAATAAATATCCTATCAATAAAGGTTAGCGGCTAGAGGAGATATCTGGTACACCACAGAGTACCATCTGGTACACCACAGAGGGGGAAATAGGAACTCCGATGGCAATAGGCCTGTGAACATGGGAAGATATCATTTAATAGACTATAAAAACACTTTTTGCTTTATTAACTTAAGGTGGTGCAAAGATGTCTTAACCCAGAGTGTCAGATGGGTTGGAATGTTCACAAGGTCATGAGGGTGCAAATGAGCAGGTAAATCCAAGCAGTCCTCAAGGGGGTCGTGCTATATTTGTATTAACTTGTATTAACTCGGGTATATCAGCTGGGGTTTGACCGGGAAATCACTCTTCAATCCTTCACCATGAGAGAGACACTGCATCACTGGTTTCACATTGTTCTTTAAACATGTAAGGTAGGCAGGAGTGCTTTGTGAATCAACTCACACTTTTTTCTCATTTCCTGTTTAGGGTAATTTTATTTATTTTTATAATATATATACAGTGGGGCAAAAAAGTATTTAGTCAGCCACCAATTGTGCAAGTTCTCCCACTTAAAAAGATGAGAGAAGCCTGTAATTGTCATCATAGGTATACCTCAACTATGAGAGACAAAATGTGGAAACAAATCCAGACAATCACATTGTCTGATTTTTGAAAGAATTTATTTGCAAATTATGGTAAAAAATAAGTATTTGGTCAATATCAAAAGTTCATCTCAATACTTTGTTATATATCCTTTGCTGGCAATGACAGAGGTCAAACATTTTCTGTAAGTCTTCACAAGGTTGTCACACACTGTTGCTGCTATGTTGGCCCATTCCTCCATGCAGATCTCCTCTAGAGCAGTGAGGTTTTGGGGCTGTCGCTGTCCCTTTGCAGAAAAACAGCCCCAAAGCATGATGTTGCCACCCCCATGCTTCACAGTAGGTATGGTGTTCTTTGGTTGCAACTCAGCACTCTCTCTCCTCCAAACACGACGAGTTATGTTTCCACCAAACAGTTTTGGTTTCATCTGAGCATACGACATTCTCCCAATCCTCTTCTGGATCATCCAAATGCTCTCTCTAGCAAACCACAGACGGGCCCGGATATGTACTGGCTTAAGCAGGGGGACACGTCTGGCACTGCAGGATCTGAGTCCCTGGGAGCGTAGTGTGTTACTGATGGTAGCCTTTGTTACGTTGGTCCCAGCTCTCTGCAGTTCATTCACTAGGTCCCCCCGTGTGGTTCTGTTTTTTTGCTCACCGTTCTTGTGATCATTTTGACCCCACGGGGTGAGATCTTGCGTGGAGCCCCAGATCGAGGGAGATTATCAGTGGTCTTGTATGTCTTCCATTTTCTAATTATTGCTCCCACAGTTGATTTCTTCACACCAAGCTGCTTGCCTATTGCAGATTCAGTCTTCCCAGCCTGGTGCAGGTCTACAATATTGTTTCTGGTGTCCTTCGACAGCTCTTTGGTCTTCACCATAGTGGAGTTTGGAGTGTGACTGTTTGAGGTTGTGGACAGGTGTCTTTTATACTGATAACATGTTCAAACAGGTGCCATTAATACAGGTAATGAGTGGAGGACAGAGGAGCCTCTTAAAGAAGAAGATACAGGTCTGGGAGAGCCAGAAATCTTGCTTGTTTGTAGCTGACCAAATACTTATTTTCCACCATAATTTGCAAATAATATTTCAAAAATCAGACAATGTGATTGGATGTGTTTCCACATTTTGTCTCTCATAGTTGAGGTATACCTATGATGACAATTACAGGCCTCTCTCATCTTTTTAAGTGGGAGAACTTGCACAATTGGTGGCTGACTAAATACTTTTTTTCCCCACTGTATATATATGTTCACACCAACACAACACACATCTTTACGATAACCTTTTTTAATTTTTTCATTCACATACACTTTTGTTCAATTTTTTTTCCACTTTTTCACTATTTATTAATTTCACACCCCACTCACCATACAATCATTATCTTCCAGATTGGTGGGGATTGTTATTAGATCATCTATCCTCTCTGGGATTGCATTGGGATGACCTGGCCTGCCTACGAGCTGACCCCCTGACTTGGTTTGGGTTTCCTACCTCAGCCCTGGGCCGGGCATTTGATGGGGACCCCCTCTCCCACACCCTCCGTCCTCACATGAGCCAGTTCAGTTCTTGGGCTGATCTGTAAGTATTAGTATTAGTATATCTAAACACTCTACTACTAGGGAATTTTTTTGTATTGTTCAGAAAGTTTTCCCTCCCTCATTTTTATGAAGGGTTTATTATATTTATATATCTGATTTTTCTGTACTTACAGTGAATGAATGTTTGAATCCATACTCCTGATGAGTGAACGTGATTCATGAAACGCGTAGAGTTTTTCTATTCATGTGATGCCAAGACAGTTTGGCTTTTATACAGCATGTACAGTACTCATCTATGTATATGTACAATATGGATCATCATTGTATACAGTGTATGTGTTCATGGTATATTTTTACCAATATGTCAGCCTTTGTATATGGTAATGCTTATGTTTTGAAAACATTATCATGTATTTCTAGACCACGGAATTGCCTTTGATAAAATAAAGGCTTTATCATATATTTACTCCATACACTCATTTTTGCAGCAATAAGCCTCATTTA
Source organism: Aquarana catesbeiana (assembly GCF_042186555.1). NCBI lineage: Eukaryota > Metazoa > Chordata > Amphibia > Anura > Ranidae > Aquarana > Aquarana catesbeiana. The sequence continues at coordinate 272,929,842 of NC_133331.1, read as the reverse complement.
AAGTCCCATTCTTTTCTTTTGTTTCTACTTCATATAGCCAGGGATGGAGGCCTTTTACTGTGGACAGGTCAGGTCACACTTTTCTCTTTATACATTTGTATTAACTTTATTGCTATCACAAGGGATGAACAACATCTATTGTAATAGCATGGGCCGTGACAGGTCCTCTTTATGGAGAGATCTGGGGTCTATTAGACCCCAAATCTCTCCTCTGACCTCCAAAATCGGTCTGATCGGCTGTTTTCCTGGCTGCTAATGGACAGGTGAATAAAGATCCAAAACCAGAAGTGACAAAATCCTTGCCCCTACAGTTTCCGGGGTCACAGAGAGGAAGGAACAGCATCAGTTCCTCTCTCTCTGTGTAATGCCGCCATTCCTGCATCGCTCCCAGGCTCTGCTGTAGGCGGGATCCCCTTCCGTCACCCGCAGAAGTGATTGAGTGGCTGTTCAGCTATTGGAATCACTCCTATCTTAACCGCTTCAGCCCTGGAAGATTTTACCCCCTTCCTGACCAGAGCACTTTTTGCGATTCGGCACGGCGTCACTTTAACTGACAATTGCGTGGTCGTTTGATGTTGCACCTGAACAAAATTGACATCCTTTTTTTCCTACAAATAGAGCTTTCTTTTGGTGGTATTTGATCACCTCTGCGGTTTTTATTTTTTGTGCTATAAACAAAAAAAGAGCGACAATTTTGAAGAAAACTCAATATTTTTTACTGTTTGCTATAATAAATATCCCCCAAAAATATATAAAAAAAACAATTTTTTTCCTCAGTTTAGGCTGATATGTATTCTTCTACATATTTTTGGTAAAAAAAATCGCAATAAGCATATATTGATTGGTATGTGCAAAAGTTATAGCGTCTACAAAATAGGGGATAGTTTTATGGCATTTTTATTATTATTTTTTTTTTTTTTTACTAGCAATGGCGGTGATATGCGATTTTTATCGGGACTGCGGCATTATGGCGGACACATCAGACAATTTTGACACATTTTTGGGACCGTTGGCATTTTTACAGCGATCAGTGCTAAAAAAATGCATTGATTACTGTAAAAATGTCACTGGCAGTGAAGGGGTTAACCACTAAAGGGCGATCAAGGGGTTAATGTGTTCCCTATTGTGTGTTCTAATTGAAGGGGGGAGTGGACTGTGTAGGGGAGATGACAGATCGCTGTTCATACTCTGTATGAACAGACGATCTTTCTGTTCTCCAGTCAGAGAACCGGGATCTGTGTGTTTACACACACAGATCCCGGTTCTCCGTGTGCCCCGAGTGATTGCGGGAGCCCGGCAGTGATCATGACCGCCGGGCACTTGCATCGGCTCCGTGGGCGAGCGAGGGGTGCGCGCGCGCCCCGCCGGAGGCCAAATATAAAAGCAATGTAACATGACGGCGATTTGCGCAGCCCGGCCATGTTGCCGCAGTACAACTGCGGCGGCTGGTCGGCAAGCGGTTAAAGGGAAACGCCGGCTGCAAATTTTGATACCAGGATGATGCCTATGGTCGGCAAGTCGTTAGGCTGGCCAACTGGGTCTCTTTGCCCCATATGGGCACTGTATTCAGAATTTTGAGATGTCACGTGTGGTGACATGAATGATAAAGTGTAGAAATGGCTCTATTCTACTCTTAATATAGGGTGATGAAAAAGAAGTGCCTAACAGTTTACTGTACTTTTGGTTTGATTCTAGTCCTGTACAGAAGTATTAAGATGTCAAAAATAAAATAAGAGTTGTCACATGCAGGAGAGAGGAATGCCCATAGCGTGATATTGTTTTATAAAAGCCTTTATTTATGATAAAAATATATAGATATATACTCACATTGAGTCAGAATTTAACATGCAGCAGTGAGATAGGCTAAAAACGGAGCCGGCGCTGTATACAAACAATCGCCGCTCTGACCGGCAGTGATGCAACGACGTACGGTACCCTCTACGCGTTTCGCCATCAAGACGTCATCTGGTACGTTGTTGCATCACTTCCGGTCAGAGCGGCGATTGTTTGTATACAGCACCGGCTCCATTTTTATCCTATCTCACTGCTGCATGTTAAATTCTGACTCAATGTGAGTATATATCTATATATTTTTATCATAAATAAAGGCTTTTATAAAACAATATCACGCTATGGGCATTCCTCTCTCCTGCATGTGACAACTTGGGAGAAAGCCAGCTTTTGATGTGCAGACCATCCAGCACGTCACAGTGAGCTACACAGTGGCTAAAACTGTGAATGTCTAATACCCCTGGAGGGTAATGCTATCTGGTGAGTGCAATATATTATCAGCACGGAAAAGTCACCTGGCACTATTGTCACCTGAGAGAAAATAACCAGCACTAAACCCAAACAGTCACTGAACACAGTTTGAAGCACAAAGTCACTTTAATCAATGATACTGTATATCTTTTAAAACAGTCGGACTATTTTTTCACAATCAATATTCAATCATTTACTATGGAATATTCACTATTTGTGGTTATATGTTTATGGTTTGAATGCCGACACAGAGGATCAAACACACTTATCATTTTGCTTGTAAAAGGTTTCTCTTTAAACATCCTCTATTTCCCAGAGGGTGTAACACCTTCAGTTTATTGCTATTTTTTATTTTTATTTTATTTATTTTTATTTTTATTTTATTTATTTTATTTCACTATATCTCTGTCGCATGATTTTTTCAATTTTCAATCCATCACTCTGACACCCACCAGAGGGTGTAACACACCTACCCATTTTAGTGGTTTTTGGCATAAGTTTTATCAGTCTAACACATAATCTTATATTGCTAGGAATATTAAATTGTACCACTTGTGTTAGGCAGGGGGTATAACACATTTTACACCAAATCTTCTAAGTTTATAGTTGGTCTAAAATCCGAACTCCACCATAACACCACTACATTAATACCTTTAACCTAGGTGCCTGACCCATTAAGGCAGAGGGTATAACACAGGTTTTCACAGTTCAAATTTTTTCTTTTTATGAAAAAATTCTGGTTTACTCTTATTTTATTTTTGACATCCTAATACTTCTGTACAGGACTAGCGTCAAACCAAAAGTACAGTAAACTGTTAGGCAATGCTTTTTCATCACACTATATTAAGAGTAGAATAGCGCCATTTCTACACTTTATCATTCATTTGTGTACTCCAACTAGGTGGTAGTCAATTCTCCTCTTTCTTTCCTACACATTTCTATACACAAACATTTCTTTATATATTTCCTACTCCTCTATATTCCCCTTTTTTTTTATTATTGTAGCACCCATTTGCTGGACCTTATTATTGTAGCACCAATTTACTGGACCTTATTATTAGGGCCACTTTCTTTTCTCTTGACAGATGCCGTAGCGCAGGGTCGCCTATTATTTCTCACATGTGGTGACATCTCAATGGATTATATACAGCGCCTTGAAAAAGTATTCATACCCCTTGAAATGTTCCACATTTTGTCATGTTACCGCCAAAAATGTAAATGTATTCTATTGGAATTTTATGTGATAGACAAACACAAAGTGGCACATAATTGTGAAGTGGAAGGAAAATGATAAATGTTTTTCAAAATTTTTACAAATAAATATGTGAAAAGTGTGGTGTGCATTTGTATTCAGCCCCCCTGAGTCCATACTTTGTAGAAGCACCTTTCGCTGCAATTACAGCTGCAAGTCTTTTTGGGTATGTCTCTACCAGCTTTGCACATCTAGAGAGTGAAATTTTTGCCCATTTTTCTCTGCAAAATAGCTCAAGCTCTGTCAGATTGGAAGGAGAGCGTCTGTGAACAGCAAATTTCAAGTCTTGCCAAAGATTCTCAATTGGATTTGGGTCTGGACTTTGACTGGGCCATTTTAACACATGAATATGCTTTGACCTAAACCATGGGTCTCAAACTGGTGGCCCTCCAGCTGTTGCAAAATTACAAGTCCCATGAGGCATTGCAATGCTGACAATTACAAGCATGACTCCCACAGGTAAAGGCATAATGGGACTTGTAGTTTCGCAACAGCTGGAGGGCCGCCATTTTGAGACCCCTGATCTAAACCATTCCATTGTAGCTCTGGCTGTATGTTTAGGGTTGTTGTCCTGCTGGAAGGTGAACCTCTGCCCCAGTCTCAAGTCTTTTGCAGACTCTAACAGGTTTTCTTCTATGATTGCCCTATATTTGGCTCCATCCATCTTCCCATCAACTCTGACCAGATTCCCTGTCCCTGCTGAAGAAAATAATCATGGTGTGTGTTCAGGGTGATGTGCAGTGTTAGTTTTCTACCACACATAGAATTTTGCTTTTAGGTCAAAAAGTTCAATTTGGGTCTCGTCCTACCAGAGCACCTTCTTCCACATGTTTGCTGTGTCCCCCACATGGCTTCTCGCAAACCACAAACGGGACTTCTTGTGGCTTTCTTTTGACAATGGCTTTCTTCTTGCCACACTTCCATAAAGACCAGATTTGTGGAGTGCATGACTAATAGTTGTCCTGTGGACAGATTCTCCCACCTGAGCTGTAGATCTCTGCAGCTCCTTAAGAGTTACCATGGGCCTCTTGGCTGCTTCTCTGATTAATGCTTTCCTTGCCCGGCCTGTCAATTTAGGTGGATGGCCATGTCTTAGTAGGTTTGCAGTTGTGCCATGCTCTTTCCATTTTCAGATGATGGATTGAACAGCACTCTGTGAGATGTTCAAAGCTTGGGATATTTTTTTATAACCTAACCCTGCTTTAACATTCTCCATGACTTTATACCTGACCTGTCTGGTGTGCTCCTTGGTTGGCCTTCATGATGCTTTTTGTTCACTAAGGTTCTCTAACAAACTTTGAAGGGTTTCACAGAACAGCTGTATTTATACCGAGATTAAATTACACACAGGTGGACTCTATTAACTAATAAGATGACTTCTGAAGGCATTTGGTTTCACTAGATTTCAGTTAGGGGTATCAGAGTAAAGGGGGCTGAATACAAATGCACACCACACTTTTCACATATTGATGTAGCACCCTGGAGTTTAGGCAGGGTTGCTCCTCACAAATTTACTTGTCAGGAGTAGTTATCCTGGTTGATTGATAGAGATCCATTGATTTCCCCCGAAAGTTTGGCCTTGTTGCACTTTTCTCTTCTACCACTAGGTGGCAAGTAACCTTTACACGTCTAATGGACTATGTTGTGTGTACTATCAATGTGGGGAAGAACCAACAAGTCTCACTGCTCAGGGGAGAGGATCAGCCTGGTCTTTTGACACTTTTCCGCCAGCGCTGTGAGGGTTAATACAGACTCCAAAATGGACTCCAGCACAGTTTTGGGCCACAGCATGAAGAAGGTGGGCGCCACAGTTCCCAGAGAATAATTGCACAAATCCGTTGGCAGGGGGAGGAGCTCTCGCTCTGCAGAGGAGGATAAGGAAGTGCTGCCATGTGTGTCTGATTGTGGGTTGGAGAGGAAGATGGTGCAAAAGGTATGCTCAGGGTGTTTGTTTCGGTGCGAAACCTGTCCTGACTGACACCAGAGCGTGGTATACACTGAAGGGTGAGCTTGCCCTAGATACTGCTGGAGGCTTCGAGGCTCTGGGACTGATTTGTGGGAAATGTTCCGGCCTGACCACGCAGTTGAGGCCTTGTATCGTCTCTGGACGCTGCGGAGAGCAATTGTTTGAGGTTAACTCCCCAACTCTACCTCCGCTGATCCTACAAGTGGATTGGGACAGGAACGTCGCTATCCCATCTGGGAGTGATATCCAGAGCCCACCGGCCATCACCTGAGTTGTACAGGAAGCTGTTGTCCCTGCTGCAGTGATTATCCTAGGACCCAGTGCACCGATCGCTCACTGAGGCCGCGGTTGGGCCCAGCTGCTGGCTCTGATGTGCGAGCCACCCAGGAAGAAAATACCAAAGCTGAGTAGGCCAACAAGGAGTGAGAGTGGTGTACCTGTGGGGGAAGTGATGCCAGTGGCTGTCAAAGGGGATGCTCTACCGTTTCAGATTCAGATATTTCGACTGATGGTCTATCGGAACTCTTTTCTGACACATTGTCTTACACTGGAAAGTGGGGTGAGAGTGATAAAGAGCTAATAAGCAATGTGCAGGAGGATGAAACACCTGTTACTACTACTGCTAGTGTGCATATTACGCTGTCAGCCAATGCAGCTCCGCTGATCAGCATCGCCAGGTCCGTTGAGGAGGACCATGGGGTTCAATGGGTCCCCAAAGTCCGCCCTAGCACGCCCATGCCCAATGCTAAACCAGACCATAAGCCTGATGTGGTCGCTGGGTGCTCGGTTCAGCGTGCTCCAGATGCCTGGGTTTGGGGATTCCAAGACCCTGCCTCGGCTGTCCAAGATACAGAGGGTAATAATCAAAAATGTGGCAGAAGACTACGGGTACTTATACCCCTATATTTCCCCTCATCTGGAAGAGATCTCAGAAAAAGAAATTTAATGGGTGGATGAAGCCGTGCGCGGGTTCCTTCAGATCCCTCTCAAGACAGATTTTCTGAAGCTGTCACCTAAGATGTCCGGGAAGTACCTGTCAGTGTTGGATACCTGGGATTTACGGCAGGAAGATCAACCTAGATGATGTTATCCGACGACCAGACAAAAAGGAGCTCAAGCGATTTGTCACCATGTTGAATAAGAAGGGAGAGTCTACAAATTTGCCCGACCCCAGGTACTACTGGTAAAGTGTTGATAGAAATGGTATCATTACCACTTGGATTACAAATATGTGTTGTGTGATGTCAAGGACGCTATGCTGACAGCCATTTCACACATACATTTAAATTGTTGCTAGTGGAGAACATTTCAGAGAGCTGTACTGCTTGGACTATGCTGGACTGAATGCTGCTGGCAGATACATGGAGTGCCCATCTGAGCAATGTTGGCTAAAGTTTGAAGTTGTTGGGGTGATTCACCCCGAAGGGCAACCTGTGATCTTCAGCAGGTTGTTGCTCCTAAGTGAAAGAAAAAAATCTTCAAAGTCCCCAGCTGTCATATGGACAGACTGAGGATGTCTTTGCAAGGGGACCTATGTTCTAAAGTGTGGTCCCTTGCACTAAGGCCTGGCTGCTTGATGTCTGGAATGTTTGGCCTAATAAGGTGACTTCTGAAGGCATTTGGTTTCACTAGATTTTAATTAGGGGTATCAGAGTAAAGGGGGCTGAATACAAATGCACGCCACATTTTTGACATATTGATGTAGCACCCTGGAGTTTGGGCAGGGTTGCTCCTCACAAATTTACTTGCCAGGAGTAGTTATCCTGGTTGATTGATAGAGATCTATTGATTTCTCCCTAAGTTTGGCCTTGTTGCACTTTTCTCTTCTACCACTAGGTGGCCGGGTACTTGGTGATACTAGATATGAGAAGGGCAATGCAAGGTCAGGTTATGGGTATATGGGGTATCTCAGCCAATGGGCAGAGTTTTCTTGAATCCCTTGGCCTGCTGGGAGAGCCTATATATTCGGGTGGAGTCAGGTGATCTACGTTCTGTGCCACCTGGATGGCTGTCTGGGTAGACGTGTGTTGTATTGCCTGGGCTGCTAGGCCGGAGATGGGGCCTATTCCGGGCACATCTGGCTGCTACGCTGTCTGAGGGCCTATTCAGAAGCAAGAGAGTAGCACAGGGTTGGGACTGCGGCTTGCAGTCCAACCAGAAGTGACGGTTCTGCCGGCCAGAGTACCTGTCGCGGTCGGAGGTAGAGGGGAAGCTGTCGCCAGTAAGAGACTGTCCGCATTATTACCAGGGACCACAGTGAGTAACTGAAGCAAGTACCGAAGCACCATTCTCACCAACCGGGGACGGGGAAGAATCGGGAAACTTCAGTTGGAGTCAAGCCAGGGACCAAGCAGGCCAGCGGGGGTGAAGCTTGAGAGGTATCTAGAGTGCCAAGCTAGGGACCCAGCATAGAAGCGGGGGTGAGGCTTGAGGAAGATACCACCGTGAAGATTGGAGGAGCTCAAGGGATTCAGTGCCAGTGAATCAGTGGGTCTAGTGAAAAACCGGGAGCTCGGTGGGCTGAAGAACTACAAGGAGTGATTGTAGTGAAAAAGAAAGGAACTGTTAACGTTTGTGTTAGGAACTTTTAAAGACTGTTGCCATAGGAGACAGCATTCCTATACATGGAGATGTGGCGTCTTGCTGGGTGCCTTTCCCTGCATGGCTATCCTCCTATCCAAGTCTCGGAGTCTGCCAAATAATCTTGCAACTACCTAAGGGTGTCCTGACCCTAACCCTCTTTCCCCCCAAAAGATTGTTAAGAGAAATAAACTTTCTTTTGCATTCAAGAAGTGTCTGGCGCCCAATAACTTTAACTACTCTGCACCCACCATGCCTCACAACCCACCACATACAGAAGGATGTTGGCTATCTCTGGCCCTGGAGGTTCTCATTAGACCAAAGGAGGCCCAGGACCTTGTTACATTTATTTGTAAAAAAAATTAGGAAAACCATTCATCATGTTCCTTTCACTTCACAATTATGTGCCACTTTGTGTTGGTCTATCACAGAAAATCCCAATAAAATACATTTACGACTATAGTTGTAACATGACAAAATGTGCAAAATTTCACCAGTATATGAATACTTTTTCAAGGCACTGTATATGTACAAGCTATTGGGTATTGAGCACAGGTATATCTTATTTCTATTGCATAGTCCAGGTCAGTTACCATACCTGCACCTTTAGCACCCCTACAACGTGTGTGTATCTGCCCCATATTGGCACTATATCCACTACTGCATTAGAATTTTGAAGAGTAGAGTAGGGACTGGCCAGTGAGGGAACACTGACGCAGTTAGCCAGCTTAAACATGTACAGTATTACAATGTACTGTATGTGAACTAAAAATCCCTGTTTTTGTACAAATTTTGCCAGGAAGACTGCATAGCAGTGTGCAGAAGGTTCATCCAGAATTTTTTGTGACAATAGGACAGGTTACCAGGACACCCATCCAGTTTGATTCACCTATCTCTTCTGTCATGAACCTTTCAAACAGGGTCTTCTTAGGACACCTCCCCCTCCCCCCAACCCCAGTAATAATTATTATTATACAGGATTTATATAGCGCCAACAGTTTGCACAGCGCTTTACAACATGAGGGCAGACGGTACAGTTACAATACAATACAGGATAGGGTTGTATTCTTTGCAGTTCCTCCTGAGCCTAAACAGACACACTTTTGCCAGTCGGCAGCGTGGTGCTATGTTTTATCTAAAAACGCTGCAAGTACCTGTTGATCCTGTCATGAATCCAGTGATTGCCTAACTTCCTGTACATTCTGCTGCACTGAAATCTCAAGCAGTGCTATCAGCCATGCCCCTGTCGACTAAAGCTTACCCTGCTAACCACTGTTATGAAAATGAGCAGAGAGGGAGGTGTTCTGTAGTCCAACTCAGGAGTAAACAGTTTAGAATGACAATTCTGATAATTCATAGATACAGTACAGTGAGTAAACATTTTTACGCTAGGACAGAAAGTGTGTTATTTGTATGATCAACATGTAAAAATAATGATAAAAAAGCTTAAAAAAAAAGAAAAGAAAACTAATGCAGCCACCACATCTAAGTACTGGTAGACTGCAAAATATTATAGTTGTGAAGTCTACCATTTAGATATGCTTTAAATTGGTTGTAAAGGCTGAATGCATTCAGCTGTAAATCAAACTCTGTGAGCAAGTGGCTGGGCCGAGCTGGCCTATCTGTGTCAATAGACTCCATGAGTGCCCCCGTAGAAAGTGACTTTCTATGGGGGCACTCACCAAGGAGGAGGAGCCAGGAACACCAGAGAGGAACCCAAGAAGAGGAGGATCAAGGCTGCTCTGTGCAAAAACCATTTCATAGAACAGGTTCAATATTACTTTAAAGAGTATTTCCATTTTTGCATTTTGAGAAACCCCAGCATAAGTTAGTAATGTACATTTGTAATGTACAGCATTCCTTAAATTAATTTGAAAGATATTTCTTCTTATTCTAGTTGTTTTTACACGTGACTCTATAGGCACCTTATATTATTTATTCATACCTTATATACAGTGCATTAACACTATATTGCCAAAAGTATTGGGACGTCTGCCTTTACTTGCACGTGAACTTTCCCAGTCTTATGCCCCGTACACACGGTCGGACTTTGTTCGGACATCCCGACAACAAAATCCTAGGATTTTTTCCGACGGATGTTGGCTCAAACTTGTCTTGCATACACACGGTCACACAAAGTTGTCGGAAAATCCGATCATTCTGAACGCGGTGACGTAAAACACGTACGTCGGGACTATAAACGGGGCAGTGGCCAATAGCTTTCATCTCTTTATTTATTCTGAGCATGTGTGGCGCTTTGTGCATCGGATTTGTGTACACACGATCGGAATTTCCGACAACGGATTTTGTTGTTGGAAAATTTTATAGCCTGCTCTCAAACTTTGTGTGTCGGAAAATCCGATGGAAAATGTCCGATGGAACCTACACACGGTCGGAATTTCCGACAACACGCTCCGATCGGACATTTTCCATTGGGAAATCCGACCATGTGTATGGGGCATTAGTCCGTAGGGTTCAATATTCAGTTGGCCCACCCTTTGCAGCTATAACAGCTTCAACTCTTCCGAGAAGGCTGTCCACAAGGTTTAGGAGTGTGTCTATGGGAATGTTTGACCATTCTTCTAGAATCACATTTGTGAGGTCAGGCACTGATGTTGGATGAGAAGGCCTGGCCTGCAGTCTCCACTCCAATTCATCCCAGAGGTGTTCTAACGGGTTGAGGTTGGCACTGTGCAGGCCAGTCAAGTTTCTCCACCCCAAACTTGCTCATCCACACCATATTGCCAAAAGTATTGGGCCACTCCCCCCCCCCCAATCAATTTGCTGGAGGGGGGAATATGATGTTGGGTTATTTTTCAGGAGTTGGGCTGGGCCCCTTAGTTCCAGTGAAGGGAACTCTTAAGGTATCAGCATATCATGACATTTTGGACAATTTCATGCTCCCAAGTTTGTGGGAACAGTTTGGGGATGGCCCCTTCCTACACAGATGAGTGAGTTTGGGGTGGAGGAATTTGACTTTCCTGCAGTCCTGAGTCCTGACATGTTGAAACAGGAAGGGACCATCCACAAACTGTTCCCACAAAGTTGGGAGCATGAAATTGTCCAAAATGTCTTGGTATGCTGACCCCTTAAGAGTTCCCTTCACTGGAACCAAGGGGCCAAGCCCAAGCCCTGAAAAACAACCCCACACCATAACCCCCCCTCCACCAAATGATTTGGACCAGTGCACAAAGCAAGGTCCATAAGCGAGTCTGGGGTGGAGGAACTTGTCCTGACCTCAATCTGATAGAACACCTTTGGGATGAATTAGAGCGGAGACTGTGAGCCAGGCCTTCTCATCCCAACATCAGCGCCTGACCTCAGAAATTTGCTTCTGGAAGAATGGTCAAACATTCCCATAGACACACTCCTAAACCTTGTGGACGGCCTTCCTAGAAGAGTTGAAGCAGTTATAGCTGCAAAGGGTGGGCCAACTCAATATTGAACCCTATGGACTAAGACTGGGAAAGTTCACGTGCGTGTAAAGGCAGGCATCCTGATACTTTTGACAATATAGTGTACAATGTACCACCCAAACCTTGAGATCTTTAACACTTTGTTAAGACAGACAGTGTGCACATATAGTAAACAATTGATGTTGAGGGTCTGCCAGCACAGTTAGGACAAAGTTAATTAAACGTTAAAGTAGGACCCCATTCACACTTGTGCAACTTGTCATGTGACTTTGGACATCAAAATCGCATGACAAGTCCTACCCCATGTTTTCCAATGATAACCATTCATATATGTGTGACTTAAAGTTGCAGCGACTTCAAAGTAGTTTGTGCACTACTGTGGTCCGACTTTCATGAAACTTGAGGGTCATAGGCTTCAATTTTAACCCTCAAAAGTTGCATGAACGTTGTACCTGAATGTTTTACATGCAACAGTGGGTCCAACAAGTCACATCCAAGCCGCACCTATCCAAGGTTGCATCAAAGTTATACTCGGAAGTCATAAGATTTTGTGTTGTACAAGTGTGAATGGAGCCTAAAAGGCTGAGCGGCATTTTTTTTTTTAATTATGCTATGTGAATAGGAACATGTAAGAAATATAAAGTAATTTTTTATCCCAATTGGGCTGTCAAACTGGTGCTCAGCTTGAAATAAAAGAGCCTCGGTGATACTAGTAGCCCTTGTCCTTACACCAAGAATTAAAGAGAATTCTACATGAACTTATATAAAAACATTAATGGGGCTTCTGACTAAAGTTTAGTGTGGGCAGGCTAATAAACAGTATGTCTCATAGAGATAGAATACCAGAGATAAAAGTAAGACTGCATTGAAAAATTGTGTATTTTTAATTAAAGGTCAAACAAAAAATATATTTTTAAAGTTATTTAATATAAAAATATCTCATACACATATTACTTGAGATTCCAACATATAAATTACATTCTCAAAGCGATGAGGCACAGTGGACTTTATCTACATTAACAAAGAAAACAACTTCCGGAACTATTTGGGTCTGTTGATTCAACCAATGTTTTGGTGTTGGGTGGTTGTTGGCAGACTGAATCACCCACCACCTTATTTCACCCTTTGAAGAGATCTCTTGACTTTGCAGTACCACCTATGTGCCAGGTTAGCTAAGAGGAAGCCTTACAACTTATTTTGGAACTTTTTTTTACAGTATGGATAATAAAAATGGAGGAGTGCAATTTTGGGGAGCAAAGTAGGTTTTATATATTGCTGGGACCCCCAATAGGTTTGTGGGGAATCACACCAACCAATAGGTCAATATATTATTACTGAGGAACAGCTGAAACCCTTAGAAAGCAATCACTGGCATGGCAAATATGTGTATATTTGGCTATAGACATTAGACCTTCCTCACAAACTGGTCTAATAACACAGTATTTTACAACAGTCTGGGTTTGACAAAGAAAAAAAAACCCTACCCTACCCTACCATGGTGTGACATAAATTTACACCAATCCTCTTTCTCTCCACAGCATTCCCTTTAAGACCCAAAACTTATGAAGGACAGACAGCTTTGAATAAGCATGCAGTTGTGTTTGACTGCATTGTGCCTTTCTTGCTCTACAAAACTAGAATCATTCCAGGGCGCTCTCTTGCCTGTCCCATAGGTCAAGTGAAACACAAAACGTTCAGGCAGCCATAATGCACTACCCTCTAATCGAACACACGTGAACCGAGCTAATTAGTGTACCACTTCAGCTCCATTTTTGAGAGAGTGCTTGGTATGGATCAAAACCCCCCTACCAAGTGCTGACCAGGTCTGTCCCACAGTTGGGTGTAAATATAAGAGGACAACATAAACAAAATAATTTAAAATGCATGTACTTAAATCGGAACTCCCCGCAAAAGGAGAAGTTCCTCTTTAAGTCCTCCTCCTGCCACAGGAGGATGTGGATGGCACTGTATCCCAGGATTTGTGGCTGCTGAATTTTTTTTTTTTTCCAAAGTAAACAACCTCTTTAAATAACAGCCTTAAATCTTATATCTTATCAATCATTCACAGCAATCTCTCTCTCTCGCTCTCTCTATATAAAAATCATCTCATACACCCCTCACATTTTTGTAAATATTTTATTATATCTTTTCATGTGACAACACTGAAGAAATTACAATTTGCTACAACGTAAAGTAATGAGTGTACAGCTTGTATAACAGTGTAAATTTGCTGTACCCTCAAAATGTTAACAAAAGTGAGTACACCCCTAAGTGAAAATGTCCAAGTTGGGCCCAAAGTGTCAATATTTTGTGTGGCCACCATTATTTTCCAGCACTGCCTAAACCCTCTTGGGCATGGAGTTTATCAGAGCTTCACAAATCAGAGTTGCCACTGGAGTCCTCTTCCACTCCTCCATGATGACATTACAGAGCTGGGGGATGTTAGAGACCTTGCGCTCCTCCACCTTCTGTTTGAGGATGCCCCACAGATGCTCAATCACCTTTACCCTCAGATTCTTTAGCAAGGCAGTGGTCATCTTGGAGGTGTGTTTGGGATCGTTATCACGTTGGAATACTGCCCTGCGGCCCTGTCACCAAAGCAAAGAGATCATGCTCGGCTTCTGTATGTCACAGTACATGTTGGCATTCATGGTTCCCTCAATGAACTGTAGCTCCCCAGTGCTGGTAGCACTCATACAGCCCCAGACCACCACCATGGTTGACTGTAGGCAAGATACACTCGTCTTTGTACTCCTCACCTGGTTACCCCCACACTCTTGACACAATCTGAACCAAATATGTTTATCTTGGTCTCATCAGACCACAGGACATGGTTCCAGTAATCCATGTCCTTAGTCTGCTTGTCTTCAGCAAACTGTTTGCGGGCTTTCTTGTGCATCATCTTTAGAAGAGCCTTCTTTCTGGGAAGACAACCATACAGACCAATTTGATGCAGTGTGCGGCATATGGTCTGAGCACTTACAAGCTGACACCCCACCCCTTCAACCTCTGCAGCAATGCTGACAGCATTCATACGTGTATTTTCCAAAGATACCCTCTGGATATGCCGCTGAGCACGTACACTCAACTTCTTTGGTTGACCATGGAGAGGCCTGTTCTGAGTGGAACCTGTCCTGTTAAACCACTGTATGGTCTTGGCCACCGTGCTGCAGCTCAGTTTCAGGGTCTGGGCAATCTTCTTATAGCGTAGGCCATCTTCACGTAGAGCAACAATTCTTTTTTTCAGATCCTCAGAAAGTTCTTTGCCATGAGGTGCCATGTTGAACTTCCAGTGACCAGTATGAAAGAGTGAGAGCAATAACACCAAATTTAACACACCTGCTCCCCATTCACGCCTGAGACCTTGTAACCTTAACGAGTCACATGACACCGGGGAGGGAAAATGGCTAATTGGGCCCAATTTGGACATTTTTACTCAGGGGTGTACTCACTTTTGTTGCCAGTGGTTTAGACATTAATGGCTGTGTGTTGAGTTATTCTGAGGGGACAGCAAATTTACACTGTTATACAAGCTGTACACTCACTACTTTACATTGTAGCAAAGTGTAATTTCTTCAGTGTTCTCACATGAAAAGATATAATAAAATATTTACAAAAATGTGAGGGGTGTACTCACTTTTGTGAGATACTGCGTATATATATATAT
Organism: Aquarana catesbeiana; assembly: GCF_042186555.1. Lineage (NCBI taxonomy): Eukaryota > Metazoa > Chordata > Amphibia > Anura > Ranidae > Aquarana > Aquarana catesbeiana. The sequence goes on along the minus strand of NC_133331.1, from coordinate 272,914,699 downwards.
ATATATATATATATATATATATATATATATATATATACACACACACACACATATACATATACACACACACACATGCACACAAGACCTTTTATACACTCTGATTGAAGCTTCTGGGAGTCACTGCTCTGACTCGTTCATTTTCAGGTGTAAATTTCTGCTTGAGCTATTAAACACTGTTAACAATGGGATTTTAACAACAGAATGTAAGGAGACACAAGTGTGACAATATATAATATTAATATATATAATTTTTATATGCAGCATTTCAGATTTACCTAACTGGAAGAGGAAAAAAGTTTTTTTCAAATATTTTTTTATTTCAGACCATAATAAATAAAGAACGTTTGTACAAAAGCTCTAATTCCTTTTAAGGGGGTGCTGGAAGGAAAAATAAGGATTGCTATGAGATTTATTTTACAAAGTAGAGGGGTTTATCTTAATAATTTGAATGTCTATACATTTAATAACCTTACTGGAAGTTTTCATAAAAGTCAATTAGGCAGTTCTGAAAATTTTATACGACCATTAGTGTTACAAAGATAAAAATCTGATATTATGTTGATATTATAAAATGGCAAAGATCGGCACATGGAAAGAAAGAAACACGTTCAAATAAACACATTATTTCCAAACTTTTTTTGTAATTGTCAACCAACATTGCCAAATATATCTTGACAATTTTATCAATTGTGGTTAAGTGGCAGTCTGAATACTCTACAGTCATCTTCTTGTCCATGATTACTCTGTTTGTTCTAAAATTATATTAATGTCATCAAAGTCTAATAATGCTGTGACTTGTAGCATTCATTCTGCACATTTACTCAATTACCTCCTCCTCTGCATGAATTATGGGTATAGGATAGTGTATATGGAGGTTTTAAGAAAAATGTTTCTATTGGTTGAACCAGATGGACTTGTGCCTTTTTTTCCCCAACTATGTAACTATCTGCCAGGCTGTGCAGCAGGCACCCCAAATTGGCAATGCTTACCACCAGTGTTCCCTCACCATTCCAATAATCCCTGTAATTCTTATTAATGTTTTGACTTTTTTTGAAACTAAGTCAGTTAAAGTGAACCTGTACTTTGCCTGTACTTTACTTCCAGTTTAAATCAGCTAAGTGAATTCAAAGTGCTTTAAAGAGATGTGAAAAGGCTTATAGTTGGTGACACCTCCCACAGAGTCAGAGCTATAGCTTTGCAATCAGAAGAAAGCATGAGCTATACTGATTACAGGACTATTGTTCCAACTGAGCAGGAGGTGTGGCAGACCTCTGCAGAGAGACCACTTCTTCAGCAGAGGACAAGAGTTTTTTCTCTCCAACATCTTGGCAGAGGACAGGCTAATTATTCATGCTGTGGCTGCATTTAGAAAAAAAAATGTACAGCTTTTGTTTTGATTTACCTGGAATGTATTTAACTGATCTAAAGTTAAAGTTCAGTTGGGCTTCAATAGCTAACTCCAGCCAAAGCGTTTTTTTGAGACCTGTCACCTAAACAGGAAATGAAGGAAAAATTCACCAGTGGAAAAACAGACAGCAGAAAATAAAATAAAAATCCTAAACACTTTAGCAGTCTGGGACACCTATGGGTGCCCCAAGGAGAGTAGTAATGCGGTGTGCATAGAATGCTGCAGCGAACAGTGGGTGTGACCAAATTGCTTTTGCATCCCCCTGCCCCCCCTGTGATGCCGGACCTACCCCCAGACAGCCGTCCACAGCTGCTTTTTTGTGTGACTATCTGGGTTACTTGGGGAGCCAACCCCTGGTCTAAATAATGTGTCTGGGATTCAGTCCGCCTGAAACCCAGGCACAAGATTCAAAACCCTGTCCTTTGCTGGTGTAAGAATTAAAGTGTTTGCTATCCAAACACATCATATTCCTGATATGTGCCTGCTGTACCATGTACTTGTTTGAGAAAGTATCCTTTTCTTTTTGTATGGTTTCTTTTATGTGAAATCCCTGGTGCCAGTCCCCTTCCTATTAAAAACTGACCACACTAAGCAGTAGAACAAACTGTGGTCAGTTCTCTAGCTATGCTGGGAACTTAGTGTGCTCTCCTCCAATGACCAGACTTGTCCTGACATGCACCGCTGCACAGCCATTCACTGTGAAGCTCAGTGTGCTGCTGCTTCTCCTCCCCCCAGCTCTTATGCAAATGAGAACAGAGAGAATGTGATCAATCATAAAAAAAGGGGAAAAGGGTATTTATTATGTTTTGTTTTATAATTATACAAAAATGTTTTGCCTTTCATTTCTATTTTAAACTGAATGTGCCGTTTTACAAGGTGATAGTTTACAATCACTTTAATATCAGCTGCTGCTACTGAGAAAAGCTGCGCTACTTGCCCACCCTCTTCTGCCCTCTCTGCCATTCATATTGCTCATATTACTATTGTCACACAATGCATCCCATTCAGTGAATGGGCACTGGAGATCTTGTCATTCAACCGCTCCTCCTCTATTCACAGAACGCATTGTGGGAGTGTAGTAACACATGCAACATAAATAGTGGATAAGGCAGAAGGGCATGGGAGAGCAGTGCAACTTTTCTCAGCAGCAGTCGCGGCTGTTAAGCCATACAGCATTGGAAGATAGCTTCTCAGGGCAGTATTCAGCGGCTATGAAGGTGACACTGCATGGAAATTTTTTACCAGAAGCGGCCACCTGCAGGTAATGGGGTACACACCATTTTACATAACTAATGTGTTGGGTGCTGTATTCAGAAAAAAAGTGAAGTGAACCTGTACTGAACACAGGTTTACTTTAAATTGGAATGTCATGCCATACCAAACAAATTTTTAGTATGCTCCCTCCCCCTCCTATGCTGACTAACCTGTGTAAGTAAGATATCCTGTATATACTTACCTATTTTCAGCTTTCTTCAGTCCAAACATATGATCCTGCTTCCATGTGTCAGTCAGTAGGGGAGAGGAGGGATCGCCAACAACTGACAATGTCGCCGCTCCCAGGTATTCTCAGTCATTGTCCTCTCCCCTGCAGCCACCACTGGCTGACACAGGGAGATCATATGCCTAAACCAGAGCGGCATTAAAATAGGTAAGTATGCACATCTTTCTTACACAGATTAGTAAGCATAGGGGGATTTTTAAGATTTAGGTATAGCCTGGAATTCCAGTTTAAAGATAAATTCCAGGCTAAATACAATTTAATATATTATTTAAAAAAGAAAATATTAATGTAATTGACCCATTTGTATTCAAATTAACTAACAGGTTTTTCTACTTTTTTTGCACAATAGGAAGACGCTAACATGCTCTCTAGTCACAGTCGCACATTATAACACTGTCGGTCACCTTTAACAACCATTTCGATTTGGCTAGTTGATGGCTGCTGTGGGTAACTGCGCTTTCAATGTCACTTATAGATTTACTAAATAAGTCCAAATAAGCTCAATAACTATTAAATTTCAATTGAAAAAAAAAATTATTCTAAAGTGCCTTGTATTGTTTGGTACTGCCTATCACGCAGTTTCTGAGACTATGTAACCTGACAAAATGTATATATTTTACAGATAGGAAGATCAGAAGCTCTATTTTAATATGCTAGGCAACATATGTATTAATATTGATATCTGTGAAAGCTATCCTGTAAACAGTAAAAAAAAAAAAAAAAAAAGGAGACTACATATATTTAAGACTATGAATTATTTTTCTAATTAAATAAAATGACATTCATTTAATATTTTATCTAATAGATTTAAATACTAAGTTTAATAATGGTAAAAAAAATGGTCTAAATTCCATAGTTAATAATAGAAAAATTGTTTCCCTTTTATCAATACTTTAATCAAAATTTTCCTACAATTTTATATATATATATATATATATATATATATATATATATATATATATAACATCAATGCAGCAAAATATTAAACCTTTAGTTCTGCACTTAGACAGAAAAAAATGGTAAATAGGTTTATTTTCCAAGTTAATTCTCCTTTAATTTAATTGTTGAGTGTTCTATTATTGCTGGGAAAGGGTCGATTTATTTTTATTAAAACCGCCTGAAGTTAGGCTTTAAGAGTTAAAGAAGCTGTGTGATATTAACTGTAAATTTATTTTGACATTTTTGCAAAGCCAAATGTTTTAATGACTTCTATATTCTGCATTGTACAAATGTCAAACACTTAATAATAAGCAAGCAACATAATCTGACAATAAAGGATTCTCTTCTTCTCACTAGCTATTAGGTGGCTTTCTGGCAAGTACTTCTCTACAGGGTCCACCTTGTCTGTTGTTAGACCCCCTCTTTTTTACCCCAATGTTTATGTTACGCTGTAAAACTGTCAGCTTCAGAGCTGTCCAAAATGGACACTACGGAGGACACCTTGCAGCTCTGATTGCATCATCACTCCCCTTGCAACCAACTATGCATTATTTCACAACTCTTCTAAGCTATGTATACTTGATTTGAATTTCCACTTTTATGGTGAGAAGTACACATAAATGATAATGATACTAAAAAATAAAATAAAAGTAACTGCGATGTGCAGTTACATGCAGTTTATTGTACTTTTATTATTTTTTTTAGCTTTCATAATCACTTACAATCATAAATCTCAATGACCTAACACAATTAAATGATTTGAAACCAGTCAAGAAAAATCCACATCCAGATACATGCTTCTTCAGTGAGAATGGACTAGTCTCTGCTCTTATACCACAAAATTACTGACCAAGAACTTTGTGTCCAGTGGCACATGAATGTATTTAAATGTTTTTGCCTGGAATGTTCCTGTAATTGTTTATCCCCTAGCAATCCTTGTTCAGAAGGGTTGATGTAGGGCAGCCAATGACTAGAATACAGGCCCCAACTGTCCATGACCTGCTGGCAATAGAAGATTGTACATAGGTTTCTTGGTTGATTATCTGCAGGAGCAACTCTCTACAGACATGTTGGGGTAGATTTTCAACACCACATTTCGGCTTTCATCCAAGAAAAGAACACTGAGAGAACTCATTTTGTCAGGTGTACAACAGGGCTCTGGGACTCCAGGTATTATCCCTACAGCCTTGACAATGCTCTGAATGGTTGCATGGTTTGAAGGTCGGACAACCTGTTGGGAAAAATAAAACAGAAGGATCAGAGTATATCTGCTAGTGAAATTCCAATGTTCTTGAATAAAAAACTGTCTAACAATAGACTTCACTGAAGTGAGCAGTGAACAAATTGATTAACACATCAGGCACCAAAGGTGTAATAATAAAATACAGTATAGATAAACAGTAACCATTGCAACTGTCAAAAAGATACTGCTACTTTGTCCATTTAATGAAAAATGCAGTGTCTGCTGATAGCAACCCCTTCCCCAAGAAAGTGATACACATCCATCAACACTTCCCACTCAATCAAAACCCAGTTACTCTAATTGTGCGTAGCTCCTGGATATAGGAGATTATGCTAGCAGCCAATCCCCAGGCAGAAACGCTGTCACATGGGAAGGCCTTTCCTCCCCAAACACATTGGCTGTGTATTAGGTACCACTCAATACCCACCCAGAGTTCATTACCTGGGAAAAGGCAGTGATGTCATCCACTCTGATAAGCTTTGACACCATAGGGCATCAAAGCTTACCCAGGGTGGACTCCTGTAGCAGTTAGCAAAGCAATGTGATTGTTTGAGGGGCATGGGCTATTAGCAGCTAGCAACCCTAAAGTAGCAGTGACAAGGTCTCTTTTAAGCATTCAAACCTGATGTTTATTACAATATACATCAATTCAAGAGCTTATGTCCCATTCACCAAACGTGTGCAGATTAACATTCTTTGGCATGGTTCACCAAACTGAGGGAACATTAAAGTATCTATAGATACATTTTTTTTACTTTAGTTTTGATAGAGCAGGGAAACGTAAATCCCCTGTTGTGCAGGGTACCTAAACTAATGTCAGTTCCTTATTAACTGGGTGCCCCCAATGGGTTTTTCTAAACAAACCGTTGTAGCTTTTAGTGTTCTGTCAGCAGTAAGCCTTTTCACTCAGCAGCAGACTAGAGATGAGGTCTGGCTACTACGTACGTTATGGGCCTCAAAATGGGGCTTTATCTCATCCAAATCTCTACAAGCCCTCTGGGCTCCAGGATCAAGGACAGGACTTATCAAGAATAATCTTGATCTTGAGAAAACAAAATGTCTTTACCCATTTCAGACATAAACCCTGGAGCCCCTCACCATGTGTACATAGGTGACAAACCTAGGTAACATGTAAATACCATCACAATTCCTGATATTACTGATATTTCGAAATACCTCAAAATATACTGCATTATGGCCAATGCATGGGGCTGATGATTAGAGGAGATAATCTTATGACAAACATTACAACAGACAGTTGTGGTGCCTGTACGAATGTTTAAGACATACACAAAGCGAACGCTTGATATATAGACTTTTTAGTGTCTATGTTCACACTACTTGAATGAAGGCACATTCTAGCAAGTCAAATACCATTATCATTCTGAGGTTAAAAAGACCTCTTTCTTCCCCAAAAAATACTGCTCCCAAGTTCTGTTGCATGACCTAAACCCTAGAAATGGCAACATGGTTTCTGACTACCAAGACTATATTGGTATGCACATTATTTATTATGCAGCCAATTGTACAAGCCCTGTCTGATAGAAATAATCACTGCACAGCACTAATAAACAGGAAATAGAGCCTCACCATGAACAAACATAGAAACAAGATAAATAGGAACAAGCTGTTCTCTCTAACCTGCATATACTGTATAAAAGCATATAAAACTATAGTTCCTCTTCTTTCGAAAGACCTGGTGCTACTGGCATCAATTTAGATTCTCGTCTGCGTACAAAAACATTGTAGCAATTCATATTCTGGAATTTGGGGCGAAGGGCCTGAGCTTATTCAACCGCCTGTTACACTTGGTTTTACTTTTCTCTGACACTGTTTTCTAGCTCTTCACTAACTCTTTCTTCCTCTTCTTTAGTCTTCTTTATTTACCTAATCAGTGCACTCTTTTTTTTTCCCCCAACTTTCCTATCCCTGTCAAGCTGGCCAAAATTTGCTGTGTGGGTGGCTCTGTCTTCCCCCTCCAACATCCTTAGATAAAAAAATAAAAGGAGCTGACGGGAAAAGTGGTCATCACAACAGCACCTGCAGTCAATCAGATGCAGATGCTGTTTTGGTATCCTGACAGCCACCAGTGGCTGGGGACAAAGAGAAGGCAATGTATTACGGTAACTACATTCTTCAGCATGGAGGAGCTCATGTCTATAATGGGGATGAAATTGATACAGCCTCAAATGAACCACTATGGCTCAAAATTTATATGGTCCAGAAATATTTAGACAGAATAAAGGTGAATAAAGCACCTGGACCAGATGGCATACACCCACAGATCCTAAAAGAATTGAGCTCTGTCATTTCAATGCCATTGTTTCAAATTTTTAGGGACTCTTTAATGACTGGCATAGTACCACTGGATTGGGGTAGGGCCAATGTGGTGCCTATATTTAAAAAGGGATCAAAGTCTTTGCCAAGTAACTATAGACCTGTTAGTTTACCTTCTATAGTTGGGAAGATGCTGGAGAGTTTAATAAAAGACCACATAGATAAGTTCTTGCTGGAAAAAAAATATTTTAAGAACAGACAGCATGGATTCATGAAAGACAGAAGTTGTCAAACAAATCTGATTTCTTTTTATTAAGAGGTGAGCAAAACCTTGAACAAAGGAGTGGCTGTGGACATAGTATATTTAGATTTTGCCAAAGCGTTTAGCTGTGTGTGGGGAACTGTGTCAATGTGTAAGGTAACGTCTACAAGCTTGGAAAATCAGTTTGTAAATGGATAGAAAATTGGCTAAAAGACCAAATCCAGAGAGCAGTGGTTAATTATACTCTGGTTATTAGTGGTGTACCCTAAGGTTCAGTGCTAGGACCCTTACGTTTTAATATATTTATAAATTATATACGGTAGTCTGGGATTAAAAGTACCATTTCAGTGTTTGCAGATGACACTAAGCTATGCAGTGAAATAACATCCTTACAGGATGTCTCCAATTTACAAGGTGACCTCAATGCACTGTTCATTGAGCAACTGTGTGGCAAATGAGGTTTAATGTTGATAAATGTAAAGTTATGTGTTTGGGGGCTAGAAACATGCATGCATCTTACAAACTAGGAAGAGAACAGCTGGGGGAGTCAGTGGTGGAGGAGGATTTGGTGTTCTGGTAGATCATAAGCTTAATAATGGCATGCAATGCCAAGTTGCAGTTTCCAAAGCAAGCAAAATCCTTTCTTGTATTAAAAATTCCCTGACCAGTTGGCCTAACATCAATTGTATGCAAGCTCTTGGAGGGATGATAAGGGAATATATACAAGATTTTAGTAATGACAACGGTAACATTAGCAGTAATCAGCATGGATTCATGAAGAATCATTCTTGTCAAAACCAATCTATTACCTTCTATGAGGAGGTGAGTTGCCATCTAGATAAAGGAAGGTCCGTAGACGTGGTGTATCTTGATTTTGCAAAAGCATTCAATACAGTTCCCAATAAAGGTTTAATGTACAAAGTAAGGTTAGTTGGCATGGACCATAGGGTGAGTACATGGATTGAAAACTGCCTGCAGGGACGGGTTTAGAGGGTAGTGATAAATGGGGAGTACTCAGAATCGTCAGAGGTGAAAAGTGAGGTCCCCCAGGGTTTTGTCCTGGGACCAATCCTATTTAATTTATTCATAAACGACCTGGAGGATGGGATAAACAGTTAAATTTCTGTATTTGCGGACGATATTAAGCAGGGCAATAATTTCTCTGCAGGATGTGGAAACCTCGCAAGAATATCTGAACAAATTAATGGGGTGGACAATTGCATGGCAAATTTTTTTATTTTATTTTTTTGTTTATTTCAGTTACTTATATAGCGCCGTCAATTTATGCAACGCTTTACATATACAGTGTACATTCACATCAGTCCCTACCCTCAAGGAGCTTACAATCTAAGGTCCCTAACTCACATTCATACATACTAGGGACAATTTAGACAGGATCCAATTAACCTACCAGCATGTCTTTGGAGTGTGGGAGGAAACCGGAGTACCCGGTGGAAACCCACGCAGGCACAGGGAGAACATGCAAACTCCAGGCAGGTAGTGTCATGGTTGAGATTTAAACCAGCGACCCTTCTTACTGCTAGGCAAAAGTGCTACTCACTACACCACTGTGCCGCCAATGAGGTTTAACAAATGCAATCTACACGCTAGGGGGAGATCCTCTGGGGGAATCTAGGATGGAAAAGGACCTAGGGGTCCTAGTAGATGACAGGCTAAGCAATGGCATTCAATGCCAAGTTGCTGCAAGCAAAGCAAACTGAATATTGGCATGCAATAAAAAGGGGACTGACTCCAGAGATAAAAAGATAATTCTCCCACTCTACAAGACTCTGGTCAGGCCGCACCTGGAGTATGCTGTCCAGTCCTCAATGTGCTGGAACTGGAGAGAGTCCAACAAAACTAATAAAAGGGACTGGAGGACATTAGTTATGAGGAAAGGTTACGAGCACTGAACTTTTTCTCTCTGGATAAGAGATGCTTGAGAGGGGATATGATTTCAAATGTACAAATACCGTACTGGTGACCCCACAATAGGGATAAAACTTGTCTGCATAAGGGAATTTAATAAGACACGCGGCCATTAACTAAAATTACAAGAAAAGCGGTTTAACCTTAATCTGCGTAGAGGGTTCTTTACTGTAATGCCTGTACACACGGTCGGACATTGATCGGACATTCCAACCACAAAATCCTAGGATTTTTTCGGACGGATGTTAGCTCAAACTTGTCTTGCATACACAAGGTCGCACAAAGTTGTCGGAAAATCCGATCGTTCTGAACGTGGTGACGTAAAACACGTATGTCGGGACTATAAATGGGGCAGTGGCCAATAGCTTTCGTCTCTTAATTTATTCTGAGCATGCGTGGCACTTTGTGCGTCGGATTTGTGTACACACGATCGGAATTTCCGACAACGGATTTTGTTGTCGGAAAATTTTATGGCCTGCTCTCAAACTTTGTGTGTCGGAAATTCCTATGGAAAATGTGTGATGGAGCCCACACACGGTCGGAATTTCCGACGACAAAGTCCTATCACATTTTCCATCGGAAAATCCCATCGTGTGTACAGGGCATTAGAGTGGTAAGGAATTCCCTTCCACAGGCATTAGCACCTGAACGACCACAACATAGAGAGATATAAAATGTAATACTGACATAAAATCACACACCTAGGTTGGACTATGTAAGAGAAGTATAGACTCCAGAGACAGAGATATCATTTTGCCCCTGTACAAATCATTAGCAAGACCTCAACTGGAATAGGCAGTTCAGTTCTGGGCACCAGTTCATAAAAACGGATATCGAGGAACTGGAGAAACTGTAGAGAAGGGCAACCAAACTGATAAGGTGCATGGAGGATCTCAGCTATGAGTAAAGATTAGGGGAACTGAATGTATTCTCTCTTGAGAAGAGGAGATTAAGGGGGATATGATCAACATGTATAAATACATTAGTGGTCCATTTAGTGAACTTGGTGTTGAGTTATTATTATTCACGATTTATATAGCGTCAACAGTTTATGCAGCGCTTTACAATGTATAGGGGGGACAACACAATTACAGTACAGTTTAATACAAAAGGTACAGGAGGGCCCTGCTCATAGAGCTTACATTCTAAAGGGAGGGGTGGTGGTACAAAAGGTAATAGCTGCAGAGAATCATTTGATGGGGGTGGGAGTTATTCACTTTAAGGTCATCCTAAATGCATATAATATAATTGGATACTAATATTTCAAGGTAGAGTTTATCCAGGGAATATCTGATTGCCTCAGGAAGGAATCCCCCATGTATATAATAGCTGGCAATGCAGATTCGTCTATCTGCACTGCATTGCATGGATGGAGGAATCTGTTAGATTCTGTTTTTTTAATTTTTGTAAACAGAATAGGAAAATTCAATCAGTGTATGGCCAGTTTTATATTCCCCCTGTCCTTCCTTCCTCTACGTTGTTCTTAACCCCTCTCCGCTCCATGTAATATCAATAAAATAGGGGACTCTCTGAGCCGCATATAAATGAACACTAACCATAACCACTCTCAGGGCTCGGACAGTCTTTCTGATCTTGTTTACCAAACGTACTATGTTGGCAAATTACATCTGTTTGGCCGATTAAGCTACACTTACAATTTTTTAATGTAACTGAACTGTGTCGATATTTGATGTTTGCTGCTGTATGCTCAGTTGTATGCTCTCAGTTGTGTGTTGCTCAGACCTCAACTTCAAACCTATGAGTTGGTCCCTTGGACCGGTTAACAGTACCTACTGTGCTCAACTTCAGTCCATGCACCTTTTTCATGCATCCTCTGTGTACCACTCCATAGCTCCCTGCTGCATTGACCCACACCCTCACCTCTCAATTGGGGAATCTCCCGGCATCTGTATGAAGCCCTTCTGTGTCCTAGCCTGAGACCTCTTGGTTATTGGGTGGAGCACACCTGTCCCCTGAATGGAGCACACCTGTCTCCTAATGTGAGCCCTGAACTATGCCAATGCCTATGATACAAATGTTATAAATTGAGTTGCAGTTCAGTGAGTAAAATAAGTATTTAATCCCCAAGCAAAACATGACTTAGTACTTGGTGGAGAAACCCTTGTTGGCAAGCACAGAGGTAAGACATTTCTTGTTGGTTACGAGGTTTGCATACATCTCAGGAGGGATTTTGGTCCATGCTTCTTTACAGATCTTCTCTAAATCCTTAAGGTTTCTTGGCTGTCGCTTGAGAACTCAAAGTGTTATTAAGGTCTGGAGACTTCATTACCTTAATGTACATCTTCTTGAGCCACTCCTTTGTTGCCTTGGCAGTATGTTTTGGGTCACTGTCATGCTGGAAGACCCATCCACGACCCATCTCCAATGTTCTGGCTGAGGGAAAAAGGTTCTTATCCAAGATTTTACAATACATGCCTCCGTCCATTGGCCCCTCAATGCGACAAAGTTGGTCTGTACCTTTAGCAGAGAAACAGCCTCAAAGCATAATGTTTCCACCTCTGTGCTTGACTGTAGGGATGGTGTTCTTAGGGTCATAGTCAGCATTTTTCCTCCTCCAAACACGACGAGTCGAGTTCATGCCAAAGAGCTCAATTTAGGTCTCATCTGACCACAGCACTTTCTCCCAATCCTTCTCTGAATCATTTAGATGTTCATTGGCAAACTTCAGATGGGGCTGTGCATGTGCTTTCTTGGGGAGGGGGACCTTGCGGGTGCTGCAGGATTTGAATCCATTATTGTGTTACCAATGTTTTTTTAGGGCGATTGTGGTCCCAACTGCTTTGACATAATTCACAAGCTCCTCCCGTGTAGTTCTGGGTTGATCCCTCACTTTTCTCATGATCATCCTTACCCCATGAAACAAAATCTTGCATGGAGCTCCAGACCGAGGGTGATTGATGGTTATTTTGTATTTCTTTCATTTCATTTCATCAAGCTTCTTGCTGATGTAGCCCATTCCAGCCTTGTGCAGGTCTACAATCTTGTCCCTGACATCCTTTGACAGCTCCTTGGTCTTGCCCATGATCGTGGTTTGAATGGAAGAAAGAGTTGCCGTTAGGAGCATCTTCTTAAATTGACAGGACTAATCTGTGTACCACATGAGCACATACTGTAGCCAGTCTGTGGGAGCCAGAATTATTGTTAGTTGGTAGGGGATAAAATACTTATTTTATCCAATGACCTGCAACTCAATTTATAACATTTGCCTCATGTGTTTTTTCTGGATTTTTGGTTTATATTCTGTCTCTGTCATTGTAAATACATCTATGATAACAATGATAGGCCCTTCATTTTATTTTGTACATAATCTGTAGGGGATTAAATATCCCCCCCCCCCCCCCCCCCCGTATATGGCTTTTTTCAGCCGGAATGTGGCTTTGTCCAGCCACTTCCGGATGTAGCCCTCTGCTCCACACTCTCACTTCACAAGTCACAGCTAACCTCTTCTAGAAGCTCAAACACATCTATCCCTGCCCTGCACTTGTAAATGCACATGCCCTGGGTGCAGTGCGGATGGTCATGGGCAGGAGGGGGGCGTTGTATGGCAGGCTGACCCTCCATGATCACCATCTTTCACCTGGTGGCTAGATGCCGATGCCCTTGGTGGATGATGACTGCAAGTGCAAGAGGCTGAGCCACTCACAGTATGCTGGAAAATACAAGAGCAAGTGGTTCAGCCTTATATATCAACAAAGATGAGGCACATGGAAGATGGGGTAGATTTTAATTGGGGAGGGGCAATTTGTGCAGAGGTCAGGAGGAGGGATAGAAGGGAGATGTGGATGGGGGATGCAGAGGTAAAGAGCTGTGAAATAGACCTGGACTCTGCAACCTTTTCATAGCGCACCCCTGAACTCTGAAATTTGTATGTAGTGCACTATTGAAATCTGCATTATATGCGCAGCATAACCCTGAACTCTGCACTCTGTATGTAAAGCTTTCCTGGTATTTAATGCCCCTTTAAGGCCCTGCCAGTCCAGTTTAGCCATACCCACCATACATGCAGTTCGGGGGGGGGGGTCATGGTTGAGTTCCAGCACATATTCTCTAAGAGAGAAAGCCCTGTAAATGCAGTATCTCACAAGTGAGTACACCCCTCACATTTTTGTAAATATTTTATTACCGTATATACTCGGGTACACATTTTTTTGTGCTGAAAGTGCCTCCCTCGACTTATACTCGAGTCAAGCACTTTTCTGCAGCAAAAAAATTCATTTTCCGAACCGAATTTGGGGCCCCGTATCTCAGGGCCACTTTGTGCTAGGAACCCCAAATTTGGTGTGCAAACCCAGTGGAACCATAACATATCCAAAGCTGGGTTCCTAATACCAAGTGGTCCTGAGATACGGGGCCCCAAATCCGGTTCGGAAAATGTCATTCTCTGCTGCAGAAAAGTGCTTGACATTTTCTGAACCGATTTTTGGGGGCCTGTATCTCGGGGCCACTTGATGCTAGAAACCCCAGCTTTGGATATTTTATGGTGCTAGTTCCACTGGGTTTGCACACCAAATTTGGAGTTCCTAGAACTAAGTGGCCTCGACATACGGGGCCCCAAATTCAGTCAACTGTGTCCATCTGCAGAAATGTCATTTCGGGACCCTTTGGGTTCAGAGACCCCAAATTTTGGCTGCAGCTAAGGGGCATCTAGGAACCCTTAACTACCGAGTTTGAAGTTCGGGGACCTACGACTGCAAATGGGCACAGTGAGGCATGCAAATGGGCACAGTTAGGCATGCAGATGGGCATTGTTGACCCTCTTTTCCACTTACAGTAGCTGTGCACTTCTCACCCTCGTCTTATACTCGGGTCACTAAGTTTTTCCCATTTTTTTGTAGTAAATTAGAGCCTCGACTTATACTTGGATCGACTTATACTGGAGTATATACGGTATATCTTTTCATGTGACAACACTGAAGAAATTACACTTTGCTACAATGTAAAGTAGTGAGTGTACAGCTTGTATAACAGTGTAAATTTGCTGTCCCCTCAAAATAACTCAACACACAGCCATTAATGTCTAAGCCGCTGACAACAAAAGTGAGATACTGTGTGTGTGTGTGTGTGTGGGTGTGGGTGTGGGTGGATATATATATATATATCCACCCACACCCACACCCACACACACACACACACACACACACACATACATACATACAGTCATGGGCAAAAATATTGGCCAAATCGGGCACACTCCATGCAAAACTCCAAACATTTACAAAATTATTGGCACCCTCAATTTAATATTTGGTAGCACTAACCATCACTGATTTTTTTACATGTCTCTACTAGAATTTTGGACCTTTCTTCTTCGCCAACTGCTCCAGGTCTCAGATTGGAAGGGTTCCTTTTCCCAACTGCTGTTTTGAGATCTCTCCACAGGTGCTCTATGGGATTTAGATCTGGATTCATTGCTGGCCAGTTCAGTACTCTCCAGCGCTTTGTCTTAAGCCATTACTGGGTGCTTTTTGCCATGTGTATTGGGTCATTGTCCTGCTGTAAGACCCACAACCTCTAAAGGAGACCCAACTTTTTGACACTGGGTCCTACATTGCACCCCAGAATTCTTTGGTAGTCTTCAGATTTCATAATGCCATGTACATTGTCAAGACATCCAGGGTCTGAAGCAGCAAAGCAACACCAAAACATCAGTGAACCTCCACCATGTTTGACTGTAGGGACTATATTCTTTTTTTTAAAAGCCTCATTTATTTTTCTGAAAATAGGTGGCAGTCCATTTTTGGAATTTTGCATGGAATGTGTCAGATTTGGCTTTTTGTTTCTCCACTTTTTTGCATCATACCAATACAAACAAAAGAAATAAACATGAGAATGCCTAAACATTTGTAATTGCAACAATTTTCTGGGTGAAGTTGTGCATTATCTGACAGAAATGCAGGGGTGCCATGACTGTGATATATTATATATATATATATATATATATATATATATATATATATATATTATCAAAAGTATTGGGATGCCTGCCTTTACATGAATTTTAATGGCATTGCAGTCTTAGTCTGGGTTGGGAGTAGGGCTGGGAGATTTTCTTAAAAAAAAAAATCTTCGATTCTCTTAAAAAAAACTCGATTCACGATTCGAATCGAGTTTTTTTTTTTTTTTTTTTTTGGAAACCGCGCCGGTCCCGAGCTTTTAGGCGAGGCCGCGGCTTCGGCCTAGTCCGCGGCATCCGGCCTAGCGGACTAGGCCGAAGCCGCGGCCTCACCTAAAAACTCCTTGCCTGCAGCTCTTCAGGCCCGGCGCGGTGTCCGCGCCGGTCCGGAGGCTCTGCGGGCATGAGTTTTTAGGCGAGGCCGCAGCTTCGGCCTAGTCCGCGGCGTCCGGCCGTAGCCGCGGACTAGGCCGAAGCCGCGGCCTCGCCTAAAAACTCATGCCCGCAGCGCCTCGGGATTGGCGCGGTAAAAAAAAAAAAAAAAATCTAAAAAAATCGATTTGCTTAAATTTTGAATCGATTTGACCTCTCAACTCGATTCAAGATTTAAATCGATTTTTTTCCCAGCCCTAGTTGGGAGCATTCAATTTTCCAAAATGGCTTGGTATGCTGACAGCTTAACAGTTCCCTTCACTGGAACTAAAGGGCCAAGCCCAACCCCTGAAAAACAACCTCACACCATAATACCCCCTCCACCAAATTATTTGGACCAGTGTACAAAGCAAGGTCCATAAAGACATGGATGAGTTTGGGGTGGAAGAACTTGACTGGTCTGCACAGTCCTGACCTCAACCAGATAGAACATCTTTGGGATGAATTCGAGCGGAGACTGTGAGCCAGGCCTTCTTGTCCAACATCAGTGCCTGACCTCACAAATGCGCTCTGGAAAAATGGTCAAACATTTCCATAGACACACTCCTAAACCTTGTGGACAGCCTTCCCAGAAGAGTTGAAGCTGCAAGGGGTGGGCCAACTCAATATTGAACCCTACGGACTAAGACCCCAAACACACCATTAGATTTTCTGCAGATTTTTGTCTTCAGATTTACCAAAACCATATGATATGAGGTCAAACCTTAAAAGTTTCAACTTGTATGCAATCAGGCAGGCCCTTGCACTACATGGTTTTGGTAAATCTGAAGACAAAAATCTGCAGAAAATCTAACAGTGCATATGGGGTCTAAGACTGGGATTTCATTAAGTTCATGTGCGTGTAAAGGCAGGCGCCCCAATACTTTTGGTAATATAGTGTATATACAGTTCCTCTTAACTTTAAGAACAAAGGGACTCAGTGGTAGCTAAACTATTCCTGGGTCCCTATCCATCTCCAGCACCGACAGCTGCAAAACAATGAGACGGGGAGGGTAGCCTTAAATTTATTTTGTCATGTTTATGACTGTTAGAGACACAGAGACCCCATGACATGTTTTTGTTTCTTCACAGAAGGAGGTTATTGAATTTCCACAATTTTACAGAGGACATGTTATATGGCCAGCTATCTGGACAGAGTTCTTAAAGTTCACTGATCTTCCGAATCTCATGAAATTGAACAATACAGAATTTCCATGAAACTGGTTTTATAAATGGGAAGTCTCAGGCCTCTTTCACACATCTAGATGCAGAATGATTGCGTCCATAGGCGGACATCTGTCCCTAATCACAGGTAACCACTGGATGTGAGCATACATGCAATAACATGGAATAACCTGGTATCCCAGCTGCAGGTAAACTTGTCGCACCATGGTCGCTTAGGACGTGTGAATGAGCCCTTAATATTGGCCCACTTGAGTCATGTATTCTATTCATTTCTATTGTTTCAGTGGGAGAGTCACACAGTACCAGTCAGTGAACAATGCCTAGTAGCAGTTAGGCAGTTGAAGCAGAAACGCGGTGAAGGCACAATCATAGGTCTGCACTATGATGTCATTTTTATTCCCAGGGAAGCGATTGTCAGCCAGTCTTTTAAAATTATTGTTATCCTTCAACAGTTTTTGAAAGCTGCCAGTTAATAAAATCTCCTTTTAAATTCCATTAAGAATACAAGTCCCTCAAGCAGTCTAAGCCTTGTGTATAAACGTCTTCTATAAATACAGAAGAAGCCCCCTGAGACATACATGAATCTACTTACAAGAACAAAGCACATCTTGTGCCAAAGAATGACACCAACGCACAAAACGTCTGTTATGTGTTAAAGTAGCAAAAGCCTGATGGCGGGTCATTTGTGACCTATGGACAGTTCGGCTGAAATCTGTAAGTACATGACATTTATTTTCATTGCCAAATCTACATCTATGTCTCAACATCCTATTCAAAAATAGTTATATTTGTAATTACATTTGTATGTAATTTATATACAATACATATTATAATAGGATAAGGAAAATCATACTTTAGAAATAAAGAAAAAAATAAGATTTCATACCAATGCTATGCATGCAAATTTGTATTTTAATATTATTAAAAATGACTTTTCCATTAGATACTGTATGTTTAACACTGCCAGAAAAATCCAAATGCCGCTTCCTTGCAACTGAGTCATTTGATTTCTTGCTTGTGTCTCTCTAAAAGCAAAATCTTTTTAATTTTCAAATAGCGTAGGAGTTTAAAATTCAATAGTAATTTTAGTAACATTAAATTGCTAAATGGCATATGTAGCAGTTATATACGTTGCAATTTTTTTTTTTTTTAGCAAGTGTAAAGCTTCCCTTCAAAACTGATGAGATAAACAAAACTTGGATGCTTTTATCTTTTCCTAGGTAATGTCTAATAGAAAATAGCCACTAGGAGGTGCTGTTCTACATCCAGAAAAGCTTCCAAACATTATTTTACAGATGCTCCGATAGCAGATATGCTCTAAATCAGGGGTCTGCAGCCCACTAGGAGATTTTAGCCAGGCCGCAGGTAGGGTCAGACAGTGCACAGACTGAATATTAAGATATAGCCGCATTTCATGTTTCCAGCCACTTTAACCACTTAAGGACCGGAAGGATTTTCCCCCTTAATGACCGGGCCAGTTTTTGCGATACAGCACTGCATCGCTTTAACTGACAATTGTGCGGCCGCGTGACGCTGTACCCAAACAAAATAGACATCCTTTTTTTCCCACAAATAGAGCTTTCTTTTGGCGGTATTTGATCACCTCTGTGGTTTTTATTTTTTTTTTATAAACAAAGAGCGACAATTTTGAAAAAGAAGAATCATTTTTTTACCTTTTTGCTATAATACATATTGAAAAAAAAAAAAATCTAAAAAAAAAAAACAACATTTAGGCCGATATATATTCTTCTACATATTTTTGGTTAAAAAAAAAAAAATATCGCAATAGGCATATACTGATTGGTTTGCACAAAAGTTATTGCGTCTACAAACTATGGAATAGATTTAGGTACTTTTATTTATTTTTTATTGTTTTTACTAGTAATGGCGGCGATCTGCGATTTTTAGCGGGATTGCGGCAGTCAAATCTGACCCCAAATGACACTTTTTGGGGACCAGTGACATTATTACATTGATCAGTGCTATAAAAATCACTGATCAAAGTAAAAATGACACTGGCAGGGAAGGGGTTAACACTAGGGGGCGAACAAGGGGTTAAGTGTGTTCCCTAGGTGTGTTCTAACTGTAGGGGGGGATGGGCTTCCAGGAACATGACAGAGATCACTGTTCCCAATCACTGGGAACAGAAGATCTCAGACATGTCCCCTGTCAGAACGGGGATCCGCCTTGTTTAAATAGGCAGATCCCCGTCCTGCCTCTGTACTAGGTGATCATGGGTCGCTGGTGGACATCCAGTCCGCTCGACCCTGGGCACGCTCCCGCAGTGTGAGCGAGCCTGAAACTGTATGAGCCGCCGTACAGGCACGGCAATTCACGCAGTGCTGCCAACCTGCCGCAGTAAAAGTATGTGAGCTGGACGGCAAGTGGTCCATAGGATCTTTTTAAAGTGACAGGAAACATTTCACTTTTAAAGTGGAACTAAACCCTCCTATCCTTTTCAGCCATGGAAGCTGCCATCTTAGCCTCTGTTTGATCTGCTGTTGCCATGGTGCTGCACACATGATCAGTTATGGCATTTGATGGGTTGGACGTTCCGTTACAAGCACATTTTCAGGACTTTTGTTTGCTTTTCTAGTTGTTAGTGGGGTCAAATCAATATACGAGCGAAAGACATTCAAGATTTGAATGTGGTTTTTGTTCAGGAAAAATCCTACATTTTTGTAACGGGCATGACCTAGGTGCAAAAGAAACGTTTTATTACATCTGGGATTACATTCAAGTATCAGATTTGAAAAAGATTTAGACCCCTTTTATACTGTGGTGCTTTTCAGACGGTTTCACGCTAAAAAAAAGCACCTGAAAAGCTCCTGAAAACTGCTTTCCATTAATATCAATGGATCCTTTCACACTGGGGCGGTGAAAAAAGTCCTGCAAGTAGCATCTTTGGAGAGCTTCAAAAGCACCTGAAAAGCACACGAAAAGTGGCGCAATATGGCTCTTTTGAGTCACGTGACATTAAAGAAAGCGCCCCGCTAGCGCCGCAAAAGCACCGCAAAAATGCCAGACGTTCCTATGACAACGTCCAATAGGACGAAACGTACGTCGGAAGGCAGACGCGCTGACGTCATAGTTTCTATTCCATTGTGAGCGGGTGTATGCAGGCCGGCCGGCTGATTTTTATTATATGCTGTTTTATTCGTTCTTTTTGCTGAGGTATTTGGCCTTGTTGTCGGTGAGTCTCGGGTGATCTTCCCTCTATGCTGAGACAGATGGTGGTGTCCCCACTGAGTGGAATTCTGGCATAAGCTTCATTACAGCTTACCTCTGGTAAACATATATTTACATAGGTGGTGGATTCTTCTCACAAGATGTTTTTACTCACTAAAGTTTTCAATCACCAATGGTGGAACTAATTACAATAAGGACTATTGATATCAGAAGTCACTCTTAATGTCACAGACTTTATTTATTAATTTTTGTCACTCTTCATATTTATTTGTATTTAGTTTTATAGCACATTTCTTTGATTTTTTCACATATATATGGTGTTGATATTTGAGTTTAGAACTTAATATATTATACTGACCACATCACATCAATTGAAATATCTGAAGATTCACTGAATGCTTAATTTTTAGCGCGGTTCTTTATAAACTGTACCTATTTGATTCTTCTGCCTAAGAATTAGAACTGCAGCTTGGGGGTGTAGGGAAGCGCGGTAATTTTTCATTTTCTTTGGTTTTATGAGCAGTTTTGGAGCACCTCAGTGTGAAAAGGGTCTTAAGGGCTTTTGAGCAAAATTAGTATTGACTCAATGATGCCAA
Source organism: Aquarana catesbeiana (assembly GCF_042186555.1). Taxonomy (NCBI): domain Eukaryota; kingdom Metazoa; phylum Chordata; class Amphibia; order Anura; family Ranidae; genus Aquarana; species Aquarana catesbeiana. Next base: position 272,893,845 of record NC_133331.1, on the reverse strand, counting down.
GATCTGATGCTCTGGCGAATGATTTTTGAAGGTTTGAATGAAAATTCTGCTGGAGTATGGTCAGCTTAAAGGGTAAGTTCACCTTTACTAAAAAATGCCTGTGCATGTAAGGGGCACCTGTAGAGGAAAACAAAGTGTGCCGTTGTAATCAAAGTTGAATAATGTCAGTGCTATAGGTGAAGGCCATTTACGTTCCTCCCGAAGCCTGATTGTAAAATTAAGATGGCATCATCCCATCCTGCCTTGTTGCGAGGACATTGCAAAGACACTGCCAGCCAATTCAAACCTCCGCTTATGTGCTCTCTCTCCACTGTCATAGTAGATCCACATGTGTTTTTGTGGGTTTGTGAGCTTGCTCCTGTGATGGTGGCGGTGAGCAGTAATGGCTGAGATTGTCCTAGCAACATTCCAGCAACAAGGCAGGATGGGGGAGATGCCATTTTTGGGAGACTTTTGGCTAGCCTTCTGGAGGAACATAAATGGCCTACAATGATAGCAGGGTGTATTATACAACTTCGGTCAAAGCTGCCCCTTACCTATATTGACAGTTTTTGGTAGGTGAACTAACCCTTTAACACAAAGGTACTTATCGCTATCTGTCTCCTATTAATCGGATTTTAAACTTTAATTAAGTGTGGGGCAGGTTTATATAGATACAACCTTAGAGTAATTATATTAGCTGAATTTAACTTCTGAAAGAACCCATGAATTTGCTACATGTTGTTTTCACATATAGGTGCATGGCTAGAGATCCTCTAGGAGGAAAGCTGATCTCTGTGGCTAAATCAGACATCAAAGACAACATCTCACACCATTCAGTTCCGGTCAGTATAACTGTCATCTCTTGTAACCATCCCAGTTCTTACTTGAATTTTATAGGTTTCCCACTGTTTATTAGGCCTCATGCTCACTGACGCCAAGAGGCTCCAAACCCCTCTAGCATAAAATCCTAGGCACTTTCCCGCGCCAGGGGAGCCATAGGTGGCATGTACAGCCACCCATACAAGTGAATGGCTGCACGTGGTCACATTTCTGTAAACATTCATGGCTTCACACATGCAGGTACAGGGTATTTCCCTAAATGTGAAAGCATCACAATTGGGTAAATATGCCATATGGGCCTATGTTGGTAAATGCTAATGCCATTTGTGTTTACACTAGTATGACCACACACAGCCATTCACTAAGGGCAGCTGTATGTTACATCTACAGCTTTCCTAAAGTATCAGGGATTTTACACTAGAGGATTTTGCAGCCTCTAGATGTCCGTGTGCATGGGGCCTCCTATGCTAGCATGTAGAAAAAAATGTATTGATGTCAGTGCGTTGCTTTTTCCCCTAAAAGCATGAAAATTAACCTATACAAATGGGTTCTGGAGGCTCCATTCACACTTCTGTGACATTCACCATTTGCATGTTCACCGGAATGAGTCACATTCTTTGGCATTCGCCTTCAAATCTAGTTTTCCTTTTCTTAATTAGGAAATCCAGGTCTTCATAACATTTTTCATGTTACTACAGTCACAGCCAGTGTTTGTCAACCTTCTATCATTTAAGGCACCTTTTAATATCATGGACAATCTCGAGACACCCCATTCTAAAATGGAAAAAACTAAAATAATAGTTTTACATATGCAGCAACATGACAGGTAGGACACCCAACATTAGAGGTGCTTAATTCTTCTAAAACAAATATACCTTTGCACACTGGTACTGACTAGAATTCTAGCGTGTCTCTTCTCCCTCACTCTGCTAATCTGACCCCAGTGCTGATGGAGAGGGGCAAGGGGGGGCAAACAAGGATGTGGTGTCCTCCCTATCAACCTATGACATGATTGGTTATTGGAACTTCAATGGCTGGAAGGTTATAAAGATGCACAATGAAAACCGGTGGCTTTGTGTAAGTAAAAGTCAGGCTTTATCCACCCACTGGCTTGTATACAATTTTGGGGCAATTTTTAGGCATTTTACCAAGGCACCCCTGAAGAAAACTGAAGGCACCCCAGGCACCCTGGTTGAAAAAGGCTGGTCTAAGCTACAGTCTAGGTTGTTTAAATGTTTATATATGTTTATATGTCAGATTATTGCTGTAAGACTTCTGACACTGAATGGCTACCTACTTGGCCTGGCACCAGTCCCCCATTTTGATGTACAAAAAAATGTTGCACTTGAACGTTTTGCACTTGATCAAAAGAATTTTACTATGTGGGATGCCACATAATTTTTGTTACCTTGTTACATTCCTTTCCCTGTCCTTGTAACCCCCCCCCCCCCGGTGGAGTGACACTAGCACATCTGCCAGATAACCCCCCCCCCACACAGAACGGCACTAACATCCTCCCCCACCACCCGCTGTCCTTACCGTGGATGCAGGTGGTGAGAGCAGCGGTCGGAGCTGCTGTGGCCATCTTCCAGCATGGCCAGCTCCGGTGTTCTCTCTTGGAGTCCACTCTGCAGTGCGTCTCCAGGTGCTAGGCGTCCGATAGGATCGCCTGATGTTTTGGCCAATCGGGAAACAGGTTTGATACCTGCTTCCCGATTGGCCAGGAGGAGGATCAGTGTTGCAACAGCGAATATTCATTCACTGTTGTAACACACCTGGGTGGGCTTCAGACGCATCCTCTGCGACCCGAGCCCATGCTATTTTGAAGCCTATTAGAGCTTATGCTTAAAAAAAAACCCTGGCCACTGTAATTCATGTGCCCAGTGCCCTAAAAGTAGCCGGACACATGAATAGGGGGCAGCCGCAGTGGCCGTGGATATATTCATGCTATTCATGAATCTATCCACTGCATATAGGGGGCGAGAGGAGAGAGGGGACAGCGCCCGGGGCGCCCCTAATGGACAGGCCGCCACTGGTTGCCAACAAGAGCTATTTTTGTTCTGGCCCATGAGGACAGGGCCTATTTTTGGCAGGGGTGGATGCAGCACCCTCCTAGTTAGGTTGCTAGTTGGACATGTGCAGAACGGGAAAAAATGTTTTGTTTTCGTTTTGTATAGATTCATTATGCTACTAATTTTGTTTCTTTGATTAGTTTTGGAATTCGTTTGGTTTGGTTTAATTTTATTTTGTTTATTTATTTTCTAAGGGATTCTAAATTTTCGGAATTCTGTGTGAAGAATAGCTGGTTGTTTAGCAGCAGACCAGGAAGCTGGCCGCGGCATCCTAACAACTGTTGACTCATCAGCTGTCAGCGGGCTTCCCCTCTGAGAGGTGAAATGTATACCAAAGAATGCCGGTAATAGAAAAGTCTGAAAAAAAAAAAAACAGTGTGGGGTCACTCCCCAATCCATACCAGGCCCTTCGGGTCTGGTGTTGTTTCTAAGGGGAACCCCACGCCAAAGTGAAAAAAAAAAATGGTGTGGGTCCCCTACAAGATCCATATCAGACCCTTGTCTGAGCATGCAGCCCAGAAGGTCAGGAAAGCCCATGTGTAAATAGAAAACTTCACTGAGCATGTTTTTTTTTTTTTTTTTACAAAGAACAGCAGCTAGCATAAACTGTGGGTAACAATCAACAGAACATTCAAAAAAGATGCAGTGCTTATTAAAAGTCCATTCAGATAAAGTCCACAATTGTTAGGGAGCACCCAGGGTGTGTAACAGAGGCAAATCTACAGGTGAAATGACAATCCTTAACCAACACCCCAGCAAACCAGGTCTCTTACTCTTAGAAATGGACCACTAGATTATAGGTGGTCTGACAGCGGTCAAACACTCATCAGGCTTGCTCCTGTTCACCATAGACTGCACAAAAGGCTCAAATCCTGCTGTCCCCTCTGAGAACATCTCTCCATAGGTTAGATTCCTATATATGTGCCAGAATGAGAATAAAGGTCGCCTCATAGTGTAGTATGTAAAAGCACCCAGGTATTTATTACCCCCCTCTATGTGAATGAGAATGACCCAGCATGCCCTGGTCGGTGACTTCACAAGGGGCTGGGTTGCCCACTGACGTCATTAGGTGACTCTGCCCCTTACCTGTTTAAGAAATGTCAGACAAAGGAGCAGGCAGTCGGCGGGGAGCTTTCGATGAGGTTGGAGGGTTTTTGTTTTTTTCGGGTCTGGCAGTGCAGCGGGCGCCATGATTGAAGATTGTTCTACATCAGGGGACATTGTTCTTTATTTTTTAATAAAGGAATTGTCAAAATAGTACCCTTACTCATTTACATTGGGGGGGGGGGGATCTGGGGGCCCTCAGATGCTATGCCATTTTTTTTTTTGTGGTGCGGGGTTCCCCTTAGAATCCATACCAGACCCGAAGGGCCTGGTATGGATTGGGGGGACCCCACACTGGGTTTTTTTTTCAGACTTTTGCATTGCCGGCATTCTTTTGTTTACATTTCAGCTCTCAGCGGGGAAGCCCACTGACAGCTGATGAGTTGTCGGTTGTTAAAGCGGAGTTCCACCCACTTTAAAGTCAGCAGTTACAAAAAGTGTAGCTGCTGACTTTTAATAAACAAACACTTACCTGTCCCATGGTCCAGCGATGCGGGCACCCAAAGCCTTGCTTCTCTCCCCCTCCTCTCTGCGACGTTGGCATCGATGTGGGCGCCCGGCTGCGAGCTGCGCTGCGCGATATGAATGTCCGGGTGATCTTCTGGGATCTGTGACGTGTCCCAGAAGATTGCAGGGAGGAGGGGCGGAGAGGTGAACTTCCACTCGGTGCCAGGAGATGAAGTGGGAGCTGGGTACCTGTGAAAACTAGGTACACAATCCCCCCACAAAAAAATGACATGCCAAATGTGGCATGTCAGGGGGTCACAACTACTTAAAGCGGAAGTTCCACTTTTGGGTGGAACTCTGTTTTAAGGACTCGGCGGCCAGCTTCTCGGCCCGCTCCTAAACAACCAGCTATTCTCCACACAGAATTCGAATGAGTCTATAATTGTTCAAGCAATCCGAATTGTTCCAAAAATTTGAAATCTGTTAGAAAACGAATCAACTAAACGAATTTCAACTAAATTCCTTAATATTTTATTTGGAGATTCGAATACATCCGAATCTCCAAGTAAGCAAAAATGTGTCCGAATTTGCATTCGGACCAAAGCAGACTGCATATGTCTATTGCTAGGATTAGGCACATTAGTTCCTTTTGGCTCCTCTGTATTCAGTGGATTATAGTGTGACATTCAAAAACCAGAGATCTTACACATTCATCTTCAACATGAAGCAAATGACACCTGAGCATTTTGGATCTTGAAGCTCCAAAACACACAGAGAGAAAAAAAAAAAAAATTCTCTATAGCGGTGGTTCACCTCTCCACTCCAAAATGCCTGAAGCTTAAATAAGTTTTGGAGCTATTTTTTGTAGCTCGATTCGGGCAGATTGCTGAGTTTCTGAAAGCAGAAACGCATGACAAAATGCACAAAAATGCAACACACATGTGTGAATGCAGCCTTAAGCCTAATATCCTCATTTATTTGTTCCCACCATTGGGGAAGTGTATAAGGGCTCTTTCACACGCCGGGGGGGGGGGGGCGGGGTGTTGGGGGGGCTGTGGTAAAAACAGGCAGTTGAGCCATAGTTTTACCCCACTCTGGCCACGGGGCTGTACATATGCAGCAGCCACAGCAATTTTAACAATGCAGCCCAACTGCAAGGGATAATTTTTTGTTTGTCCCGAGGCCTTAAGAGTACATACTTAAATACAATTTTTTTAAACCAGAGTTTAATATCAATAATTAAGTCTTGCACAGACTCTTGATGTATATGTTGCACCAATATGGGAAATGTTTACATTGCTTGTTGACATTTATGCTTTAACCAGCTGCATCTACAGCATCCCAGGCAAAAAGCAAATCATTTGGAAGGTAAACGGTTAACAGGTATGTATTTGACCTGTCTATTAAGCAGCTTACCTGGATTTCATAATTATATATTTTACAAATATATCCTTCACATACCTTTGGCATGGGGAACTCACAAATTCCAGAGCAGTAGTAAGCATCAAAAGATTTTGGAGATATAATCCATTCACTCCACCCAATGTCAGCAAAGTCTACTTTTAAGTATCGTCGAGAGCACACTCTGGGTTCATCCCACTGGCGCCTTCGTGCTTTTTTCATGGTTCTTTCATCAAAGTGCAGCACTGGAGACTTTAAAACCTTGTCCAAACTTTCGGGACCCTTCTTTTTCTTCTCTTTCTTTGGGGTTTTTTGCTTAAGGGCTTTGTACGTGCCCTCCCACAAGTCCTGTTTGCTGTAACGTACATACTTGACATCCGGCAGTTCATTATCATGGGTGGAAGTCACATATGGGATTTCCCTCTTCACTCTGCTCTCTGAAGATGCATTGGACCCTTGCTTTGGGTCTCCACCATTGGAATGAAATGGGTCATATCTCTGCAAGGTCAAAGCCACACTATTGGGTTCTGAAATTGCTCTATCATTAGCAAATACCAGGATATATGGAACATCACTAGGGTTAGTCTCAAAGATTGTAGAAAGTTTATGTCCAAAGTCAATCTCAGCAGAAATAAACAAGTCTTGTTGATGTTGGGCCTCCTTGATGATGCTCGTTATGTCTTTGGTGTGCCAGACCCCCTTTTTATAGGGCACGGTGCTGCTGACATTCCATTTCACCATACCCAAGTCTGTGTGGTGAAGAAGGCTTCGAAAGGTGACGCTGATCTTCTGGGATGGAGATGGCAGCAAGAGGCGACAAGAAGCATTTTTGGAACGTTTGCAGAAGGAGTCTCTAGGAGGTCTCGGGCTTTTGTCAGGTCCAAAATGGAGAGTGGCAGCCAAGACAACTTCAGATGACTGGAGAGAAGTTAAATTGAAGCGGTACGCGGGACGAGAAGCCAAAAAATCTGGAAGAGAAAGCAGCTTTACGTTAATGAAGACCCGTTTACTGTCAATCTATTTTTTATGGCTGGATTAACCGCTAGACATCATGGGTAGATGCATTCAAGTTCTTCAATGAGTTTGCATAATTGAGCTATGCATAGAAGTATTTGTCATTCAAATTTCTAAATTGTAGCACATATCTTAATAAATTACAGAAAAGCTCTGTCGCTGTCATAAAAACAGATGAACTCCAAAACAACCTACTCAAAGACTCCCTGGGAACTTTTAGACTTGCAAGTATAGTCAGATGAAGGAAAACTTCAAACAAGCTCAATGGCTCTGACGAGGCGGCTTTCACACAGCAAGGCTTCTCTTGATGGGCACCCAGTAGTAGTTCAAACCACAGAAATGCAGAAAGGAGCGCCAGAGAAAACCACATAAAAGAGTACAAGATATTATTAATTGCTGATAAAAATACAGCCTACGCATTTTGGGGACAACACCATTCCCCCTTCATCAGGGCTCAACACAGGATGACATTTCGAGGGACTCAGAGAAAACTGTGACTTCACAGGTCTATAGTAGAACTAGGCAAGTTTCTTCAGCTACAGCGGCAGCACCTTAGTAGGTGTAAAGTACCAGGGACTTTTTGAGATAACCGCATTAGGGGTTTGGTTCTGCAGGATTAGCTTTTTCTTTTCTTTGTTTTTTGGTCTATAGTAGAACTAGTACTGGACTTGCCACATGGAGGAACAGCTTGATTGAGCAGCAATTGAAATCATGAAAACCGTTAACATTTATTTAAGTGCAAGTCCCTGAACTTCACAATTGTCAATAGTACCTGTACATTGACAGGCACTTGTATTAAAAAAAATAGGCAGGATCTAGTGACACAAAGTTAAAAGCAGAGGTCTCCAAACTTTTGAAACAAAGGGCCAATTTAAACATAAGGTTGCCGGACTGTGGCCAGTGGGAGTAGAAAATGCTAGTGTCACTCCTATGCCAGGCTAAAGAAACCGGCAGTAAACACCCTTAACTTGCTCCACAGCCTCTGGCAGGGAAATGAAGGGGATCCTATGGAAGGAAGTAGATTTAACAGTGAATAGTATTCTGGAATAATGACTTCTCAGAGTTCCCTGCTTACATCATAAGTCTATGACTGTATTAGATATATTTCTAATGACTGCTTTCCCAGGCAGTGAGGTGACTTGACAGATGGATGTAATTAGTCCCCAATTTCTCAGGCATGGTTCACAGACCAGGAGCAGGCAGTAAGGACTTTTATTGCAGGATTCCTCCGAACAGAAATAACAATGATTCGGTTACATACAGCTCCGTGGCAATACAAGTCCATGCCACTCTCACGCCTATTCTGAAGACTCTCTAAACTATGACACACGACACTTATGGAGTATGACGGATCCAACAACTGCCCAACTATTAGATTATAGACTGATAAACTGCTGTTTGCATGCAATTATTATTAAGCAAACCTATACTTAGGACTAGAGTGGTATTAAACCCGATAAAATGTATTACCGGTATATTGCCACTTACCCATATTTAGATTTGGTGGCTGCATCCGTTTTTTTTTTTTTAAGTTTTTTTTTTTTATATATATAATATTCACCTGGTGATCTAGACAGCAATTCTGTTATTTTTCAACTTCCTTTAACAGACCAAGCTGTCCAGCAAAAGTGGCAGTTAGAGGGTTGAGACAAACCATTTAACACTGACAGGGGTGCCTACAATGGTCAGTTTTTTGTTTATTTGTCAAAAAAGAAAAAAAAAAAGTTCCTGTAACTAATTAAAAAGTGTTAAATGGAGTTCGGCTTTTAATTGTTAGTCAAGTCCATATACAGGGGGTCCCCTAGTTACAAACATCCGACTTACAAACGACTCCTACTTACAAATGGAGGGAGACAACAGGAAGTGAGAGGAAATCTACCCCTAGGAAGGGAAATTCTCTCCTGTAAGATCTATTATGGGGAAAAGGTACCTCCGCTGATGCTTTATCACCAAGGCTTGTTTCCACAGCAACCCAAAATTTTCAAAATCCAATTGTCATTGGGACAGAAAGTGAGGTGAAATCTTCTGAAGAGGAGCACAGACAGCAAAACAAATGTTAAAGGGGTGATAACCCTTCCCTATGCTATCCAAAAAGCTTAAAAATATTTTTTTTGGCTGGCGCTACACTTAAAAAATGTACCTGTTCCGACTTACAAACAGATTAAACTTAAGAACAAACCTACAGTCCCTAACTTGTTTGTAACCCGGGGACTGCCTGTAAAGCCTCATACACACAATGAGAATATCAGACGAATGATTGGCCATTTTTTTTTTGCATGCTAGTCTCATATCGAAAACCAATAGATTGCTAAAGTTACAAAAATTCTCGTACGACAGAATACAACTTTGGAAGTGATGTAATGTATTGTACTGTAATTTACTCTTTTACTTCTGAGTATGAATGGCCTTGGTCACACAATTGTTTTTGTACAAATACCATACTGATTACACGAAAATCGTTTGCTCTGTTATTGAATAATTTTAATGCTTGTCCCTTCTGATAATTTCGCATGAACTGTTGTGATCAGCTCTCAAAAAGCCGCGTACTAATCAGATTAGCAGACGATCGCTCCGAAAGTGGTATTTTTCTTCTGATTTTCTCATCGTGTGTACTGGGCATAACTCAGCTAGTGCATTTACTATTACCCTTTCTACAGGGTGACAATGCTGCTGTCCAAATGTGTCTCCCACAGGCGTGCACAGCCTATTGCATTGGGGTGCGCACCTCAAAGCTCCAACATATATGTGTGACATATGTACCGGCCTCTTCCCCTCTCTCCATCCTGAACCAATGGGGGGAGCAAGGGAGCACACAGGGGGACACGGGCAGCAGAAAAAAGAGGAACATGGACAGGAGGGGTGGCATATATTGGTACTGACCCCCTGTATTTTCCTCAGCTGAATGTCGATGAGAGGGAAAGGAGGAGAAGCCTACTTTCAGCTGCTGCAGGAGGAAAGTACTGATCTGTTCCACTAAATTCTTTCCTGTCCAGGTTGTGGAAGTCAGCAAGGAAGGATCGCGGTTTACCTGCCAGCTGCCCGCAATTGACAGGTTGCCAACCTCAGCATTAAGGTGTGCCCAGGCCCATATTGCACACCCCTTGCGAATGCCAATGGTGTCTCCATTGCTCCTCCATGCAGAATGGGGACCCCTTAATGCAGCCACCACATATCTAAGGACTGGTACGCTGCAATACATATAATACATTTTTGTTCTCAGGTTTAGAAATACTTTCAATCCCTCAGTAGAAGTTGCCTTTAGAATACATTTAATGGACTTTTTAAGCTCCGGCACAGTTGTGAAGTTTAAAAAAATGTAAATAAAAAGCAGACCCATGAGGGAAGATCATGGATTATCTGTGAAATAGACAAAACAGTACAGAAAGAAAATATAATCAACTGCCAACTAAACATAGACGTAAACAACCCTGCTATCAGCAGAGGAGCTCCACTAAGGTGGAGGGGGTATGTACACATCAGGACACATAGAGTAATGTAGGAGGTTCGGCCTCTTGTCTGATTTCCATCTCCTACAGACATCGTGCCAACCAATATCTAGAACACAAAGCGGAGAGGGTTCATCTAAAATACATCACTACAAGACAGATCAGCTCGATTCACCCACCTAAGAAAGTGTCCGTATTCTGCATACAGTGTACCGGTACTACAGCTGCTGATGGTGGTGGCAGACATCTCTCCTTAAAGTTAAAAAATGTGACGGCACTAAGGCTAAAATAAATAAATACAATTCATCTACATATCACAAATAAATATTCATGTGAAAAATTGATGTGAATAAATGATTTATCACATGGATGTTCATTTGCGATACATAGATAAATTGTATTTATTTTATTTTATTTTCATTTGCACCTCGGCATTCTTTAAGCCTTTTTTTTATCAAAAAAAAAGGTTTTATTTTACAAGAAAATATAAAAGTACAAACATTAAAGCATAGAATCCATCTGCAGTAAGTAGACAATCAAAGATTCGTTTTACACTACATAAAAGTATGAGCTTGTTTGCAAAGAGTCCATACTATTCAAACAGTGGTATTTTCAGCTCAGGCAAAGTAACAATAAAAACCAAATAAACAGAAAAAAAAAAAAAAAACAGAACTCTTGCCGTGTACATATCTCATCCATACATAGGTATACAGTTCACCGAATCTGCCCTCTTCTATCTGACACAGCATGCATAGGGACATATGGCATTCTCAAGTTTGAAGTAGTCTGGTAAATATGAGCTGAGAGGGAGCCACCCCAGGAGTCTCCAGCCACTCCTGACAAATATTTTGAAATTTATGAGGGATTTTCCTGTGATGGTAAGTATTAGTAGACGGGGGATATAGTTACATTGTTACATAGTAGGTGAGGTTGAAAAAAGACATGACTCCATCAAGTCCAACCTATGTGTGTGATTATATGTCAGTATTACATTGTATATCCCTGTATGTTGAGGTCATTCAGATGCTTATCTAATAGTTTTTTGAAACCATTGATGCTCCCTGCTGAGACCACCGCCTGTGGAAGGGAATTCCACATCCTTGCCACTCTTATGCCCTGTACACATGACCGGTTTTGCCGTCGGAGTAAACTCCGAAGGTTTCTCTGACGGAACTCCGACGGAATTCCGCTCAAGTGGTCTTGCCTACACACAGTCACACCAAAGTCCGACTGTCCAGAACGCGGTGACGTACAACACGTATGACGGGACTAGAAAAGAGAAGTGCAATACCCGGTAGCCAATAGCTTCCATCTCGTACTTGCTTCAGAGCATGCGTCACTTTTGGTCCGTCGGAACAGCATACAGACGAGCGGGTTTCCCGATAGGAATTGGTTCTGTCGTAAATATTTAGAACATGTTCCATTTCTAGGTCCGTCAGAATTTTCGACAAAAAAAAAGTCCGATGAGGCCTACACACGATCGGAACAGACGATGAAAAGTTTCCGTCTGACTTTTTCTGTCGGACATTACGCTAGTGTGTACACGGCTTAACAGTAAAGAACTCTCTACGCAGTTTAAGGTTAAACCTCTTTTCTTCTCATTTTAATGAGTGGCCACATGTCTTGTTAAACTCCCTTCTGCGAAAAAGTTTTATCCCTATTGTGGGGTCACCAGTACGGTATTTGTATATTGAAATCATATCCCCTCTCAAGCGTCTCTTCTCCAGAGAGAATAAGTTCAGTGCTCGCAACCTTTCCTCATAACTAAGATCCTCCAGACCCTTTATTAGCTAAGTTGCCCTTCTTTGTACTCGCTCCATTTCCAGTACATCCTTCCTGAGGACTGGTGCCCAGAACTGGACAGCATACTCTAGGTGCGGCTGGACCAGAGTCTTGTAGAGCGGGAGAATTATCGTTTTATCCCTGGAATTAATCCCTTTTTAATGCTAATATTCTGTTTGCTTTGTTAGCAGCAGCTTGGCATTGCATGCCATTGCTGAGCCTATCATCTACTAGGACCCCCAGGTCCTTTTCCATCCTAGATTCCCCCAGAGGTTCTCCCCCCCCCCCCAGTGTATAGATTGCATTCATATTTTTGCCACCCAAATGCATTATTTTATATTTTTCTACATTGAACCTCATCTGCCATGTAGTTGCCCACCCCATTAATTTGATCAGATCTTTTTGTAAGGTTTCGACATCCTGCGGAGAAGTTATTTCCCTGCTTAACTTAGTATCGTCCGCAAATACAGAGATTGAACTGTTTATCCCATCCTCCAGGTGGTTTATAAAAAAATTAAATAGGATTGGTCCCAGCACAGAACCCTGGGGAACCCCAATACCCACCCCTGACCATTCCGAGTATTCCCCATTTATCACCACCCTCTGAACTCACCCTTGTAGCCAGTTTTCAATCCATGTACTCACCCTATGGTCCATGCCAATGGACCTTATATTGCACAGTAAACGTTTATGGGGAACTGTATCAAATGCTTTTGCAATAGTTCCTCTACCAAGCCACCCAAAATACACGTAACTGGATTAAAGTCAAGTTGAACCTGATATATATCATTAATTTATTTATTTATTTCAGGTACTTATATAGCGCCGTCAATTTACGCAGCGCTTTACATATTCATTGTACATTCACATCAGTCCCTACCCTCAAGGAGCTTACAATCTAAGATCCCTAACTCACATTCATACATACTAGGGACAATTTAGACAGGATCCAATTAACCTTCCAGCATGTCTTTGGAGTGTGGGAGGAAACCGGAGTACCTGGAGGAAACCCACACAGGCACAGGGAGAACATGCAAACTCCAGGCAGGTAGTGTCGTGGTTGGGATTCGAACCAGCGACCCTTCTTACTGCTAGGTGAGAGTGCTACCCACTAGACCACTGTGCCACCCCATTAATAAACTTGATAACATCCTGCCAGTATCTCACCAGTTTGGGACATTTCCAGAACATTTGAATTCGATTCTTTAAGCCTTTTAGTGACCGCAGTTGGGGAATGAATGTAGAAGGATATTGAGGTCCATTTGCCTTTTTTACTAGATGTCTCTCCTTGGCTACTAGACAGCTTATTCTGCTGACATCTCTACCACCGTGGTCAGCACCATGGAGTCCTGTAGGTGATTCAAATGATGGAGTCTTGTAGGTGATTTAAATGCCGACAGCACAAGAGTGCCTTGGCACTGCAAAAGTGATGTAGCTGTAATAAGCAATTAGGGGGGATTCAATAAATCCCTACAGACACTTTTCTGGCTATGGCCTATTTTAGATTCAAAAATCTCTGCCACCTGTATCCATAACTTTACTGACACTACAAATTCAGGTAGTTCTGACACACCAATTTCAAAAAGAATTACCTCCAGTTCATAGATAACAAAATTGGAGGTAATTAAGACCTACTCTAAGTTGGTGTACAGGGACAGGCAGAGTGCCCGTCTCTGTCCGCGTTGTAGCAGAGCGGCATATTTGCCACTGCTACCCTCTCCCTGTCACTGGTTGTTAAAGCGGACCTTCAGTCATGTTTTCATCTTTCCATCTATTAAATCTTCTGCTCTTGTTGTTTTAACTTTGGATAGTAAAACATTTTTTTCTGCCAGTAATTACCTTAGACAGCCCACTTCCTGTTTCTTGTAAGGAAAAAAGCCTAGGCGTATGACATTATGCACAGCTCTCTCTTGTGAGAGTTTGCCAGGAAGGGAGGGGGGGGGGGGGTGAGTGATAAGAGGGCCAATGAGAGCTGCAGGGCTGGAGGTGTGCCTCTCTGTGTGTGTAAATCCAGGAAGTGAACAGGCAGCAGCTTCAGCTGCCCACAGTTAAAATGGCTGCCGCCAGACTTAGTTGAGGGAGATTTCTGCAGCATATTTGGCAAGTACAGAATCACAGTATATATAAAATAATATGCAAAGTGGTTGGAGGGAAGCTTCAGAATGGCAAAGAGGTTTTTATTACAAATTATGTGTGCAGTTCTGCTTTAAGGACGCTGTCGGCTTCACAGCATGTTCATTCACTAATATGGGCTGCCTGACAGCAGCTCAGTGGTATGAAAGAAAAGTAAACGTAGGGCTCTTCACGCTGTGTGAATGAGCCCTAAGGCTTGGTTCACACTACAGCGGATGCAGGCTTTCTGCACTTTTCAGTGTGTTTCCCACATTACCTGTAGTCCAGTCTATTCATTTCAATGGGCTGCCCTACCCATAAGAAACACAGGGAGAAAAGTCCCCCACCCCTTTTGTAAATCTGCTGCCGTACCATGCGATTTGAACACAAATGCGGGGGGCATTAATAATTATTGGCACCACCACCAATACTTTTTCTAAAGAGCAGCATGTTCCTGTGCGTGTCGGGAATGGCTGACAAGCTCCGATATGATACAATTTTGTTTTAGGGGTTTATCTGCATTAGAAAGACAAATCAGGTCTCCTGCCCTGTCAGACTGGACTGTGCTGTGGAGCAAAGCTGTGTAAATCATAGAACTGGATGGCCAGAAATACAATGTTGACCATTCACTTAACCTGGCCATAGACAAAATTTGCACGGTTCAGCAGGACCAGCCACATTTTGATCAGTGTGGGGCCAACCCTGTTAGACAAAAGTTGACTGTTAATTAATATTCGCTATTGTCTTCCTGATTCTCCTCCCAGCCATTCAGGAAGCGGGTCCTGAGACCCATTACCTGATAGGCCGAGATAGGCCAATCCTATTGGCGGCCGAGGAGGAGGAGGAGGGAGGAGACGCAGGGGACGCTGCCGTGAGGCACCAGAAGAAGGATGTGTCGACCGTTGCCCGTCGCCCGGGGGGAAGCGCAACCTAGAAGTAGGATAATTTGCAGTGTTCAAGCATCATCCAGCATCAGGAGCTCCTGACTCCATACCAATTTCTCTTGTAGTATCAGAGAGGTCAAAAACCACTCATTTTCCACTGCAGACTACTCAACAATGACAGACTGGCTATAAAAAAGAAAAATAATCTGTACATAGTAGTTTGAAGCTGACCATACACTATTCAACTGATTGAATAATCTCCTTTAGATCTGCTAACAACTATATATCATAAAGGCCATGGGCTTCACGTAAAGTGCGTTAAAATCTACTGTATTTTGCTAGCTCAAATCAAAGGTAATCAAAACCCATTTTATATAGATAATAGAGTTCAATGGCAATGCAACAAAAACGCCATAAATGTTTTCCATGACTGATGTCAGCTGATCATATATTATTCATTCTGATTGTACAATCTCCTCAATGGTGGCCATACATAAATGATAAATGATTGATTTCTTTTTTTGATCAATCTTTTCTAATAGGAATAATCAATCTATAGTTGACAACCCATCCAATCAATATACACCACACAGAAGAAAACTGTAATCAATATTTGATTAATCAATTTGATTTTAATCAATATATCAAATCTTGCCATACACTAGTAGAATGTGGTCCTTGTTCAGGAAACGTCCATTCATTCCAAAACCGAATGCTAAAAGCAAATTCCATTTTTAAATACTTTTGAACGACATTCTTCAAGTCATCGAATGTACTGGGAATATTCGCACCAACAATTGTTTGAAAACCTGTGTGTATGGTCAGCTTTACAATCGTAAGTTAGCGATTGATTCTCTGTTTCCGACATGTAAAGCCATTATCTGATCAATCGAACTGTGATTGTATTCATGAACAAAGCATCTATGACCTGTTGATCAATGCAAAACTAGCAATTACTTCCAGTCCTGACCCAAAAGGTCAGTTTGATCGAATACAATCTAAATCAATCACAAGGGAAGTTAGGGGCAAATCAATTGTTTACAGATTTGATCTTCTTGATTGAATTGCACATTGATCCAATAATAAAACCAAAAGTGTGGCCCCATTAGATCTATACAGTGCAAGGATCTGCCTGACTGGATACAAATTGATTGGATAGTCTATAGGTCCTCTCAGATGACATCGTTTCAGTAAATCTAAGGTTGGTTTTACAGAGATTGTACGGTTACCTAGTAATGCTTATGATGCTCCCTTGTACGATATCCTTTAGATCTACCAATAACTTGACAACAATAAATTGATTGGCTAGGAGAGGTAGGTCCTCATATAACATAGTTTTGGTAAATCTAAACATGATTGTACAGAAATTGTATGGTTAGGTTGTAATATGGTGACCTTAAGCTGGCCATACACTACTCAATTGGATTGTACAATTTCCTTTAGATCTAACAACTATGTAATATAAGTACCTGTGTGATTTAATAGATATGGATTGGATAGCTTTGTTCTTATATTACATTGTTTTGATCAGTCTTGTATAATCAAATTGTACTGTGTATTGTCACCCCAAGTCTGGTACCCTGATGGATTTGGGATATGATGATAATGTACAGAGCGCAGGACCTACTGACAACTGTCACACGATCGCTCTGATTTCTATAAGGTGCTGCACATATTTATAATCCATAAACAAGGCTCATCTTTCCATTGATTCCCTGTATCCGGAATCAGGACCCCATCCACACACCGACCTGGGACTTACCTGGCTGTGCTCTGTAGCTCCTCACCGTGTTCCCATCCTGAGCTCTGCTGCCTTCCCGGCTGTACTTCTCATAGAGTCTCATCATGTGCATGGATAGGGGGTCTGTGGCTGGGTTCAGCATCCCTGCAGGAGAAGAGTCAGCAGCCTGGATCAGCTCCATAGACAGGAAGATCAGCATCATCCAGTGCAGGGACATGGCTTCAGATGTCACAGGAGGTCCTTCTCAAGTCCCTTTAAATATGTTCTATGACATAAATAGTAATCGCTTGTTGGATAAAGTCCCCCTGTGTCCCTCTCCTACCTGATCTCCTTCCTCCTGTGTGTCTCTCTATCTCCCTGGTGTCCTTGTCCTACCTGATCTCCCCCCTGATCTCCCCCCTGATCTCCCTATATCCCTATAGATCTCCTGTGTCTCTCCTGATATCTCTGTGTCCCCCTTGATATTCCTGTGCTGTGTCCCTCCTGCGTCCCTGTTGATCTCCAGTGACCCTCCTGTCTCCCTATTGATCTCCTGTGTCCCTATTGATCTCCTGTGTCCCTATGGATCTCCTGTGGTCCTGTAGATCTCCTGTGTCCCTATGGATCTCCTGTGGTCCTGTAGATCTCCTGTGTCCCTATGGATCTCCTGTGGTCCTGTAGATCCCCTGTGGTCCTATTGATCTCCCTGTGTCCCTATGGATCTCCTGTGGTCCTGTAGATCTCCTGTGTCCCTATGGATCTCCTGTGTCCCTATGGATCTCCTGTGGTCCTGTAGATCTCCAGTGTCCCTATTGATCTCCCTGTGTCCCTATGGATCTCCTGTGGTCCTGTAGATCTCCTGTGTCCCTATGGATCTCCTGTGGTCCTGTAGATCCCCTGTGGTCCTATTGATCTCCAGTGTCCCTGTGGATCTCCCTGAGTCCCTCCTGTCTCCTGTGTGTCTCTCTGACTCCCGGGTGTCACATTCAAAGCTCACTTTTCAGCTAAAACTCTAGACTTCCAGGGGGCGGGGCTCTAGTGAATTTTCCCAAGCCTAGCCCAATCACAACTGGCTTCTGGCTGACTGTGGCCAATCAGAGGGAGGCAGTGTTACAACTAGTTCACACATTCTAATACTGGATGCTTGAGCTAAACAGTGTGCTGGAAACCAAAATGTTATTAGAAATGATCCATGTTTGTATTGATACATCCAATATTAGGAGAATGTTTTTAATGTTACTACAAATGATCTGTGTTTATATAGAGAGAGAGAGAGAGAGAGAGAGAGAGAGAGATACATCAAATCTTATGAGAATGTTTTAACCTGCATTCACAGCAAAGCATATTCCTGGGGATTTCCAAGCCAACCCCGCTTCAATAATTGATCTACTTCTTTTCTGATCGCTCTCTTCTGAAAATCATTCTATAGTTGATAACCAATACAATCAATATACCACACATGGGGAAGTGGGTTTTGATCAATAGATGTGATCATACGTTACGATTACAGCTGGGGTGGGCTCTATCACACGGGTGTTGGTGGTGGGGGGGGGGGTGTTTTGGTAAAAATAGGCAACTAAGCTGTAGTTTTACCACCCACCTGAATCCTAACAATACACCCGGACAGGGCTGTGCACATGCTGTGGCATTTGTAACTTGGGCTGCAGAGCTTGACAGGCGTCACCACCTGTCAAACCTGACCATTGAGTTTATTGAGGATGCTCTGGAACCATGAACCAAACGCTTGGCTCGCAGTCGTGGCGCAGTCCCGCAATGTGCAACTGCCATTTGGCAATAAAGCAAAAAAATTAACAAAGAAATAGATATCAGGAGATGGTAATAACACCTCCTGAATGCCTGTCACCTGTTGCAATATCATCCTCTGAAAAGTGTTCAGCCGCAGATCACTCTTCAGAGGGCAGTAAGCATTACCGCTAATGTGAAAGAGACCTTACAGGTGTTTTTGCATGTGTATTATGTATGTATAATAATAATAATAATAATAATAAAGTGTATCAAGCTTCAGGAGTTTAAAGAAAAAATATATTATTGATGCGCTTAAACTAAATTAACAATTGGTGCACAGCTCTCCTTACACAGATATAATGAGTTGGTTCAGTAAGTAAGACCAACAAACCATAATCTTGCATGAAATCGCATAAAAAATAGCATGTGAAAGGACACATTAAAGATATGTGTATAAATATGCGTATATGGACTCAATGAATAATACCATCAAAAACATACATGCATAAATTTGCATGTGATAGCATGTGATTCAACTAATAAAAATTCAAGTGTTAAAACATGCACAAACCATAAAACAATATGTGTAGAATTATCCGTGTGCAAGTGTTGCCACTCATGAGCTAATATTCCAATGGACAATTCATATTAAGGGTATGTTGGAAAAATACTACCAATAATATAAATAGAGAAATATTCTTAAACACAAATACTAAAGTTTGACCCAATAGTTCATTAATAAGACAAGATGCAGGGGTTAAATATGTGATGATAATCATCGGTGCCTCCAGAATTACATTTCCTAAATATATGTAATAACTTGCGCTTTGTTTCAATTGTAGCGATCTCAGCAGCCAGATGAATCATGCAAAGTAAACAAAAATTATCATTGCGCAATGAACATAAGTGAACAACAGAGGGTGGTAATCACAGTAATGCACTCACATAGACCCAGTGTTATTCTGCATAATGGATGCAATCAGCTGCTTATGAGTGAGACTAGAAAAGCCGCTGCTGCCGTACTCGTATCTCGTAACAGCAGTGCTCGTCACTGGCTCCACCCACGCGTTACGTCACAGACCACGTGACTTTCCTTAGGCACAGTTAAGGCGGCACTGATAGGCACAGATAAGGCTGCAATGATGGGGACAGATAAGGTAGTACTGATGGGCACAGATAAGGCGGCACTGATGGCCACTGATAAGATGGCACTGATGGGCCCTGATGGGCACTGATAGGTACCACTGATAGATGGCACTGATGGGCACTGGTAGGTGACACTGATGGCCACTGGTAGGTGACACTGATGGGCAGCACTGTTGATGAGGCACTGATAGGTGTCACTGTGGGCACTGATGGGTGGCACTGTGGGCACTGGTAGTTGCCACTGGTGGGCACTGGTAGGTGACACTGATGGGCAGCACTGTTGATGAGGCACTGATAGGTGTCACTGTGGGCACTGATGGGTGGCACTGTGGGCACTGGTAGGTGGCGCTGGTGGGCACTGGTAGGTGGCACTGTTGTGTACTGCTAGGTGGCACTGGCAGGTGGCACAGGTGGGTATAGATGAGCTGGCGGCAGCTCTCCTTGATCCTGTGATCGACTTTTCTTTTCCTCCTCACGCTGTCAGCGCGAGAACAAAAAATAGTAGATTACCAGCTCTGTTTACATCACATGATCTGCTGTCATTGGCTGACAGCTGATTACGTGGTAAGGGGTCGCGATCGACCCCTTACTCAGATCTGTGATCAGCCGAGGCTCATAGACTTGCTGATCACAGAGCGTGCCGCTCGGGCACGGGAGGACGTCAATAGACGTACTCCCCGCAAAGTAGGTCCACGCTGTAGCCGTCATTCAGCTATAGCACGGATCTGAACAAGTTAAAGGGCAAGATCATCTTTTCACAAAAAGTGAATCAAAGCTGGCCGGAACAAAATTCAAACAGTTCAGCAAGAACCGGTTGAACTTTGATGAGTGTGTGGCCATCCCCGCTCAGTAGAAATCAATTGTTTGATCGGCTTCTATCAAATGGACATGCTGAAAAACTTTTCTAGATCAGCGGCTGTAGCCAATCAGCTGCAGATGCTGATCAGTGTATTCTAACAGCTGTCAAAATACAATCTTCAGGCAGGGAGATAGATTCCTCCATTAATCTCACTTATGTGGATGGAGAAATCTTTAGTGTATGGCCAGCTTTACTCCAAATATCTTGGCCATCCCTCTGGACCTTGCTGCACATTGCGGCCATGATGCCCCTTGCTGTCAGTATAGGGGTCTGTACACTGCAATACACCTCCCCAGAGCGAGAACCATGCTGACCAATGAGAAGCACACCTGAGGCTTCTTCTTCCTGTAAGGTTTCCCAGAAGAAAGAAAAGCTTCTTATTGGTCAGTGCGGTAACCTGGTTGCGCAGACCAACGAGCCATTGTGAGAATTGTGATGAATATTCACTCCAGGGCTCTGTATTGTGGTGTACAGACTGCTACCCCGACCGCGCAGGGCATCGTGGCCTCTATGTGCAGTGGGGTCTGGAAGGGTTGGCCATGGTATTTGGAGTTAGTTCACCTTTTCATTTTTTAAAAAAGGTGAAGTTACCCTTTAAGTGGGCTTTAATGCCCTGGAGGCAGCATGGCTTCTGTATCATGTGACCTCTGTGATTAGCTCTCACTGCGGTTAATTGATTGGGAGCCAGTCCTCCTGGCTCCTGATTAGAAGCCTTAACCAAGAGCTGTGGATGATTGCTTGGACAGTGTGCTGGGAGCGAGTGCGTAAATGATTGCGGGTGCCCTCTGTACAAAATCTCATGCCGCCATGGATGCATATGTAAGGGGGGGCTGGGCATTTAAATGGTTGTAAATTGTTGTATTTTTTTAAATTAAAATAATAAACATGGTATACTTACCTGCTCTGTGTAATGGTACTGCACAGAGCAGCCCCAATCCTCCTCTTATGGGGTCTTGGTTCCTCCTTTTCTCTGTGTGGCAGGGGCTCCTTCACACCAGTGAGCCACACTGAACTTACAGCCACTGATGTGCACTGTGAGATGCATTGCTGATGTGCGAATCTTTTTTTTTTTCACAGAACTTTATTGAAATGTTACAAAACAACATTTTAATACAGTTATTTTACCTCAGCGGCTGCGATGTGGTGGTTTTGCATCACAACCCGTTGCACTAAAAAAAAAAAAAGTATGCCCCTGGTGTGTGCTGTAGGGCACAGCGTCGATGTGAAGATTCCAGGGCATTACACTGTTTACCTTTTTTTTCCCCATGAAGTGTCACTTCAATATAGTTCTACTCACCACAGCAATGTGGCAATGGGGTGGTTGGCATTGCAACCCACTGCCCTGAAAACATGACAGGCATGTAGTATGTTTTTTCAGCACATACCACAACAATCCTTGAAAACAAAGTATTTTTCCTCGGCTCTGTTTGGGACATCTGGTAATAGCGGCAATCGTAGCCCCAGCGCATGTGGTGTGAATGGATCCTAAGGCCACTTTCACACTGAGGCATTTTACAGGCGTTTTTGCGCTAAAATTAGCGCTGAAAAGCGCCTGTAAACTGCCTCTTTTGCAGTCCCAGTGTGAAGGCCTGAGTGCTTTCACATTGGAGCGGTGCGCTTGCAGGAAAGGAAACAAAGTCCTGCAAGCAGCGTCTTTGGGGTGGTTTAGGAGTGGTGAATACAGCGCTCCCAAAACCATTGAAATCAATGGCCAGCGCTACCGAAGCACCTGCAAATCGCTTCAGCAGCAGCGCTTTGCGGGCACTTTTAACCCTTTTTCGACCGCTAGCGGGGGTTAAAAGCGACCCGCTAGCGGGCAAAAAGCACTGCTAACACGACGGTAAAGCGCCGCTAAAACTAGCAGCGCTTTACCGCTAACGAGGCCGCCGATTCAGTGTGAAAGTGGCCTAAGGGTTCGTTCACACCAGATGCGCTAATGTTCATTTGGCAACAAATAAAAAATAAAAAAAGGTTCATTTTAATGCAGTCCACACCAGTGTGTTGCAATGCCTTGCATTTTCCCAGTGCTGAAAAAAAGTACAGCATGCACTACCTGTTTATCAGCACAGCGCATTACAATGCGTTCAATTGCACGCAAATGCGCGTAAGTGCAACTCCCTGCAAAGCAAATCAAGGTAAACAAAGCAAAAAAAAAATGTAAAAAAACAAACGCAACACATGTAAAATGCACACCAATGCATTACAACGCCTTTCAAAAAAGCACTGCAACGTGCATGCGTGGTGCTGTGAATGGGCCCTAATTGTAGCTAGGTAGGGTGAAGTTACTCTTTAATAGATTGCAGCATTCATTTTCTTTTTTAAAAAAAAATAAAATAAATGTAAATAATTCATTAAATAAAGCGTGCTTTATTTTACTTGGTGATTCTGTCAGTGAGACACTTCCAGTTCTAGGGTGACAAAACTCACTCACCTTTCTCAATCAGGACAAACCTCTTCTACTGTCTACTGTTATAACATAGAGAAGTGTTCGGTAATCCTCAGAGAACAATGTAAGTGATATCAGTCAATTTCCTGTGCTGTCTGTGTTATCAGCTCACAAGATTTTTGGCAGGATCAACAGGCATTTTTTGAACCTATAATATGATGTTTTTCTTATATTTAACAGACATTAAGGGGCCAAATAAGAAAAGTTTATTGTTAGGGTTTACATACACTTAGGGGTTGATTTACTAAAGGGAAAAAAGTGCTGCCCTCTTCAAGAGCAGTTGCTCCAGAGCTTGGTAAATGAGCAGAAGCTCTGCTGACTTCTATCATCCAATCATGTGCAAGCAAAAATGCATTTTTTTTTTTTATTTTCCTTGCACGGGATTGGGTACTCTTTGCAAAGTGAAGCCTTACCTCATTTACTAAGCTCTGGAGCAACTGCACTTGCAGAGAGCACAGTTTTTTTTGCATTTAGTAAATCAACCCCTTAGTATGAAGAGTTTCAGCAAACATTTCCAAGGCATAGACAAAGCAGTTTACCTTATGTCCTATTGTTTTAGTGCACTGCTTTGGCATGTGCTGACATGTTTGACTTTTACACAATGCAGCACGTTTTGACCTGCGACAACACATCACAACTCTTTACATCTAGAGGCAAAGAGATTTAATCTCCAAATACGGAAAGGTTTCTTCACAGTAAGAGCTGTTAAAATGTGGAATAGACTCCCTCGAGAGCTGGTTCTGGCCAGCTCAGTAGATTGCTTTAAAAAAGGCCTGGATTTTTTCCTTAATGTACAGAATATAACTTGGTACGGACATTTAGAGGTAAAGTTGATCCAGGGAATATCCGATTGCCTCTCGGGGGGATCAGGAAGGAATTTTTTTCCCTGCTGTAGCAAATTGGATCATGCTTTGCTGGGGTTTTTCGCCTTCCTCTGGATCAACTGTGGGTATAGGATTGTGTATATGGGATTGTATGATTTTTTTTTTTCTCTTTTATTGGTTAAACTAGATGGACTTGTGTCTTTTTCAACCAGACTAAACTATGTAACTATGTAACAATGCACAACCTGTAATGCCAAGAGGCCACATGTATGCATCCATAGGGAATGTCTTTCTGTGTTGCGAAAACTTCACTGTGCGCTTCCAACACAGTAACTAAAGTGTCATGGAAAGTCCCGATGCATACTTGTGATTGTGAGCTTCTGATCATGTGACTGCTGTGACAACCAATCACAGTTGTCAAATGATTGGATTGCCCACCTCTTTCTCCCTGCATTTAGATTCTCCTAAAGAGCTGGGGGCAGCAGCAGGAAGGCATTAATAAAGATAGAAAAAAGAAAACAATAACAAGCACTGCAATGTGTTGTACAATGCATTACAGCACACATCTACAATGCACAGCAGTGGGAGCACGCTATGGGCACCTTATGAATTGGCCTTAAAGTGGTTGTAAATCCCCCCTGAGACGTTTTTACATATAGGCAAGTCTGCAATAAGGCTGAAAATATATAAAATATGTGCGCCATTTAGGAGATATTTACCTTGTAGCGTGCCAATGAGGTTATCGGCGCATGCGCAGTGAAGTAACGGCCCTCAGCGCCGTTTCTTCACCAGCGTGTGCCGTGACTGGTGGCTCCTGCATGCATGCGCAGGAGTGATGTCACGCAGCTCCGGCCAGTCACAGAGCCGAAGGAAGGAAGAAGGGTGAAGATGGATGCTTCCACCAGCGAGCATATTGCGGACATCGCAGGCTTCGTTTGCGGGTAAGTGCCACATAATGGACTAGTATGCAATGCATACTAGCCCATTATGCTTTTACTTTGCAAGGGAATAAAGAGGAAGTAAAACTCATCAGGGTTTACGTCCTCTTTAAAGTGTCTGAAATATGAAAAAGCATATCACTCTATGCTGAGTAATTTCTGACAGGTTTTCCTGACACCAAGAGAAAAAAGGTGACAGGGGAGGGAGCTCCAGCTGAGTGACAGATAGCAATTGTGCTGCAAATTGTAAAATGACTTTTTAAAGTTGTTGCTAGACTTACCAGGCTTTACAAGTTTGTTGCACAATAGCAGCAAGTCCTCATTGCATGACTCCAGATCAACTTTATTTGCAAACATTCTGCAAGTCTGCTGCAAATTCTGGTTCAGTTATGCAATAGTCATCCCGCCACAGGGGTCACTGTGGCTGAGTTTTCATGCTGTAGACTTGCAGAGCTCTCGCTGTAGAATCAGCACTGCAACTTTGCTCTTGCTAGAGACTTGCCACGAAAATTTGCTACAAATTGGAAAAGTGTCAACTAGTAATTGTGCTTCAAGTGCTCGGCAAGTGTACAACTTACCAGTGAAAATGTGCAGCAAGTTAACAAGACTTTCCCTTCAATGCTGTCACAAATTTGTGGCAAGTTATCCTTGCTATCTGGGTGTGAGCTGTGTGAAGGGGTGTGTATCCAGGGCTGGGACAAGAGGTGGGCAGAAGGGATGGCTGCCCTGGGCACTGCGGTATCATGTGATGTTGGGGGGTGCCACAAGGAGATTGAGGGAGAGGGGATTTGTGTTTGAAGGGGGAATATGGGGGGCTGCGGGCGGTATTGAATTGTTCTAGGAGGGGAAATTTAGGGGAGGGGGGTGGTAAGAGTGTTGATTTAGGGGGATTTGTGTTGGGAGGGGGATAGGGGAAAGAAGATGTGTGCTGAGTGGGGGAATTTGAGGGGCATTTGTGCTGGGAGGGGGGATAAGATGTGTACTTGGAGGGGAATATTTAGGGGTATGCCGTGTACACACTAGTGGACTTTCGACGGACTGAACTCCGAAGGACTTTTTGATGGACTTTCGACGGAGTTCCGACGGAGTTCCGACACAACGGACTTGCCTACACACGATCACACCAAAGTCCGACCGTTTCGAACGTGATGACGTATGACCGAACTAGAATACAGAAGTTCATAGCCGGTAGCCAATAGCTGCCCTAGCGTTGGTTTTCGTCCGTTGGACTAGCATACAGACGAACGGATTTTTCGACCGGACTCGAATCCGTCAGAAAGATTTGAAACATGTTCTAAATCTAAAGTCCGTCTGATTTTTCGACAGCAAAGGTCCGATGAAGCCCACACACGATCAAATTGTCCGGCGGATTCGTTCCGTCTGACCTTTGCTGTCAAAAAGTTTGGTCGTGTGTACACGGCAGTAGAGGATTTGTGCTAGGAGTGGAGATTTTTTTTTTTTTTGGGGGGGGGGGGCGGCATTTGAGTTGGGGTTATTTGGGGATGGGGCAAAGATTTGTGCTGAGATGGGGGATTTCAGCAGGGGGGGCAGATTTTTACTGGGAGGAGGGGGAATTTATGCTTAAGGGGTAAACATGCAGATTAGTGCTCAATGTTTTTGTGGGGAGATTTTTGCTGGCACATAATGCTCATAACATCTTGGGGGCGGGGGGGGTACAGTTTGGCATGTTTGCCCTGGGCTCTAGATGACTTTGTCCTGGCACTGGGTGTGTCCCCTCCCTGCAATCAGCTCTCAAAGCTCTGTGGAGTGTAACTTCAGCTCTCCCTCCCTCCGCTGAGAGCTCCGACAAGTTTTTATAAATTCTGCACTTTGAACAGATGTAGAGAAGAATTCAGATAAACAGGTACAACTTATGTGGGAGGATTTGTTTCATCTCTGTGTATCACCCTAGGCCAGTCACTTCACTGGGTATATGTAAGGGTTTACAACCACTTTAAAGCGTATCTAAACCCATGTATAATATATAATGTATTATATTGTAACCTATTAGTCCTTAGATGTAGTGGCTAAATTAGTTTACCTTTCAGGCCTTTCCCTTTTATTTCACCTGGTGATCCTGCCAGTAACTCACTTCCTGTCCTAGGGTGACAACGCTCATTCCAGAGGATCTATGGAGGAGCAGTGTTGTCACCACAGGATGTTCTCCTGATTCGGACTGCCAACCCCTTCCGTTATCCTCTTCTCCATTAGGCCTTGTTTATGTGGATGGCTAGTGAGGTGGTAAAAACATGTGGTTGAGCTGTGATTTTACTATGCCTCAGTGCACTGAAAGTTACATGGACACTGAAAATCTGGTATTTTCCTGTAAATTGTCTTAGCATGAAAAAAGAAATCAAATACAACCACCACACTTAAGGACTTAAGGTAAGCTGCAATATAGTACAATTTGCTTATGGGGATTTAGATCAATATAAGAACACTCCTGATTGGTTGCTGTGGCCTATAGTACTCTGCACATGGTTCTTTTCTGTACTCGTGTTGTTAAATCTATATTTCTATTCAAGCTGTCCTGTCAAACAGATGATAAATGAAGACCAGCGAACATCACGAGCAGATAATGACCCCCCAACCCCACCCCCCAACTTCTCAGAATCTTGTTTGCATTTCTTGCACCCCAAATCTCTGACGCCAATTAACTTGTTGTTGCCCATAAACATCCTCTTTGATGCTTTTGGAGGGGTGCTCCACCAGTGACCTCGGGAGGGGGATACGTAACTCTTTTTGTGGCCCTATTTGTGCTGTCAGCAGCCTCCACACAATCGAGGTCCTGTGAAAGAGAGGAAGAGCTGCAGGAGGCCATATTAGGCCCGGGCTCGTCTTGTAAGCTGGCCCCCGCTCTCTCCCTCCTTCTACCCTCACCCTATTCAAACACAGATTTAGCACAGCTCTTTAACTTGCATTAAAACCCGCAGGACACGGATACTTTTACATGGTGAAGAAGGGCCGTAAAACTACACAACAGACAAGAATGACTGAGCCTTCCCTGGTTTGTTTTACTACAGAGCAGCGGGAGGGCAAGACTTTTGTTTGGCTCAGCTGGGCCTCCATTATATGGCTGGGGGGGGGGGGGGATGAAGCAAAGTGTGTTTTGCTGAAAGAAATGGGTCTCAATGGAGAACAGCAATGACAAGTCAGAGAGAGGGAAAGAGATGTCAAGGGACAGACAAAATAACTCCCTTCTCTTTCTTTCCCTGATAGAGGAGTTTCAGTTACACAAGTCCGGCCTTGCCATTGCCTGTGCAGGCGGCACAATTCAATAAGGCTAAGGAAGTAAAGGGAAAGAAATAAACTGGGCTAAAAGGAACTGCAGTAAAAAAAAAAAATAGTCTTTTCAAGCAGTTATAATGCCTGCTCTTTATCCTTAAAGGGTTAGTTCACTTTTCCCAAAAAAAACGCCTATGCAGATAAGGGGCGTCTGTTGATAAAAACAAGCTGTGTAGCTTTGACCTCAGTTAAAGCTGAAGTAAACGCATCGATTTAAAAAAAAAACTGTTACATTCTCGGCGTGCCTGGAATGTAACTGTCACATTGGTTGTGCTCAGGGCCGGTGCTACCACTAGGCAAACTAGGCGGCCGCCTAGGGCGCCCTGCTGCCTAGGGCGCCCGGCCACTGGTTTTCCTACTCTCTTCTCTCTGCAGTAAGCAACTAAGTCTCAGCATCAGCAGGCAGCCGCCGCTCTGTTCACACATAGTGTCAGAGGCTCAGCAGTGGTGGAGGACTGTGCCTGTGTCCCGACTCCCGCAGCAAGCAAACATTCATTGATGGGCAATGGTAGGTTGCATTTGATGGGTGCTGGTGAGGCTGCATTTGATGGGCGCTGGTGAGGCTGCATTGAAGGGCACTGGTAGGCTGCATTTGATGGGCGCTGGTGAGGCTGCATTGAAGGGCGCTGGTAGGCTGCATTTGATGGGCGCTGGTGAGGCTGCATTTGATGGGAGCTGGTGAGGCTGCATTTGATGGGCGCTGGTGAAGCTACATTTGATAGACGCTGGTGAGGCTGCATTTGATGGGCGCTGGTGAGGCTGCATTTGATGGGCGCTGGTGAGGCTGCATTTGATGGGCGCTGGTGAGGCTGGATTTGATGGGCCCTTTATAAAAAAGGTGGGATTTACATGGGCAGGGAAAAGGGGGCAGAGTCAGCCAAGGTGGGGGGGGGGCGGCAAAATTAGGTTTCGCCTAGAGTGTCAAAAATCCTTGCACCAGCACTGGTTGTGCTCTCAACCAAACTGTCAAACCATCCAATGGCTGGTGTCAGAACTGATCACATGTGCAGCATCATTGCAGTTTATAGTGGTGTTACGGTCGAAATTATACTTTTTAAATAAAAATACCCCTATAATACACAAGCTTAATGTGTTCTAGTAAAGTTAGTCTGTAAACTAAGGTCTGTTTTGTTAGTTTATAGCAGTAGTTTGTTATTTTATAAACTTAGAGCAGGCCGTGGCCATCTTAAGTGTGGGCATCTGAAGCCAGACTGTATTTCTTCTTGGATTTCATCCTTACAGATCTCGCACATGCTCAGAGTAGCACAAGCAGTGTAATAGGTTTCAGGTCAGGTTTCCATAGCAACGGCAGTGTCAGAGGAAGTTGCCGCCCCTTCCCAGAAGTCATTGCAAACAGGAAATGATGTGATGGGCCGCGGCCAGGGAGGAGGAAGTGAAAAATGAATACAGCAGATATACAGTAGGTGCTGAGAAAAAAAATTTAAAAATATCAAATTCGTTTACAGTGCGCAGTTTAGTGAGGGATGCTGAAGAGTTGTAAAAGTGGGTGGAACTCCACTTTAAGATTAAAGAGAGGCCAAGATGGCAGCTTCCTTGGCTGAAAACGATAGGAGGGTTTACTTCCACTTTGAATAACGCCCTTGCTTTAGGTGTGCGCCATTTATGTACTTCATAAAAGCCTGACTGGAAAACTCCTAGGACGTTGCTAAGGAAATGTGCCTACTGTTAGTGCTCACCTTTAGCATCACAGGAGTAAGCTCTTAAACACTCAGCTCAAAGCTACTGCATCGGGAAAAGGAAGCGCATGAGGGGGTTTAAATCAGAGGAAGTGCTCCCTCCTGTAATGGTAAAGGTGAACAATAACAACTAGGCACCTCTTAGCAACTTCCTAGGGGTTTTTCAGTCAGGCTTCATGAGGTATGAAAATGGCTCACACCTTCAGCAAGGGCATTATTCAACTTTGGTCAAAGCTGCACAGCTTGTGTCTATCTACAGATGTCCCTTATGTGCACAGGCAGCTTTTTGGTAAAGGTGAACAATGTCTTTAAAAGCTTTGCTTAGTCACAGTCAGTGGAAATGTGCATATTTTCTGATTCACCACTTTTGTTTTAAAAAAAAGAAAAAGAAAAATATTAACCATAAGTATAAAAGAAAAATAATAATCATCAGTGATGAAAGACAAAATATATCTAAAATTTCCAAACTTTTGTTCTTAAGAAAAAAAAATGCAGTCTACTGCCTGACACACAAGGCAAATGGTCTAGTATTGTGTAATTTCAGTGGGTACAAGGCTGTAAGCATACAGGTCTAATGCCAGCTGATACCAGCCATCGTACATGCAACATATTTGCCAAAAGAGGGATGTAGAGGTTACATTGTAAGTATATCCTCACAATGTGCTTCTCTTATTTACTACCTGTGGGACTGTTAGTCTCTTTCCACAGATGTAAACACACATATGTGCGTGGAGGGGGGCGGGGGCCTTATCGTCAGCTGTACACATACAGTTAGGTCTATATATACGGTATTTTGACACAGGCACAATTTTATTTTTTTCAGGTATTTACCAAAGCATTTTCAAGCTATAGTTATATAATGGATATGGGCTGAAAGTGCACACTCACAGGTTTAATTTAAGGGTCTGTACATCCAAATCGGAGGAAGGGTTTAGGAATTACAGTTTTTAAGAATAGCCACCCCCCCCTTTTTCAAGAGACCAAAAGTAATTGGACAATTGCATCAAAAGCTGTTTTATAACCAGGTGTGTGTGGGCTAATCCATTATTTGTTCATCAATGAGGCAGATAAAAGGTCTGGAGTTGATTCTAAGTGTGCTATTTGCATTTGGAAGCTATTGCTGTGAAACTACATCATGCGTTCAAAGGAGCTATTCATGCAAGTGAAACAGGCCATTGTAAGGCTTCAAAAACTAAACAAATCCACCAGAGAGATAGCAGCAACATTAGGAGTGGCCAAATCAACAGTTTGGTACATTCTGAGGAAAGAAGAACGCACAGGTGAGCTCAGCAACATAAAACGGCCTGGATGTCCACGGAAGACAACAGTGGTGGATAATCGCAGGATCCTCTCTATGGTAAAAACCCATTCGCAACATCCAGACAAGTGAAGGACACTCTCCAGGAGGTGGCTGTATCATTGTTAAAGTTTACAATCAAGAGAAGTCTTCACAAGAGCAAATACAGAGGGTTCACCACAAGGTGCAAACCATTCATAAGCCTCAAGAATAGAAAAACCAGATTAGACTTTGCCCAAAAAACATCTAAAAAAGCCAGACCAGTTCTGGAAAAGCATTCTTTGGACGGATTAACTTAGATTAATCTGTACCAGAATGACGGGAAGAAAAAAGTGTGGAGAAGGCTTGGAACAGCTCATTATCCAAAGCAGACAACATCATCTGTAAAACATGGTGGAGGCAGTGTGATGGCATGGGCATGCATGGCTTCCAGTGGCACTGGGTCATTGGTGCTTATTGATGATGTGACAGAAAACAGAAGCAGCCGGATTAATTCTGCAGTGTTTAGAGATACAGTGGGGACGGAAAGTATGCAGACCCCCTTAAATTTTTCACTCTTTGTTATATTGCAGCCATTTGCTAAAATCATTTAAGTTCATTTTTTTCCCTCATTAATGTACACACAGCACCCCATATTGACAGAAAAACACAGAATTGTTGACATTTTTGCAGATTTATTAAAAAAGAAAAACTGAAATATCACATGGTCCTAAGTATTCAGACCCTTTGCTCAGTATTTAGTAGAAGCAGCCTTTTTGTTTGATACAGCCATGAGTCTTTTTGGGAAAGATGCAACAAGTTTTTCACACCTGAGTTTGGAGATCCTCCACCATTCCTCCTTGCAGATCCTCTCCAGTTCTGTCAGGTTGGATGGTAAACGTTGGTGGAAAGCAATTTTTAGGTCTCTCCAGAGATGCTTAATTGGGTTTAAGTCAGTGCTCTGGCTGGGCCATTCAAGAACAGTCAATGAGTTGTTGTGAAGCCACTCCTTTGTTATTTTAGCTGTGTGCTTACGATCATTGTCTTGTTGGAAGGTAAACCTTCGGCCCAGTCTGAGGTCCTGAGCACTCTGGAGAAGGTTTTCGTGCAGGATATCCCTGTACTTGGCTGCATTCATCTTTCCCTCGATTGCAACCAGTCGTCCTGTCCCTGCAGCTGAAAAACACCCCCACAGCATGATGCTGCCACCACCATGCTTCACTGTTGGGACTGTATTGGACAGGTGATGAGCAGTGCCTGGTTTTCTCCACACATACCGCTTAGAATTAAGGTCAAAAAGTTCTATCTTGGTCTCATCAGACCAGAGAATCTTATTTCTCTCCATCTTGGAGTCCTTCGGGTGTTTTTTAGCAAACTCCATGCGGGCTTTCATGTGTCTTACACTGCCATAAAGCCCCGACTGGTGGAGGGCTGCAGTGATGGTTGACTTTCTACAACTTTCTCCCATCTCCCGACTGCATCTCTGGAGCTCAGCCACAGTGATCTTTGGGTTCTTCTTTACCTCTCTCCCCAAGGCTCCTCTCCCCCGATAGCTCAGTTTGGCTGGACGGCCAGCTCTAGGAAGGGTTCTGGTCGTCCCAAACGTCTTCCATTTAAGGATTATGGAGGCCACTGTGCTCTTAGGAACCTTAAGTGCAGTAGAATTTTTTTGTAACCTTGGCCAGATCTGTGCCTTGCCACAATTCTGTCTCTGAGCTCTTCAGGCAGTTCCTTTGACCTCATGATTTTCATTTGCTCTGATATGCACTGTGAGCTGTGAGGTCTTATATAGACAGGTGTGTGGCTTTCCTAATCAAGTCCAATCAGTATAATCAAACACAGCTGGACTCAAATGAAGGTGTAGAACCATTATAAGGATGATCAGAAGAAATGGACAGCACCTGAGTTATATATATATGAGTGTCACAGCAAAGGGTCTGAATACTTAGGACCATGTGATATTTCAGTTTTTCTTTTTTAATAAATCTGCAAAAATGTCAACAATTCTGTGTTTTTCCTGTCAATATGGGGTGCTGTGTGTACATTAATGAGGGAAAAAATTAACTTAAATGATTTTAGCAAATGGCCGCAATATAGCAAAGAGTGAAAAATTTAAGGGGGTCTGAATACTTTCCGTCCCCACTGTATACTGTCAGCCCAGATTCAGCCAAATGCAGCAAAGTTGATTGGACGGAGCTTCACAGTACAGATGGAAAATGATCCAAAACACACAGCAAAAGCAACCCAGGAGCTTTTGAAAGAAAAGAAGTGGAATACTCTGCAATGGCCGAGTCAATGACATGACCTCAAACCAATTTAGCATTTTGCCCCGTACACACGGTCGGACTTTGTTCGGACATTCCGACAACAAAATCCTTGGATTTTTTCAGACGGATGTTGGCTCAAACTTGTCTTGCATACACACGGTCACACAAAGTTGTCGGAAAATCCGATCGTTCTAAACGCGGTGACGTAAAACACATACGTCGGGACTATAAACGGGGCAGTGGCCAATAGCTTTCATCCCTTTATTTATTCTGAGCATGCGTGGCACTTTGTCCGTCGGATTTGTGTACACACGATCGGAATTTCCGACAACAGATTTTGTTGTCGGAAAATTTTATATCCTGCTCTCAAACTTTGTGGGTCAGAAAATCCAATGGAAAATGTGTGATGGAGCCTACACACGGTCGGAATTTCTGACAACAAGGTCCTATCACACATTTTCCGTCAGAAAATCCGACCGTGTGTACGGGGCATTTCACTTGCTGAAGGCAAAACTAAAGGCAGAAAGACCCACAAACAAAGAACATCTGAAGACAGCTGCAGCTAGAGCTTGGCAAAGCATCAGAAAGGAGGAAACCCAGTCTTTGGTAATATCAATGGATTTCCAGACTTCAGGCAGTCATTGCCAGTATAGTATTCACAACAACAGGTTTGACCTCATATTATATGGTTTTGGTAAATCTGAAGGAAAAACTCAGCAGAAAATCTGATAGTGTGTATGGGACTTAAGGGCACGGCAATGGGTACCAGTTTTGCCCCATGTTACATGAACATTACCATGGGGCTATGGGAGGAGCAATTTGTTTGGATAATCCTTTCCTTAGGCACATAATCTACTATGGGAGGAATATTGATGATGTGCTTCTAATATGGGACAGGGACAAGGATCTGTTCATGTCCTTTGTTGCCCATTGTAACGGTAACAATTTGGGTTTGAGTTTCACTCATGTCATCGACCCTGATCGGCTAGTCTTTTTGGACCTCGAACTGTTGCATGATGCAAATTCTATTTACACCAGGAACCACTCCAAGCCGGTTGGTGGCAACTCTTATCTTCATTATGACAGTTGCCGCCACCTAGCATGGAAAAAGAATATACTGAAGAGCCAGTTCCTCAGACTCAAGAGGAATTGCTCCAAACTCCATGATTATACACTTCAGAGTCAGACATTGATTAATACATTTGGGTAAAAGGGCTATCCTAAGGACCTCCTCATGGAGGCATTTGAAAAAAGCTTGGAGCATCGCCCCGCTAATAAGATCACCAGTATCAGTTCACAACAGGGTATTAGATTAATCACAGGGTTTAGTAGTAATTTTAAATCAATTACCAGTGTCATGAGGAAGCACTGACACATTCTTCAGTCTGATCCTACCCTAGGCTCTCACCTTCCAGATTTACCCCAAGTGGTCTTTAGAAGGGCCTGCACCTTAAAGAACATGGTGGCCCAGAGTATTCTGAAATCCATGCCCAGTAAACCAACAGATATAAGAGGTTACTTCAACAATTGGGTGGGAATTTTTCAAAGTAAGAATAGGGGTTGTTTCACTTGCCAATCTATTCCACTTGGCCATTCTTTAATATCGGATAGTTCTGGAAAGATCTTTTCAATAAAACAGTTCATTGTGTGTTCTACCCAGTTTGTGATATATGTTCTGAAATCTACTTTATGTGGGCCAAACGATACGTATCCGAGTGGGCGAACATTGTAGGTCCATCATAAAAAGAAACAACAAATACAGTGTATCACACCATTTCTCTCGTTTTCATGATAACAATAAGGTTTTGAAAGTGTTAGCTATTGAACATATACCAAAAAAGTCTCTCACAGACAATGAGAGATTTATGTTATTATGCAAAAGAGAAACCATATGGCTTTATAAATTGAATTCTCTTTCTTCTCATGGTTTGAATGAAGAGCTGGATATCCACACTGTCATGGAATGATTTCCTGACATTTTTAGCTACTCTCATATTCCAAAGAACCTTTTTGTTATGTTTTGAATGTGTGTGTCCTTGTCACATATGTTAGTTGTTTTCAGTCTGGTTTACTGTAATAAAAGTTGGTTTCAGTTAGCTATAATTTTGGAGTCCTATGTTTTAAAAAAAATGTTTTTTAATCTATTTTTCACCAAAATTGTATTCTCGTATATTGATGATCGAATGTTAATATTACAACCATCTTTTCTAATTTATATGTATATGTGTTCGGAACTGAATGGCTGTCCAATATACTGGAACAGTGCTCCTAACATAGTTACATAGTCCTTGTGTTGGAATTTTGTGATTTCTCATTTGGTCTTATGAGTTTTGGAGCAGCGGCCGAATCTTTATTACTTTTTTTACACAGGCATCCTTGTTCACAATCATGCGCCTGGCTCTCTGATCATACATAGTTTTGACAGGTACCCGCCTAGGCGATCCTAGTGGAAATTCCTACTCCTTTCATGCCTGCAATCTTCTGGGACATGTCACAGGTACCAGAAGATTACCCCACCATTCAGGAGGCGCAGCGCAACTCACTCATGCGCAGTGCGCACTTGGCTGTGAAGCCGCAAGTTGTCACAGCCGGGTGCCCACAGTTGTAATGCCAGTGCCGGCGAGAGGATAGGGAGAGAATCGAGGGTACGGGAGGCTGCAACGCTGGATTCTGGGACAGGTGAGTGTGCGTTTACTTTTTGTAGCTACTGACTTTTAATAAACACAAAAACGACTGGAGCTCCGCTTTAAAACAAAAAGAAAAGAAATAAAGGAAACTGCGATGCGCTCATCGGGCCTCACCACCATTGCCAGACTATGGTGAAATAGAAAGCCACTAGAGCTAGAACTATAATCTAGAACTATAAAAAAAAACATTAGGTCTCATGGATGTTTGGCCAACTCTCCTAGACCTAGACCCCTTTTCTCCTGGCAGAAAAAAAAAACACTTGACGCTTGTAAACGCATTTGACGCGTTGAGATGCGTTTAGTTGCATGAAGTGCTGGAACATTAATTAATTTAATTGGCTAGAATAAAAACTTATTCTGGCTGTTAAAATGAATTAATGCTCAAGCGCTAAAGGCTCCTAGCGATTTTTCTGTCATAACTCTGCTGCTTCTGGACGTGGTTGCCTGTGGTTTTTTTTTTTTTTTTTCGTTTTTCTAAACTCCATGGACACATAGAGAATTTAAAGTGACCGGTTCCCAAAATTAATTAGTCAACACCAACGTCCCTTTGTGATAAAGGACACATAGGCTAACATCGATGTATTTGGAGGCAGAAAAAAAAACTAAAAAGTAGCATTTAAAATGTCCAGTGTGAATGAATACAAATACCCTGTTTCCCCGAAAATAAGACCTAGCGTGATTGTTGGTGATGGCTGCAATATAAGCCCTACCCCCCAAATAAGCCCTACCCTGTTTCCCCGAAAATAAGCCCTACCCCGAGAAGAAGACCTATAAGGACTTTAACTAGAGCTTATTTGGGGGGTAGGGCTTATATTGCAGCCATCACCGACTATCACGCTGGTCTTATTTTCGGGGAAACAGGGTATGTGTGGTGTGGTAACGCATGCACATTATGTTGCATATTAGCAAAAAGACTGGGCTGCCTTAATGCAACGCATGCTCATTTACCAACGCACCTAATTACAGCAAACAATGGATCTGACCCCTTTTTTGGAACTCTGGAACACTGCTACTGTATCTCGCTGTGAATTACAGCACGCTGGATGCATTTCTTTTGTGCATTGTGGTGCCATCCAAAATAGCATCTGTCACCGTGCATTGTGGTAATACACAAGGCAACATAGCACAATAGTGTAAAGCCAGCCTTACTAGTTCTTAAATGTGGTATCTGCATTGTTTTTTTTTTTTTTTTTTTTAGACTAACTACATTTTTTCTGCAAGTACAGAAATACACACACACAGTTACTAAGGTTGAATAAAGACACCAGTCCATGCAGTTCAACCTGAGTGAGCACCCACAATTGTCCCCATCCCCACACATTGCGTCCCATCAAGGTGCCCATCCACTATATTATTATTTTTCTATATATTTTAAGGTACCCATGTAGTGCCATCAATCTACGCAGAGCTCCACACACACCCACCCCCAAGGGGTCTGCAATCCAAGGTCCCCAACTCACACCCATAAACCAGGGCCAGTTTTTGGACAGAAGCCAATAAACCTTGTCTTTGGAGCATGTCTTTGGAGTGTGGGAGGAAACCGGAGTGCCTGGAGGAAACCCGCGCAGGCACAGGGAGAACATGCAAACTCCAGGCAGGTAGTGTCATGGTTGGGATTTGAACCACCGACCCCATTGCTGTGAGGCGAGAGTGCTAACCACTACACCACTGTGCTGCCCAATAGAATTGTTTTTATCCAGAGAGAATTCCAGTGTCCTTGTAATTCTTGTGCACTGACCTGGTCTATAAAACAGACTTATCAGCTGAGAACTACAAAACAGTGCCTCGCTCTGTATTGGAGATGAAAATTAGAGAAAGATCTAGTAGTCCAATTCAGGACCACAGCCTAAAGTCACAACAGTAGCTCCCTCCGTAGATACAGTAGAGTGAGCGTAGCTATCCTAGGACAGGGAGTGTTTTAATTGCAGGCTTTCCAGGTGAAAAGAAATGAAACCATCTTGAAGAAAAAGAAACAAATGCTACCACCACATCCAAAGACTGATATGATATTTTTGTTTAAATACATTTTAATAGAAGTATGATACAGCAAGAATGAAAATGTGTAGCTTGCTGTACCACACTAAGTGATTTTCTTTAACGGGTGGCTCTGTCAGTCTCCTTCTGTCTGGCAGAAATTGGCGGCTGCATCCACCTGCTGTTCAGGTATTTGACAGTCAGCAGGTCCAGCTGTCAAAATATCATAGCTACACCATGATATTCATCCATCCGTGCTGTATTGCATGGATAAAGGAATCCGTTCTTTTTTTTTCTTTTTCTATTCAGCCTATTGGCTGATAGAAAATAAAAATATATCAGTGCATGGGCAGCGTAATCTATTCCAAAAATTTCTTTAGGTGCTTTAAAGTAGAACTAAACTGTATGTGAGCACCACTAACCAAAAGCACGATTTAATTTATTTTTAATATTCAAAGCAAACTCACCTATCCATCCCTGTCTCCGTGATTTATTTTGCTGAGGAATCACTTTCAAAAACACCCCCCCTAGCATTTCTGGTTGGGACCATCTTCAATAAAGGCAAATCATTCATGTAGGATTCACTACCTTGAATCAATCTGCCCTTAGCTCAGACA
Organism: Aquarana catesbeiana; assembly: GCF_042186555.1. Taxonomy (NCBI): domain Eukaryota; kingdom Metazoa; phylum Chordata; class Amphibia; order Anura; family Ranidae; genus Aquarana; species Aquarana catesbeiana. The sequence goes on along the minus strand of NC_133331.1, from coordinate 272,855,279 downwards.
TGCAGGCAGGAGAGTGCGCTTAGCTGAGAAAACCCCTCCTCCCCTCCTGAAGACTCCTGGGACGTATGACATCCTTTGTCTAGGCATTGAAACTATGAAGTAAGTAAAGAAATGTAAAAAAACTGTTTAACACCTTCCTGCCCGGCTTATAGCAAAATTATGGCAGGGCGGGGGCTTCATTGTTCTGACTGCACGTTATATGACGTTCTTCAGAACAAGCCACTCGTGTGTGCCCCCGGGGCCTGCACGAGGTGATCGTGGTGCGGTGGGTCGCTATGATGTAGGCTCTTTACCACGTAATCAGCTGTGTCCAATCACAGCTGATCACAGTGTTAATAGGAAGTGCCGGTTATCGCCATTTCTATAAGGAATGAGTAAAGGAGAACCGATAACTGGCTCTCCTGACAGGGGGTCTGCACTGAAAATTAGTGCATTTATTATCAGTGCAGTCCCATCAGTGATGCCTGCCAGTGCCCACCAGTGATGCCTACCTGTGCCCACCAGTGGTTCCAATTAGTGCCCATCAGTGCTTTCTTCAGTGTCCATCAGTGATGCCTGTCAGTGCCTCCTCATCAGTGCCATCTATCAGTGCTCATCGGTGCCCATGAAGGTTACCCATCAGTACTGCCTACAGTGCCGCCTATCAGTGCCCATCAGTGCTGCATATTAGTGCCTCCTCATCAGTGCCACCTCATCAGTGCCCATCAGTGCAGCCTATCAGTGCCCATCAGTGCAGCCTATCAGTGCCCATCAGTGCAGCCTATCAGTGCCCATCAGTGCAGCCTCATCAGCGCACATCAGTGAAGGAGAAAAATTACTTATTTACAAAATTTTGTAACATAAACTATGCCGCGTACACACGGTCGGACTTTTCAGCTACAAAAGTCCGACAGCCCGTCCGACAGACTTTCGACAGACTTTCGACGGACTTTTGATGGACTTTCAACAGACTTTCTAACAACCGGACTTGCCTACACACGATCACACCCAAGTCTGATGGATTCGTACATGATGACGTACACCAATAGCTGCCCTAGCGTCGGTTTTTGTCCGTCGGACTAGCATACAGACGAGCGGATTTCTGGGTCCGGCGGAGTTACGACGTAAAGATTTGAAGCATGTTTCAAATCTAAAGTCCGCCAGATTTGCGACTGGAAAAGTCAGCTGAAGGTCCGGTGAAGCCCACACACGATCGGATTGTCCGCCGGATTTGGTCCGTCGGACAAGTCCGGTCGAAAAGTCCGACCGTGTGTACGCGGCATTAGAAAAACTTTTTTTTTTCAAAATTTCCTGTCTTTTTAAATTTTTTTTGCAAAAAAGAAAAGACTCAGTGGTGATCAAATACCACCAAAAGAAAGCGCTATCTGTCTAAAAAATATGATATTTAATTTGGGTACAGCATTGCATGACCGCGCAATTGTCATTCAAAGTGCGACAGTGTCATGAAAGCTGAAAATTGGCCTGGGCAGGAAGGGGGTGAAAGTACCTGGTATTGAAGTGGTTAAAACAATTTAAATATGATACACTTTCCTATCTGTTTACTAATGCTAGCAGCATAAGGATTTAAAATAGTCAATGTTGATTGAGAGAGTGAAATTCAACTTTAAGGTGAACGGTATTATAGTAATTTACAATACATGAATTACACTACAATATTCTTCTAATCCAAGGCATTGTTAGACATGGCAAAGTTTAAAAAAATAAACAATGACTATATAAATAGACAACACATCTGCACATAATTATTGCACTGACATAAAATAATGGGATCCTATGTTTATGTCATTCAATGCAGTACAAGGATACATAGAGGGGGGTTGGGGGATTCTCCTAAACTTGACCTCATGCTTCACAGGTCTGCTTCAATAGCTCCTGCTCTGCATGGAGGCCGATCAGTAGCTGCAGTGCAGGAATTTGCAAACCACTAACCTAATATTTCCCTTCCGCATCCTGCACAAATCATCATAGGCCGCGCTCCTTGCCATAAATATAGACGGCCACACTCCATTAGCTGAGGGTTGTGTGGCACAAAGAAAAAGGCTTTCTTTCTTCTAGAGCAAGTAATTCTTCCCCCTGGAAATCTTGTAATGTTAGGTAACAGAGCGAAAGAACCGAGGTTATGGTCGGATATCGAACACGTGAGCGCATTGTGTGCATATTTCTGGAAATCCCATTAAAGGGATACCAGCTAAACACCAAAAAATGCCATTTACAGGTTTAATGGAATATGCCATCTGTAAATCTTTTCTATTTCTTTGCATCCAGTCCTTGGTTTTATCAATCAAATGGCATATAGTCACTGGTCTCTTGAGGCGCTACTAAATTCTTTAGGAGTCATAACTCTGCTTCCTAATGTACTAACCTTCCTACTGAGAGATTTAACCACTTGTTAGGGCACTGAAACCAATATGCTGCTGAAGAAATTACTCAAGTGGTAAAGTCCCTCAGTAGTAAAAAGATTTAAAGCCCAACTCCAGGTTGGGCTTCCGGAACTAAATCAAGTTGGGCTGAGCTTAGGTGGATCTCATGATGTCATCTGCCCGCCTCTAGCCAATCAGAGGAAGCCTTGTATTCATTCATAAAATACAAAGTGAATGGATGAGCTGCCAGAACACAGTGCTGTACTGTGTATACCTGATGCTCATCAGCATGGTCCAAGCGAAGTTCACTAAATCTTGGAGTTAGGCTTTAATTGTCCATGCAGCCCCTGCCCTACTTCAGATGATCATCTTAGCTTATTTATACGTACCGTACAGTATATGTCCATTTTTCGGTGCATCATAGATTAGAATAGAATCACGCTTTAAAATCATAGGTTGGACTTGATGGACTTGTGGCTTTTTTCAACCTTACCTACTATGTAACTATGTAACTATGTAACAATGAAGGCCAACATTAGATGATGGTATGACCAAAGCTGGATGAAGAAGGAAGTAGCCAATATGGGAAATTACTCTGGGTCACCACCAGAATTGTGTGCTGGAGAACCCTTTCTTCCATATACTTATTTTGGTAAGTTCCTGTCAGACTAAGGGTGTGATTTCACTCTGAGGAACTCGTGAAGCAGAGACTGTAGAGGACATTAGCTGCCCTCTCCCATGGTGGTCTCCATTGGACTCACACCCCCAGACCCAACAGACAGAAAGGAGGTGGAGTTGGCTTCCTTCTATCCCCACAAAGCACCTTCCAAGTCCTTCCTGTCCCTCCCTCTCTATCCCTCTCTTCTTTCGAGATGCACTGTATTTGTCTGTTTTCTCCCATTTCTCTGAGGATTGCAGCAATTTATAGGCCTCCAGGACCGGTATCACGCTTTCTTGATGACTTTGCTGCCTGGCTACCCTACTTTCTCTCCTCTGAAATACCCACCATTATTCTTGGTGACTTTAACATTCCTGTCAATGTTAACAGCCCAACTACAGCTAAACTTCTCGACTTAACCTCATCTTTTGACCTAACCCAATGGACACATACTTCCACTCACTCCAATGGTAATACCCTTGACCTTGTATTCTCTCATCTCTGCAACCCTAGCAACCTCACCAACACGCCCTTTCCTCTATCTGATTACAACCTCATTACTTTCACTATATCCTTGCCTCCAACCACCCATTCCTCCAAGCAGCAAACAATTACTTGTAGAAACCTTTGCCACTTTAACCCTTCTCTTCTCTATTCTGCTACTGACCACCTATATGACATAATCTCTCCCCTGTCCTGTCCTGACCTGGCCACCTCTGTCTACAACAGTTCACTCTCATCATCACTAGATGCACTTGCTCCTCTAACCACACGCAGAATCAGTCCCCGACCGTTACAATCCTGGCAAACTGACAACACTAGAAATCTCAAGAGACATTGCCGTGCTCTTGAACGACTGTGGCGTAAAACCAAATGCCTGCAAGACTTTACCCTATATAAATCTGCCCTTCTAAAATACAATTCATGCCTCCATGCTGCCAAACAAACCTACTTTGTCTCTCTTATTAATTCCTTGTCATCCAGTCCCTGTCGGCAAGTAGTGAGTGTACAGCTTGTATAACAGTGTAAATTTCCTGTCCCCTCAACACACAGCCATTAATGTCTAAACCACTGGCAACAAAAGTGAGAACACCCCTAAGTGAAAATGTCCAAATATTTTGTGTGGTCACCATTATTTTCCAGCACTGCCTTAACCCTCTTGGGCATGGAGTTCCCCAGAGCTTCACAGGTTGCCACTGGAGTCCTTTTCCACTCCCCCATGATGACATCACGGAGCTGGTGGATGTTAGAGACCTTGCGTTCCTCCACCTTCCATTTGAGGATGCCCCACAGATGCTCAATAGGGTTTAGGTCTGGAGACATGCTTGGCCAGTGCATCACCTTTACCTTCAGCTTCTTTAGCCAGGCAGTGGTTATCTTGGAGGTGTGTTTGGGGTCATTACCATGTTGGAATACTGCCCTGTGGCCCAGTCTCCGAAGGGAGGGGATCATGCTCTGCTTCAGTATATCACAGTACATGTTGGAATTCATGGTTCCCTCAATGAACTGTAGCTCCCCAGTGCCGGCAGCACTCATGAAGCCCCAGACCATGATACTCCCACCACCATGCTTGACTGTAGGCAAGACAAACTTGTTTTTGTACTCCTCACCTGGTTACCACCACACACGCTTGACACCATCTGAACCAAATACGTTTATCTTGGTCTCATCAGACCACAGGACATGGTTCCAGTAATCCATGCCCTTAGTCTGCTTGTCTTCAGCAAACTGTTTACGGGCTTTCTTATGCATCATCTTTAGAAGAGGCTTCCTTCTGGGATGACAGCCATGCAGACCAATTTGATGCAGTGTACGGCGTATGGTCTGAGCACTGACAGGCTGACCCCCCACCCCTTCAACCTCTGCAGCAATGCTGGCAGCACTCATATGTCTATTTCTCAAAGACAAAATCTGGATAAGATGCTGAACACGTGCATTCAACTTCTTTGGTCGACCATGGCGAGGCCTGTTCTTAGTGGAACCTGTCCTGAAAAAAATGCTGCATGGTCTTGGCCACCGTGCTGCAACTAAGTTTCATGGTCTTGGCAATCTTCTTATGGCTTAGGCCATCTTTATGTAGAGCAACAATTCTTTTTTTCAGATCCTCAGAGACCTCTTTGCCATGAGGTGCCATGTTGAACTTCCAGTGACCAGTATGAGAGAGTGAGGGCGATAACACCAAATTTAACACACCTGCTCCCCATTCACACCTGAGACCTTGTAACACTAACAAGTCACATGACACTGGGGTGGGAAAATGGCTAATTGGGCCCAATTTGGACATTTTCACTTAGGGGTGTAGTGTTGAGTTATTTTGAGGGGGCAGCAAATTTACACTGTTATACAAGCTGTACACTCACTGCTTTACATTGTAGCAAAGTGTCATTTTTTCAGTGTTGTCACGTGAAAAGATATAATAAAATATTTACGAAAATGTGAGGGGTGTACTCACATTTGTGAGATACTGTATATACTCTGCATCCAATTGTAGCCTATATCTACAGTGCATTCTGTGGTGTACTGTTTCTAATACACATCAGGTGGTATCTTAATATATATATATGCAGACCTCGATATCGAAACTTACGAGTCATTGTAACAACAGTATCGCACCGCTTCGTTTAAACGTGTCACAAATGTTTTTTACATCACCATACCATGCTCCACAGACAGGTCGTTGCCAGTCGCAAATCGCGGCACACCAACTCGTGTCTTAGTTGTTGCTAAATCATTTCCATCATTTCAACCATTTCAATCATTTCACTCATTTCTCTGTCACTTACCGCGCTCCGATTCGAATCTAATGGCATCCGTGATGCACCGATTCGTCCCGGTGTGCTCCAGTTGTTTTTCGGCCTCATTTCAGTACATGCTCCAGAGTCTGGTTCATTGTTAGTCGCAGTTTACGGCTCACTGATTCACGCCTCTGTCATGGCAATCATTTCACTGTCAGGAATCACGTCCCTGGTCGAATCCATTTGCATCCTTATGCACCGATTCGTCCCCGCGTGCCCCAGGGATTTTTGGCCTCATTTCAGTACATGCTCCAGAGCCCGTTTTTGTTGTTAGTCGCAAAAATTCGGCTCACCGATTTGAGTCTCTGTCATGGCAATCATTTCACTGTCACGTATCACATTCCGATTCGAATCCAGTCGCATCCGAGATGCACCGTTTCGCCCCGGCGTGCCCCAGGTTTTTTGGTCTCATTTCAGTACATGTTTCAGAGTCCGGTTCGTAGTCAGTCGCAGTTGCGGCCGACCGATTCTTGCCTCCGTCATGGCAAATCATTTAATTTCACTGTCAGGTATCATGCTCCGATTCGAATCCAGTCGCATTTGAGATGCACCGATTCATCCCGGTGTGCCCCAGGTGTTTTTGGCCTCATTTCAGTACATGTTCCAGAGTCCGGTTCGTTGTCAGTGGCAGTCGCGACTCGACCGTTTCGTGCCTCTGTCATGGCAGACAGTTCATTCATTTCACTGTCACATACCGCACTCCGATTCGAATCCAGTGGCATCCGAGATGCATCGATTCGTCTCGGCGTGCCCCAGTTGGCTTGGCCTCATTTCATTTTCATTTCATTTTCCACAGTTTGATTACTTGTTTGTCGCAGTCGCGGCACCGTTTCGTGCCTACATCCAGGCATAAACATTTCACTCATTTCAATTCATGCAACAGTTGTATCAAGCCAAAAGACTCAAAACCACTTCAAATTGACAAAGTCGCATAAACGCACTGCAAAGTTACAGAAGTCAGTCATTTAAGTCACCTTTTCAATTCAGATAGTCAAACCCCTCACCAGTTGTCATATGCCATTTCTCTCTCCAGGTCAGTCAAGTTCAGTAGGTCCACCCTACACCAGGTTGGACGTTATTCCCCCAGGTAAAAAAAAAACAAAAAAACAAAAAACACACCCCTCTAAAAAGGACAGGAGCTGGGTACGTATGCTGATACAGGAAAAAGAAACAATCTAGACTTTATGTCACCCTCAATAGGTTCCGGTCGACCATCTTGCGACCTCAAAAGACAGGACATCACTTCCAGGGCACAAGCCACCTAGAGCCATGCCTCAAGTTGGCAGCGAATAATTCACCGCCCCTCTGTCACCTTCCCCAATGTCAGTGAATGGCAGCATGCAGTCCCTCAAGGGATGGACCATCCCAAAATTAACAGTGGAACTGAAGCGCAGGGGTGTGCCTTTCCCTGCTACAGCCAGGAAGGCAGAGCTTTTCAAGTTCCTCTTTCCCCCGCCAGCCACAGCTGGGCCCAGTATCCAACAGGCTTCCCTCCAAACAATTTCCGCTGCTATATCCAAACTTCACACCATGGTGTCATCTTTGTCAACTACAGTCACGGATGTCCAAGCCAGAGTAGCACTCTTGGAGGCTCGCCCAGCCACGGCCATCCCTGACCCAGCCACAGTGCAGGTTCTGACACCCCTTCCTGCAGGTACTACAGGGACATGCAGGTACTACAGGGACAAGTCCCACTATCTGCCCAGCACATTTGGTTCCAGCCAGCATTAGGAAGGACATCCTGGACGGCAGGGACATCAACCTCGCCTCCCTCCTCATTTCAGTCCACGACCTGGTAGAGAACAAAGCCTATACCTGGGGAGACATGTCAGTGGTCTTCAAGGCCAAAGATCCTAGGCTCAACAGAAAGTTGACCGTCCCAGAGTTTGCGCTGGCCTTTGGCATGGTGAGGGATGTATTATGCTCAGCCTCCCCCAGCATAAGGGAAGAGCTGGATTTATATACACCGTGGTGGACTTCAAATATGGAGGTTTTTCGTTTTACGATTACCATTGTTCCTTCTCCGCTAAAGCAGCAGCTAGGCTGGCACAATTTCAGTCAGGCACGGATTGGAGCCTTATTGACACTGAATTGTTCTGCCGTCACTTTACTGGCTTGCGCTCACCATTGTGCACTATTTGCCAATCCTCCACCCACACCGCTGCCTGGTGCGCCAACGTGGCGGTTACTTGCCCATTTGAGCTCCAGTCCACCTGCGGTGCAGTTCAAGGCCCATCGGCCCTGGTACAGACGTCCCAAGTGGACAATTCCCTAATTTGCAGGACCCTGGCCTCCAGAGATACTTTCAATTGCCGGGTTTACCCTGACTTCCTCTCTCTTTGAGCTTTACCCAATCGTGGCAGACGCCCAGCTCTGGGGTCGTATCTGGACAGGACAAACTGTGGCCTTCACCACCGACAACCAGGCCACGGCAGATATCATTACTAAAGGCAGGTCTAAGTCGCTCTTGGTTATGTCCTTCCTACGCAGGCTGGTACAACTTTCCCTTCAGCACCAATTCAACATCCACTGTACATTCATTCCGGGCAAATGCAACCTTGCCGCAGACGCACTGTCACATTTTAATTTCACCTCCTTCTTTCGGCAGGTTCCCGGAGCCGACCCTGTATCAGCCCGTATCCCTGCCTGGTCTCGGCTGACTCTGGACTAGAACAGCATCTCCACGGAGTGACCCAGCTCATCAACCAGTCTCTGCCCCGTAACAATCTCAAAGCTTACCATATAGCTTGGAGCGCTTTCCACAGATTCCTAGCAAACTGCTCAGCGGGAACTGCGACAGACATCAAACACATACTGGCTTTTATCTCATATTGCCATAGTCACTTGGCCCTGTCCCACAATACTGTCCACCTATACTTAGCGGGAATCCAACACTTTCTGGCTCTACAAGATCCCGCAAGACCGTCCTTGTTCGCAAGCTATGCGATCCGAGCCAGCCTACGTGGCATACAGAAACAGCAGCCAATAGTCAAGGCCAAACGCCTACCTATAACAAGTACCATCTTTAGAAACATGTCTACTACCCTTGCCACTTCTCCGTTTGGTCTTCTCCCTAGCTTGGTCATACAAGCAGCTATCTATCTGGCCTACTACGGGTTCCTCCGGCCTGGTGAGTTCACCCGCAATAATCCCGCAAGCCAAGTCCTGTGTAGACGTCACTTGGTTCGCTACAAAGACCATTTCGTCCTTCATCTTGCGGTATCAAAAGGCCAGCAATCAGGCCCCGGAGTAGACATCCACCTCTACAAAACTAACAATAGCTGGTGTCCAGTTACCATACTTAACCGCCTACTGTCACTCCTGCCCGAACAGTCAGATTCTAGTCCCCTTCTACCCTTTCCAGTCAAACCTTTAAGTGCCAGCCAGTTCGTGGAACACGTGAGGATTCTTCTCCGCAACCTACACCTCAACCCCACTCAGTACTCCGGTCACTCTTTCCGTATCGGAGCAGCCTCGACAGCATCTCGGCATGGAGCCCCAGATCACGTTATTAAGAGACTAGGCAGGTGGAAGTCCACCTGCTTCGCCCGGTACATCCCCAATCCTCAGGTGGAAATGTCACAAGCATTTACCAAACTCGCTCAATGAATAAGACTAAAACCAATAAATCTGAACCCCCTATCTGAAGGTTTTTGCCCCCTTATCTTGATATGCCGGCCATCAGACCACAGCACACTTCAGGTCCATTTCATGTTGTAAGTCTTATGATAAGTCAATGTTGTTCATATCCGTATCGGCCATAGGGCTTCAACCATAAATATATATATATATATACTCTGCATCCAGTTTAACCTATATCTACAGTGCATTCTGTGGTGTACTGATTCTAATACACTTCAGGCGGTGTGCACAGTATCTAATACAGTATGTACAGTCTCTACTACACTTCTGGTGGTGTACACAGTATAAAATACAGTGCAGCCGTAGTACAGTTGCTAATACAGTGCAGGCAATGTACACAGTATCTAATACAGGGTGTACGGTTTCTACTACACTTCTGGTGGTGTACACAGTACACAATACAGTGCAGTCGTAGTACAGTTGCTAATACAGTGCAGGCGGTGTACACAGTATCTAATAGAGTGTGTACAGTTTCTATTACACTTCTGGTGGTGTACACAATACAGTGCAGCCATAGTACAGTTGCTAATACAGTGCAGGAGGTGTACACAGTATCTAATACAGTGTGTACAGTTTCTACTACACTTCTGGTGGTGTACACAGTACACAATACAGTGCAGCCGTAGTATGGTTTCTACTACTTTTCTGGTGGTGTACACAGTATCTAATACAGGGATCCTCAAACTACGGCCCTCCAGCTGTTGCGGAACTACACATCCCATGAGGCATTGTAAAACTCTGACATTCACAGACATTACTAGGCATGATGGGAATTGTAGTTCCTGAACAACTGGAGGGCCGTAGTTTGAAGACCCCTGATCTAATACAATGTGTACAGTTTCTATTACACTTCCGGTGGTGTACACAGTACACAATACAGTGCAGCCGTAGTGCAGTTTCTACCACTTTTCTGGTGATGTACACAGTATCTAATACAGTGTATACAGTTTCTACCACACTTCTGGCGGTGTACACAGTATAAAATACAGTGAAGCCTTTGTACAGTTTCTAATACAGTACAGGCGGTGTACACAGTATCTAATACAGTGTAGTGTGGTGTTGCAAAACAAAATATACATCATGCCTGGAAGGCCACCAAGGAGAGGCAGACACTTACAGGCCACTAAAAGAAGGCAAGCAGCCTCTGTGTCTACAGTCAACAGTGCTGGTCGTGGACATGGTGCATCCTCTGCAGGTGGCCGTTGGGCACGCTTGTCCTTTTTTTCTGCTGCTGGCCGTGTTATTGAGCCAGAACATGCAGAAGAGTTGGTGGAGTGGATAACAAAGCCATCCTCATCCTCCTCATCCTCTGTCACCCAGGCTCAGAGTAGTTTGCCTTCCAACGCAGCTGCCAAAGTGGCTCCTTGTCCACATTCACTCTTTCCATAGCCCCACCATCATGCATGAAGGAGTCCCCAGAATTATTCGACCACAGTGTCGGGTACATGATGCTGGAGGATGCGCAGCGATTTGAAGGCTCCGATGTTGGTTCCCAGGTTGAGGAAGGGAGTAATGTGAGCCTAGAGAGAGGGGGTGCCTAAGAAGGACAAGAAACTGGCAGTCATGTTCCCCCAGCTGCAGCATAGTGCCAAGTTTGCTCCAGTGACGAGGAGGGGGGGATGATGAGATCACTGACTGTGCTTGGGTGCCTGATAGAAGAGAGGAGGAGGAGGCACAACTCCAATGAGGCAGGATGTCCTCTAGGGGACAACTTAAGGGCAGCCACCCTATAGCATCACACTGCAGAGCTCCGCAGGTGCAGGGCTCGGCTGACTCCCTGCTGACTTTTAAAAGTTCCTTGGTGTGGGCCTTTTTCGAAACGTGTGCAGCAGATCGCACCGTTGCTGTTTGCAACCTAAATCTGAAGTGGATCAAGCATGGCCAGAACAGCAGCCACTTGGGCACCACATGCTTGACCAGACATATATGACGACCTCCCATGCAGTCCGTTGGCAACAGCACTTGAAAGACCCACATCAAAGAAAAAGATGGACTTCTCCTTGCTCCTCATCTGGGATCTCCAACCCTGCTATACCTTCAGTCCTCTCTAAAACCTGCACTGAGAGGAATGAAGGTACAGCAATGGATGTCCCAAGTACTTGCAGCCAATCAGCTAGCAGTACACCACCATCTGATTTTAGCAGGCAAATTTCCCTACCCCAGTTGCTGAACCGTAAAAAGAAATTCGGTCCCAGCCATCCAAATGCTCGGCGCCTGAATGCTAGCTTGGACAAATTTCTAGCACTGCAACTGCTGCCTTTTCAGCTGGTAGACTCTGCCCCCTTTCGTGAATTTGTGGAATGTGCTGTACCTCAGTGGCAGGTTCCAAAAGCCATTTCTTTTCACGGAAGGCCATTCCGGCTCTCTACCGGCATGTGGAAGGCAATGTTTTGGCCTCGTTGGACAGGGCGGTCAGCAGTAAGGTGCATATTACCACTGACTCATGGTCCAGCAGGCATGGGCAGGGAAGTTACCTTTCCTTCACGGCGCACTGGGTAACTCAGCTAGCAGCTGGGAAGGATGCAGGATAGGGTTCAGTATTGTTTGAGCTTGTTCCACCACCACGCCTCCAAAACGCTAGTGGTGATTCTGCCACAGCTCTCTCCTCTACTCCCTCCTCTTCTTCTTCTTCCTCTATGACCCCTTCTGCATATTTGTCCCCTGAACCACCAGTGCTCCGTAAGCATTCAAGGGGCTATGCAAGCAGTCAGGCAAAAAGATGCCATGCGGTGCTTGAGTTGGCCTGCTTAGGGGACAGGAGCCACACTGGGGCAGAGATTCTGTCAGCTCTGCGGGGCAGGCTCAGAGGTGGGCTTCATCCAGGAATGGTTGTATGCGATAATGGCACCAACCTTCTCTCCGCCCTACGACAGGGACACTTGACCCATGTTCCATGTTTGGCACACGTCCTGAATTTGGTGGTGCAGCAATTCTTGAGCAGGTACCCAGGCTTACAGGATCTCCTGAGGCAGGCCAGAAAAGTCTGTGATCATTTCCGCCGGTCATACAATGCCAGTGCTCGGCTGGCTGACATTTAAAGGGAATGCAACCTGCCCACCAACTGCCTCATTTGTGACATACCCTCCAGGTGGAACTCAACGTTGGCAATGCTGCAGTGGCTGCACATGCAGCAGAGGGCCATTAATGAGTACCTGTGCGAGTATGGCACCAGGACAGGGTCAGGTGAGCTTGGCTTCATTTCGCCACGCCAGTGGCTACTGATCAAGGATGCATGCACTGTCCTGTCACCATTTGAGGAGGCCACAAGGATGGTGAGCAGTGACAATGCATGCATCAGTGACACTGTCCCTCTAGTCTTCCTGTTGGAGCACACGCTTCCTGCAATAATGGACAGGGCACTTGAGGCAGAACAGCGGGAGGAAGAGGAGGACTTCCTTACTTCTCAAGGCCCCCTTTATCCAGATAGCATTCCTGTGGGCCCACCAAACACACAGGAAGAAGAGGAGGAGGAGAAGGATTGTGTTAGCATGGATGTAGAGGATAAGGGGCATGTAATTACAATTTTTGATATAATAGTTCAACGCAGGGCCCGTTCCTGCGCCCAACAAGAGTAACTGTGAGGGCTTACAGTGTTGTGGCCCCACCACCCAAGGCCCAATTTTTCTGCCCCTGTTTAACAGGGGCATGTAATTACAATTTTTGATATAATATTTCAACACAGGGCCAGTTCCTGCGCCCAACAAGAGTATCTGTTTACAGTGTTGTGGCACCACCACCCAAGGCCCAATTTTTCTGCTCCTGTTTAACAGGGGGAAGTAATTACAATTCTACAATATTTCATAGCAGGGCCCGTTCCTGCACCCAACAAGCGTAACTGTGAGGGCTTACAGTGTTGTGGCACCACCACCACCACCAAAGACCCAATTTTTCTGCCCCTGTTTAACAGGGGCATGTAATTCCAAATTTTGATACAAGATTTCACAGCAGGGCCCGTTCCTGTGCCCAACAAGATTAACTGTGAGGATTTACAGTGTTGTGGCACTACCAATTTTTCTGTCCCTGTTTAACAGGGGCATGTAATTAAAATTTTTGATACAATATTTCAACGCAGGGCCAGTTCCTGCGCCCAACAAGGGCATCAGTGAGGGGTTACAGTGTTGTGGAACCACCATCACCCAAGGCCCAATTTTTCTGCCCCTGTTTAACAGGGGCATGTAATTACAATTTTTGATACAATATTTCAACGCAGGGCCAGTTCCTGCTCCCAACAAGATTAACTGTGAGGGCTTACAGTGTTGTGGCACCACCACCACCCAAGGCCCAATTTTTCTGCCCCTGTTTAACAGGGGCATGTAATTAAAATTTTTGATACAATATTTCAATACAGGGCCCGTTCCTGCACCCAACAAGAGTATCTGTGAGGGGTTACAGTGTTGTGGCACCACCACCCAAGGCCCAATTTTTCTGCCCCTGTTTAACAGGGGCATGTAATTACAATTCTTGATATAAGATTTCACAGCAGGGCCCGTTCATGCGCCCAACAAGATTAACTGTGAGGGCTTACAGTGTTGTGGCACCACCACCACCAAAGGCCCAATTTTTCTGCCCCTGGTTAACAGGGGCATGTAATTACAATTCTTGATATAGTATTTCACAGCAGGGCCCGTTCCTGTGCTCAACAAGAGTGATTGTGGGGGCTTACAGTGTTCTGGTACCACCAACACCTAAGGCCCAATTTTCTGCAGAGTATATAGGGTAGGCCGTATAGTATATATACTGTTGTTCAGAGTATATAGTGCCTGGGGGCCTGGGGGACCCCCACGCCATTTTTTTTTTGGTGCAGGGTTCCCCTTAATATCCATACCAGACACTAAGAGCCTGGTAATGGACTGGGGGGGGGGAACCCATGCTATTTTTTTCAATGAGTTTCATCTATATTGCTGGGACCCGACAACACCTACAGTGGGGACCAGAGAGGCAGGGGCTAGAGAGTGCAGACCTGTTGCCTTTATTGAGCTTGGGCAGAGATTGGGTGTCCTTGCTGTGTTCAGCTGTCCAGCTTTGTGAGCTGCAGAGAGATTGTTTGCTGAGCTAGGACTGGACCTGGGAGGACCCATTGCCATAAGTGTCCACAGCAGGGGTCTCAAACTGGTGGCCCTCCAGCTGTTGCAAAACTACAAGTCCCATGAGGCATTGCAAGGCTGACAGTTACAAGCATGAATCCCACAGGCAGAGGCATGATGGGACTTGTAGTTTTGCAACAGCTGGAGGGCCGCCAGTTTGAGACCTCTGGTCTACAGCAAGGGATAACCAGCAAGGACCACAGCTGAGAGACTAAGCTCTGTAAGTTTCTGTTTGAAATTACTATGAGTTACTGAGTCCCAGGAACCTGTGGACAAGTGATCTTGACAGGATTCTCATGTACCAGGAGGCTGAACCATCTGAACTTATCTCAACACTGACACAGTTAATGTAACAGATACTGCTCCTTGTTTAGTAGCCCATTAGCCACCTGTTGCTCACTCTTAAAGACACAACTACATGTGCACCACCTTACAGAAGAGCCCCAATGATAGCTGTCTAATATTGACAATTAGGAGCCAATCTCTTTGCATACTTTGCAGTCACCCCAGTGGTATCCCTTTGTCAGGAACACATGCATCTACCCACTATTGGGGCTGTATCTGTAATGTGCATATAAGGACCTTTATTTTTGGGTTAGTTAATGCTGATACTCTTCACCCTGTATGCGTCAGTTTTAGTTTGGTTTAGCATCACAACAGTTCAGTTGATTGCCATCTTATGGGTTAATGTTTACATTATCTAATACAGTGTCTTTAACCACTGTACATTTACTGCAACAGGGTGGCCACTCTGCACCAGATCACGTACCTAGTACGTGATCTGACACTTCCGGGTCTGGAGTGCGCGTGACGTGCAACACGCTACCGCTGTCATCACATGCAGCGGGAGCCCAGTGGCGGGTACTGCAGACTCGATGTCTGCCGACACCCCCCAATTACACAGGACACAGGCAGAACGACAATCTGCCTATGTAAACAAGGCAGATTGTTGTTCTGTCAGAAGGGAAGGCCACAGTTAATTTTTTGATCGCCCCTGATGTTAACCCCTTCCCTGCCAGTGTCATCAGTACAGTGGCAGTGCATATTTTTATCACTGAACACTGTAATAATGTCACTGGTCCTCAAAAAAGTATCAAAAGTGTCAGTAAGGTGTCCAATTTGTATTCTGCAATATTGCTGATCACCGCCATTACTAGTAAATAAAAACAAATGATAAAAATATCCCATAGTTTGTAGAAGTTATAACTTTTGCGCAAACCAAACAATATAGGCATATTGGGATTTTTTTTTTTTTTTACCAAAAATATGTAGCAGAATATTTATTGGCCTAAATTGATGGAGAAATTTTATTTTTTTACATTTTTGTATTGGAATTTTTTACATAACTTTATTGGAGCAGAAAGTACAAAATATTGTTTTTTTGTTTTTTTTTTCAAAATTGTCGGTCGTTCTTTATTTATAGCGCAAAAAATAAAAAACGCAGAGGTGACCAAATACCACCAAAAGAAAGCTCTATTTGTGGGAAAAAAAGAACATAAATTTTATTTGGGTACAGTGTCGCACGACTGCGCAATTTTCAGTTAAACTAACGCAGTGCCATATCGCAAAAAAAAAGGCCTGGTCAGGAAGGGGGGTAAACCTTCCGGTGGTGAAGTGATTAAACTTGTTCAAATTGCCTGTTCATGGTTTCATACATTGTTCAACTGCATTGCCATAATACATTCTTTCAGTCTACCATCAAGTGGATTGTGGCCTGTTTTCTATGCAGTTTGTGGTAGCGCACTAATGTTTAAGTTACACAGGTGTAAAGGATGTAAGCTTGGATGGCAGTGGAGGCACAAACTAAACAGGCCAAAAATCCCTAAATCAACATCTTAAGGATTATCAAACCATTATTTCACAACAAAAAAAATCTGATTATCTATCACACAAAATTGCAACAGCAAGTAACAGGCCTGCTTTACTTCCATGCTGTGGAAAATTGTGCAATCCAGGCTGCCTGAAGCCAAGTCTGAACCTCTCACAGAAAAGATGTGATGAGTGTGTTCATTGCTTTGCCAACAAAGTCTCATCGATCACATATGGAATTAAGTTTAAAAATTCAACAGACCTCCCAGGGTCCATTAATGTAGACTCCACATCAATAAGCCATTTGCCAACATTTGATAGTATTGCTGTTAAAGAAACTCTGCTAATCATCAATGGGCTCTATCCAACTACATGTGACCATGAACCAGGTCCAACAGGCCACATAGTTACATAGTTAGTCAGGTTGAAAATAGACGGTCCATCAAGTCCAACCAAAAAAAAAAATACAATCCCATATACACAAACCTACACCCACAGTTCATCCAGAGGAAGGCAAAAAACCCCAGCAAAGCATGCTCCAATTTGCTACAGCAGGAGAAAAAATTCCTTCCTGATCCCCTGAGAGGCAATCGGATTTTCCCTGGATCAACTTTTTCCCTGAATCCAATTTTTCCCTGGATCAACTTTACCTATAAATGTTAGTACCCAGTTATATTGTGTACATTTAGGAAAGAATCCAGGCCTTTTTTAAAGCAATTGACTGAGCTTGCCATTAGTCTAGTGGTCCAAAAATTGTACAATGATCTCTGATACAGGGATCTTTCCACACCAACCTAAGGAAGCCATTATAAGGCTATTGCTAAAAATGCCTTCCTTGGATCCTGAGATCTTGGACAACTAAAGACCAGTGTCAAAGCTCTCCTTTTTTGGAAAGGTGATTGAAAAAGTTAACGCCAACAGGTTGGAAGCCAGGATGTCAAATAATAATATCTTCGATAGGAAGGAAGAGGCTATATTGGACTTTAATGGCATCATAGTTCAACTGATCCTAAACAATCAGAAGTAAAGTATTTAAAGAAATTTATCACAAAAATACATATAATGACAGATTTACAGATTAAAACAAATAGTGATAATCAAGGCAAAATTCTAAAGTTGCACCAGATCGTGACAACTAGAACATAGGTACCTTCTATATATTGCTCAAATCTTTGACAAGTTTCAATATGGTTTTGGAAAAAAAAAAACAGTACAGCACTCCTCCAGCTATTGAATGACTTACCAATGGCTAGAAACAAGGGAAAATCCTTCATCCTTATCCTCCCTTATCTTTCTACTGCATTCAACACTGTGGACCATAACATAGTTACATATAATTACATAGTTACATAGTTAGTCAGGTTGAAAAAAGACACAAGTCCATCCAGTTCAACTATAAAAAAAATAAATAAAATTAAAAATATCGTACAATCCAATAGACCCAATTCTATACCCACAGTTGATCCAGAGGAAGGCAAAAAACCCCAGCAGAGCATGCTCCAATTTTCTACAGCGGGGAAAAAAATTCTTCCTGATCCCCCAAGAAGCAATCGGATATTTCCTGGATCAACTTTACCTATAAGTGTTAGTACCCAGTTATATTATGTACATTTAGGAAAGTATCCAGGCCTTTCTTAAAGCAATCTACTGAGCTGACCAGAACCACCTTTGGTGGGAGTCTATTCCACATTTTCACAGCTCTTACTGTGAAGAATCCTTTCCGTATTTGGAGATGAAATCTCTTTTCCTCTAGACGTAAAGAGTGCCCCCGTGTCCTCTGTGTTGACCATAAAGAGAATAACTCAACACCAAGATCACTATATGGACTCCTTATATATTTGAACATGTTGATCATATCCCCCCTTATTCTCCTCTTCTCAAGAGTGAATAAATTCAGTTCCTCTAATCTTTCCTCATAGCTGAGCTCCCCCATGCCTCTTATCAGTTTGGTTGCCCTTCTCTGCACTTTCTCCAGTTCCCCGATATCCTTTTTGAGAACTGGTGCACAAAACTGAACTGCATATTCCAGACAAGGACTTACTAATGATTTGAACAGGGGCAAAATTATATATCTCTCTCTGGAGTCCATACCTCTCTTAATACAAGAAAGGACTTTGCTCGCTTTGGAAACTGCAGCTTGGCATTGCATGCTATTATTGAGCTTATGATCTACCAAAACCCCCAGATCCTTCTCCACTACGGATCCCCCCAGTTGTACTCCCCCTAGTATGTATGATACATGCATATTCTTAGCCCCCAAGTGCATAACTTTACATTTCTCAACATTAAACCTCATCTGCCATATAGTCGCCCAATTAGACAGTGCATTGAGGTCGGCTTGTAAACATCTTACAGCATCTCTTAAAGCTGTGGTCTAGAGGGTACATTGATCAGCAGGGTCAAATCCATCTTGGTAGGGAGATCACAAATAATCAGGAATACACTCATCCTATTCACTTCCATTACTTTACAAGGTTCCACAGCCTGGGTGTGATCCTGAAAACTGACCTAAGCAAATGGTATCAGCTGTCCTCAGGTCCTCTTTCCACCAAGTATTAGAAGAATCAAACATCTGATTCCAGCAGGGGATATGCCGGATACGAGCCATGGCCACACTCCAGGGGATCCAAGTGGGGGTGGAGGAGGAAAAAATATCCTTATATGCTGATGACACTCTCCTCTTTTTAACGGATGTCTACTCCTCCCTCCCAGCAGCCCTTCAGATAGTCAATGACTTTGGATCATATTACGGAGTCAAGATTATTTGGGACAAATTCCTAATCTATCCTTTGCACTCTACACATTCTAGACAGCTATGCAGACCCCGTTGGTATGGGTTGACAGCGGTAAATATCTGGGGATATGTACAGGCAGGCCAGTTGCCAAGTTCTATGACCTGAACCTACTTCCCCTGTTAACCTCGTTTGCACGGCGGTGTGCGGGTTGGAAGTCACTCCCTCTTACCCCAGTTGTCAGGGTGAATTTAATAAAAATGATTTTCCTCCCCAAGTTTCTTTACTTCTTTAGGAACTGCCCAGTTTTGCGTCCTTTTTTAATAAATTGAAATCTATAGTCACTTCCTTTATCTGGCTGGGGAAAGTGCCCAGATTGGCGATTTCCACACTACAGCTCTCTGTGGGTCAGGGTGGACTTGCTCTCCCAAACTTTCATCAGTATTACTGGGTGGCAGTCCTAGTGATGGTCAGCTGGTGGTTCTCCCAACCCAGGGATAACCCCGCGGTGACCTTGGAGGCGGCAATTATGGGCTCATACTCCACGCTAAGTAACTTAGTGTACCATGGGATACGGGCCCACTGTGAGATAACTACCCTGATGTGTACAACGATAATAGTGTGGAACCGGGTTAAGGCGCAGCGTCATACACCGAAGACCTGTTCCCCTCATGTATATTTGTGGGGCAACACCAACCCCCCATCAACCTCCCACAACTGCGTAGTATACCCGCCCCTCAAATATGGGCCTCTAGAGAATAATAATAATTTTTATTATTATAAAATAATAAATATAATACTATAAAAATATCATATATATAATTAACCACTCCCCGCCCAACCTATTGGGCTGGACATTCATCGTTCCAATGCGATCTGTCCAATGACTGATCAGTGTACCGGCCTGCTGCCGGTACTATGTGATCGCTATGACCAATCACAGAAGATCACATGACAATTGTAAACAATGTATAGCTTTGATTCATGCCATTTATTGTGTACAATTGTGCTGCTAGCTGTGATTGGTCCCAGTGATCACATGGTCCAGACAGGGCCAATCAGCAAATCGCAGCCCATCTATACCAGGCGATTAGCTGTGGCCAATCACAGTTAACCACAGTAGTAAACACTGAATAAACCAGTTTTATTCCGTAAAAATGGTTGCTTATACCAGTGAAATTCACTGGTAAAAGCAATCATAATGTGTAAAAAAAAATCCTTATCTATGGTAACACTGTATTGCTCTGGTCACAGTGTGTTAAAAAAAAAAAAAGAAAGAAAACAAAACGTAATAAAAAAGAAGAAAATTTTAAAAATTATTATTATTTTTTTTTTTTTTTTTTTACATACTGTCATCAGTCAGTGTCCCTGATCACCGACACACCAGTTATATGATGACCCTGTACTGCACTGGTGACAGTATATAAAAAAAAATGTGAGAAAAAACTTTTTTTTTTTAAATTTACAAAGAACTGAGAAAAAAATTACAACTTCAAAAAACTTGCTCTCTCTTACTAAATACCTTGGACTGTCTGCTTTCCAAAAAGGGATCATTTGAGGGATATTTGTACTGTCCTGCTGTTTTCGGGTCTCAAGAGAGTCAGTACATCAGGATTAATCAAGTTTCATCTATATATATATACCATAGTTTGTGAACTCTATAACTCTCCTGCAGAATAAATAATAAACACTGATTTGGGTTATTTTCACCAAAGAAATTAGCAGAATACAGTTTGGCCTAAATTTATTTACTTTTTTCAAAAAAAATTTTTTTGATTCTTTTGATTTTTTTTTTTTTGAGTCTTTTTTGATTTATTTAGCAAAAAATGAACAACCCAATGGTAATTAAATACCACCAAAAGAAAGCTCTATTTGTGTGGAAAAAAAAAAGATAAAAATGTCATCTGGGTACAGTGTAGTATGACCGCGCAATCATCATTCAAAGTGCAACAGCGCTGAAATCTGAAAATAGGCCTGGGCAGGAAGAGGGTGAAAGTGCCCGGTATTGAAGATATTAAATAATAATAAATGTAAAGTATAAGTTGATAAACTGGCTTACATTAAAAAAAAAAATTACAGTTATTAAAAAACAAATTGTTCTACTTTCCCTTTCCTTTCCAAAGACTAATTTAAATCTGAATATGAAATGTTGGGGTAACAAACGCTTTCAATTTTATTTAAAAGGACAGTGCACGTAAATTTCAACATTTTTTAGTTCTCTTCTCCATAGCAAGTGATTATTTTCACAGCACAAAATATATCCCAAAAATGTGTTTGACATAATAATAATATAATAGTATAATTGCCCCCTTTAAAAACTTTGCAGTTTTTTTTTCCACACTAAAAAAACATCTGGAAATAATTATCAGGGAAGAGGAAAATTTACAGATCATATAATGTATTTTACAAATTGCACACATTGAAAATGAGTGAATATTTGTCAAATTTTTTTTTATCATTAATCAAAGCTATTTTCCAGGCAGATATAAAAGATGCAAATGAATTTAAAGTTGTGGGGATTTTACTGGGTTAAGTAACACTTTAAAGGCTAAGTTTACTTTTAGAGAAAAAAAATAATAAGTGCGCATATTTTTACAGAAAAGAAAAAAGTGCATTTATTATATTTCTCCTGCAGGAGCCTGGAAAGCATTGCACCCAAAATCTTTAGATCATGGGTGCAACCTGGGCATGCAGACATGTCAATGAACTACAAGAGTGCTCATCCAGGCCCCCGCAGCCAATTGAAACTAAGATTCAGTCTGCCGCAGTATTTGTAGTTTATTCATTCACAGGAGTCTGTGGACGAATGATGCAACTTTGTGGGTGGAGCCCGCTCAGTCACACTGTTTATAAAAGTGACAGTGGGTGAGGGGAGGGGGGGATTGGAGGGGGGGGGGCGGAATGAGCTGGAAGATGTTGAATGCTCCACTCTAGATACAGGTGGAACATGTAACATGTTCCAAAGGTGAACTTGGCTTTTAACCACTTGCTTACTGAGCACATTTATCCCCTTCCTGCCCAGGCCAATTTTCAGCTTTCAGTGCTGTCAGACTTTGAATGGCAATTGTGCGGTCATGCTACACTGTACCCATATAACATTTTTAGCATTCTTTTCACATAAATAGAGCTGATGAGGCTGCACTGATGGGCACTGATAGGCTGAACTGATGAAGCGGCACTGGTGGGCACTGATGAGGCTTCGCTAATAGGTGACACTGATGGGGCACTGATGGGCACTGGTAGGTGGCACTGATAAGTGACACTGATGAGGAGGCACTAATGGAAACTGATTGGCAGCACTGGTGGACACTGTTGAGGCTGCACTAATAGGTGACATTGATTGGCAGTTATAGGAAGCACTGATGGGCACTGGTAGGTGGCACTGATAAGTGACACTGATGGACACTGATTGGCAGCACTGATGAGCACTGACTGGCAGCACTGGTGGGCACTGTTGAGGCTGCACTAATAGGTGACACTGATGTGCACTGATAGGCAGCACTGATAGGCACTGGTAGGTGGCACTGATAAGTGACACTGATGGACACTGATTGGCAGCACTGATGAGCACTGACTGGCAGCACTGGTGGGCACTGTTAGAACTGCACTGATAATAATGTAACCCCAACATTTTATATTCCTGATTGTGCCTGCTGTACCATGTACTTGTATGAAAAAGTATCCTGTTCTCTTTGTATTGCTTCCTTTGTGTGGAATCCCTGGTGTCCCTGCCAGTCCCTCTGCTTTCCTATTAAAAACTGACCACATTAGGCATGAGAGCATGCCATGGTCAGTTCTCTAGCTGTGATGAGAACTCAGCTTGCTCTCCTCCAATGATCAGACTTGTCCTGACACATCCCCCCTGCAGGGCCATTCACTGGGAAGATCAGTGTAGTGCTGTTTCTCCTCCTTGACCTCTTATGTAGCTGAGAACAAAAGGGGGAAAAAAGGTATTTATCATGTTTTTATATGTATGCACAAATATTTTGCCTTTCATTTCTATTTTAAACCAAAATAGGTTGTTTTACAAGGTGAGTGTTTACATATATTTTAACTGTAGCAGAGCACATAAGTTTTCCTGTTTAACCAGTGAGGGTTGTGCCACATGGCAGAGCTGTGTAAATCTCAGGACTGGCTGGACAGGAATTCAGATCATTTGTATCATGTATTGTATCTTTGTATTGAACTGTTTGGCTTTAACAGATTTGCCTGCCACTCTTTACACTACTGTTAAACTTCTCCTCTACCCAAGTGCTTCCAGTTTCTGGCAACATTCAGAGTTCAGGCATGTGTCAGGAGGGGGCATTTGGAGGAAGTATTCACAATCTCAGAAAATGAGGTTCCGATTTTAAATCAGTACAGGACAGGATTGGCTATACAGAAGAGGAAGACTTTTTACAAGTAGGCCCTGGCCATTATAACTGCTCGAAAACAGGTTTTCTTTTTTAACCAAAATGTCCCATTGATAACTTTTTTCCCAAGCTTGAGAAACAGATCCGGTTGGGTGACGGGTTCTGATATAACCCCATGTACAAAGACTCACATTTTTTTTTTTTTTTTTTTTTTTTTACAATGCAACCTAGGAGAATCTATTACAGTCACCCTAATTAATCCGAGTGCCTTGTTAGCGATCACTCTCCTGCCTCTGGCTTCAGTCGTTCCTTCCCAGAGAATAGGCCATTCATGGAGCAGGCAGTAATGAGAATGACCAGTGGCGGCAGGCTTCATTCTAAAGACATTACATGCTTCAGCTGAGAAAGCCACAGAACCATTTGGCTGAGCCAGAGCTGTGATCTTGTAAACAATTCCCTGAGAGTGAAGTCTCCAGACTAACTGGAAGGGAGTGAATGAGTGTCAGCGAAGTGTGATGACGATGAAAGGGAAAAATAGAGTGTCCTCATTGTCTTCAGGGATTGATATAAAAAAAAAATAAAGTTAAATACGCCCTATTTAACCCATGTGCTCATATATTTAATTTACTCATATGGCTTTTTTTAAATTCCTATAGACATTTAATAGGTTAAAGGGAAACTTTACATATTTTTTCCATACATAAGTGGGTGTTTGTTGTGTGAATTTGATAAGGAAATTGAATCAGAAGCAAATAAAACATCTATGAGAAAGTCAGATTTGCCGTGACCTTGAAGACAATAATGAATTGAGTTTTTAACCACCTCAATACCAGGCACTTTCACCCCCTTCCTGCCCAGGCCATTTTTCAGCTTTCAGCGCTGTCACACTTTTGCCCCGTACACACGATAGGATTTTCCAACAACAAATGTTGGATGTGAGCTTGTTGGCTGAAAGTCAGACCGTGTGTATGCTCCATCGAACATTTGTTGTCAGACTTTCCGCCAACAAATGTTGGCTAGCAGGTTCTCAAATTTTCCACCAACAAAACTTTGTTGTCAGAATTTCCAAACGCGTTTACACAAGTTCACGCATGCTCGGAATCAAGCAGAATGAGCGGCACTGGCTAGTGAACTTTCCTTTTCTCGGCTCGTCGTACGTGTTGTAAGTCACCGCGTCCCCACGTTCGGAATTGTTAGCCAACATTTGTGTGATTGTGTGTATGCAAGACAAGTTGGAGCCAACAACCTTCGAACAAAAATCCGCGGTTTTGTTGTCGGAAAGTCCGATCGTGTGTACGGGGCATTAGAATGACAATTGCACGGTCATGCTGCACTGTACCCATATGACATTTTTATCATTTTATTCACACAAATAGAGCTTTCTTTTGGTGGTATTTAACCACTGCTGGGTTCTTTATTTAAAAAAAAAAAAAAAAAAGACCGAATTATTAAAAATTCTTAGTTTCTGTCAGTAAATTTTGTAAATAAGTAATTTTTTTCCTTCACTAATGTGCGCTGAGGAGGCTGCACTGATGGGCACTGATGATGAGGCACTAATATGCCTCACTTATGGGCACTGATAGGTGGCACTGATGCTTGGCACTGGTGGGCACTGATAGGTGGCACTGGTGGGCACTGATAGGTGGCATTGGTGAACACTGATGGGCACTGATAGGCGGCACGGATAAGCAGCACTGGTGGGCACTGATAGGCGGCACAGATAGGCGGCACTGGTGGACACAGATAGGCGGCACTGATGGGCAGCACTGATAGGCGGCACTGATAGGCAATGTGGCCTGGGACAGTTCAGGAGGGGGGGCGTTCTCTTGTCCCCCCTCTTTTCCTGCGGCCTGCCAGGTTGTGTGCTCGAATAAGGGTCTGGTATGGATTTTTGAGGGGACACCCATGCCATTTTTTAAAAAATTTTGTCGCGGGGTTCCCCTTAAAATCCATACCAGACCTAAAGGGTCTGGTATGGATTTTAAGGGGGACCCCCACGCCATTTTTTTTTAAATTTTGGTGCGGGGTTCCCCTTAATATCCATACCAGACCTGAAGGGCCTGGTATGGAATTTGGGGGGACCCCCGCGCTTTTTAAAAAAAAATTTGGTTCGGGGTTCCCCTTAATATTCATACCCGACCGAAAGGGCCTGGTAATGAACTGTGGGGGAATCCCATGCCTTTTTTTTCAATGACTTTTACGTGTATTGCCGGGACCAACAATTCATTATAGCCGCGAGTACTCTTTAATGACTTTTTTTCCTTTATAATGTCAAGGAATATTTCACTTTTATTGTTTCACTCTAAGCATTATTAAATTCGCTGCTCCCGAAAAAAACGTCCATTTTTAAAACTTTTTTTTGCATTGATACATGTCCCCTGGGGCAGGACCCGGGTCCCCAAACACTTTTTATGACAATAACTTGCATATTAACCTTTAAAATTAGCACTTTTGATTTCTCCCATAGACTTTTAAAGGGTGTTCCGCGGCTTTCGAATTTGCCGCGAACACCCCAAATTGTTCGCTATTCGGCAAACGGGCGAACAGCCAATGTTCGAGCCGAATTCATGTTCAACCCGAACATAAAGCTCTTCCCTACCCTTAGGCGTGAAAGGGTTAAGGACACACACATAAAGTATTCCTAATATATGCTTTCAAAAGGTCTACTTTAGTCCCTTTGCCATTTTCCAAGTTATAACTCCTTCAGAGGAACATAACTTGTTTAATCGTCTAAATACTTTGAATAATTTCCCGTAAAATGTTGCATAAACACATAAATCTAAAGTGATTATGTGATTTTTTTGAAATTTTTATTTTGTTACTGACAGTTTCATTTGTGGTTAGTGTCACTGTCCTGCCAAGTCACAGTCCTCTAGGTGAACTTGCAAAGCTAGGTCAGGAGCCAGTCACAGAACAGAGGACCTGTCAGCTCCACACAGCAGCCCTTGAAAGCAAAATTAAGGCCCAATTCACACAGTTTCAACACATCTTTATAATAAAATAAAATTTCATTGACCTCTGCTGAAAATAAGTGTAATTTTTGGAAAATGACAATCCTAATCATGGAGCTTTGTGAATTGAACCTACAATATCCAAAAAAGCAGGTGATTTTTTTTAAGGTGCTGCCTGTTTTACATTTATGAAGATGTAGCACCCTCCTATTGTAGGGTCCCAGGCAAATTTAGTTTTTGGCTCCTTCTGCAGTCAGGGGAGCAGTAAATGTTTGCTCTGGTCTGTTCAAGGTATCACAGTCTGGGAGTTTGATTGCTTCCCCCTACCACTGGAAGAAGCTTCCAGAACATAGGGAAGGGGATTCAAATGACCAACTTAAATATCTATCATGGCCTGGTAAATCCCTGGAGAAGAGTGTCCAGAAGGTGGCTGGGGGGTGATAAATAGCGTGAAGCCCTGGAGAGATCCCAGGAGGGTTACAAGCATTATGGAGGCTTCTGCCCCTCTGAGATAGCTTGTGGACTGTGTAGCTGTTTTGAAAGGCCTCAAAGGTGTCAGGTCTGAGGTCCTGGAATAATCTTTCTGAGAAGCTGGCTGTGGGACTTCACCATAGGGATCAGAGAAGGATTGTTTTCATCACTGGACCGTGTCCCGAGGAAGCTGGGAGGTGCACAGCTGTCCTGGGGACTTGTGAGTACAGACCCTGAATTGATTCCTGATGCTTTTAGGATATAAGTGCCAGAAGTAGTTGTGGCCTGAGACACCTCTCACAGGGTCTCAGAATACTGGCTGTTCCCCTGTCAGAATCCTGGAGTGTGACCCTAGAGAAACGTCTCCTCTTGCTACTGTGCAGCGTTATTTATATATATATATATATACAGTATCTCACAAAAGTGAGTACACCCCTCACATTTTTGTAAATATTTTATTATATCTTTTCATGTGACAACACTGAAGAAATTACACTTTGCTACAATGTAAAGCAGTGAGTGTACAGCTTGTATAACCGTGTAAATTTGCTGTCCCCTCAAAATAACTCAACGCACAGCCACCATTAATGTCTAAACTGCTGGCAACAAAAGTGAGTACACCCCTAAGTGAAAATGTCCAAATTGGCCCCAATTAGCCATTTTCCCTCCCCGGTGTCATGTAACTCGTCAGTGTTACAAGGTCTCAGGTGTGAATAGGGAGCAGGTGTGTTAAATTTGGTGTTATCGCTCTCACTCTCCTTTACTGGTCACTGGAAGCTTAACATGGCACCTCATGGGAAAGAATTCTCTGAGGATCTGAAAAAAAGAATTGTTGTTCTAATAAAGATGATCTAGGCTATAAGAAGATTGCCTAGACCCTGAAACTGAGCTACAGCATGGTGGCCAAGACCATACAGCAGTTTAACAGGACAGGTTCCACTCAGAACAGGCCTCGCCATGGTCCACCAAGGAAGCTGAGTGCACATGCTTAGCGTCATATCCAGAGGTTGTCTTTGAGAAATAGACATATGAGTGCTGTTAGCATTGCTGCAGAGGTTGAAGGGGTGGGGGGGTCAGCCTGTCAGTGCTCAGACCATACGCCACACACTGCATCAAATCGGTCTGCATGGATGTTGTCCCAGAAGGAAGCCTCTTCTAAAGATGATGCAGAAGAAAGCCCATAAACAGTTTGCTGAAGACAAGCAGGCTAAGCACATGGATTACTGGAACCATGTCCTGTGGTCTGATGAGACCAAGATAAACTTATTTGGTTCAGATGGTGTCAAGCGTGTGTGACGGCAACCAGGTGAGGAGTACAAAGACAAGTGTGTCTTGCCTACAGTCAAGCATGGTGGTGGGAGTGTCATGGTCTGGGGCTGCATGAGTGCTGCTGGCACTGGGGAGCTACAGTTCATTGAGGGAACCATGAATGCCAACATGTACTGTGACATACTGAAGCAGAGCATGATCCCCTCCCTTCAGAGACTGGGCCTCAGGGCAGTATTCCAACATAACGACCCCAAACACACCTCCAAGACGGCCACTGCCTTGCTAAAGAAGCTGAGGGTAAAAGTGATGGACTGGCTAAACATGTCTCCAGACCTAAACCCTATTGAGCATCTGTGGGGCATCCTCAAACAGAAGGTGGAGGAGCGCAAGGTCTCTAACATCCACCAGCTCTGTGATGTCATCACGGAGGAGTGGAAGAGGACTCCAGCGGTAACCTGTGAAGCTCTGGTGAACTCCATTCCCAAGAGGGTTAAGGCAGTGATGGAAAATAATGGTGGCCACACAAAATATTGACACTTTTGGCCCAATTTGGACATTTTCACTTAAGGGTGTACTCACTTCTGTTCCCAGCGGTTTAGACATTAATGGGTGTGTGTTCAGCAATTTTGAGGGGACAGTAAATTTACACTGTTATACAAGCTGTACACTCACTACTTTACATTGAAGCAAAGTGTCATTTCTTCAGTGTTGTCACATGAAAAGATAGAATAAATTATTTACAAAAATGTGAAGGGTGTACTCACTTGTGTGAGATACTGTATATATATCTGTATATATATACAGTATATTATACAGTGTATATATAGGTTTTTTTGCAGGGGTAATACTGCACCAGACACATTAGTTATATATAATGATGTGTATCGAAAAATCATCCTGCTGTGCTTCCTTCACAGCTGATGGATGCCCTAAACAGCTATCTTCCAGTACTGTGAAGGTTAACAGCAGTGACTGCTACAGAGAAAAATTGCACCACTTGCCCACCCTCTTCTGCTCCCTCCTCCTTTCACAGAATGCAATGCACTGTGGGACAATAATAGTAGGTATTGTCCCACAGTGCATTACATTCTGTGAACGGATTGAGGAGATCCTGTCATTTGACTGCTCTTCCATTCACATAACACGATGCAATGTGGGAGTGGAATAATAGGAGTGTGAATGGTGAAGAGGGCAGCAGAGGGCAGGTGAGTGGCGCAACTTTTCTCTGTTGGCTTCTGTTTCACCTTCACAGAGCCCAAAGACAGGGCAGTAGCTGGCAGTTATAAAAGTAGAAGTCCAGCCTATTTCTAACTGAGCTTAAACCTGCTCCCACCCCCTTCTAAACCCTATTCTATCTACCCTGTGAAAGGAAGATGTGTAATACAGTCCGGTCACATGATGCCTGGGCACCTGGTCGGTGACCGGACCAGATTGCTCTCAGAATAGGTAAGTATACGCATCTTGCATTCACAGGGTAGATAGAATAGGGTTTAGAAGGGGAATGGGAGCAGATTAAGCAGATTGACAGACATATGCACGTAATTTCTTATAGAGAAAAGCGCATTGCTGTGCAAAAGCATGGCAAGCTTAGCATAGTCACCCTGTGACATCATAGGCTGACATGTCCACACTACAGCCCCCCCTTTTCTGACTGACAATGTCTTCTGTATAGAGACTCACTGACTAGTGATATACTCGAAAGCTGCAGATTGGGAGAAGAAGGCTACACCTCTCAAAAGCAAGTAGTCGATACAGTGATGAATAGTGGCCATGTGACGATTTTTACAAAGATTATCAAGAAAGCATTTAGCCACTTTTTAACATTATTTAATTGCCTTGGATAGCATGTAAAACTTTTCTGCGTTGCATTAATTTGTAGTGCATATTAAAGCTTTGCATAGGCCAACCCTGGTTCACTGTTACTCTCTGCTTTGGGGTCCACAATGGATTCAAGGGGTCAAGACCTGCTGCAATGAAACTTACAAAGGAGTTATAGAATGTCTGTAGGTCTAAATTCTGTGTCCCCAGAAAACCCCTGTTCTCTTTTCTCTATATACCCACCATCCCAGACAACCTTACCCACTATATGGTGTTTCCTTGGAAACATGAATCCCTTTTTTCATATTGGCAACCTTTTAGATGCCCATACCAAAACTCTTTTCCTTTTCCTGCTCTAAGAGAGGGTTACAGTCTCCCCCCCCCCAAATACGCACTTGGCTATCTCCAAATAAAACTTTTTGTACAGTCCATTGCCCTGAATATAACCTTCTCTGCCCCCACCCTTTGAGGAACTTTACATTATGGGTGCATCATGCAATTATACATTGGGCCTTGCAATCATGCAAATATACAATTATTTTTTGACCTCAGATTCTGATTTACCCCTAAAACGTAACTACATGACAAAAAGAGAACACATTCTAAATAGGGAATTTATAGTACAGGAAAAAGGCAATATCTTTTCTCTGTACAGTTTAGATTGAGAACCAATTTAAAATTCTTTACCACTGGTACCAAACCCCTACCATTCTACATTCCCTCTACCCCAACATCTCAAGCCACTGTTGGCAATGTCTTCAACAGTTAGGGACTTTGTTCCATTCATTTGGGATATCCTAATTCTGGCAAGGCGTTAAGGATCTTATTTATACTCATCTACAGTACAAACCCAACCCACTTGACCATGTATATGCTGGGTCTGCTGCCAACTAATGTGTCTAGGAATGCTAGAAAGTTACTTTTTAAACATTTTGAAGGCTACATGGTGTTTAATAATTTTCTACTGAAGGGAAATACATGGGCCCTCCACGCTCCACCTAAATTCTCATATATAAGTTGTAAAGCTCATGGAAGCTCTTGCTGCCAGACTGAATAATACTCTCTATACTTACTCTATGACTGAGTCTGGGCCCCCGGGTCCACTTTTGTACCTCTACTTAATTCAGTGAGGTGCATGGTCGCTGCCCTCCTCTCTCCTGCTCCTATCTCCCACTTTCTTTTTTTCTTTTCCCCCATTGCCTAGACTTTTTCTGTTAATTATGTGTTATTATAACACCCTAGATGGTATGTAAACTGTAATTGTATGTGGAGTCCTCTATTGTTGTGCATGTATCCTTCAACAGTTTGATGGTTGTGGACTATGTTTTGAAGACTTGTACATTGATAACTCTCCACAACCTCTCAACGTCGTTTGTGGCTTACTTCTTTAGCTTTTGCTCCAACTATTGTATATCTCATTTCTGAGGTTGCCTAATAATTGATTATGTACTATCACCCCCTGATATTTATCTCATGGTATTGCACTTATGAAAACTTTTAAATAAATTTATATTCAAAGTAAAGTTTTACATATACTTTAACATGTTTACCTATTTTCCCTGCAGTAGGAGAGGTGCTAATATGCAGTCCATAATCCAACATGTTTACAAACCATGCATTTGTCATCACCTCTTTTATTACAGCACATTGATGTAGTGGTATCATCTTCACACAGTGCCGTAGTAGAGCCAACTCAAAATGCATAAATGCAGCAGCAGGAAAATTTTACTTTACCTTCCAGCTGTCGAACATATGCATCCACAGTGAAATGAGGTTGCGTGTTGAGAGCACACTCACCGTGCACTCCCAGTACATTGGCCAAGCTGTCACCGACAGCTCTCAGTCTCAGCCTGTGATTGGGAGCTAAAAGAGGGGAAGCCTTCCAATGCGGACACTCATTACAGTGATTATAGTGTAAGCAAGGTTCTTCCTGTCTTTGGAGAGATTTTCTTTTACTTCTGTTTGTAATTACAGGTAGCTACCGGAAAGGAATTGAGGGAAAATATCCCAAACAGATGGCAAAAAATGGGACAGTGGTTCTAACCCCTCCCTACTCTATTTAAAGTGAAAGAAAAAAAAAATTTTGCCTTTAAATACACCTTAAGAAGAAGGTGCTTTAATGGGCATGTTTGCTTTGTCTAGGTTGAGAGATGTTTGCTTTGTTTAGGTTGAGACACAGGATTACTGAGGGAGTTGAGATTGTTTTAGTTGATAATGGGGATGAAGGTGTAATAGGTAAGTTTGTTTTGGGGGATGAACATAGCTGAATTAAAATTTCTTGCACTATTAGATAAACCATCTAGAGATACCAACCTCCTACTCAACTGAACCCACACTAAAAGAATTATATGTCAAGGAACACTAAGGCTATGGTCAGAAAAACTGAAAACTGAAAGAGACGGTGTACCCATTCTGATCTAGTTCTTTTAGCCAAAGTGTAGAAGAGTAGGGCAAATTGTTAGCCTATTTGCTTGCAGCTTAGTTCTAGGTGTACAGACTCAAAATGTAAGTACATTGTAGGCTCTTCCACCAAGAAAAACCTATAAAATATGCACAGACAGCAAAAATGAGGACTCAGTTGGGTGGCAGGGCAGCCTTCTGGAACTTTTTATTATACACATGGACAGTAATATGGTAAATATTTGGATGGATGGTTACCTCCAGGGGAGTTGCTAGGTCTACAAAAGATCTGGGGCTAGAGCCCATAGCGGTCCCCAGAGAGCCTCCCCCTTGAAATCAGGGTCCCCAGAGAGCCTCCCCCTTGAAATCAGGGTCCCCAGAGAGCCTCCCCCTTGAAATCAGGGTCCCCAGAGAGCCTCCCCCTTGAAATCAGGGTCCCCAGAGAGCCTCCCCCTTGAAATCAGGGTCCCCAGAGAGCCTCCCCCTTGAAATCAGGGTGCCCAGAGAGCCTCCCCCTTGAAATAAGGGTCCCCAGAGAGCCCCCCCTTACATCAGGGTCTCTAGAGAGCCCCCCCACTTACATCAGGGTCCCCAAAGAGCCTCCCCTCCCCTTGGGGACCCCTGCAGAGACTCGGGGCTATGGGCCTCATATTTGGGGCTATAGCCCCAAAAGCCACCCCCTAGCGACGCCACTGGTTACCTCCAAATTTTCTGAGAGTAGAGCACAAAGTACATAAGCAAAGGACACTCTCCTGACACACTGCTGGTTACATGCAGAAAAAAAAGATGACAGTGCACCCCCCCCCCCCATCATTTTCTCTTATTAGTGTCCACCTGTGTTATAGGAGGAGTCCTTTAGTTTTCCCATATAGAGGAGTGTATTTCTCCCATGGTTCAGAGAAGCAGG
Source organism: Aquarana catesbeiana (assembly GCF_042186555.1). Classification (NCBI taxonomy): domain Eukaryota; kingdom Metazoa; phylum Chordata; class Amphibia; order Anura; family Ranidae; genus Aquarana; species Aquarana catesbeiana. The sequence goes on along the minus strand of NC_133331.1, from coordinate 272,822,031 downwards.
ATCTTCCATTCTATGGATAGCGCAGGACCCACTGATATTGGGGTACTTTGACGTAGTAGTGGGCTTAACATTATATGGCCATATGGTGTAACTAAATCCCCATAATTTCTGAATATCCTCAGGTGTTTTTAAATAGCCTTGCAGAAGTTAAATGTCATTTTTGTATGTGCTCACTGTAATCTTTTTTTTCTGTCAGTATAGTCTTATGGCTGCACCAGCTTTAATGCATTTTTTGGGGTGTGCCCCCCAAATCTTTGTTTGTCTGCTGGTTACATGGACAGCAAAATTTATGAACCCAAAAGTACTGTTATTCACTTCTACTTTTCCTTTATACTGAGTAAAAAAAAAAAAAATGAAATGCAGTAATTTTGAAGTTGAGTGAAAGGTTTATTGTAGCACAACATGGTTTATGTTTATTTTGTTTTGTTTTTAGAAGTCTGTGATCAACCCAAAAACCCCAAAAAGATAACTGAGGAGGAAAGAGAGAGTTGTGTTCCAAAACAGAGACAATCCATTCAAATAAGGGGCAGAGGGCAACTTTGTAACTTTGTAAGCTAAGGCTTCATGTACTGTACACTGCTGCTGGTAAACGGACATTTAGGAGCAGTTGGGCGTTTTTTTTTAGCTGCCCCTGAACTCACCTCTGTGTTATCTTATCAGTACATATGTACACAGGGTCATTTATAGTCATTTCCAGGCAGTTAAATTTAGAAGCATTTTTTGGAAAGCAAAAAAATTCATTCAGGACAGATGTTCAGATGCATTTGAAACCCTAAATGATGCATCCGTAATAGCTTGTAAACGCCTTTAAACGCGGTAACTCGCGTTTAGCCACGTTTTGTTTACAGGCGTTTTTAATGGAGATACATTTTTGACTATTTAAAAAAAAAAAAACACTTCTAAATGTAAACTTTTTAGGAAAAACTGCAAAAATGTCAACAATTCTGTGTTTTTCTGTCAATATGGGGTGCTGTGTGTACATTAAAGGAAGGAAAAAAATGAACCTAAATAATTTTAGCAAATGGCTGCAACATAACAAAGAGTGAAAAATTTAAGGGGGTCTGAATACTTTCCATCCCCACTGTAAGATGACACTATTTGCTTCTAGAAGCAGGAAAAAAAAGTTTAAAAGCTGCTGCTAGGAGCAATTTTTTAAGCTAGTGTGCATGGAGCCTTAGGATGAATTACTTGAGTGAGGGTAGGATTACAACTCTCACAACTGATTTGCCAGGTACATGTGAATATATACAGTCATATGAAAAGGTTAGTTAACCTTTTCGAAAAAAATGAAAAAGTGAACTAACACCCTTCACCAACCCCTATTCCTCCTCTGGTCCCTGCTGTACTTACCTCTGTAGGTAATGAGCTGTCAGTGCCCAAGCAGTCTCTTCTCCCCCTTCTTTCTGCAGAGCTTCTGAGATGGATCAGAGCAGTTCTGATTGGGCAGCATGGTCATCTGGCCTGATCCATCCCAGAAGTCCTGCAGGAGGAGGGTGTAAGGTGTTGGTTGACGTTTTCACTTTTCGGAGAAGGCGAAATAACTCTTTAAGTACACTATTTCAACATATTTGAGCATACAAACATTTGATCTTTATTCAAAGATGCCTACAGATAAAGATGATGTACTTGAATAAAAGCACAAGAAAAATTTTCCTTTTCAATAACTCATTAAACAAAAATATCAATAGATGTTATGGAGTACTGTAAACCCCTGGCATCAAAAGCTGGTATTGCCCGCTGTAGCAGAAATTACTTCTAATGCCCTGTACACACGATTGGACATTGATCGGACATTCCGACAACAAAATCCATGAATTTTTTCCGACGGATGTTGGCTCAAACTTGTTTTGCATACACACGGTCGCACAAAGAACGTGGTCACGTACACCACGTACGACGAGACTAGAAAAGGCCAGTTCAGAACCAAGTGCGGCACCCTTTGGGCTCCTTTTGCTAATCTCGTGTTAGTAAAAGTTTGGTGAGAGACGATTCGCGCTTTTTCAGACTCGTGGCTTTCAGATCGTTTTCTGCTGTTCAGTTTGTGCTTGTGGGTTTGTATCTGGTCTTCAGTGCGTGCAGCGAGTACAATTGACTTGTCATTGGGTTCGTATTTGTTCGTTACTGTTTTTCAGGTCGCTCTTCACAGACCTTGCTGTTCTTCAGTGCGTTCTGTTACTTCGATCTGACCAGCCGACCGTTTTCTAGCCATGTTGCGTATACGTACTCCTCGTAGAGTTCGTGCTGTGCGGGGCATTGGTGTTGGGGTCCTTAAAGCCCAGTCCATGAACAGGGTGGGGAGGAGTTCATGGACCAAGAATCCATCCAGCGTGACCAGTTCTGTCACATGCCTTTGCTCCGTGAGATCCGTGAGAATAATCCTGACGATTTCAGGAACTTTCTACGGATGACGGACCCTGTTTTTCACCGTTTGTTGGCTTTGCTGACCCCCTATATCAGCAGGCAGGATACCTGCATGAGGCAAGCCATCACTCCGGAGCAGAGGTTCGTCGCCACCCTGCGGTACTTTGCGACGGGGAGAAGCCTGCAGGACCTCAAGTTCTCGACAGGCATCTCCCCCCAGGCTCTGGAGATCATTATCCCGGAGACCTGTTCTGCCATCATCCAGGTCCTGCAGAAGGAGTATATTAAGGTAAGATTTTTATCCTTTAACATCACATTTTATTGTATATAATGTTTGCTAATGTATTTTATTTATTTCCTCATTCCCTAATTACCATGATTGCAATATGCTGTGAATGTCCCCTTTGTCCTCATGCATGCTGGATTTTTATGTTGTTTTTTTTTTTTTTGTCCTTCATGCATATTTGACTTCACTTACCTCCCCAGCATGCTCTCCTGGCCCTATATTCACCTCATGTAGTCACTTAACAATGTATTTTGTCAGCTCCATAGTAGTGTTTTACCCTAAATACCCCCTAAAATGTGTAAAATTGTGATTTGTGCTTTGAATTCAGAGTGCCAGAGGCTTTTTTTATGGTGTCCCAAAATCATTTGGAACCCTCCCCCCCCCCAACTGCTAACTCAGTGGATACCAATCCTCTATCTGCTGACTTTGTCAAACCCATATATACTTTACCCACCTCTTTAGTGGTCAGATTTATGGATGAATTCCCCAAAGCATGAAGTGCAAGGACCTGCCTGAATACTTTCAAATGGTACTGTTTAAAGTTTTTGTATCCTATTATTATCTTGATAGGTAATATCAGAATGTAAAAATGTGCTAAAATGTGTACAGTGTGTATTTATCTCTTTGTATTATGACACTTCTTACCTGTCCAGTGGGCTACCAATAGTGTAAAGTAAGGAGGGGCTGACCAAAGTAATACACATTATTTAGACATTCATCTCTCAATGAAGTGGAGAGGGTTACCTGCCCCCCCCCCATAAAATTTTACAAATGGCCCATGGGGGGGGGGAATCTGATAGGTGGACCTTATACATTTGTCTTTAAATACTCCCTAAAAAAAATGTAATACTGATGTTGGCCAAGAATGTTTGTCTAATCTGCTTTCCATGTTTATGTGCAAAATTATTAATTTATTTTTCTTGTTTGACTCCACAGTTTCCTTCAAACCCACTGGAATGGCAGACTGTGGCCTCCCACTTTGCCCAGCAGTGGGACTTTCTTAACTGCGGAGGGGCAATTGATGGGAAACACATCCACATCGTCCCACCACCCAACTCGGGGTCATACTATTACAACAATAAGGGGTTCAATAGTATTGTGATGTTGGCGGTGGTGTCGGCTACTTATGAGTTCCTGTATGTGGACGTGGGGAAGAATGGCCAGATGTCGGATGGTGGAGTCATCGCCCAGACCGAGTTCTACAGGCATCTTCAGAATGGCAGCTTGGACTTGCCACCTCCAGAAGACAATGTGGAAGGACTCCCATTCGTCTTTGTTGCGGATGAAGCATTTGCGCTGGGGGACCATCTTATGCGGCCATTCCCTATGAGGACCCTTACCCCGGACCAAAGGGTTTTTAATTACCAGCTGGCCAGAGCCAGAAGAGTGGTGGAGAACATGTTTGAAATAATGGCCAGCCAGTTCCGCCTATTTCTTACACCCATACACATGGCGGAGTATAAACTCAATCATATCATCCTGGCTTGCTGTGTTCTCCACAACTTTTTAAGGAGAAATGCTGCCTCAGTTGTGCTGGAATCTGGAATTCATGTAAATGAGCCAACCCTTACGGCGCTTGAAGCTGGCCGTCCTGGCTTGCCCCCCCCCTGAGTGCCCGCGCGGTCCGTCTAAGATACCTTGAATACTTTGTGGGTAGGGGGGGCCATCAATATGCCAGACAATGTCTGAGACCTTTTTAAAATAAAATACAAATTTAAACTACTAAAATATTTGCTGATATTTACTCCTTGTGTTTCTTTAAGCTGACCCTGACATAAATTTGGGGAGTCCTGAAAATGGCGTGATTGTGTAACATTAGAAAGCACTGTTGGGTGTTATTTACTAAAGGCAAAGACACTTTTCACTACGAGTGCACTTGAGACTGCACTGAAAATGCACTTGTAGTGCGAAGTGGATTTGCCCTTAGGAACTAACCCCCATTGTCACTGAAAACACCAAATTTACCACAACAAAAGTTTTGGAGCATTGAAACAATAATCCACACAATCTTGATTATCAATCTTTTTAATACAAGCACAATCACATGGGCATTTATAAAAAGTTTTTAAAACAAACAAACATGTTTGTTGTATAACAATTTTTTGTGTCACATTAATAAAAGTAGAAATGTCCATTTAGGGTAAAACAGGCATGTTTAAAACCAACAAGAAAGACACAAATCTGGAACTTACAAAGTTCAACTTTGTTCAAAATTGAAGGCAATATCAGACATGAGTATTTATAAACTGTGTTTGATATTGCGTTCAGATGGGGTGAAGTAACCCCTGGAAAAGCCAAATTTTGAAGATGCACACAAATTGCCGAATGTCAACATGTGCTAGCTGCCATCACGGGGGCTCAAGGGACGTGTTTTGGGGGTGCAACCCCTTCCTCTCAGCTACTTTATTATTGAGGAAGGGGTTGCATCCCCAAAACGCCTACATTGATCTTCCGTGATAGCAGATAGCACATGTTGATACACTGTGTGCATCCTCAAAATTTGGCTTTTCGACGCTATGTAAAAAAAGGTGTCACAAATTTTTTTGGAAAAAAAGCCAACTAAATTAGAGATTTCGAGGGGTTTTCCCTCCCTAAAACATCAATGATGTTCTTCATTTTGTTTTTAACATCATTGATGTTTTTCTGGATGTTTTCCAAGTCCCTATTACACCCCATTATCTCCCCAATCAGGATCTGGGCACTCTCACTGGTGAAATGTCCTTCATCCACAACATCACGATCACCAACAAATATAGAAAAAAAACCACAGCATGTTACCTGAGCCTGTGGTCGCAGACACTCACCTGTTATGGTGACTATTTCCACCACGTCTCCCTCCTCCTCCTCTGCTTGTCTTTGGTGGATTTCCACTTCCTCATGAGGTGGGGGGTATGTGGTCTCCTCGGATGAGTGGTGTCCTCCAAGTCTTTTCTCCCCTATGTGAACAAAAATAGGTATAGTTAGCACACAGATATTTGATGGCAGAAATAGGAACATGAAACATTGCTTGGAAGTGGGGTACAATTGTCTATTTTGGCAGAGTTCCAAGATAAAGAAATATTTTTGTCACTTTGTCAAGCTAGAATACTTACCTGTTTTGTACAAGCTTCACAGATGGAGACACCCCTATAGTATACACTGGAGCACCTGTGTGGGACCCCCTAATAAAAAGGGTGTTCTGGTGTCCCACACTAGTGCTCCAGTGTCCAGATGTGTAAACAGCTGCTGAGTGTCCTCTCCTTACACAGAATCTAGTTTTCATTTCATTCTAGTTAACAACCCATCTAGACAACAAAATTTAGTTAACAGTATGCCTGAAAAAATGTTTAGAACTGCATCTGGACAAAACATGGTGTTTCCTAGGCTGAACGAATGAATAATGTGCCCATGAACATGAAAGTTGCCATTTTAAACTGTACAACAGTTAAGAAAAGCACATGGAGCAGCACGAACGTAATAAAAATAATGAATAGGAACACAGGACAACTACTTACTTTTTTGCAGCACTCTCCTGATCCTTCTGTACTGCTCATGCTCCCTTAATTTGAGGTCCGACCACCGCTTCCTGAGTTGATCCTTGGATCGCCGTACCCCAAAATTCCGGTGCAGACTCTTGACTACTTTCGCCATTATCTTGGCCTTTCTGACATTGGGGTTGAGGTAAGGTCCATACTTCCCGTCATAGTCAGCCCTCTTCAGGATGTCCAACATCTCCCCAAAGGACATATTTGTTGCCTTAAATCGTCTCCTCCGGGATCTGGACGGTTCTGGCTCCGGCCTTTCCTCCTCCTCGTTGGTGTAATTATCAGACACCTGCTCTGTCTCCGCCATGTGCTCTTCTCCCACTGCACCGAACGAGAAGGGACGGGGAATAGACTAGAAAGAACGTCAGGGGTGGGCGGAGTTTCACGCATGCGCAGTGTATATAAAGTGTAAAACGCGTGCATAGTACGTACGATCTGTGAGCATAGGAAGGAGTATCGGAGGCGTTGATCGTGATAACGAAGGTAAGATTTAAAATTGGGCCTATACTGCTTCTAGATTGAGGCCTGTATTTGGACAAGTTTAGAAGACTTTAGGCTGACATTAGGGTTTGTCTTGTGTTGTGTCTTGCAGTAAAAATGGATATCTTGAAGAATTAGGATTTTATCTGCATATTCATAGATATGTTCAGGGAGCTGCCCTGTCTGTGGCAGGTAAACCACCCTGATTATAAGAACCAAACAAAGAGGAAGGCAGCGCTGGATAATTTGCTGCAATTTGTGAAGCCGGTGATCAACACGGCAGACAACCCCTATTTGAAGGCCCTAATTGGTGGCATGAGGAGCACTTATCTAAGGGAGCACAAGAAGGTCCAGGATTCCCAGAGATCAGCAGCAGCAGATGACATTTATGTCCCCAGGCTGTGGTACTACGACAGACTGCATTTTCTGTCAGGTAAGACTGAACCCAGGCCAGTACTCTCCAGTCTTCCCTCCACGCTTCCTTCCCCCCCAGCTGAGGCTTCTGACGTCCAACCTGGGCCTTCCAGGCAGCAACATGTGGAGGAGCCCAGCTTGAGCCAGGTATAGCATTCTTCTAAATATTTCTGGTTGTCAAATTAATGATGTTAAATATGTTAGTTTGGATTACTAATTTATGATTGTGATTGATGAAGCAAAAACTAAAACCATGTCCCTTTTTCATACACAGGGAAGTCTCAGCTAGGAGGTGTCCGGACCAAGTAGGCTGCCCAATACCCAGGTCCCTCCCCTCTGCCTTCAAAGACAAAGTGGCAGGAAGAGGAGTAACCTGGAGGAGGCTGCAATAGGCCTATTTTGAAAGGCTACTGAGGCCCTCAGAACACCCCACAGTGTGAAAGAGGATTTTGCTGAGCTAACTGCATGCAAAATGATGCAAATGGAGGAGGGCCAACGCCTCTTATGTGAGTTTGTAATTTTGAAAGCTCTAAATAAAGGGTTGAGGGGCCAACTCACATGTGAAAGCCACATTTGTGAGCTCACCCATGGTCCTCCTCCTCCTCCTCCAGGTCCTCCTCCTGCTCCTCCATGTCCTACTCCTCCTCCTGCCACACCTCCAACACCAGAGCCACAGCCGGGAAGGAAGCATCTAAGGAAGACCAGAGAGTGGTGACCTGGGTTCAGTCTGGTCTGGCAAAAGATGCAGCCTCTTGAATGACCACAGCCCGGGGACATACATGTCATCTGCTGCTGTTCGTGATTCTCTTGGACTTCTGGACCAGATTGTGCTCCCTTAGATATGGACTCCTCAGGCCACCAATTTTCCCGTAAAATAATTGATGTATGCCCTGGGGGCCAAAGGCTTTGCCAATTTCTGCTGTTTCTCCAGCGTTGCTTCCCTCTTTGTTTGGTTCTGAGCCCTTAATAAAGGATTTTTTGTTTCAATTATACCTGCCTATGTGTGTTATCCTTCAAAAAGGACAGTTTGTTTGTGAGGAGGCAGGTACATTTCAAAAATACAATGTGGAATTAACAAGGGACACCAACACCAAGCAACCTCCTTGAGATTAAATAATACAAGATAATAATGGTGTTGTGGTAACGTGACACACAAAACACATCCAAAACTATTCTGGAGTAAAAAAAAAAAATACAAGATCAGGCTTGAAAAAAATACAAACCAAAAAAAAAAAATATATCTTTTTTGTCAGATGTGAGAAATCAAAATATATTGATGAAATCATGCTAAATAATAAAGAAACAAGTTTGTGAGAAGTCTGTGTGAATATGAGCAGCAAAACTACTTCATTCTTCTAGCATTATAAAGAAGAACAGAGTGCACTGCATTAAACAATTTCAAACATTGCAGCATGACGAAAGTGCTATATCCATTCCGAACGCTAATTTTACCAGACCGAGCAGTTCCGTCTCGGAATTTCTTCTGAGCATGCGTGGCACTTTGTGCGTCGGAATTGGCCACACACGGTTGGAATTGACGCGATCGGATTTTGTTGTCGGAAAATTTTATAGCCTGCTCTCAAACTTTGTGTGTCCGAAATTCTGATGGAAAAAGTCCGATGGAGCCCACACACGGTCGGCATTTCCGACAACATGCTCCGATCGCACATTTTCCGTCGGAAAGTCCGACCGTGTGTACGGGGCATTATAGGCATGTTGTAGAACCGCCCATCAGTCTCTGACACTGACTTAGTCACATTTATAACTTTTTTGCCATGCAAAATTCTGCCAGTTGTAAGATGTTTGTGGGTTTCCTTGCATGAACTACCCATATCAAAATCCCCCTACAAAATTTCAATGTGAATCAAATCGTGGGGTTTACTAGGGAAGTCCATAACCCCTTATTTCTTTTTTTTGAGTCACTCATGGCGAATTTGCTACTGTGCTTCAGATCATTATTTTATTGAAAGAGTTATTTTTGGTTCAACTTCAACTTTTGGACAGATGACATCACATTCTTATCGAGCACACTTTGATATGATGCAGAATTTATAGTTGACTTGATTACTGTGAGCTTCCCAGGCCCTTAGGCAACAAAGCAACCCAAAACCATAACATTTCCACCACAAAGCTTCACAGTTGTTATGATGTTCTTCTCCTGAAATACTCCTTTCATTTTGCAGAAAATATGTCTACTATTGCTGTGAACAAAAATGTTCTTTTTGAATCATTGATCTTTAGCATGTTGTTCTTTACGGTTTATTTTTTGCCTTCCTCTGGATTAACTTTGGGTATGGTACTGTGTATATAGGATTGGAAAAAAGTTTTTGTTTTTGTTTTCCCCTTATTATTGGTTGAACTAGATGGACTTGTGTCTTTTTTTCAACCAGACTAACTATGTAACTATATTCCAGAAGGCCAGGTTTTTGCATACATGTTCAATGGCAAACTGTAATATTGCCTTAATGTTCTTTTTGGACAGCAAAGGTGTTTTCTCAACAAATCTCTCATGTAGGTTGAATTCTCCTTCTGTTTGCAGACGCATGCACTTTTACTCAAACTGTTTCAGGAGATACCTGCAGATCCTGCAGTGAAATTTTAGGGTTTTTTTATTACTTTTTTTTAGCATTAAACTATCAGCTTTCAGGCTAAATTTGCTGGGCCTGTCAGCCCTGAACAAGTTAGTGGAATTTTAAAGTCTACACCACTTGTATATGATTTTCCTTACAGTGGAATGATGGATTTCAGATTATTTGGAATCTTTTTAAATTCTTTGCCAGACTCCTAGGCATCAGCAACATTTTTTCTGAGGTCCTTGGAGAGCTCTGTTGATCTTGGCTTGATGACATCATCTAGAGCAAAGTTAATACCCTAGATATCTGAAGTTTAATGTTCACTGGCCATACATTATACCATTTTTCGTACTATTTTCCTTCAGATTTACTAAAACCATATAATATGAGGTCAAACCTAAACACTTTCCATTTGTATGCAATTAGGCAGACCCTTGCACTACATAGTTGAAGGTAAATCTAAAGCAAATTGAATAAGAAAATTGCATAATGTATGTTCCACCTGCAAACTACTTAAGGAGGTTCTGATCATTGGAACCTAATCTTCAGCTGTGGATTCCAATCTCATAGATTTGAAGTGGTGGTAAATATAGAGAATACTTACTTTTTCCATAGGAAAAATCTGCATTTATGCTAATTTAGTTAAATAAATATATATACAGTACCATGCCAATTTTTGTGTCATTAGTTCAAGTATATCACCTTTATATGTAGGCACTATTCAAATTAAGATCTAATATTTACCTATTAATATACAGTATGTTGAAAAAGTCAACAATTTCCATGGGCTGTCCTTACTTTTTCACATAAATGTATTTCAGAGTAGCAATATTGGTTCTGTGCAAACTAATAACCATCACTAATAAGTGAAGTCAATAGAAGCTTCATAAAAATCCTAGTAACGATATAAAGTGGCCTTCAGATCTTCCTCATTGGCAGTCACAAATCCAAAGGGCGGCTAAGCTTCCTGTATCCAGGGTAGTTACATTAGAGGCTGTCTGTCAACATATAAATCTGAAGCTTTAAGGAAAGAGCGACTAAACTATTGCAAACCAATCATTCTATTTGGAACATAGCAAATCATCGTAATAAACCTTCACATAGGAAATACTATAAATTTCATAGTGCATCAACATTGGGATACCAAGAAAACTGGAGTGGCTGACAAGCAGACTCGCCTTTTGGAAGAAAAAAATCCTTGTCAGTGGCGGTAACTGTGTCCTTCTGAAGCCAGTCTCACTGTCTCCCAGACTGCTTTTGTTATTTTAGGTCAATTTTACTTTCCGCCATAGCTTATTCATGCCAAAGTAGCCAAATAACAACTATATATCTCCTATCACGTCTACTTTCCAAGACAGGTTCGGGAAGAACCCAGGATGCCAGTGCGACAGCCCTCTTTTGCTGAACCTCTTGAAGAGTTTGGCCAAACTTTTAACCAACGGGCCTTAATGAAAGTACAAAACATCTTTTTGCATTTCTTCTGTGTGTTCATGAATTCTTTTTTTTTTCTGCAAAATGAAATGAAAATATGGGAATTCGAGAAGGAGGTTTTTCCAAGAAGGCCAAGAAAATCATTTATATTGGCTTAATAAATCATGGCCTCGTTCATCTAAAACACACAGACTGCCATTTGGAAGATATTTCCCATGATGTATAGTGGGCCAGTGTATTATATTCAGCTCCTTAGTGAAAAAAATATGAAAAAAAAAGATTTAAAAAAATGTTTTTGTGTGACCTTGCAGGCAGTCTCTTCCGATGCCCACGGTTTTCTCAGTTTGATTATTATTTTGTGTGCCCACCATATTCAGGGCCTATGTGAATTCATTATTGAGATATGCTGTTATTTTGTTGTAGTTGAATAGGCTGCCAAGAGCGGCTCTGCACACATAGAGCTCATGGTCTTATAGTGTCCTAAATTCTTTAACTGTTTACACTTTGGCTGGATAGAGAAATTAAAACAAATGTTCAACTGGTTGAAGGAACAGTTAGCATTTTGTGTTTTACACTTGAAGCTTTGTGCTCAGGGAAAGGTGGACTCTGTCACAGACCCAAATAAGATTATAGTGGGGTTCTTTTTATACTTTTTTTGTATTTTTTTTTTTTTTACTCTTAAAACTGTTTCATTGCTGCTGTACATGAGCCAAAACGTACATTGGGCTTTGAAATTGAATGACAATGCGTACAGTTGCTTCTCATACAATATAGCAGTTGTGCAGAAGGCTGTATTTTGGTGTCCCTAGGTCCTAGGCCCCCCATGATTGTAGGACCTAGGTTCACAATTGCCACTCTGCAGGAACATCATTAGTTATAAGGAAGATGTTCATGCTTGGAGTGGTCTCTGAAGGTTGGCATGCGCACTTGATGCTGAGACCACTGGGCATGCGCCAACTGCAGCTTACAGGGATGCTCTGCATCTTTAAATGCAAGAGCATCATGACTGGAGAAAGTTCTCACAGGTAGTTGCCAGTCAGCTAGGGATATTAGGAGGAAAATTAGTTTGTTTCCCGCTTAAAGCAGAACTTTACCCATAACAACTTGATAAAAAAATAATGTTCTTTAAGCAGGGAACATACATTCCACAATAATAATTGTGCTACCAAAATTAGTGTGTGCTGTATATTGCCTCCAGAATTGCTCCTGTTATTTCTTGCTGGAGGCTGCTATGTTGCTGAAGCTCAGAGATTCTGAGCAGCAGTAAATCATAAAAAGTAACTAAACCTATCAATTTAACGGTTTCAAAAAACAGTTATATTCATGGAAATCCGGGATTGCTAACTGTCACATTTTGCTTGTGTCCTCAACCAAACTGTCAAATCATCAAATGTCATAACTGATCACATGTGCAGCACCATGGCAGTTGCAGATCAAACAGAAGAAGCTTCCTTGGCTGTATAGGATAGGAAGGTTTCATTCCGCTTTAAGACTGTCAGCAGATCAATAAATGCCTAAAAATAAAGAGCAACTGAGCATGTGCAGAGCAGGGTGAGACAGTGTAAAACTGGATTTAAACAGTATAGACACTTATTTTTAATGTTTTATATAGCTATACCTGCAAAAGAGGCCAGAAGTGATCTACAAGGACTTAATTTTCCGACTAAAATTTCACTTTAAGGACGTAGTCACAACCTCTTCACAGGTGCATCAGCGACATATTTTCTCTTTCCTGTAATCTTACATCCAGTGGCAAAACAAGTATGCAACATGGCTTACTTACTGCCTGCAGCAAGGAGTGTGGCATATGGGAAAAGAATGGCTAAGAGCCATATGGATGAAACACCTCGCTTTAGCACCCCAGAGACACCACATTGGGTTCAGAACTCAGCAGTATAGTTGAGTCCCTTTCTACCTCATTGTCTCCCTCAGCTTAGGGCCAGGATGTGGAGAAAGCACAGGGGCCTTGTGCTCCTCCACCTTCCACTTGAGGATGCCCCACAGATGCTCAATAGGGTTTAGGTCTGGAGACATGATTGGCCAGTCCATCACCTTTACCCTCAGCTTTTTTAGCAAGGCAATGGTCATCTTGGAGGTGTGTTTGGGGTCGTTATCATGTTGGAATCCTGTCCTGCGGCCAAGTCTCTGAAGAGAAGGGAATCATTCTCTGCTTCAGTATGTCACAGTACATGTTGGCATTCATGGTTCCCTCAATGAACTGTAGCTCCCCAGTGCCGGCAGCACTCATGCAGCCCCAGACCATGACACTCCCACCACCATGCTTGACTGTAGGCAAGACACACTTGCCTTTGTACTCCTCACCTGGTTGCCACCACACACGCTTGACACCATCTGAACCAAATAAGTTTATCTTGGTCCCATCAGACCACAGGACATGGTTCCAGTAATCCATGTCCTTAGTCTGCTTGTCTTCAGCAAACTGTTTGCGGGCTTTCTTGTGCATCATCTTTGGAAGATGCTTCCTTTCGGGGATGACAGCCATACAAACCAATTTGATGCAGTGTGCTGCGTATGGTCTAAACTCTGACAGGCTGACCCCCCCACCCCTTCAACCTCTGCAGCAATGCTGGCAGCACTCATACGTCTATTTCCCAAAGACAACCTCTGGATATGACGCTGAGCACGTGCACCCAACTTCTTTGGTCGACCATGGCGAGGCTTGTTTTGGGTGGAATCTGTCCTGTTAAACCGCTGTATGGTCTTGGCCACCATGCTGCAGCTCAGTTTCAGGGTCTTGGAAATCTTCTTATAGCCTAGACCATCTTTATGTGGAGGAACAATTCTTTTTTTCAGATCCTCAGAGTTCTTTGCCATGAGGTGCCATGTTGAACTTCCAGTGACCAGTATGAGAGAGTAAGAGTGATACCACCAAATTTAACAAACCTGCTCTCCATTCACACCTGAGACCTTGTAACACTAATGAGTCACATGACACCGGGGACGGAAAATGGCTAATTGGGCCCAATTTGGACATTTTCACTTAGGGGTGTACACACTTTTGTTGCCAGCGGTTTAGACATTAATGGCTGTGTGTTGAGTTATTTTGGGGGGACAGCAAATTTACACTGTTATACAAGCTGTACACTCACTACTTTACATTGTAGCAAAGTGTCATTTCTTCAGTGTTGTCACATGAAAAGATATAATAAATATATTTACAAACATGTGAGGGGTGTACTCACTTTTGTGAGATACTGTATATTTAGCCTGGTTAACCCAACCTTTTGGAACACACCCGGCCTTATGGAAATCCCCTTTGGATATTGTTATCCATTGTGTATGTTTTTCCTGATGCATATGCTACCTTATTCTCATTTTTTTCCCCCCGAAAAGTTGTACTTTATTATCTTCTGTCTATGATATACAACTTCAATAAAAAAGAAAGTTTAAAAAAAAATGGTAGAGAAGGCAGAAAGCACCAAATAAGTGCCAAATTGAGTCACACTGTGACCTAATCACATCATGTTTGAAACGCCATGCTCCATTGCTGAAACCATGATTAGCCTGCTAAAAGGTTTTTATGATAAAGTGGCTTTAGTGAGTAATTACAGTAAAGACTTTTTGGCAATTTTGTTATGCAGTAACCCACCTCTTATAAGGAAGCCATAGCACACTGTATCGAGAACTTGTACAAACATAAAGGAATATGTTGTAGACTAAGGATCAGCTGTAACTTATGGATTTTTTGCACCAGAACATGTGTTAAAGGGGTTGTAAAGACAGAAGGTTTTTTATCCTAATGTATTCTATGCATTAACCTCCCTGGCGGTATGATTATTTCAGATTTCAGGTGCTGAAAGTGGTACACTTATATTGCATGGAAATTTGGCGTTTTATATTGCAGGCTTGTAATTCTTAACAATAAGGGCTCTTTCACACGGGGCGGATCAGTGATGATCCGCCCCGTGAACACCCGCTGGCTCAGCGGGGATCGCTCCGCCGATCCCCGCTGAGCAGAAAGATGACAGGTCCATCGCTGCACGCTGTGCAGCTACGGACCTGTCAGAGCGCCGCTCTCCCCTATGGGGGATCGGATGATGACGGACCGTAGTGTCCGTCGTCACCCGATCCGATCCGAAAACGGATGGAAAAGTAGGTTTTTCCTCCGTTACACTTTTCGGATCGGAGCGGCGTCGGATGTCAGCGGACATGTCACCGCTGACATCCGACGCTCCATAGGGATACATGTATGTCCGTTTTTCATCCGAAAACGGAAAGGATGAAAAACGGACATACGGATCCCCCGTGTGAAAGAGGCCTTACACACTTAAATCTGTCCAAACAAGAGTCTAGTGGACATCCCGGGTATGATAAAGTTTGAAAAACGAAATCATAAATTATAATATAATAAATAACTATAAATAATTATAAGAAATAATAATATAATAATAATAAAATGTATTCAATAATGTAATCAAATCAAAAGCACTGAAATTTGCTCAGTTGCAGAATTGTCGCTGTCATTACTTTCAGTGTTTGATGACGGATTTCCCCACAAATCACTATCACTCAATTCTGCAAGAGATTCTAATTTATTATCGCTGTTTTCTAGCTGGTCTAAAAGCACTTTTGATGTAAAGGGACACTTTTTGGTTGCTATGGACAATCTCCAGTTTCCTGGCAGAAAGAACATTGTTTATAATATAAAACTGCATGCAGGACACTGGACAGACCACTAGGCACATAGGGGATGTGTAATTATTTGATACAGTACTGTAATCTGTAAGATTACAGTATACTGTATCTATACTGTGTTTTTTACTTTTTGAGTTTGGCGCCGAACTCCGTCCCCGTGCGTCACAACGCTTGCAGGGAAAGGAGCTCGGCACTTTGAATCGAGCGAGACACGATGGCTCGCAGATCACAGCAGGGAGACATCGCAGGATCCTGGGGACAAGGTTACATAGTTACATAGTTAGTAAGGTTGAATAAAGACACCAGTCCATCCAGTTCAACCTGAGTGAGTGTGGATGCGTATCTACAATCATCCCTATTTATTTAAGGTACCCATATAGCGCTGCCAATTCACGCAGCACTCCACACATCCATCGCACACTCACATCGGTCCCTACCATCAAGGAGCCCACAATCCAAGGTCCCCAACTCACATTCATATACTAGGGCCAATTTTTTTGAATAGAAGTCAATTAACCTACCAGCATGTCTTTGGAGTGTGGGAGGAAACCGGAGTTCCCGGAGGAAACCCACGCAGGCACAGGGAGAACGTGCAAACTCCAGGCAGGTAGTGTCGTGGTTGGGATTTGAACCAGCGATCCTTTTTACTGCTAGGCGAGAGTGCTACCCACTACACCACTGTGCTGCCCTTACTTAAGGTAAGTAAGCTCTTCCTGGATCCTGCGATGCGATCCCGAGCCTGGCTCGGGGTTACCGCTCTTGGTACTGAAATTCCACCCCGAGCCAGACTTGGGATTATCGCCAGGGAGGTTAACATAAAAAGCCTTCTGTGTGCAGCAGCCTCCCTAACACTTACCTGAGGTCCCTCTCTGTCCAGCGAATGTCCACCAGTGTCTCAGCCATCTGAGATTCTCCTTCCTGATTGGCTGAGACACAGCATCGGCACCATTGGCTCCCGCTGCCGTCAATCAAAGTCAGCTAGCCAAACAGGGGAGAGAGGGGGAGGGGCTGGGTCGGGGCTCTGCGTTTCCTGAATGGACACAGGGAGCTCTGACTCAGCTTGGGTGCCACCATAGCAAGCTGCTTGCTGTGGGGGCACTGAACAGGAGGGAGGGGCCCAGAGCACAGAAGAGGCACCTGAGAAGAGGAAGATCTGGGCTGCTCTGTGCAAATCCACTGCAACAGAGCAGGTAAGTATAACATGTTTAATTTTTTATAGGAAAAAAAACTTTACAATCACTTTAATTACAGATGAGCTGACAGTTTGCTTCAGAAGCAACTGGGACCCTAACAACCAGTGACATATCCCTGCACCGCCCATTCAGTTGTCAACCAGGGATTCCCAGCTGACAGGTGAATATAAACAAAGGGACAAGAATAGTGTAAAAAAAATGCTGTGGAGTCCCCCCTAAAATTCATAACAGTCCATCAGGTCTGATATGGATTTTAAGCAGGACCCAAAAAAAACAGCATGGTGTCCCTCATGAATTCTATACCAGACCCTCCATGAAATTTTCATTTTTAATGTTACTCTTTAAGCATTTTTAAAATTGCTGCTTCCTGCCAAACCCAGGTACATTTGGCTCATCACCCATTTTAATGCTTATTGCTTTGTGTTTTTAAGAACTCCATTTGATTTTATAAGACAGTTTATATACAGATTTATTTATAAAGTTTTTCTATATTGACCAGAGAGAATATTTAGGCAGTCTACTGACTTTCAGATATTTGTCACGAGTTGTAGCAATAGACTTATTTTACAAAGATTCACACATGGATAAGGATCGTATTTTTAGCCATGTGAAGCCATGACTGTCATTTTCAAACCTCATTGGACTCACTTTTTGGAAATATAAGAATTCTTATGCGGGTATTTTAGCTTTATGAATTTGGCAATGACAACAAAGAGAAACAGTTACAGGCTTACAATATAGAGTGATATTAAATCTTGTATTTTTCTTTAGTCAGTTTTGTGTACTACATGGTATAAGTAGGCAGTGTATATTATATATTTTTAATTTAGGGTTGTCCTTTAAGATTTTATGATTGATGATTGTACATGTGACTTTAGATTAAATTGTTTTCCAACAATAAGCGTCTAATTAACATAAAGCGCAGGGGTTATGTGAATGGGTGTGAGCTTTGAACCTCCTTGGCTATGAAAGTCATTATAAAAACCTCCCAGCAGGCAGAGTAGTGCTATGGTGAGAATTGGGCATAATGCACTATGATCCATGGAGGAGACCCCTGTGGCTCTGCCAGTTAGGATCACTAGAAATTCCCATGGCCCACTTTCTTCACTATCATCTTTTCTTTCTTTTTTTTTTTTATTGGACTTGACATCTTACAGCCATAATTCCTGCTAATACTCCTCTTCACATTTAAGTTTTGTGTGCTTCAGACCAACTTTTTGTGTTTTATCTCCTTCTGTATCTTGCATAATTTAACCACTTCAGCCCCGGAAGATTTTACCCCCTTCCTGACCAGAGCATTTTTTGGGATTCGGCACTGCGTCGCTTTAGCTGACAATTACGCGGTCGTGCGATGTTGTACCCAAACAAAATTGATGTCCTTTTTTAATGAGAAATAGAGCTTTCTTTTGGTTGTATTTGATAACCTCTGCGATTTTTAATTTTTGCGCTATAAACAAAAAAAGAGCGACAATTTTGAAAAAAAAGCAATATTTTTTACTTTTTGCTATAATAAATATCCCCCAAAAATGTAAAAAAAACCCTAATTTTTTCCTCAGTTTAGGGCGATTATGTATTCTTCTACATATTTTTGGTAACAAAAATCGCAGTAAGCGTATATTGATTCGCGCAAAAGTTATAGCGTCTACAAAATAGGGGATAGTTTTATGGCATTTTTATTATTAATTATTTTTTTTATTAGTAATGGCGGCGATTTGCGATTTTTATCGTGACTGCGACATTATAGTGGACACATTGGACACTATTTTGGGACCATTGTCATTTATAGAGCGATCAGTGCTATAAATAGGCACTGATTACTGTGTAAATGACACTGACAGGGAAGGGGTTAAACACTAGGGGGCGATCAAGGGGTTAAGTGTGTCCTAGGGAGTGATTCTAACTGTGGGGGGGATGGGCTACCTAGGACATGACAGCGATCACTGCTCCCGATGACAGGGAGCAGTAGATCTCTGTCTTGTCACTAGGCAGAATGGAGAAATGCCTTGTTTACATAGGCATTTCCCCGTTCTGCGGCTCCGTGCGCGTCCGCTGGCCCCGCTAAAGGGGACGTACAGGTACGCTCATTTGCCCACCGCTGCCATTGTGCCCACGTATATCGGCGCGCAGCGGTCGGCAAGTAGGTAGCGGCAAGCAAGTAGTCACTAGGCAGAACGGGGAAATGCCTTGTTTACATCGCAGGCCGCCGGCAAACATTGAGTTCCCGGGACCCACAGGTACGCGTGCGCGTCTCCGATAGGTGGCAAATTTGCCTGCCCATTTGCCTGCCTGTGCCATTCTGCCGACGTATATCTGTGTGCAGCGGTCGGCAAGCGGTTAAAATAGATGGTAGATCCAACAGGCAGAATAAGCCCCTTGTACTAGACATAGCAGGTTTGCAGTTCCAGTGACTAAAGCAGATATTTCACCAATACTGTCCCAGAAAAATATAACAAATTGTTAGGTGGTTTAAAGTGTTACTAAACCTTGAACAGTAAAATCAGTCTGCATATGCAGTAAAACATGCTTGTTATATTCACTGTGGAACCTAAGAGGTTATTATTGTGCATTGTGTAAAAAGGCTGTTTGATTCTGTCTTCTCTGATCCTCCCCTTCTTCCACTGACCCCAATCCATCTCCTGATAGAACAGAGCCTTATAGGGGTGCTCTGCACATGCTCAGTTTGGTGTGTATTGCTAGGGAGTTTTTTTTTTCTTGGGACGCACAGGACCAATTAGCACTGTTCAGGCAGAGGGCCAGAGGTCCTGCAGCCTCATAGGACAATCAGGGGAGAATGAGAACTACAAGATTTAACCAGTGCTTGGCAGGACATTGATAAAAGTCATAAGACTGCTACTAATGGGGGGAAAAAAGGTATTTAGCAGTTTATTTAGCAGTTTATATTTGGTAGATTCCATGGTTTGTGTACTGCGAGAGACCAGATATAGTGAATGCAGGGCCCTGGGTTTAGTAAGACTCTGGCATCAAAACCCAAAAGATCTTTTTTGGGCCTGACCATTTAGGGACGGCTTTGTAAATGCTATGCCCTTTCTTCCTGTTTGAACTGGGCGTAAAGCTGCATTTTGTTTGAGGTATTGATGTTCTCATAATGGGCTGAATGTCAAACATGAAATATTATTTTGCTTATTTTTTATGCTGTGTTTATTTTTGTGAATTTAATTGATAGGTAGCAAAGAAGGCCGAAGAGAAGCATCCAAAATAGTGTGTTTTTGCGGGAAGTAGTGTTCTACCCAGAAGGATCCTCTAGAAAACACCATAGGAAACAACAGGCAGCAATTGGTATAAGAACTGCTATACCACAACACCCTGCAAAAACATCATCTAAAACCAAAAGGAACACTGCAGCACAAACAAGCCTTGTAAGTATACAGTATGTATATCCACACACTAAAATCTTATATAAGCTTTGAAACTAAAATCCAGGCGGATATGAAAAAAAATAAAATAAAATACGTCTATTCATTAATAAAACATTTATCTTTAAATGAATCGATTGAAAGAACCTCTACAGTGCATTGAAAAAGTATTTATACCCCATGAAATTTTCCACATTTTGTCATGTTACAATCAAAAATGTAAATATATTTTATTGGGATTTTGTGATAGACCAACATAAAGTGGCACGTAATTGTGAATTGAAATTAAAAATGATAAATGTTTTTTTACAAATAAATATGTGAAAAGTGTGGTGTGTATTTGTATTCAGCCCCCTGAGTCCATACTTTGTAGAACCATCTTTCGCTGCAATTACAGCTGCATTTCTTTTTTGGGGATGTCTCTACCAGCTTTGCACATTTTCAAGTCTTGCCACAGATTCTCAATTGGATTTAGGTCTGTACTTTGACTGGTCCATTTTAACACATGAATATGCTTTGATCGAAAACCATTCCATTGTAGCTCTGGCTGTATGTTTAGGGTCGACACATAAAATCAAAATAAAATACATTTATGTTTTTTGTTGTAACATGACAAAATGTGAAAGATTTGAAGGGGTTTGAATACTTTCTCAAGGCACTGTATATGACTAGTTATAAGCCTTTGCACCACAGCACTCTAGGAGAGACTATGAGATGGAAGGGAAGCATGAAGAGCCAATCAGGTGTACTGCATGCACATGTGCTGACAGTGAACAAGCCTGGAGGAGAGAACAGAGTGATGAGCCATCTGACTTCTGCTGCTGTTGCTTTTTCACTTTGTATTGAAAGTGTTACTAAACCCAGGACCCTGCATTCACTATATCTGGTCTCCCACAGTACACAGAACATGGAAATGCAATAGTTTTAGTAAATATAAACGGCTAAATACCTTTTCTCATCAGCAGTATATAGCAGTTTTGTAACTTCTATCAGTGTCTGGTAAAAGCTTGTAGGAGGGGTTTTCATTCTCCCTTGATTGTCCCATGAGGCTGCAGGGCCCCTGACCCTCTGTCTGGACAGTGCTGATTGACCCTGTGCTGATCACATGCACTCCTCCAAGAAAAAAAAACTCTCTAACAATACACACCAAACTGAGCATGTGCAGCTTGCCCTCAAGGCTCTATTCTATCAGCAGATGGTTTGGGGACCGAGAAAGAAGAGGAGGATCAGAGAAGACTGGATCAAACAGCCTTTTTACACAATGCAGAGGATTAACATCTTAGGTTCCATAGTGAGTATAGCAAGTATGCTTCACTGCATATACAGACTGATTTTACTGTTGTGGATTTAGTAACACTTTAAAGTAGAATTATAGGCAATTTTTTTTTTGGATGGAGCAAGGGAGGGTTATAACCTCTGTCATGGCTCATTTCAGAGATTTCCCTTCACTTCCCATCCTATAGTCAAACAGGAAGTGAGAAATTAAGGGAATCCCTTGGGAACCTCCAGGTCTCCAGAACTAGTGTCCCCATGGAAGGATTTCCCCTCTATTACTTTTCTGAGGACAACCCAAAATGTAGAATTTTCTTTACTTTCATTTTGAAGATAATTTTAAACAGGACAAACAGAGAGCGTGAATCTCCTTAACGGGGGATTTGATTTTGTATATTTTTGGATGCATAGAATGCACTTTTTGGTTAAGTTCTATTGGCAGATAGCATGTCTAATTTTATTTGTTTTATTTTTTTTAAAGGCACAATAAAAAAATTGTGGAGAATAATACTTGGCTATGTGTTTTACTTTAAATGACAGTTTGGGAGTGGGGAGTTACATTTTAAAAAAATACAATGTAAAATTGACAAGGGACAGCAACATAGTTGTAGCTTTGATCTTTTTTTTTTTTTTTTTTTTAAATGTAAACACGACCATTAGATTTTTATTGAAGACAAAAATGGTTCAGGGATATATTTCTAGTTTTAGAACATTCATTGAAAACGAGTCCACAATACTAAAATATATATTTTAGTCCCTTGCAAAGATGCCAGTACGTATCAAGTGAAGAAGTGTTGTGTAACCAAATATGGTGCCCAGATAAAAATATTGAATTAGATAAGCCCTTGGCAAATAACGAGCTGTAGCTTTGATCTTAACCACTTCCCGACAGGCGCACGCCAATGTACGTCGGCAGAATGGCATGGCTGGGCAAATGGGCGTACATGTACGTCCCTTTGAATTTGCCGCCGTGCCATCATGTGCGTGCCGCCGGCGCGCGCGCCGGCCGGGAGCCCCGTGAGTTGGGTCGTGGGTCCCGCGGACTCGATCACCGCAGGGATACCCGCGATCGCCTCATGAAGAGGATGAACGGGGAGGTGCTGATGTAAACAGCATCTCCCCGTTCTGCCTAGTGACAGTGTCACTGATCTCTGCTCCCTGTCATCGGGAGCAGAGATTAGTGACGTGTCACAGCTAGCCCATCCCCCCTACAGTTAGAATCACTCCCAGTACTGACCTAACCCCTCCCCGCCCCCTAGTGGTTAACCCCTTTACTGCCAGTGTCATTTACACAGGAATCGGTGCATTTTTATAGCACTGATTGCTGTATAAATGCCAATGGTCCCAAAAATGTGTCAAAAATGTCCAATGTGTCCGCCATAATGTTGCAGTCACGATAAAAATCACTGATCACCGCCATTACTAGTAAAAAAAAAAATTATTAATAAAAATGCCATAAAACTATCCCCTATTTTGTAAACGCTATAACTTTTGCACAAACCAATCAATAAACGCTTATTGCGATTTTTTTTTACCAAAAATATGTAGAAGAATACGGATCAGCCTAAACTGAGGAAAAAAAATGTTTTTTTATATATTTTTGCGGGATATTTATTATAGCAAAATGTAAAAAATAATGCATTTTTTTCAAAATGTCACTCTTATTTTGTTTATAGCACAAAAAATAAAAATCGCAAAGGTGATAAAACACCACCAAAAGAAAGCTCTATTTGTGGGAAAAAAAGGACGTCAATTTTGTTTGGGAGCCACGTTGCACGACTGCGCAATTGTCAGTTAAAGCGACGCAGTGCAGAATCGCAAAAAGTGCTCTGGTCAGGAAGGGGGTAAAATCTTCCAGGGCTAAAGCGGTTAAAAACTACGGGATAATGGTGTTGTGGTAACTTGCATAAATAATTTAAAAAAAAACATAATAATATTATTCTTGATATCACTAGAAAAAAAAAGCCATTGAAAATTAGTTTGCAATAACTCCATCAGTATCACCAGCAAAGCAGCTTCATTATTATCCCATTAAAGAAGAAGAGAATTGTGCTCTGCATTTGGAGATTTCATATTTTGCCGCGTCACGAATGTTAATTCTCCATCACGAACGCTAATTTACAAGACCGACCGCTTCTGCTTCCGAGCATGCGTGTTTGTACTTTGGACTTTTGTCCGACGCACTTGTGTACACACGATCGGAAAGTCTGACAACACACATTTGTTGGCGGAAAATTTGAGCGCATGCTAACCAACATTTGTTGGCGGACATAGACATGGTCGATCGTGTGTACGCGGCATAACACATTTGTTAACACTTTTAAACTGGCGTTATTTACAGTATAGCCCAGTACACGCTGTAACAAACTGGACGAACAATCATCCGGTTTTCCTGGATGTTTCACAGCAGATCGGACCCCAGGATGGTACTAATTGTATAAAAATTCTTGTATGACAAAGGCTTTTTTTTGTTGTTGTTTACTGTTTCTGATCATGCGCAGTCTTCCATATCCGTACGAAAATCCGTACAAGAACAGTACAAGTAAAATCATTAGTTCTGTTCACATGTGAGAAAAAATTTGGAGTTTGTCCCTTTTAACTTGACAAGTCTGAATCGGATGTAGAAAATTGTGTACACACTATACGAAATTCAAATGATTGTGCCTCATACGTAATTTTTCTTACTATTTTCCCATTGTGTGTACCTCACTTAAAGTGGTTGTAGAGGCTTAAAGTTTTTTACCATCATGGGAATGCATAGAATATGTATGAAGGTAAAAAGTCTTCTGTGTGCAGCATCCCCCCTGCCCCTCCCCCCCAATACTTACCTGAGCCCCATCTTGATCCAGCGATGTGCATGAGAGCCTCGGCTGTCCTGGGGCTCCCTCTCCTAATTGGCTGAGATAGCAGCGGGAACCATTGGCTCACACTGCTGTCAATCACAGCCAGTGAGCAAATGAGGAGAGAGAGGGGGCGGGCCAAGCTGCGGATCTATGTGTCTTAGGGACGCATAGAGCAGGGCTTGAGAGTAAGCACGCACCAGTGCCCCCATAGCAAGTGGCTTGGTCTTGGGGGCACTGGTCAAGGGGGAGGAGCCAGGAGTGCCTTTTTAAAAAAAAAAGACAAACTTCAAATATCAAAGTCCTGCAGGGAAGCAAAGTTAAGTTAGAAGGCGGTTTTCCAACATCAAGGCAATGGAGATACTTTGTTACACAACTCGGCGTGTTGCTTGTGACTAAACCTGTACAGAGCACACACTAAGCCACCTCAAGGGAACAACTCTGACCTACAAAGCAGTAAAGACACTTCTGAACACTCTATAGCAGCACAAATAAATTTGGCTATAATGGTACAGCCTACCTACTGCTAAGATTCCCTATCGAAACATTGGCCAATGGGATAAAGTATAGAGCCTGACAACGTTGGGGTCCCTGAATTATTTAAAAGACCCCAGATGGGAGAGTACTTGTAGTCCTAAGGTACTGGAAAGCAAGGCAGTCCCCTTTAATTAGAACTCCATAGTGCATGAGGACAAGTGGAAGTTCTCCACCGAATAGTGCTGACCCTACCTTTCTCTGCCATTTGTTGTTGTGTAAAGTGTAAACATCAGTATTTTTTGCTAGCAAATTAGTTAGAACCCCCAAACATTATATATTTATTTTTTTAGCAGAGACCCTAGAGAATAAAATGGCGGTTGTTGCAATATTTTAGGTCACACTGTATTTGCGCAGCGGTCTTTCAAACACACTTTTTTGGGAAAAAATACACTTTAATGAATACATTTTTTTTTTAAAACAGTAAAGGTAACCTTTTTTTTTTTTTACTTTAATGTAAAAGATGATGTTACACTGAGTAAATAGATAGGTGTAATCCTAGACTCTGACTTGTCATTTCAGCCTCAAATCCAATCGTTGTCAAAAGTTTGTAGAATTCACCTCTGTAACATCTCTACAATTCGCCCCTTTTTAACAAAGGAAACCACCAAGCTCCTCGTTCACTCCCTTGTTATCTCTCGCCTTGACTATTGCAACTCCCTTCTCATTGGCCTACCTCTCCATAGGCTATCCCCTCTTCAGTCTATCATGAATGCTGCTGCCAGACTTATCCATCTTACCAACCGCTCAGTGTCTGCCAACCCTCTACTTCAATCCCTACACTGGCTCCCAATCACCCAGCGAATTAAATTCAAAATACTAACCACAACATACAAAGCCATTCACAACTCTGCCCCGAGCTACATCACCAATCTTGTCTCCAAATATCACCCAAATCGACCTCTCCACTCCTCTCAAGACCTCCTGCTTTCAAGCTCCCTCATCTCCTCCTCCCATGCTCTTCTCCAGGATTTCTCCAGAGCCTCTCCCATCCTCTGGAACTCGCTACCTCCATCTATCCGGCTATCCCCTACTCTTGCTACCTTCAGGCGATCCCTGAAAACTCATCTCTTCAGGGAAGCCTATCACGTCTCCAACTAATCTCCTACCACTTCCACCAGCTCATTCCCCACAGTTACAACCTTTTGTACCACCTGCCCCACCCTATTAGATTGTAAGCTCTTCTGAGCAGGGCCCTCTTGATCCTCTTGTATTTTATTGTATTATAACTATATTGTCTCCCTTTTATATTGTAAAGCGCTGCGTAAACTGTTGGCGTTATATAAATCCTGAATAATAATAATAATACCTAACAGGTCATGCTTTAAAATTGCGCACACTCCTGGAATGGCGACAAACTACGGTACTTAAAAATCTCCATAAGCGATGCGTAAAAAATTACAGGTTACCTGTTTAGAATTACAGAGGAGGTCTTGTGCTAGAATTATTGCTCTCACGCTAACAATCGCGGCAATACCTCGCATATGATTTCAACCCTGTCTACATATGCAGGCGGGACTTACGTATGCATTCGCTTCTGCGCGCGAGCGCGGAGGGATGGGGCGCTTTCAATTTATTTATTTTTCTTATTTATTTTACTTTTTATTTTTTCACTGTCCCTTTATTAATTTTTAGCACTTTTATTCCAATTACAAGGAATGGAAACATCCCTTGTAATAGATACAAGCATGACAGGTCCTCTTTATTTAGAGATCTGGGGTTAAAAATACCCCAGATCTCTGATTTACCTTTAAAAGCAAACCATTCAGACACAGTGCCCCGACCCGGCCCTGCCCGCTCTCTTTCCTTATTGGTTAGCTGACTTTGATTGACAGCAGCGGCAGCCAATGGTACCACTGCTGTGTCTCAGCCAATCAGAAGGGAGAATCTCGGATGGCTGAGACACTCATGGACATCGCTGGACAGAGAGGGACCTTAGGTAAGTATTAGGGAGGCTGCTGCACACAGAAGGCTTTTTATCCTAATGCATTAAATGCATTAAGATATATACCTTCTGATTTTACAATTCCTTTAAGAAGGGAGAAAAAAAATCCCCTTAAACCCCAGAGGTGGAAGTGACGCCAGACGTCGCTCCGGTGGGCATAGGGCTAAGTGACGGCTATCTTTCCCTCACTCGGCTTCCTGCCCAGGCATCCGGCAGATTGGATCGGCTCCGGGCTTACCGATGGTTTTGGTAAGCTCGGAGACGACCTTGGAATTGGTGGGGGGGGGGGGCACCTCTCCCGCTGCCTCTAAAAGTGATCTTGTAGCGAATCCGCCACTGGGACCACTTTTATATGGTTATGTTGCCATAACCCAGGTAATTAACGTCAAAGTTATGACATAAATTTACAGTTAGGCAATCGGCAAGTTGTTATAAAGCATGAGTTGGAGTTTGGCTTCAATTTGTTAATATATTATTCACTTTTTTACTGGGTACCTAAACCCCCCCTCCTGCCCAGACCAATTTTCAGCTATTAGCGCTGTCACTCTTTAAACGACAATTGCGCGGTCATACAACACGGTACGCAAATAAAATTTTTATCAATTTTTTCCTACAAATAGAGCTTTCTTTTGGTGGTATTTGATCATCTCTGGGTTTTTATTTTTTGTTAAAAAAATTTAAGAAGACCGAAAAATAAAAATAAAAAACTGTTTTATGTTTTGTTAATACATTTTGCAAACAGGTAATTTTTCTCCTTCATTGATGTACGCTACTGAGGCGGCACTGATGGGCACTGATAGGCTGCACTGATGGGCACCGATAGGCTGCATTGATGGGCACTGATAAGGTGGCACTGATGGGCACTAATAAGCGGTACTGGTGGGCGCTGATGAGGTGGCACTGGTGGGCACTGATAGGTAGCATTGATGGGCACTGATGGGTGGCACAGATGGGCGGCATTGAAGGGCACTAATAGATGGCACTGAAGGGCACTAATAGGTGGCACTGATAGGTGGCAGTGATGGGTACTGATGGGTGGCAGTGATGGGCACTGATGGGTGGCAGTGATGGGCACTGATCGGCACTGGTGACAGTGATAGGCAGCACTGCTAGGTGGCACTGATTGGCACCACTTGTGGGCATTGATAGGTGGCACTGATTGCTGGCACTTATGCAGATTTGTGGCACTGTGTGGGCACTCTTCGGGACAGATGTCCCTTGCAATGAAGCCGGTGCAAGGGACATCGATCTTCTGTTTAAATCACGTGATCAGCTGTCATTGGCTGACAGCTGATCACGTGGTAAGGGGCCGAGTCCCATTGACTCGGTGATCAGGTGATATAAACAGAAGATCGGTAACCTGCAGGGGCGCACGGGGAGTGCGCAAAGGGGAGGACATCTATTGACGGCCTCCCGGCAAAGTAGATCCGTTCTGTAGCCGTCATTCGGCTATAGTGCGGATCTGAAGGCGTTAAATCTGCTAGTACTTCTAATGCTGCGTACACACGACCAGACTTTCCAGCAGAAAAGTTCCGACGGAATAATTTCATCGACTATTCCGATCGTGTGTGGGCTTCATCTGACTTTTTCTTTCAAAAATTCTGACGGACCTAGAAATCGAACATGTTTTAATTTTTTCAGACGGAATCAATTCCTATCGGGAAAACCGTTCGTCTGTATGCTATTCCGACGGACCAAAAACGACGCAAGGGCAGCTATTGGCTACTGGCTATGTAACTTCCTCTTTCTAGTCCCGTCATTCGTGTTGTACGTCACCGCGTTCTAAACGATTGGACTTTGGTGTGATCGTGTGTACGCAAGTCCGTTTCAGCGGAACGCCGTCGGAACTCTGTCAGAAAAATCGTCAGAGTTTATTCTGACGGAAAAACCGGTCGTGTGTACGCGGCTTAATACTCCCCTACACTGATAATGCTTCTGTCCAAAGATGTCCCTGTGCTCATTCATCCAGAGTGGAGGCACTCAAATGTTGGAGGTCAGTGTTGCCAACTGCCAGTATTTTTACTGGCAGCCAGTAAAAAATGAGCACTTTTGTCCTGCCAGTAAATGCCAGTGAACAAAAAAGGTTGCCAGTAAAAAATATGACTGACGCTTGGCAGAGACCATCCGAGTGCCTGATACAGTGTGTTTGGATTGTGGCGGCAGTGTGTCACGTGAAGTCATGGTGCAAGGGAACAAAGCAGGCGAAGCCTCATGTGTAGGTCTGTGGAACAGGAGGAAGACAAGCCAGGAGTGGACTGAAGGGACCACCTGGCATGGAGAGAGAGGGGACATGTCATGTTGGTGAGGTGCCATCATCAACTGTGCTGCTGCACACTGCTGTCAGTGTCACTGTGAGAGTCAATTTTAAGTGTATGTGCCACCCATTTTAATTTCTTGCCCTCTCGATTCCTGTCCTTGAGCTACTTATTTACTATGTCGAAAATAAAATAAGAAATATGTCTTTTCCTTAATATCTACCTTAGATCACTTTGCTAATTGCAAATTGTACTTGTTTGTAGCCTAAAAACTGAAATTTACACTTAAAACTGTAATTTTGTAACTTTTGTATATGCCAGTAAAAACTTGGCTGTGCCAGTAAATTTTGGGTGTTGTGTCAGTAAATTTCAGTCTGGTAGGTTGGCAACACTGTTGAAGGTGTGTTACTGGCCAGATCACCAGGGGAACACAGAGGGAAGAAAGCATGAAAAAAAGACGAAACACGTCTAATGATTAGTAAGCTGCTATATATTACAATTTTGGTTCTTGGATTAATAACGTTTTAGTGAGCTGTTGAAATTGAATTAGGAACTATTAACAAGCGTTTTCTGTCCTTAGGACCTGCTGACGGGTTGCTGTTAGTGACTGCCATGTAAAAAGAGACCTTTAAGAAATGAATAAATTGGTTCAGGCTGTTATGTTGTAAGATATATTCCAGCTTGTATGAGACTTCTGATCTTCTGTGTTACATAACCTGGTGACATTGTTTCTGAAAAGGTCTACGTGAGGCTGCACTTGGGGTCTGCCGCTCAGTGGGGATCAGACCCTCTGTCTCCAGGATGACTGTTAGAACGCATTCTGGGTAATACGCAGAAATGAAGCCTGGAGACTTGCAATGAATGAAGCAGTACGAGCCGAAGGAGCTCCCACCCCAAAATAAATATTACGCTTGTACAGGACAAAGTAGCTATTGTAGAAGGGGGAGTGGTCAGCGACAACTGTGAATGATCAAGACTAAAACTCTATTTTCATCATTCACCACCCACTGCATTAACCCTCTAACGGCCGGCATGCAGAGTGGAGGAACAATGTTTGCTGTCAGAAAATATCTAGTGGTCAGGAGATGCTGAAGTATGGCTCCACTTTTGAGTGACTTTTTAGAGAACAAACAGTTTACAAACTGAATTGAGATACAAGAGGAGATGTCAAGCAGAGGACACCCAAACAGACGCAGCATGGATGTGAAGATGAGAAGATTTTAGCATCATTCAGAAGGGGTGACAATCGAGGTCATAGAAGACACAGAACAATTATAAAAATGTTCAAAAAGCCTTGTTTTCTTTAATATGTGATCCTCCTCATATAATGTGTAGCCACAACTTCATAGGATGGACTCGTGTCTTTTTTCGACCTCACCTACTATGTAATATGTAACAGCATTTTCCTCTATTGCGCCTTCTTCCAGGTTCTATCAGAGACCTGACCTCCGATTCATGTTTTTTTTTTTTTTTTGTTTATCCAAATCAAAAACCGACATATTCTTACATACTGTAGATACATTTGTCAACATTAGATGTACAACCATGTCATATGCCACATGTGAGTTTTTATAATTACAGTAAATTCCAACTAACACACAACAAGGCCATCGTAAATATAATGGCCCAAAATACGCATCAGTGATGAATTAACAAAGCATAGAACCCAAATATATTGTACAGGAGACAATATCCCCATCAGGGTCCCTAACATTCAATCACTGGTTCTATTGGCAAAGAGGACATGTCTCACTTACAAAAGCACATCAGAGGTTTTTTTTTTTTCCTCTAGTTGTTTGCTAGGAGCCGGTCATTACTTTTTGTTTTTATAAACCATTGATTTATAATTTTTTTGTAATAAACCAATGATATGACCACACTTCCTTTCACTTCTTTCTGTTTCAATGTTAGCAACTCCTTCAGAAAGCTGTTTGTCTCATCATTGTCACTGCCAGGGGTGCAGGGGCATTTCTAGGTGGCAAAAAGACCAGGGGCTTCAGCCCGAAGTCCAAGGCCGGCATGGAGGGGGGTGGGGGGGGGCAGTGGTGCAGGGTTTTTTGGCAGGGCGATGGCATTGTAATTGCCGCCTTCTGGAGCCTGCAGCGCCTATGATGGACGTCACACATCCCACGGTCCCGGCATCTGAGACACAGGACCTTTCGGGGACCCATTTGGGGCTCCAGCCCCCCCTCCCGACGCCACTGCAGGGGTGTAACTACAAATCATAGGGTTCCATGGCAGAATTTTGATGGTATTGACCTTAGTGAAAGGTGGTCCACATCGCTACCTTAGTTACACCTCTTTAACATTGGTAGTTAGAGGTGAGCAGCAAGAAATGTATTCTTTTTTTACACCCCTTTAAAGTGTTACTAAACCCAGGAGCCTGCATTCACTATACCTGGTCTCCCACAGTACACAGGACATGGAAATGCAATTATTTTTGTATATATATATATATATATATATATAAACTGCTATATACCTTTTCTCATCAGCAGTATACAGCAGTCTTGTGATTTCTATCAGTGTCTGGTTAAAGCTTGTAGGAGGAATTTGTATTCTCTTCTGACTGTCCTATGAGGCTGCATGACCCCTGACCCTCTGTCTGGACAGTGCTGATTGGCTCTGTGCTGATCACATGCACCCTCCTAAAAAGAAGGGGAGGAACAGAGAAGACAGGATCAAACCGCCTTTTTATACAATGCTGAGAATTAACCCCTTAGGTTCCAACAGTGAGTTTAACAATCATGCTTTACTGCATATACAGACTAATTTTACTGTTTTGGGTTTAACACTGTAAAAGTCTGGTGGCCTAAGTTGGATGGCCTATAATGCACCCATATAGGTTCATATTTATAGCCTTTAAACTGTCCCAGAAATGCAGCAATAAGTGAGAGGAGATCTCTCCAAAATTAAGGTACCGGTAATCCCTTAGTAAGCTAGCCATACACTATTGGAATGTCATGAATTTTTTTGTTACATTTGGAACATTCAGTTATCAAATGGTTACTGGGGTCAAATCAATTATTGTTTTCGGCCCTAGCGATAAGAAAATTTGAAGGAGCAGGGTGAAAAATATTTCTCAAACAAATGAGGGTTTCATTAAGGAATAATTGTACATATTGTAATTCTAGGCACACAAAAAAAAACAGTTTATTATGTCTGTAATTTTATTCAAGCAGCAGGCCTGGATGACATTTTTAGGCTTTCAAACAAAATTAGTTGAATTGATTTCAAAATCAAATGCTCTGCTGAATAAACGAAATTTTACTGGCGTATGTCCAGATTTAGTAGTCAGCAGAACAGGTTTCCTTATTGAAAGATTTCCCCTTACCTTCTCAGGTGACAACTTTACATATCTGGATTTTCCTCTACGCTCTGTTGTAGTGATGGCCACCAGAACAAATAGAGAGGGCAAATCTCCCCAGCTGGGATAAAGACAGCAAAATCCTTTTGACAGGGGTATGTTGAACAGTATAGCTCAACATACCAGGGGCAGACCTAGAGCATTTGGCACCCGGGCAAATCCTATATCTGGCACCCCCCAACTTGGTGGGTGGGATCAGTGGCAGAGGGATGGTGGTGGGGGGATGGGATCAGTGACAGAGGGATGGTGGTGGGGGGATGGGATCAGTGCAGAAGGATGGTGGTGAAAGGATGGGATCAGTGGCAGAGGCATGGTGGAGGAGGGATGGGATCTGTGGCGGAGGAATGGGATCAGTGGCAGAGGGATGGTGGTGGGGGGATGGGATCAGTGACAGAGGGATGGTGGTGGGGGGATGGGATCAGTGCAGAAGGATGGTGGTGGAAGGATGGGATCAGTGGCAGAGGCATGGTGGAGGAGGGATGGGATCTGTGGCGGAGGAATGAGATCAGTGGCAGAGGGATGGTGGTGGGGGGATGGGATCAGTGGCAGAAGCATGGTGGAGGAGGGATGGGATCTGTGGCGGAGGAATGGGATCAGTGGCAGAGGGATGGTGGTGGGGGGATGGGATCAGTGGCAGAGGGATGGTGGAGGAGGGATGGGATCTGTGGCGGAGGAATGGGATCAGTGGCAGAGGGATGGTGGTGGGGGATGGGATCAGTGGCAGAGGGATGGTGGTGGGGGGATGGGATCAGTGGCAGAGGAATTTTGGTGGATGGATGGGATCAGTGGCAGAGGGATGGTGGTGGGGGGATGGGATCAGTGGCAGAGGGATGGTAGTGAAGAGAGGGGGTCAGTGGCAGAGGGATGGTGGTGGGGAGATGGGATCAGTGGCAGAGAGATGGTGGTGAAGAGAGGGGGTCAGTGGCAGAGGGATGGTGGTGAAGAGAGGGGGTCAGTGGCAGAGGGATGGTGGTGGGGGATGGGATCAGAGGCAGAGGGATGGTGGTGGGGGCTGGGATCAGTGGCAGAAGGATGGTGGTGGAGGGATGAGATCAGTGGCAGAGGGATGGTGGTGGGGGATGGGATCAGTGGCAGAGGGATGGTGGTGGGAGATGGGATCAGTGGCAGAGGGATGGTGGAGGAGGGAAGGGATCAGTGGCAGAGGGATGGGATTAGTGGCAGAGGAATGGTGGCAGAGGGATGGGACACTGGCACTCACCTGCTCTCAGTGTCAGTTGATTCCCCCTCCTCCATGGTCAGTGTGTCTCTGCCTCTCTTCTTCCTTCCAGTGCCTCCAGTGATGCCTCTCCTGACATGGGGTCTCCTCACGGAGCTCCTCTCCCTTTACTCTACTGGCCACCAGCTCATCAGCTGACTTTCTCGTCCATCTCACTGCATACTGCGGTGGGCGGGAAAGGGGCTTTATCCAGCAATGTGTGGCACCCAGGGCAGACCCCCCCCCATTGGTACGCCACTGCAACATACTATTTGAATGGTAATTTCCTGGATGTAAGGAAAAGAAGATTGAACCAAGCTCTTTTAGTTTAGGAACCTTTACATAATTTAAATTCAGGGATGAGCCCAGGTTTTGTGAATATTGCTTGAAGCTAAACTTTGTATTTATTCCTAATGAAATCTATGGTGGACACATTTTGACATTCATTTCTACCATTTGTAGGGTTAATAAGCAATCTATTATCAAACAAAAGGCATCAAAAGCTGAGAGTTGCCATGAGGAACATTTACCAGTTATTTAAAAAAATAATTAAAATGATAAAATCTCTGCCTCTCCAAAGCTTTAGATTCAACACACAAATGGTGATATGGTTGCTGTGGGCCGCTTCTTTAATAAATGGGGCATGGGCTATCCATTCCATCAAATTATTTGCTCTTATGAGTCAGCTGACCAAGCTAAGGTATCTAACCTGCAAATTTTCCAGGCAAAGGTTTTGAAATCCCAAGAAATCCCCCAAAAAACATGGTGGCGGCAAACCCAATCTTCATCCCTATTTGGGATGCATTCACAATCTATTATTGAACCAATGTCATGTCCTCCTGACACTAATAGACCACCAGCATCAATAGTCAATGGGGCTGATTTACTAAGAGCCCTTTCACACTGGGGCGGGGGGTGGCGTCGGCGGTAAAACTCCGCTATTATTAGCGGCGTTTTACCGTCGGTATGCGGCCGCTAGCGGGGCGGTTTTACCCCCCGCTAGCGGCCGAGAAAGGGTTAAATACCACCACAAAGCGCCTCTGCAGAGGCGCTTTGCCGGCTGTATAGCCGTGCCGTCCCATTGATTTCAATGGGCAGGAGCGGTAAAGGAGCGGTATACACACCGCTCCTTCACCGCTCTGAAGATGCTGCTGGCAGGACTTTTTTTACCATCCTGCCAGCGCATCGCTCCAGTGTGAAAGCCCAGTGAGAAATTCACACTGGAATGCAAGCAGCGGCACTTTCGGGTCGGTTTGCAGGCGCTATTATTAGAGCAATAGCGCCTGCAAACCGCCCCAGTGTGAAAGGGCTCTAAAGGCAAATAGACTGTGCACTTTGCAAATGCAGTTGCACACATTCTCCCCAGAGCTTAGCGAATGTGGTAAAGCTTCACTTTGTAAAGAATACCCAATCAGGTAAAGGGAGAAGAAAAAGAAAGAATTTTTGCTTGAACGTGATTGAATGATGGAAATCAGTAGACCTTCAACACATTCAATAAGCTCTGGGGGAAATAAGTGCAACTGCACTTGCAAAGTGCAAAGTCTATTTGCCTTTAGTAAATCACCCCAAAGACCCAACCACTTAATAACAAAAGGGGGCTGGTCAGCAAGACTAAAAACTTTGTCTTGACATTTAAAGCAATTTCTGGACTAAAGTGTAAGAAGGTTCAGGGGGTGTGAAGAGGACCCAGAGGGTTTCTCCTGTTAAAATCCCAACTCCTGGCCTCATTCATATGGGCACACTACAGTGCACACCCATGTGAGGGCCATGTTTGCCCACACGGGGATGCATAGGTGTTCCTGCACAGACACAGCTTCTGCTCCCAATTTGACATCTCTGTGGGTGCACATGCACAGCTCCGAATGCACACTTGTCAAACTGTGAGCAGCGGCTGTGTCCACGCAGCCGATGCATCCCAATTAACATGATTTGGACTACCTGCACCAGGATGCATGGAACGTGCATGCAAAAACAGCCCTTGCACAGGTTATGCTGTAGTATCTCGGTGCGAGTGAGGCCTAATATGCACCTCTCCCCTACCGGAGCTGTCCCTGCAATGACAGCTTTCTGCCAAGATATGTCTTAAGTCTTTCTGTGTGTCATTGAGTCCAGAAGACTAGGGATATCTTGTGACTTGTAAGCGCAGATCATCACCACGGTGTCCTGCATTTGCAGTACCTATAATGATATAGATAGTGACGCAGATATCATCATGACAAAGCCACTTTCTGCACCACTGAGTACCTACCACTTCACAGGAGAACATCCGCATTAGGATAAGGACCCTGTGCATCATGTGACCGGCCTGAAGACTTCTGGAGAAGGTAAGTATATAGAAAATAAGCAACAGACACACAAGGAAAGTGGTCACCCCTGGAGGTGGGCAACTGGTGAGGCTAAGCATGAAACATGACACAAGGAGTAGAGGTATACTTCCAGATATGCCTACATTGTGAGATGTTTTAAGCACACACTTTTCTTGCATTTAGATTCTTTTTTTTGTTTTAATGATGTAGAACATGCTGCAAAGAAAGAGCAGCTCCAAGGACACATGGTCAACAATACATAAATGGTGCACTCACTTCAAGAACAAAAAGGCCCTATCAACTAAAAAAAAAAAAAAAAAAATTCCTTATAAGAAATCTAAATCTTAAAATACTACCCTTGAAAAAGATACCAATTTTTAAGGGAAAGCCTTGCAGCAAGATAATAAGCATTTGCTGAAAATGGGACAACAGCCTAAAATGACTGCTGCCCTCAAACCAATCAAAAATTAGAATTAAAGACAAAAAAAGTCCCCCAGTAATAAGAAAAAAAAAGAAAGAACTAGCAATCAGAAGTAAAGCACAGTTTCCTAACTGACCCTAATCTCTGCCTATACAGTTTCCTATACTCTTCCTATATCAGCTTTATAATATATTGCCACATGGCTGCTCTAAGCTGCCCTTTTATAATGAGCTGGCTGGCTTATACAAATGTCCCTGTATTGGTCCTTCCAAGCCTGTTACCCATGGCCCAAAGGACATCCAGAGCTTCCTGTTGTAAGAAAAAAATTAGGTTCAACAAATTTGAACATAAACACCACAAATTTCAGCAGTAGTCAGCAAGAGATCTCAAATGGGCGGAACAGATGTAAGAGGATGTTAGGAGAGGAGAT
Organism: Aquarana catesbeiana; assembly: GCF_042186555.1. Taxonomy (NCBI): domain Eukaryota; kingdom Metazoa; phylum Chordata; class Amphibia; order Anura; family Ranidae; genus Aquarana; species Aquarana catesbeiana. The sequence goes on along the minus strand of NC_133331.1, from coordinate 272,785,153 downwards.
GGTCAACAACTCAGTGGTTTTGTGTGTGCAGGGTGTTACAAGATTATTCTGGATTGATCCTGAATATGGTTCTTGGGTTATGTATATGTCTTGGAGGAGTCTGCATCAATTGCCAGACCTCTCCTAGAAAACGAGAAATGGTGGCTGACAACACACAGCATTTGTGGAGAGAAAGCAATTCTGCCGAGTTGTCTTTTAAGCTACCTAAACCCTACCACTTGTCCATTATTCAAACTTTCTGTATGTATTTGTACTTCATTGTATGCCTCATTGAGAAATAGAATTTGATTTGTTTATATCTTCAAATGAATATGCATATTTCAGTGCCTTGTATTCATTAGAACTTCAATAAAACGTTTTGAATGACACGCTCCAACAATCCTTATCGTTACAACAGAGAGACTTTAGCTGGCCATACATGCTGCAAAATTCAAACCATGGGTGGCCTCCCACGGCCACCCCCATCAACAACCTCCCGGCTGACATCCTTCAAACTGGTAATAGAAATGGGTGGGTGGAGAATTCTCAGACAAACAGTGACTACATCTAATCAGATGCAGGCACTGTTCAGGTATTCTGGCAGCCTTGAGAGCCAGCTGTCAGAATGCAATAGCCAGCACTGTAGATTTGTCTATCCATGCTGTTTAGTATGGGTATGGTAGAATCAATAGATTTCCCTAATTCTTACAGTATGGGGCCATCTTTATTTTTGTGTGGTCCAATATAAGAACTGGAAGGGCTAATATCCCCAGGAATCATCCACAGGACAGATCTGAATTTATGGCATGATCAACAGGTAATTGTATCTTGTTTCCCTTGTTCCTGGTGCCAATGGCTGCACCACACTCTCCAGCACAGCAAGCCCAAAAGGTCAATATTTATTGTTACAACACACATTAAATCAATAACCAAAATATGAGAAAATGCAGTGAACATAGGTGTACAATGACACATATGAGCTAGGACACCGCTGTGACCGCCCCCAGCAGGCGGGGCAAAACATGTCAGGGGACGTGGCCGGACCAGTGCTAAGGCCATACATAGCCGTATTCACATCTGAAGAACTGGATCGGTTTTGAGTAGCGTCGTATCCCACATATGTCCACGCTTCTGAATAAGTGCCTGATGCCTGCTCCCACTTTCTGAATACTGGTAGGGACATCTGTTATCCTCCACTTTCAGTGGCACTCCAAGTCTACACGTGGTCAAGGTGTACAATGACAGGTGCAAAATAATGCATAACTCAGAAAAGAACAAGCAGACCAATGTCTCTACCCCTAACCCCTATACTAAGGGGCAATACAAGAATCAGAGGTCCATTTATTTCTGTTCACCCTTCTCCCAATCTTTGGTGTGTTGATGTATGTTGGGGCCTATAATTCAGAGTTGGAGAGCTCAATTGGAATCCCAAACTGTGTCCCAAACACGTAGTATGGTCCTCTTAAATAGAGGGCAGAAGGTTATGGCCAGTGGCCTCTCACCACCAAATTAGTTGAGAATTTAATACTATAATACCTTGTACACACGATCGGACATTCCGACAACACAATCCATGGATTTTTTCCGACGTATTTTGGCTCAAACATGTTTTGCATACACGCGATCACACAAATCTTGTCGGAAGTTCCGAATGTCAAGAACGCAGTGACGCACAACACGTACGACGAGCTGAGAAGAATTAAGTTCAATAGCCAGTGCGGCTCTTCTGCTTGATTCCGAGCATGCGTGAAACATTGTGCGTTGGAATTGTGTACACACGATCGGAATTTACGACAACGGATTTTGTTGTCGGAAAATTTGAGATCCAGATCTCAAATTTTGTGTGATGGAAATTCCGGTGGAAAATGTCCGATGGAGCCTACACACAGTCAGAAATTCCAACAACAAGCTCCCATCGAACATTTTCCGTTGGAAAATCCGACCGTGTGTACAGGGCATAAGTGTCCCCGCGCTGTGGTGTGCTCAAATGAACTTAAATTAAACTGAGTTTTGACTGCTGCAAGTAAAAGGTATATACTCCTTTAAGAATTAGTATTGGAAGTTCCTGCGCTGTCTGTGCTCAGTAAAATATATGAAATCATAAAAAAATTGTCTACAATATCTGCCATATTATCAACAATGTCTGCTATAACAAATGACAAAGCATAACAATAAAAGTTTATATAGTAATGTGTAATGACTCTTCAATATCGCAATGATTCCTTTAAAGTGCCATCCTAGCAGAAAAGGTTCTTTAAAAAGTGCAATCTGTGCAGAAATATATGGCAAAGGTGAAGAAAGTGCTGTGCTCCCCTTCCTCCTGTGCCCTCACCCACCATCTATTTATGTAAAGATCGCCTGTACTGGTGAAATATATCTTTAATAGATGTGTCTTTATCCTCTTCCACACGTCCCCCAGTACATGGCGTGATATTGTTTAAAAAAGTTTTATTATAAAAAATAATCCAAGAAATTATATCACTGGAACTCTCCGTAGCTAATGCATTTCACTCCACCCAGGAGCAGTGAAATGCATTAGCTACGGAGACCTCCAGTGACATAATTTCTTACAGATTTTGGTGGTAGGAGACTCAATTCTCAGAAGGACAGAGAGGGCAATCTGTAACAAAGACCTGAAGTGGTGAACTGTATGTTGTCTGTTGTGGGTTCGGCACTTAACACACTTTCCACACTGGTCCATTCTGAGTACTGGTAGACAGATTACTGGGAAGGGCAGGGGAAGACCCAGCTGTCATGATGCACGTTGGCACCAATGACAAAGTCAGAGGAAGATGGAGTGTCCTAAAAAAAGATTTTAGGGATTTAGGAGCCAAATTGAGGAATAGGACCTCTAAGGTAGTATTCTCAGAAATACTAGCAGTACCTTGAGCCACACCAGAAAGGCAGCGGGAGATTAGGGAAGTAAACAAGTGGCTGAGGACCTGGTGTAGAAAGGAGGGGTTTGGGTTCCTTGGTCGGTTACCAGCTCTTTGGCAGGGACAGACTGCACCTAAATGGGGACGGTGCAGATCGGCTGAAAGAGAGGATGGTCGAAAAGTTAGAGGGGCTTTTAAACTAGGCGACGGGGGGGGGGGGGGGGTGGGGGTCTAGATATAGAGATAGCCGGCATGGAAGAAATTTCAGTGGGTAGTATTGGGGGCATTAGTGGTAGGTTAACTAAAGCACCTAAACCTGTGGTAAGTATAGTAACCAGTCCTATTTGCAACCTCAGAACACCCAAAAAGGAGACAGTATGCATCTGGACAAAACTATGAGGCTTGTTTACTAATGCCAGGAGTGTGGTGGACAAGATGGGAGAACTAGAACTGCTAATGTATAAGGAGGATTTCGATTTTGTGGGAATTTCAGAGACTTGGTTCAATAGCTCTTATGATTGTCTGGCAACCATTCAAGGGTATTCCCTATATCGAAGAGATAGGCAGGGTAAAAAAGCTGGAGGGTTATGCCTGTATATCAAGAATGATGTGCAAGTGAATGTGAGGGATGACATCACTAATGGAGCAAGGGAGGAGGTGGACTCCTTATGGGTAGAACTACAAAGGGAGGAAACCAAGTGGAAAGTAATACTGGAAGTATGCTATAGGCCCTCTAACCAAAAGGAGGAGGGGGAGGCGGACCTCCTATCACAGTTTGGAATGGTGGCAAGGATGGGAAGTGTCATTATAATGGGGGATTTTAATTATCCAGACATAGACTGGGCCGAAGGAACTGCGCATTCGTCTAAGGCTAGCCATTTCCTAAATGTCTTACAGGACAATTTCATGGGTCAGATGGTAGATGCACCAACAAGAAACAATGCGTTACTAGACCTACTGATCACCAACAATACACATCTGATCACAGGTGTGGAAATACGGGGCAACCTAGGAAACAGTGACCACAGGTCAATTAGTTTCAGTATAAATCACACAAATAGGAAACATAAGGGGAATACAAAGACACTGAATTTCAAAAGAGCCAACTTCGATAAACTACGCTCCTTGTTAGAAGATATTAAATGGGATGAAATCCTAGGAACAAAGAACACGGAGGAAAAATGGGTGTGCTTGAAGAGCATATTAAATAAGAATACTGGCCAGTGCATCCCACTGGGTAATAAATTTAAAAGAGCTAATAAAAATCCTGGGTGGCTTAACTCCAACGTAAAAATGCATATAAAAGCAAAGAAGAAGGCCTTCAAAAAATACAAGGCTGAGGGGTTATCATCAGCATTCCAACTGTACAAAGTATGCAATAAGAAATGTAAGGGTGCAATCGGTGCAGCTAAGATAGAACAAGAAAGGCACATAGCGGAGGAGAGTAAAAAAAATCCCAAGAAATTCTTTAAGTACATAAATAGTAAAAGAGGGAGGACAGATCATATTGGCCCCATAAAGAATGATGAAGGGAAGCTGGTTACAAAGGATGGAGAGATGGCGAAGGCACTGAATTTCTTCTTCTCCTCAGTCTTCACGAGGGAAACGGGGGGGCTTCAGTAACCAAAACTGCAAGGTTTATCCTCGTGATACATCACAGGAAGTACCCGCATGGCTAACAGAGGATAGAATTAGGAATAGACTTGGAAAAACTTAACATAAATAAGTCACCAGGGACCAGATGGCTTGCACCCGAGGGTCCTTAAGGGACCCAGTCAGGTAATTGCCAGACTATTGTTCCTAATTTTTACGAACAGTCTAATGACTGGTATGGTACCAGCTTATTGGAGAAAAGCCAATGTAGCACCAATATTTAAAAAAGGACCAAGATATATCCCTGGGAACTACAGACCAGTTAGCCTAACATCAATAGTATGCAACCTCTTGGAGGGGATGATAAGGGACTATATACAAGACTATATATATAGTCTTGGGGATGATAAGGGACTATATACTGAAAACAGTATCATTATCAGTAATCAGCATGGATTCATGAAAAATCGTTTTGGCCAAACCAATCTATTAACCTTCTATGAGGAGGTGAGCTGCTATCTAAAGGAAGGCCCGTAGATGTGGTGTATCTGGATTTTGCAAAGGCATTCGGTACAGTTCCCCATAAACGTTTACTGTACAAACTAAGGTCTGTCGGCATTGGACCAAAGGGTGAACACTTGGATTGAAAACTGGCTACAGGGGTGAGTTCAGAGGGTGGGGATAAATGGGGAGTACTCGGAATGGACCGGTGTGGAAAGTGTGGTCCCCCAGGGTTCTGTCCTGAGACCAATCTGATTTAATTTATTCATAAATGATCTGGAGAATTAACCTCAAACTGCGTAGAGGGTTCTTTACTGTAAGAGTGGTAAGAATGTGGAATTCTCTTCCACAAGCAGTAGTTTCAGCAGGGAGCACAGATAATTTCAAAAAACTATTAGATAGGCACCTAAACGACCACAACATACAGGGATATACAATGTAATATTGACATAAAAGCACACTCACACACAGGTTGGACTTGATGGACTTGTGTCTTTTTTCACCTTACCAACTATGTAACTATGTAAAGACACATCTATGAAAGATATATATATTCACCAGTACAGTCAATATTTACATGGATAGCTGATGAGACAGGAGCTGACAGGAGGAAGGGGAGCACAGCACTTTCATCACCTTTGCCATATATTTCTGCACGGAATGCACTTTTTAAAGAACTTTTTCTGCACGGATGGCACTCTAAAGGAATCATCGCGATAGTGAAGAATCACAGCACTATAAAAACTTGTTATGCTTTGTCATTTGTTATACAGTAGCAAACATTGTTGATTATATGGTAGATATTTAGACTCTTTTTTTATGATTCCATAAATTTTACTGAGCAGAGACAACACAGGAACTTCCCATATTAGTTGAGAATTTGCCTTCTCATGCTCTCCGTCTGGGTTCATCAACTTCAGTTGCGACACCAACTCAATGAAGGCGTTCCCACAGACAGGGCAGTGACACCGGTCTCAACGATGACATTCCCATGGAGCAGGCGATGGCACCAGGCTCAACTAAAACATTCCTACAGACCTGATGATGCCAGAGGCTGAGCCTCTCCATCTACTCTCACTGCTGTGAGTTCCCCAGTAGACAGTCTGCTTCACTGTGTACCCCACATATCCTCCAAATGAATGCCTCAAGTCCAGGAACTCTATGCCCTTTTCCTCCCCTGCAGATCCCTTGTTTTGCTGGAACATGTAGTTCTACGCCAGCTCTGCAACACCAGGCTCAGTCTCTCTGGGGATTACATCCCCCATAAGTACTTGCTCCTCCCAGACTTCTTTCCCAGGCTGCACAGCAGTCCATTACCTCTTCTTCTGTTTTCCTAGGTGGTGGTGGAAGTGGGGGGGGGGGGGGGGTCCTCTGGCCATTCACAGCCCTGCAGCATCTGTGTTCCCTGTGTTTCCCCTCTCTCCTAACAAAGCCACTTCGGCTCTCTACCTCAGCTACCTCAACTTTTCTCCCCCTGAGAGGGGGAGAAAAGTTGTGAGAGGGCGACAGTTACAATAGTAACCTAGTCCATGCTGCAGAGCAGTGCTGCAGACTGGGCAGCTGCAGACCAGGCTACAAAAAAATCATAATAAAGCCTTCACAAAACATTTCAATAATGGAGTTTCTTATTTTTTTTTATAGGTTCAATTTTGACTTGTCTTCAATTGTAATGATCTTCAAGCCTATTTACCCTTTGCCACCACATTACATATGCTATCTTTAATGTAAAAAAAAACATAAGCCATGTCTATAGTTTGCCCTGCCCCCACGGATCATGTGAACCCTTGCTCGTTTTGGCCTCTGCACTGGAACAAGCTGAATCATGTCAGGTCATCCTGAGGTAGGCACTCTTCCCAGTCTGCCCTGCCATCAATGGCAATGACAGCAGGGCTGTCCAGTGGAATTACTGTCAATCAACTCTATTATCTGCCCCATCAGGCAGTGCTGCATATGATGTGGGGGGATAGTAGTCTCTGATTGGCACCAGCTCCTCGGGAGAGTCTTGCTGTCATTGTCATTAAGAAGAGTGCTTACATCAGGATGACATGTGACATGCAGAAGCTTATGCCGCGTACACACGAGCGAACTTTACGGCAAACTTTGCCCGGTGGACGGGATTTCCACGGACGATTCGATCGTGTGTGTGGGCTCCAGCGGACTTTGTTTGCTCAAAAGTTGGACGGACTTAGATTTGAAACATGTTTTAAATCTATCTGTCGAACTCGAGTCCGGTCGAAAAGTCCGCTCGTCTGTATGCTAGTTCGACGGACAAAAAGCCACGCTAGGGCAGCTATTGGCTACTGACTATGAACTTCCTTATTTTAGTCCGGTCGTACGTCATCACGTACGAATTCGACAGACTTTGGTGGATTGTGTGTAGGCAAGTCCGTTCATTCAGAAAGTCCGTCCTAAAGTACGTTGAAAAGTCCGCCGGGCAAAGTCTGCCGTAAAGTCCGACCGTGTGTACGCGGCATTAGTCTTCTCCAACGTGGGGCAGTACAGACCCCAGAACAAACAAGGTGACCTGAAAAAAAAAGAAGAAAAAAGGTGAAATGGGGCACTTTTTTTAATATTCAGCGCTAGCTGGTTTTAATTGTGAAGATTTCCTTTACATTGAGTTGTTTAGGTTTAATGACACTTTAACTAATTATCTCCTTTTCATCCAATGTAAGTTATAAAATGGAAAGGAAGAGCTTACTGGCTGCCAGGAGGAACTCAGAAATGTTTTTCAGCTACTTTCATCCCTCAATTATGTTAATTTGATCACATGTGTGCTACATACAGTATATACTGTATTTTACGTGTGGGATTTAAATGCTATCAGGCTTTCTAGAGAAGTGGTAGCCTCTGCATATTTAAATATTGGAAAGAGGATCCTTTCCTCCCTGCAGGAAGTAATTTGTCTCCAAGATACTCGGGCTTTTCCTTGTTAAAAAAGCGATTTGTCCTATAGACTTCCATGGCTGGCTGGTTTCTAAGCCTAGTGTAAACATCCAGCCTGGGGCATGCATTGGAGTAAAGGGAGAGGGGGTGTTGTGTGGTCTGCTTTTGTTCCTGCTGTTCCTTCCTTTTCCAAGATCAAGAATTCATCTTGTGAAATAAAAAACGTGCAGGGAATGACAGAATCCAACACAAATAAACACTAGAGGACCTCCTCTTTCTTATTGTTTTTATTAGGAACACGAAAAAAATATTGAAATATCAAAGTGCATAAAATAAAAGTAAAATATTCCCACTATCCAGGAAAAGAAATGCTGTATATAAAAACGTGTTGCTGATTAAAATATTAAAGAGTTATCATAAGAAATAAGAAAATACATTGAGAACAGGACACAGAGGCGCCTTGATTCAATGTGTAGGCTCTGCATATATTTACATCTATGACTTCTTTTTTAAAATTAGAAATTGATTTATTAGGTGACCAGTAGGTCACTGCCCTACACATCCCAATATGGTAAATATAGCACTGAATTTAAAGATGAAAAATCTTGCAGAATCTACGCTTTAAAACAAATCAATGTCAGCCCTATATTTTTAACCTGTGAGGTTTTGTGATTTCCTTAAAAGCTTCTATTATCTCTTTTGTGAAATGTATAGGAATCAGGCTTAAAATAATAATTTCCATGCAAAACAAATACATGGGGCAAAACCAATAGTATTAAGAATAGTATTATTTCTCTCAAGTGTTTGCATGTACCATTCCTTTCTAAACTCCCCACGACTTCTCAAACATGGGTTGTTTCAAAGTGAACTTTTGACTTTTGTTCTCAATTATCTGTCTCTGAAGGTTCTCATTTATCCAGGTTATGGTATAGCTAGTAGCAGTAGGTCACATGCAACAGGACTTGTTCTGTAATGTTGAGGACACCATGTGGCTTATCCAAGCAACGTTGGCAAATGATTAAAGCAGGTTTGTAAGAGGCATGAAAGTGGTTATCTACTGGAACAGCCATCCCTAATCAGGAGTGGAGGTGTCAGGATAGCATTAGAAGATAACGTGCGCATGTGCCAATGTATAGAGCAAAGGTCATTTCCAACTGGTTGTGTGCACATACATTTGCTGGAAAATACTAATATACAACAGTTTGCTAATATACATGGGCACATTGCAGAGACCTATCAACGTGCTAGTCCACATGTATGCACGCACGCATTTCCAGTCTTGATGGCAGTTGGCCTTTTAAAAAACAGAACTGAGCTAGGTTGCTGAATCATTTTCAGCTGTTCCCCTGAGTTTTGTCTTTCCATTGTTGACTCAGTTTGCCCTTGGACTTGTCTCTGTTCTGTCTTGCTGCTAGACCTGGGCTAGTTCCTGACCATGGCTTGTGCCTGCTGATTCCCAGCTTGATCTCAGAACTGGTATGACCTTGGCTTGTCTCCTGACCACGACTCTGTCTGCTACTGAGGATGAACCAAAGGTACCTGACAGATACATTCAAGGCAGGTTTGCAGAACATTGAAATGAATGGGAGCCACATGGTAAAAAACAGTAATGACCCTGTTCTAGGCCAGTGTTTCTCAACTGGGCTGCTGAGAAGAGTCCTCAGGTGTGCAGCAGGCAAAAAACTGTCCCAACCCTATACAGCCCAATCGGAACGATCCTGTGTTAACTCCTGTATGTAGAGAGGAGGGAGAGAGCACAGCCCATACCCCCTTTCGGATCTCTCCTCCTACCTCCTGCTATCTGTTCTAAAGTCGGCAGCCCAGAAAGCTGTGTGGGCCACCTGCCCACGTCCTACCAACCAATGATATCATCAGTTGCTAAGGACATGTCGGATGGCTTTCTGTTTTTACAGCAAGAGTAGAGATAGTAGCAGGGAGGAGGAGAGAGCCAGGAGAAGGTGTGGGTCATACTCTCTCCCTCCTCTCTGTACACATTATTTAACACAGAATGGCTCTCACATCCAATTGTACAGGGGTTGATTACCACCCCCCATCCCCTCCCCACACTGTTCCTGTGTTAACTCCCATATACAGCCTGGAGAGAGAGGCGCTGGGGGAAAGGGGGAGGGGGAGCACAGTCCATACTTCCTCCCGGCTCTCTCCTCCTCTCTGTTGCTTTTAATGCTCCTGTAGTGTGGGGGGGGGAGGGTGAATTCGATTATAATGGGGCAGACAGGTCAGACAGGGGTCAGCCCCTATTGGTGGGTGGAATGGGGAAAGATGAGTGGAGGGCTATGGCAGATGATATGAAGGTTCCTATGTTACAAACAACCATTGGAAATGGTACTATTTGTACCAAAATAAAAAATATGCAACATACGTTTGCAAAATGTGACAATGAATTCAAGTATTTGTTCACTAATGTCAGAAGTCTGCCAAGCAAAATAGGTGAGTTGGAAGCTCTGGTGCATGGGGAGAGTTATGATCCAATTGGTATTGCTGAATCTTGGCTTCATTATTCTCATGACTGGGCTATTAATATTCCTGGCTATGCTCATTTTCAGAAAGACAGGGTAAAACGGAGGGATGGTTGTGTCTATCTCTATGTGAGAAGTGATCTCAAAGCAAGTGTGAAAGAGGACCTAGTTGATGGAGTGTGTGATAAGTCTGAAGAATTATGGGTGGAACTGTACATGGGTGTGCATGCTACAAAGGTTGTTATTGTAGTTTGTTATAGACCTCCCAGTGTTAGTGAGGAGGTGGAGACTCAGCTCATTGCACAGATGGAAAGGGCTGTAAGGGCTGGAACAGTGATAATAATGGGGGATTTTGCTGGGACTGCTGGGACAATTAAAGGGCAAAAATTTATAAACCTATTACAAGACAATTTTATGGTGCAGTTTATTGAGGCCCCGACTAGGAATTAAGCTCTGCTGGACCTGGTAATCTCAAACCATGCAGAGCTTATTACCAATATTCATATAAAATGACATCTGGGTAGCAGTGACCATAACATGATTTCATTTAATGTTAGCTATATGCAACAAACACATACGGGTAAGATAAAAACACTTAACTTTTAGAGAGCAAATTTTCCAAGGATGAGGGCTGCTCTCCAGGACTTAGACTGGGAGGAAATATTGGCATCAATGGACACAGAACAGAAATGGGAATTCTTCAGTGACTGTATGTAAATTCACTGCAAAGAATATTCCCATGGGCAATAAGTTTAAAAGGCTAAAAATAAAACCTATGTAGCTCACGGCCAAAGTTAAAACGGCTATAGATAATAAAAAAAAGAGCTTTTAAAAAATTAAAAAATGAAGGAATGCTATCATCATTTAAATGTTACAAAGAATATAACAGAATATGTAAAAAGGAAATCAAGGATGCAAAAATTACAGTAAATACGAACGACAGATTACAAAAGATAGGACAAACCCCCAAAAATTCTTCAGATATATTAATAGTAAAAAGGTCAGGTCTGAACATGTAGGCCCTTTACAAAATAATCTAGAGTGGGTGACTGGGGACAAAGAGAAGGCAAATTTATTAAATATTTTCTTCAGCTCTGTGTATACAAAGGAGCACAGGGAAGCTCATGTCCATAATGGGGGTGGTAGTGACACAGCCCTAAATGATCCACAATGGCTCAAAAGTGATATGGTCCAGAAATATTTAGACAGAACAAAGGTGGATAAAGCACCTTGGCCAGATGGAATCCACCCATGGATCTTAAAAGAATTGAACTCTGTAATTTCAAAGCCATTGTTTCTAATATTTAGGGGCTCGTTATTAACTGGAATGGTACCATTGGATGTGGTGCCCATATTTAAAAAGGGATCAAAGTCTTTACCAAGTAACTATAGACCTGTTAGTTTAACTTCTATAGTCGGGAAGATACTGGAGAGTTTAATAAAAAAAACAGATAGACGAGTTCATGCTGGAGAAAAATATTTTAAGCAACAGACAGCATGGATTCATGAAAGACAGAAGTTGTCAAACAAACCTGATAGCTTTTTTTTGAGGAGGTAAGTAAAACTTTGGACAGAGGGGTGGCTGTGGACGTGGTATACTTGGATTTTGCTAAAGCGTTTGACACAGCTTCCCACACACGACTCATGTGAAAGATAAAGTCTACAGGCTTGGAAAGATCAATTTGCAAAGGATAGAAAACTGGCTAAAAGACCGAATTTGAGAGTAGTGGTTAATGATTCTTACTCTGAATGGTCTAAGGTTATCAGTGGTGTACCCAGGGTTCAGTGCTAGGACCCTTACTTTTTAATACCTTTATAAATGATATAGGGTCTGGGATTAAAAATAACATTTCTGACTTTGCAGATAACACTAAGCTATGCAGTGGAATAACGTTCTTACAAGATGTCTCCAATTTACAAGCCAACCTCAATGCACTGTCTAATTAGGCAACTAAGTGGCAAATGAGGTTTAATGTTGATAAATGTAAAGTTATGCACTTGGGGCCTAAGAATATGCATGCATCATACATACTAGGGGGAGTACAACTGGGGGAATCAATGGTGAACAAGGATCTGGGGGTTTTGGTAGATCATAAGCTTAATAATACCATGGAATGCCAAGCTGCGGTTTTCAAAGCGACCAAAGTCCTTTCTTGTATTAAGAGAGGTATGGACTCCAGAGAGAGAGAGAGCTATAATTTTGCCCCTGTACAACTTACTAGTAAGACCTGATCTGGCATATGCAGTTCAGTTTTGGGCACCAGTTCTCAAAAAGGATATCGGGGAATTGGAGAAAGTGCAGAGAAGGGCAACCAAACTGATAAGAGGCATGGTGGAGCTCAGCTATGAGGAAAGATTGTAGGAACTGAATCTATTCCCTCTTGAGAAGAAGGGGGATATGATCAACATGTACAAATACACAAGTGGTCCATATAGTGAACTTGGTGTTGAGTTATTCACTTTAAAGTCATCACAGAGGACAAGGAGGCACGCTTTACATCTAGAGGAAAAAAGATTTCAACTCCAAATACGGAAAGGTTTCTGGAATAGACTCCCTCCAGAGGTGGTTCTGGCAAGCTCAGAAGATTGCTTTAAAAAAGGCCTGGATTCTTTCCTAAATGTACATAATTTAACTGGGTGCTAACAGGTAATGTTGATCCAGGAAAAATCCGATTGCCTCTCTGGGGATCAGGAAGGAATTTTTTCCCCTGCTGTAGCAAATTGGAGCATGCTTTGTTGGGGTTTTTGCCTTCCCCTGGATCAACCTTGGGTGAAGGATTGTGTATTTTTTTTTTTGAACTAGAGGTTTTTTTTCAACCTAACTATGTAAGTGGAAGAGAATTTGTGCTAGAAGGGGAATTGTGGAGAAGGGGGTTGAGCTAGATAAGGGGTTTGGGAGTGTGGGAGGGTTGTGTTATGAGGGAGGATTTGGGGGCAGTGGTGATTGTGCTAGGAGGGGAATTGGGGGGTTGTGCTAGGAGGGGGTTTTGGGAGCAGGGGAGTGTTGTGCTAGGAGTGGGGATTTGGGAGGGAGTGCTGTGCATTGCATACTCCTGACCATTGCACTTTGAATGATGGGCTGTACATTATATTATTCTGACTAATGTACTCCAAGTGTACAGAGTGCAGTAGTCAGGATTTAACACACGTCACTGTAACTATGTAACTACTGTATGTAACTATCACAGGGTACAGTGTTTAAGCCTATATAACATATGGCTCTGCTTCCAGTGGGCAGAATTCAAGAGTGCTCCCCTGGCACCAAATGAGCCACCCCACAAAATTTCCTCTCCTTCTTCCCAAGCAAAAATCTCCCCCTGCCCAAGGAAAAATCTTCCAACTCCCTCCCCTCCCACGAAAAAAAAAAATATCCCCCTTCTCCGAAGATTCCTTTCCCCCAAGCAAAAACCTCTCCTTGGCAGCAGTGGCAGCTGGTGTTCAATATTTTTTTTGGGGGGGCAGCAAAAAACCTGCCCCCCCACTCGCACAGCCTTCCCGTCGCCAGCGGCCCCCTTCTCGCTCACTCGCACCGCCGCCACCCCCCCAGGGGATGGACGGGAAGGCGGTGGCCTTACCTTAGAAGATGTCTAGCAGGCCCTCTAGCAGTGTGGCTGCTTTGGTGCTCCATGTTGAGGGTGGAGGCTGAGCCGGGCTGTTGTTGGACCCAAGGCAGGAGCACCGGATACCCTGCAGCGGTGTCCCCGACCTGCCAGGCTGCTCCAGTGCGGTCGGCTGAGTTTGGGCTTGGTACTCACTCCGTTGTGGCCAATACAAGCTCCTTGCACCACATATGGACAGGCCGCCACTGCTTAGCACTAATCTCAACCCCTAAAGCATATATCCCACTCTAGAACAAATCCCCCCCCCCCCCGCCTCCATGCAAAACACTCCCCATCAGACCTAAAATGCAAAGTGGCACCTTGCGGGGAGTGAGGGCAGTTCCTCCCTCAGCTTTATTCTGTGATACATTAGTGTCAAGCAGGAGCCTAGAAGAGCTACCCTGTGCACTGCAACATTCTGCATCTAACCCACATCTCACCTGCGTTGCTGACACAGGGGGACCAAAGATGAGACTCGTGTTGCCTGGGCCTAGTTACTCTCATGTATCTACCAGAGGTGGTTGCAGTACTTATCTCTGCTCCATTTACACCAGGTTTAGTAGTCTCAGGGAAGGATAAGTCACGTTAACCACAATTGGAGTCTGTATAACTGAAAGGCACAGAATCATGTGAATGCTCACAAGCACTGTGAAAAGTCAGCTATATCAAGTTGCTATGGATTACATATATATATCTGCTGTTTGGAAATGCTTATTAGGGTTGAAGAAGGGAACTTACTTTGTTAAGTCTATCCAAAGAAATATAGTGTGTAAAGGCCTTAAAACTATACAATGGGCCTCCTGGGCCCAGGAGAAGCTGTTGCCCCTGCAATCATAGTACTCTAACCAAGTGTTTTTCCTATACAACTGCAGAAATAATCCACAAATCTTAAAATATACTTATAACTGAGATTACTTAGTAGCAGCCCAGCATGGCGCAGTGGAAATTGGGCACATTTTTGACACGTCTCAAAAGACAGTCTGTGCATACATATTGCCAAAGAAGTGCCTACACATAACTTTCAGCTATTCATTTATCAAGAAAAGGAAATGTGTCAGAGAAAGAATGTATCGGTTATTTCAAAACAAAGTCACGCCTCTGCCAATGAACAGTGAAATTTAGCCCACTGGCAACAAGATGTCCAGTCAGGCAAAGATAAATGCCAACCAGTTTTGAAAAATAAAACAGGGCATGGAACTTTTCAAATTACAGACAGCTGAAAATGCGTCCTGATATACTATAAACTTTCCCTTGACCATTCTTCATGGATGACACAGATTGGTCTAGACCCTTTGTGCCAACATTGGTAGCTGCAGAATCCCTCAAGGCAGTTTTGACTGGGGACCTACACAAAGAGGCTTAGTTGAGCGATTCTTCCAGGTTGTGGTTCCCTGGTTTGCCCCATTGGTAATAGCCAATGAACTGAAGAAAATGAATCAAAGTATCCAATTTGCAAATAACAGTGCTGGCAATAAACTGGCAGAAGGTCAAGGTATATGGCAGACACACTAAGCTGTATCATAGAAAACGCAAGTAGAAAAGGACAAAAACAGGTACTGTGGGATTGTCATGGTCATAACCAGTGTGGTAGAATTTGAAAAGCACCAGGGGAGAACTATACATTTTTGACCTAGGGGAAAAACAATACATGGGTCCTTTCATAGTAGAGATATTTTTGAGTTAAACCACCATGGCAAATAGTTGATATGAGCTCCAAAGGTGCTACATTACTATATTATATATTCATGCTAAAAGGGGGGTTTGCAAAGACTGAGCTATATTATGAGTTAAATAAGATGACTGCTACTTTGTGAAAATTTAATATACTCACCTAAGTGAGTATGTCTAATCCCATGCACTAAACTCATAGAAATCTCCTCATCTGGCTTCCTTTAACATGACAATGAAATGGATAGAAAATATAGTATAGTATATAGTAAATAATAATATAGCTCAGCCTTTGCAAACCCCCTTTTTAGCATGAATATATAATATAGTAATGTAGCACCTTTGGAGCTCATATCAACTAGTAGTGGTTATGACTCTTACTTTGAATGGTCTAAGGTTATCAATGGTGTACCCCAAGGTTCAGTGCTGGGACCCTTAATTTTTAATATCTTTATAAATTATATAGGGTCTGGGATTAAAAGTACCATTTCTGTCTTTGCAGATGGCACTAAGCTATGCAGTGGAATAATGTCCTTACAGGATGTCTCCAATTTACAAGCCGACCTCAATGCACGGTCTAATTGGGCAACTAAGTGGCAAATGAGGTTTAATGTTGAGAAATGTAAAGTTATGCACTTGGGGGCTAAGAATATGCATGCATCATACATACTAGGGGGAGTACAACTGGAGAAATCAATGGTAGAGAAGGATCTGGGGGTTTTGGTAGATCATAAGCTTAATAATAGCATGCAATACCATGCTGTGGTTTCCAAAGCGAGCTAAGTCCTTTCTTGCATTAAGAGAGGTATGGACTCCAGAGAGAGAGAGATATCATTTTGCTCCTGTATTAATCAGTTCACTTTTGGGCACCAGTTCTCAAAAAGGATGTCGGGGAACTGGAGAAAGTGCAGAGAAGGGCAATCAAACTGATAAGAGACATGGAGGAACTGAATCTATTTCCTCTTGAGGAGAATAAGGGAGGATATGATCAACATGTACAAATACATAAGTGGTCCATATAGTGAACTTGGTGTTGAGCTATTCACTTTAAGGTAATCACAGAGGACAAGGTGGTACTCTTTACATCTAGAGCAAAAAAGATTTAATTTGCAAATACGGAAAGGTTTCTTCACAGTAATAGGGCGTACAGACGGTCGGACTTTGTTCGGACATTCCGACAACAAAATCCTAGGATTTTTTCCGACGGATGTTGGCTCAAACTTGTCTTGAATACACACGGTCACACAAAGTTGTCAGAAAATCCGATCGTTCTGAACGCGGTGACGTAAAACACATACGTTGGGACTATAAACGGGGCAGTGGCCAATAGCTTTCATCTCTTTATTTATTCTGAGCATGAGTGGCACTTTGTCCGTCGGATTTGTGTACACACGATCGGAATTTCCGACAACGGATTTTGTTGTCGGAAAATTTTATCTCCTGCTGTCCAACTTTGTGTGTCGGAAAATCCGATGGATAATGTCCGATTGCGCCCACACACGGTCGGAATTTCCGACAACACGCTCCGATCGGACATTTTCCATCGGAAAATCCGACCGTGTGTACGGGGCATAAGAGTTTTGAAAATGTGGAATAGACCCCCGCCAGAGGTGGTTCTGGCAAGCTCAGTAGATTGCTTTAAAAAAGGCCTTGATTTTTCCTAACTACATAATATAACTGGGTGCTAACATTTATAGGTAAAGTGGATTCAGGGAATATCAGATTTCGTCTCGGGGGATCAGGAAAGAATATTTTCCCCTGCTGTAGCAAATTGGAGCATGCTTTGCTGGGGTTTTTTCGCCTTCCTCTGGAAGGATTGTGATTTTTTTTTTTTTTGGGTTGAACTAGATGGGCTTGTGTCTTTTTTCAACCTGACTTACTATGTAACTATGTAATTATAAAAACATGATTTTTTTTTTCTAAAAGATATACCTATAACAAACTGAGACAAGTACATTATAGTAAAGCACATTTTTTTCTTTCCAATATTTTTATTGAAAATAGTATATAGAAAATATACAATACATATTTCTTAAATACAAACGGCAATTTAGAAGAAATTAAAAGAACAGAACTCGGCCAACATGGCCTGCACATATTACATGTAGCGAAATGTAACAGTTTAACTGGCTAAGTATAACATCTCTACATCTGTCTGTCCTTATACTTTAGTTGCCCCAGAATCATTACCATATCACTCATGTATTCCTTGTCGAGAGGGTGTGGTGCCGGGCGCCCACCCGTCCACCCCCCATGGGATCTACACTGTGGACGGGAGGCCCCCAGCCCCCCCCTCCCCGACTTATGAGCAGCAATACTACTATCACTTCTTGATTCTTTGCAATATTGCGAGGGCAACAATACAAGGCAAGAAAGCCTGCGTAGACTAACAAAAATAAAAAGGGAGAGCAAAAGAGCAAGGGAGAGAAAGAAGAGGAAAAGAAAGGGTGGGGGTGGGGGGGGGGTATTGAGGTTGAGTGCACCCCTAAGGATCTTCTCTAAGATCCATTAGCTATCAAAGCCCGCAGATAGGTATGTCCACCATGGTTCCCAAATCCTGTTGTTTATCCGAAAGGATCGCGTTCATTAATCATGATCCATGTCAGTTTAGCTTTTACTAATTCAAATGGGATCAGAGGCTTTCTCCAGGATCTAGCAATCGCAATTCTAGATGCTGTGAAGACAAAAGATATACGTTTTTTCGTGTACTTAGGCACTCCTTCCACTGGACCCCCCAGTAGTGCCTGTTGTGGGGATTTGGTTAGGTTAACTTGGGTCAGTGAGTATATAAAGTTATAGATACGTATCCAGAATCGTCTAACTTTAGGGCATGTCCACCAAGTATGATATATTGTACCTTCCTTTCCACACCCCCTAAAACATAGTGGGGATGCGCCTGGGATATATGTAGCAATTCTCGCCAGAACCATATACCACCGTAATAAGACTTTATAGTTTGCCTCTATCAGGGAAGTATTTATATAACCTTTTGAGGCTAATTGAGCCGTATTAAACCATGTGTCCATTTCCATCGTTACCTCCATATCTTGTTCCCACTTTTGCATGTAAAATAGTTTTTCTGTCTTAGAGGACAAAATACCATAGATTTTGGATATGTGGCCTTTATGTTTATCAAAGGACCTGCATAAATATTCCATTGGAGAGAACATCATGATATCGGATTTACGCTGTAGAGTTTTCAGGAAGTGTACTATCTGAAGGTATTGATAGAATTCTGTATTAGGTAATTGGTGTTTTTCTATAAGAGATTGTTTTGATAATATACCCCTATGGTCACATAAGTCAGCTATACGAATCAAGCCCTTGTTGGTCCACCATGATAATCTTTGAGGATTAAGACCCGGGGTGAAATCTGGGTTGCCCATTAACGGGGCTAAGGGGGCATGAGGTGATCGAAATGTAAAAGGTTTTTGTAATCTATCCCACAAACTTAATGAGAAAGATAATGTGGGACACAAAGTGGTCGGTCTGTCTTTCATATGAAGCCACAACAAATGGTTAATCGGTTTTGTGGGGTATGGGGATGATTCCAGTTTCATCCAGGAAGGTTGAGGTAGCCCAGAGTGGGCGCGAATTAGTTGAGCCAGTTGGGCTGCCTCAAAATATTTGGCTAAATTTGGTACTCCCAACCCCCCTTTAAGTTTGGGGGTGTAGAGGGTTCGCTAATTCACCCTGGGTCTTTTATCTCCCCATATAAACGTCATTATCTTTTTCTGAAAAACCGTAAGATCAGGCCTATTGATTGCTATTGGAAGGGTTCTGAACAGATACAACAGTCTCGGTAAGAGATTCATTTTAATGGAGTACAGTCTGCCAAACAACGACGGAGGGCTTTTAGCCCATGACAATAGATCTGCTGACAGCTTCCTATAAAGAGGGGGGTATTTGGCCTGATACAGAGTCTGTAGATTGCGGGTTAAAAAAATTCCCAGATATAGGAGTTTATTTTGTTGCCATTTAAACTGAAACGATTTTTGGAGAAGTTGTACAGTCTGCGGTTCTAAGGTTAAATTTAGGGCTTCCGATTTGGAATGATTTATCGTGAGACCTGAGATAGCGGTGAAGCGCCTCAAGACTCGATATAGATTAAGGAGGGACGTGATCGGAGAGGAAAGGAACAGTAGAATATCATCGGCGAACAGAGAGCATTTCTGCTCCCCATCTCCGCAGCATATACCTTTTATGTCTTGATGATTTCTAAGCTTTGTTGCTAGGGGTTCTAATGCCAAAATAAATAAAATAGGAGATAGGGGGCATCCTTGTCTTGTTCCCCTGTGTATATTTATTGTGTGAGATTTGTGGCCTTTTATCTGGATTTTGGCTGTGGGTGTGTTGTATAGTACTTGTAATATATTGAGAAAATGAGGCCCAAATCCATATCTTCTCAATGCGTAGTATATATACACCCACGTTACCGAGTCGAACGCCTTACAAAGATCTAAAGACAGTATCATACCCTTCCGCGAACCCAGATTGTCCCAGTTTGAGTTAAGTGCTGCAATGATATCTATCGCTCGTCGGGTTTGGTCCGGGGCCTGTCTATTGGGAACAATCCCACTTGATCAGGATGGATATAATTGGCAAGAAAAGAGTTCATTCTGGTTTCTAAAACTTTGGTCATTAGTTTGAGGTCCACATTAATGAGCGATATCAGGCGTTAGTTTGCAGGATCCCCATGATCCTTTCCTGGTTTAGGGATTACTTGGATGAGGGCCTAATTCTCATGTCTAGACAGGGGGTTGCCTTTCCGTATCGCATTGAAAAAAGAACACAAATGAGGAGTCAATATGGCTGCATATTTTCTAAAGTAGTGGCCTGTAAAACCGTCTGGGCCCGGTGCTTTTGTGGGGTTCAAACATTTAATGGCTGCCATTATTTCTCCTTCAGTGAAGTCTGCTTCCATTAATTCTATGTGTTCCCATTCCAATGTCAGCAAGGAAATGTTGTTGAAAAATTCATCTGCCCGGTCCTTGGGAAATGGGGTTGGTTTATTATACAGATCAGTAAAGAACCTTGAAAATTCTTGGAGTATCTCTTGGGGGTTTTGAGTAATTTTCCCATCTCGAGTACGCAGTCTCGGCATTGCAGGGTTAAATAGTCACGGGGTTAGTTTTCTAGCTAAAAGTGTGGTAGGTTTGTCTCCCTTGGTAAAATAACGATGTCTAGACCAGCGTAGAAATTTCTCTGCTTTGGTTGTTAGACTAAGATTTAGTGCCATTCTAGCTGTATCTATTTTATGTCGCAGGTCCAGATGAGGGTTAGATTTTTGTTCCTGAACTATTTTGTGTAGCTCATCTTCCTGTTGTTGTATTTTTTGTGCATATTCCCTTTTTTTTCTAGAGGTCACTTGAATCAGTTTGCCACGAATGGTGGCTTTATTCGCCGCCCAATTGATACTTGGGGACGTGTCCTTAGCTCGATTAACTGTAAAGTATTGTTGTATAGCCTTCTCAATCTCAGTGTATATAATGGGGTCATTGAGTAAAGACGCGTTAAGTCACCACATTGTGGGTTTTGGTCTCTTCCATAAGTCAGTTAATGCCATTAGCACTAATGAGTGGTCTGACCATGAGCTAGGTACTATTTTGACTGATTCAATTGAGGGTAAGAGTGAGGATTGTGTTCATAAATGATCTATGCGCGAATACGTTTTATGGACCTGAGAATAATGGGTATAGTCTCTGGTAGTGGGGTGGAAATCCCTCCAAGTATCTATGAGATCATAGGAATGTAGTGTCCGGGCCAGTTTAATTCCCTGTTTAGGGGTATGTTTCAAGATAGGTTTATGTACATTGGTCCTGTCTAGGGCTTGATCTAAGGAGACATTGCTGTCACTCCCCATTATCACTTGGCCTTGTACATGAGGCATCAGCGTTCGTAGCATATTTTCGAAAAAAGTTACCTGACCCGTGTTGGGGGCGTAATATGAAATGAGAGTGACAGCACTGTCGTTTACCTTCCCCGCCACCATGACATACCTCCCCTCCTTGTCTCTAATGAATGTTGAAGGGGTAAATGGTACCCTTTTCACAATGCATATCGCTACTCCTCTTTTTTTATCCATCCCATTTGATAAATAAAACAAGGGAAACCTAGCATTCAGATATTTAGGGGCTGAAGTGCGTGAAAAATGCGTTTCCTGAAGGAGCAGAAAATCTACATCCATTTTATGGTAGTCAAGAAAGGCCTTAGCACGCTTAGTGGGGGAATTTAGACCTTGAACATTATGCGTTAATACATTAGTGTGTGAATGAGGCAACTGAGACTTTAGCATTATGGATTGGCAGACTGTACTTGCCTGTTGTAGATGGTCATCCTGATTTTCAAGTAGGAGGTGTTTTGGTGGGCTTCTTTGAATTTCAGATATAGGGGTGCACTCAAGGGGAAAAAGAAGACAAAAGAAAAAAGAAAAGAGAACTCATTGTTAGGATAAGATGAACTGGACCAGTGTCCACCTGTCACCTCAGAAATAAGATACATAAAAAAACTGATTTATCAACATGAACATATTCGTAATGGTCCCGGAGACAATGGTCTCCACTAAGTAGGGCGAGGTTGTTTCCATCTATGCGATGAAGACAAGCTCGTCAAGAAGTGGCATGCGGTTTCGCCTCGGCACTTTCCGTATAAAATATTGTAGTGGTATAGAGGGGAGTCGGGTAAGTCTAAGTGACTTAAACTATCACAATCCCTGAAGTCCAACTGAGCAAAGTTATATTTGTCTAGATTGGGGGGTTCAGGATATCCTATATCTAAGGAGACATTCTAGAAAACAACAAATGAACATAAATAGAATAGCTCTAATCTCTCAATATCGAGAGGGGGGTTTTATCCCGCCAGGAGTTAGGCAGTCACTTTAGCGTCTTGAAGTCGAATACTAGCTGAAGTAAAGCTAACAAAGTGAGTTCTAGACTGCTGAAGGGGAATCCCATATGGGTTTACGGTGATATCAAATATCAACACGTGGTGGATACTTCTCCTGAAAAAAAAAAAATATGAAGTAGAAAAAAGAAAAGGGGGTTCATCTCCATCCTCATCTGTCCGGTCCAGCTGCTAGGTGTCGCCTTCTAGAATAGCGCTGACGTTGTTCCCAGAGGGGCGAAATTGGGCGATCCATTTCCTGTTGTGCTTTGGGGGCTGATGAGTCCCTGGATATCAAACCAAGGCCCAAGAGGATATCTTCTCCATCCGGAAAATTTGCAAAGGAGTATGTTTTTCCCTTAAAGGAAAACGATAATTGAAACGGGAACGACCACCGGTATTTAATTTGGTGATTGGTGAGCTGCGCCAATAATGGTTTCAGGGCCCGTTGTTTTTGGATAGTCATTTGCGAAATGTCCACGAAAATTTGTATCGGGTGGCCCATGAGGTTAATATCAAAGATATAAAAGAATAAATCCGCGCTTAGGACAGTATAAGAGCTGCTGCCTATCTCTAATTAGTACCCCTAAGAGTCTAATTGCATAGTAGATAAGTAAGATGAGAACAAAAACGGCGCTGCCCTCTATATTATTATTAAGTACCGGGTAAAAATGTCACAAAATCCACACTGAATCCAGATGACTCCGATGCATAAAAACTCCACCAATATCAAAACATACTACGGTTTAAACCAAAATGGACCATATATTTGGAGATAACCAAAATTTCAAAAACACCAGTACTTTAAAAACTGCTAAATAAAACGTGTTCCCCCAGCGGGATAAAAGTGTCATCCAGAGTGGAATATATAATACCTGAGTGAAAAAATATATATAATACCTGAGTGAAAAAATTAGGGTGGGCAGTGCAAAACAAAGGACAGTGTAAAAAAAGGGAAACAAATTAAAAAATTTTTTTAACCCCAAAGTTCAAAAGTATTGGGACAAGATGGCGCCAAAGGAAAACTATTAGATATTGAAAGAATATGTGTGCTTATTATTATCAGTGTGATGTCTGTGTTGCCCCTTCCATATTTATATGCAAAAAAAATATATAAAAAATTGAGTAGGGTTGTGTTTGACCCCAATGTTCAAAAGTATTGGGACAATATGGCGCTTATGAAACGTAAGATGTGAAATGTCCTTCTAGGTGATAAACTAAATAATAATTGAATTAAACCACTCCCTATGTTTAAATTACAGTGAATAAAAGAATATATACAGTTAATTCAAATTTCTTTTGTTTGAAACAAGTAGTATAGTTAATTTCTAAAAAGTTTATATATATAATCCATGCAGAACAAAATGTTGTTAACCAGGTGGGGAGAACAGAGTTCAGCTGAAAATGCTGTTTATTTCACCCAAGAGGGTACACCGCAGTGACTTCTGTGCGATTTTTCATAAGGTGACTTGAAGTGCTCGCCCCCCAGTGCTACCCCACTCACCAGAGATAATCACCCCTGCAGGGGTACCAAGCGACAAAGTGGGTGCCTCAGGACGAATGATGTTCACTTCAAAAATGCTTCCATTCCTCTGCTCTGTGCGATCCTTACGGCTGTTCCAGATAAAATGTGTGCTCTGACATGACCATGCTACTCCAGCAGTGTACCACCTTAAGCTGTTAAACACTCCAGAAATCCAGAGAAAAGAGAAACACAAGGGGCTGCCTTCGTGAAGTATGTCAAAGTGTTTATTCCATAAAAGCAAAGCAAGTCCAAAAGATACAAGCCACAATGTAAGTAATAGACAGCGCTGTAAGCAAGGAAGGGACCAGCAGCGATCTGCGAGCGTGCGTCCCAGCTTGCGTTCCAGCGTCCACTTCCGGGTATGACGTGTGAGCGTGACTCCGCCTTACGCGTTTCGTCATAGGACGTTTTCAAAGACGGTCTTTGAAAACGTCCTATGACGAAACGCGTAAGGCGGAGTCACGCTCACACGTCATACCCGGAAGTGGACGCTGGAACGCAAGCTGGGACGCACGCTCGCAGATTGCTGCTGGTCCCTTCCTTGCTTACAGCGCTGTCTATTACTTACATTGTGGCTTGTATCTTTTGGACTTGCTTTGCTTTTATGGAATAAACACTTTGACATACTTCACGAAGGCAGCCCCTTGTGTTTCTCTTTTCTCTGGATTTCTGGAGTGTTTAACAGCTTAAGGTGGTACACTGCTGGAGTAGCATGGTCATGTCAGAGCACACATTTTATCTGGAACAGCCGTAAGGATCGCACAGAGCAGAGGAATGGAAGCATTTTTGAAGTGAACATCATTCGTAATGAGGCACCCACTTTGTCGCTTGGTACCCCTGCAGGGGTGATTATCTCTGGTGAGTGGGGTAGCACTGGGGGGCGAGCACTTCAAGTCACCTTATGAAAAAAAAGTCACTGCGGTGTACCCTCTTGGGTGAAATAAACAGCATTTTCAGCTGAACTCTGTTCTCCCCACCTGGTTAACAACATTTTGTTCTGCATGGATTATATATATAAACTTTTTAGAAATTAACTATACTACTTGTTTCAAACAAAAGAAATTTGAATTAACTGTATATATTCTTTTATTCACTGTAATTTAAACATAGGGAGTGGTTTAATTCAATTATTATTTAGTTTATCACCTAGAAGGACATTTCACATCTTACGTTTCATAAGCGCCATATTGTCCCAATACTTTTGAACATTGGGGTCAAACACAACCCTACTCAATTTTTTATATATTTTTTTGCATATAAATATGGAAGGGGCAACACAGACATCACACTGATAATAATAAGCACACATATTCTTTCAATATCTAATAGTTTTCCTTTGGCGCCATCTTGTCCCAATACTTTTGAACTTTGGGTTTAAAAAAATTTTTTAATTTGTTTCCCTTTTTTTACACTGTCCTTTGTTTTGCACTGCCCACCCTAATTTTTTCACTCAGGTATTATATATATTTTTTCACTCAGGTATTATATATTCCACTCTGGATGACACTTTTATCCCGCTGGGGGAACACATTTTATTTAGCAGTTTTTAAAGTACTGGTGTTTTTGAAATTTTGGTTATCTCCAAATATATGGTCCATTTTGGTTTAAACCGTAGTATGTTTTGATATTGGTGGAGTTTTTATGCATCGGAGTCATCTGGATTCAGTGTGGATTTTGTGACATTTTTACCCGGTACTTAATAATAATATAGAGGGCAGCGCCATGAGGTTAATATCGCCCCTAGCCCTGGCTGTAGACATTATTTGTTCTTTGATTCTGTAGAAATGCGGGTTAACTATGACATCTCTAGGAGGGCCATCTTGTCTTGGAGCCATCAATGCTCGGTGTACTCTGTCAATTTCCATGTGCTGTGGGGAAATGTCTGGGATCAAATCTTGCATGAGGGCATGTACTGCATCCTCTAGGTCAGTAACCGCCTCTGGTGAACTCGAAAATTATAACGTCTGGATCTATTTTCCTGATCTTCAATTTTGGCGTTGGCTTGGTCTAATTGATCTTGCAATGAGGTTATTATACTTGAGTTCTGATTTACCCTCCGCACTGTGCCGTCCATTTTGGATTCAATAGTGTCCAGTCTATCTCCTATATCATTAAAGTCATGTTTCATTTCTGCTGTAATTAATTGGCAAGCTTTGGTAAGCTCTTGCTGTAATAGTGCTGAGAAGCGAGCAAGGAGGACAGAATCCCCTGAATATGTTGCTGGAGGTGGGGGCTGTTGTTCACTTCCTATGCTGTTTTGGCTCAATGCAAGTTCTGCTATTTCAGCCATATTCCTCTCCATGGAGGAAGCTGGGGAATCTGCGCCATCCATTCCTCCCCCCTGATAAGTTTGGGAGGGGGAGAGAGAGAACCGCGGGGATCCATCTCTCTGCAGCCGTGTGATATCCTCCTGTGACTGGGAGGAGAAGGGGTCTCTATCCGGGCCGGCTGCCGCAGTATTGTTAGGAGAGAGCCTTTGTGCAGGGGGGCCCTGATTTCCCTGGGTCCCGCTCACCTGCTTTGTAGCATCTGCCTCCGTCCTCCGGCCCGACGCCATCTTGGAAGGGGGAGTCCCTGCTGTTGCGTTTCCCGAACGGAACGAATAGCTGGAAGTTGGGGGTTTCTTTTTGGCTGTCCCCCCTCCTCTCCGGTTCATAGTGCGGATCGCTCAAGATACTGCAGTGTGCGTGGCTTCCCTCTGGCTAATTCTGGCTTGGAAAGGCTGGCGGCGTGCGGAGCAGGTCAGAACATGTCCGCTCCCGTGCCCGCGCAGCACATTTTTTTTACAATATTATGTACGAGTACTAACTAAGAAACCAGTACAGAGTAACTGAAAATGCTTATTCCACGGCACAAACTACAACATTTTAGTATGCTATATATAACACATCAAGCAGAATAATAACCCATAATTAAATGCCCATAATAACAGAATGACACCCATAATAAAAAGGCAAAAATAGTAATAATTCATGAATAATGTATGACACCAAGAAATTTGCCCAGAAAAGTTACTTGGTTGTGTGTCACAAGATTTTCTAATCTACCTTTAGGTATCACTTATTATAGATATATATATATATATATATATATATATATATATATATATATTGTGCAAGGCAGAAGAACACAGAGTATGACTATATCTATCTATCTATCTATCTATATATATATATATATATATATATATATATATATATATATATAGATATAGTCATACTCTGTGTTCCTCTGCCTTGCACTATTTACCTTAGCAAATGCATTAGAGGTTTCCCCCAAGCTGCCAAGAGAACTCTCCAGTCTCACTAGCTGCCGTGTATCCCTTAGTATATGTACAGCAGACCCTTTGGCTTGTCCCATCAATTTGTCCCGGGTTCTATTCCCTTCTTGGTCCTCAGGCAGCCAGGCACATGACACTTATACAGTTTTTCTCACAACTAAGCAGTGGATATCTTTTTTAGGCTTTATTGCTGGTTAAACCTGGATTGGGTATGGGAAAACTTTGGGATACTCCAGAATTCGATGCACAAACAATTTGGAGGACTATTTCTATTCTGTCTACCCTGTTAAGCAAAGGATGGGGGGCATCCCCCTCTTTGCAGAGACTGAAGACACAAGCACTTCTGTAACTCTCAGCAGGAAAAATCCCAATTTGGCAGCACTGACACAGTCACACAAGGGGTTAAACAGCAGTCAATAGGATCCCACTTTCAGGCCGCTGCTCACTGTGTCTCCAGATACTTGGCTATATTTTGGGCAATATTGGCTAGACACTGTACCGTGAATCTCCAGGCCAGATCCACAGCCCACCCCTTTGCTTGGCTCTGAACTGCTTTCAGGAAAAATAGGCCCCCGGCTGCTCCTGAGCTGGGACTTCAATGAACTCTCTGCAATAGCCCCCCCCCCCCCCCCCACAGCTCTACTGATCTGGGACCTTGGTGGTGAACTCTCTCTGCAGGCTTCAGTTGACTTGCCCAGTAGTAGTAGCCATTCCAGGCTGGGATCTCTTTCCTCATGACAAGACCCTGCTGCTCTATGCCTCAGACTGTTTATATCCTTCTCAGCCACCTACTGGGCACTCCCCCCCAGGCATTGGCTGAGACCTTATAGATATTCAGGCCCAGGGTCATGCTTCTTCCATCCCATTACATGTTAGAACCTACTTGTCAGGAAAGGTCCCCTCCGCAGGTAACATTGATCACTTGGCGTGCAGTACTGAGGTCCACCAGCAGGTGTCTCCTGGCAGTTTGGAGCTGTCAGAAGAGCTTTTTCCTGCTGGTATTTTGTCATCTTTGGGCCGCAGTACTGGCGTCCACCAGCGGAGGGATCCTGGCAGTATGGAGCAGGTATTACCTTCTACAGACAGGCATCACCTGACTTTATTAGCAGCTGTAGTATAAATACCCGGCAAGTGCACACACACCTTGCCCTGGTATTGTCCTTGAGCCCTGACCTGCATCCTGTTACCTGTTATCCTGAACCTTGATTCCTGTATCCTGAACCTGTTGTACCTGATCCTGTCTTTTCCTGCATCCCTGGAACCTTGTCCTGCAACCTGATCCCTTTCTCCTTGTCCCCCCATCTGCTGACCTCCTGTTTATGACCCTGGCTTGGCTTGACTACGATTCTGGTATCCCCTTTTGTTATATATATTGGTTGGTTTGTTGTCACTGGTTTAGTTATTTGGTTTTCTCACTCTGTTTGGTATTGGTGGTGTTTTCACATTTATATGCATTTATCTTAATAAAATCACTTACTTTCACCTACTTATGTTTGGTTTGCTCTGTCACAGTCGCACAGTTCTGGTCCGGTTTATGACACTACTAGAAAGCATAGAGGAGTAGTTGAGCCTGCAGCCTGTGAAACCCAGAGCAGCCAAAACTATGTGTACATAGCTACCATAGCTACATAGTTACCACTTTTTACAGAGGTTGAGAAAAAAACTACATTTACCTGAGCCTCTCTCGCAGCCTATTCGATGAGGGTTCCACGCACATAGTAGTTTTGTGGCCTTCTTTCCATTGATTTTGGGTTATTTTTGTGCCCATGCTCCTTGGTGTCTACTATTTTTGTGACTATATCTCTCTGATACGGGCGTAGCTACAGGGTTCGTCCCCCTGCACACCTGGATAGAAGGGGCGGCAGCCTATAGCGGAACCGATCCCCTCAATGTTCCTCCTGCAGGTGCTGAATGCCTGCGGGAGGGAGAGGAGGAGAATCCGGCATTCAGCTGGGTTGTGCTCTCCTCACTCCTGGCAGAATGGAGATCCTCCAAACAGCAGATGACATGGGATCGCTCTTAGATCAGACTGTGTACAGACTTTACCCAACCCCCTACTGACATTTTCTGCTGCAGGAAGGTGAGCTGATAGAGAAGAAGTAGAGGGTGATTCAAGCTGTGTATAGTCCGATCTGTGGCGATCTGGGTCATCTGCTGTATGGACTATGGAGAATCGCTGTTCTGACAAGAGTGGGGAGAGCCCAGCACACCTCCTCCTGACTGTGATTTGCCACCTGTAAGATTGAGTTGGGTTGCTATTCGTGCTGGGACAGGTAATTGGCGGTGGACGGGGGGGGATTGGGCTAAGAGGTGGATTGAGGGGAGGGTGATTTGAGCTAGGAGGGGGGATACGGGGTTGTGCCTGGGAGGGAGGACTCATGCCACTTTGATGGGGGGGGTGTTTATGCTAAGAGGGGGGGATTTAGGGTGAGGTTTTGTGTTGGGAAGGGGGATGGGGGGAATTGGGCTAAGAGGGGGGATTTGGGGGTAATGATCTGTACTAGGAGGGGGAATGGGGGGCTGTACTGGGAGGGATGATTTGTGCTGCTAGGAGGGGGTAGGGAGGATTTAGGCTAAGAGGGGGGATTGGGGGGTGGGATGTCCATTCATTCTATGCAGCTGAGCCTGCAGAGATGAAGATTGAAGGCTGTGTTCTCAATCTCCTTTCTCCTTTCAAAGGCCTGATTAGACCACTGATATTTCACCAGGACCCCACAACGAGGCTCCTGAAAAAATTGTAAAAAATAATCTTGTTTAACCACTTGAGCCCCGGACCATTATGCTGCCTAAGGACCAGAGGTCTTTTTCCAATTTGGCACTGCGTCGCTTTAACTGCTAATTGTGCGGTCATGCAATGCTGTACCCAAACGAAATTTGCGTCCTTTTCTTCCCACAAATAGAGCTTTCTTTTGATGGTATTTGATCACCTCTGCAGTTTTTATTTTTTGCGCTATAAATGGAAAAAGACTGAAAATTTTGAAAAAAAATATTTTCTACTTTTTGTTATAAAAAAAATCCAATAAACTAAATTTTAGTCATACATTTAGGCCAAAATGTATTCGGCCACATGTCTTTGGTAAAAAAAATGTCAATAAGCGTATATTTATTGGTTTGCGCAAAAGTTATAGCGTCTACAAACTAGGGTACATTTTCTGTAATTTACACAGCTTTTAGTTTATGACTGCCTATGTCATTTCTTGAGGTGCTAAAATGGCAGGGCAGTACAAAACCCCCCCAAATGACCCCATTTTGGAAAGTAGACACCCCAAGGAAATTGCTGAGAGGCATGTTGAACCCATTGAATATTTATTTTTTTTGTCCCAAGTGATTGAATAATGACAAAAAAAAAAAAATATTTACAAAAAGTTGTCACTAAATGATATATTGCTCACACAGGCCATGGGCCTATGTGGAATTGCACCCCAAAATACATTCAGCTGCTTCTCCTGAGTATAGGGATACTACATGTGTGGGACTTTTTGGGAGCTTAGCGTACAGGGCCCCGAAAACCAAGCACCGCCTTCAGGATTTCTAAGGGTGTAAATTTTTGATTTCACTCTTCACTGCCTATCACAGTTTCGGAGGCCATGGAATGTCCAGGTGGCACAAAACCCCCCCAAATGACCCCATTTTGGAAAGTAGACACCCCAAGCTATTTGCTGAGAGGCATATTGAGTCCATGGAATATTTTATATTTTGACACAAGTTGCGGGAAAGTGACACTTTTTTTTTTTTTTTTTTGCACAAAGTTGTCACTAAATGATATATTGCTCACACAGGCCATGGGCATATGTGGAATTGCACCCCAAAATACATTTAGCTGCTTCTCCTGAGTATGGGGATACCACATGTGTGGGACTTTTTGGGAGCCTAGCCGCGTACGGGGCCCCGAAATCCAATCACCGCCTTCAGGATTTCTAAGGGTGAAAATTTTTGATTTCACTCTTCACTGCCTATCACAGTTTCTGAGGCCATGGAATGCCCAGGTGGCACAAAACCCCCCCAAATGACCCCATTTTGGAAAGTAGACACCCCAAGCTATTTGCTGAGAGGCTTGGTGAGTATTTTGCAGCTCTCATTTGTTTTTGAAAATGAAGAAAGACAAGAAAAAAAATTTTTTTTTTCTTTTTTCAATTTTCAAAACTTTGTGACAAAAAGTGAGGTCTGCAAAATACTCACTATACCTCTCAGCAAATAGCTTTGGGTGTCTACTTTCCAAAATGGGGTCATTTGGGGGGTTTTGTGCCACCTGGGCTTTCCATGGCCTCCGAAACTGTGATAGGCAGTGAAGAGTGAAATCAAAAATTCACGCCCTTAGAAAGCCTGAAGGCGGTGCTTGGTTTTCGGGGTCCCGTACGCGGCTAGGCTCCCAAAAAGTCTCACACATGTGGTATCCCCGTACTCAGGAGAAGCAGCAGAATGTATTTTGGGGTGTAATTTCACATATTCCCATGGCATGTTTGAGCAATATATCATTTAGTGACAACTTTGTGCAAAAAAAAAAAAAAAAAAAAATTGTCTCTTTCCCGCAACTTGTGTCGCAATATAAAATATTCCATGGACTCGACATGCCTCTCAGCAAATAGCTTGGGGTGTCTACTTTCCAAAATGGGGTCATTTGGGGGGGTTTGAACTGTCCTGGCATTTTATGCACAACATTTAGAAGCTTATGTCACACATCACTCACTCTTCTAACCACTTGAAGACAAAGCCCTTTCTGACACTCATTGTTTACATGAAAAAGCAAAAAAATTACTTTGAACCCCCAAACATTATATATTTTTTTAAAGCAAATGCCCTACAGATTAAAATGGTGGGTGTTTCATTTTTTTTTTCACACAGTATTTGCGCAGCGATTTTTCAAACGCATTTTTTGGGGAAAAAACACACTTTTTTAAATTTTAATGCACTAAAACACACTATATTGCCCAAATGTTTGATGAAATAAAAAAGATGATCTTAGGCCGAGTACATGGATACCAAACATGACATGCTTTAAAATTGCGCACAAATGTGCAGTGGCAACAAAATAAATACATTTTTAAAAGCCTTTAAAAGCCTTTACAGGTTACCACTTTAGATTTACAGAGGAGGTCTACTGCAAAAAATACTGCCCTCGATCTGACCTTCGTGATGATACCTCACATGCATGGTGCAATTGCTGTTTACGTTTGACGACAGACCGCCGCTTGCGTTCGCCTTAGCGCGAGAGCAGGGGGCGACAGGGGTGCTTTTTTTTTTTTTTCTTTATTTTTTTTTTTCTTTTTTATCTTATTTTTAAACTGTTCCTTTCATTTTTTTTTTTTTTAATCATTTTTATTGTTATCTCGGGGAATGTAAATATCCCCTATGATAGCAATAGGTAGTGACAGGTACTCTTTTTTGAAAAAATTGGGGTCTATTAGACCCTAGATCTCTCCTCTGCCCTCAAAGCATCTGACGACACCAAGATCGGTGTGATAAAATGCTTCCCCAATTTCCCAATGGCGCTATTTACATCCGGCGAAATCTAAGTCATAAAATGCTCGTAGCTTCCGGTTTCTTAGGCCATAGAGATGTTTGGAGCCACTCTGGTCTCTGATCAGCTCTATGGTCAGCTGGCTGAATCACCGGCTGCATTCTCAGGTTCCCTGTTGAGACAGGAGAACCAGAGAAAAACACGGAAGACGGTGGGGGGGGGGCATTCCCTCCCACGGCTTGTAAAAGCAGTCTAGAGGCTAATTAGCCGCTAGGATTGCTTTTACATGAAAGCCAACCGCTGGCTGAAAAGAATGATACCAAGATGATACCTAAACCTGCAGGCATCATTCTGGTATAACCATTCAAAGTCGTGAATGGCGTACCTGAAGACAAAAAAATGGTTAACAATAAAGCACAGTAAACGGTAAAGTATAAAAAATTGCATACCTGAAAAGCAAACATGATAAAACATAATAACAATAAAACATTGCAGAATAGAATACAGTAAAAAAGAGCAGAACAATAGAGAGAGAGAATAGAGAGAGAGAGAACAATAAAACGACAACTATTTTTTTTTATTTTATATATATTTTTTTTTTTTTACACTTTTTTTGTAACTAACTTTTATAACGGTAACCGGTTCCAGGTTCGGGTCTCTCAAAATGCGATGGCATCTTGGGAGACCCTGTGAAAGTGTGCCTAGTCTGTGCAATGCTGTACCCTACGCTAATACTCAACTAGTGAATGGTAGCGTTCAAAACATTCACCAATGCAAAGACCAGGATTGTCAGGACAGGAGGGACAATAATAGCGGGTGTCACGCCTATATCCGCGCTTGCTGCAGACACGACATCTTTTTTGGGGGGGTTCGCTGGGTAGGGGTACTCGGGAGGACATAAAGAAAATGCCTCTCATGCAGCCGACTGCATTTGGTTGGGGATGTGAATGGGGGAAGTACGGGCGCTGCAGAAGTGGTGGGTTCCCAATTAGGATTGGCGAATGCAGCAGGAAGGGCACTATGGGCACGACGGGCCTGTGTTTGTCTTCTTGGTGGCAGCGGGACACTACTTGTGCTTGCCACCTCACCAGCTTGAACTGCACTTATGGGACTCGCCACGTCACCAAGTGTTACTGCAGTGCTGGTTTGACTACGACCGGGGTGTACTAGGCCGCTGGCGCTTGCCAGTTCACCAAAATGCTACCAAAAAAACTGTTAGCGATCGCAGGGATCAGGCCTGACTCTGCGAACGCTGCAGTTATGCGTTAAGTGTTTTGTAAGTGACAGTGATCGATCGATACTGCACTTGGGTGGGCTGGGCCGGGCGGAGGGGCAAAATGCAGGTGCTAGCAGGTATCTGGGCTGATCCCACTAACACTGCGTTTTTGGGAACCCTAAACTGCTGGGGACGCTAGTATAGATCTGATCGGATCAGATATTGATCCGATCAGATACTATACCACTAAGGGAGGCGTATGCTGCGTGCGTGGGTGTTAGCGGTACTGGCGCTAATCTGACGCTGCCTGGGGCGACACATATCACCGCCGGGCGATCAGGGGGCTAAACCTTTATTCGGTAATAAACGGCGGGTGCCCTGACACTATAAAAAATAAACAAACTAACCAGCGTCACCCGTAACAGTTATACGGTGATCATTGGTGAAAGGGTTAACTAGGGGGCCATCAAGGGGTTAAAACATTTATTAGATAGTATATGGGGGTCCCTGACGCTATAAAACGCTGACGGCGAACCTAAATATTTAGGTCCCTAACTAGCGTCACCAGCGACACTAATACAGCGATCAGAAAAATGATCGCTTAGCGACACTGGTGACAGGGGGTGATCAAGGGGTTAAAACTTTATTAGGGGGGGTTAGGGGGGTATCCTAGACCTACAGGGGGCTAATACTCACTGTCCCAACACTGTAACTGTCACAAACTGACACCAATGCAGTAATCAGAAAAAAAAAAAAAACTGCTGGTGTCAGTTTGTGACGGGGGGGGGGGGTGATTGGGGGGGATCGGGGGGCGATCGGGGGGGGATCGGGGTGTTTTGTGTGCCTGGCATGTTCTACTGTGTTGTGTAGTGTTGGTGCACTCACATACCTGTCTTCTCTCCTCGGGCCGGAACGGAAATTACCGAGCCGAGGAGAGATGACATCATTTCCTTTGCTGCTGTTTAGCATACAGCAGCAAAGGAATGTTCCCATTGGCTGGCGGCGATCGCGAGGGGGGGGCCACGAACGGATGGCTTCCCCCTCACCTCCGATCGCCGTGGGACAAAAGACGACCGCCTCGGGCACCGGGGGGGGGGGTCCGATTGGACCCCCCACCCGCGGAAGGCAAATCACGTATATGTACGTGATTTTGCCTGTCCGTGCCACCTTGCCGACGTACATCGGCGTGAGGCGGTCGTCAAGTGGTTAAAAAAAAAAAAAATGGTAAAAAATACCAAAAAAATGATATACTGTATATACTCGAGTATAAGTCGTTCCGAGTATAAGTCGAGGCCCTAATTTACCACAAAAAAATGGGAAAAACTTATTGACCCGAGTATAAGACGAGGGTGAGAAATGCACAGCTACTGTAAGTGGAAAAGAGGGTCAACAATGCCCATTTACAGCCTCACTGTGCCCATTTGCATGCCTCACTGTGCCCATTTGCATGCCTCACTGTGCCCATTTGCAGCCATAGGTCCCCCGAACTTCAAACTCGGTAGTTAAGGGTTCCTAGATGCCCCCTAGCTGCAGACAAAATTTGGGGTCTCTGAACCCAAATGGTCCCGAAATTACATTGCTGCAGATGGACACAGTTGACCGACTTTGGGGCACGGTATCTTGGGGCCACTTAGTACTAGGAACCCCAAATTTGGTGTGCAAACTCAGTGGAATTAGCACCATAAAATATCCAAAGCTGGGGTTTCTAGCACCAGTACCCCGAGATACAGGGCCCCAAAAATCGGTTCAGAAAATGTCAAGCACTTTTCTGCAGCAGAGAATGACATTTTCCAAACCGGGTTTGGGGCCCTGTATCTTGGTCCTAGGAACCCCAGCTTTGGATATGTTATGGTACCAGTTCCACTGGGTTTGCACACCAAATTTGGGGTTCCTAGCACCTAGTGGCCCTGAGATACCTGGCGCCAAAGTGGGTTCAGAAAATGTCAAGCACTTTTCTGCAGCAGAGAATGACATTTTCGGAACCGATTTTGGGGCCCCGTATCTCGGGGCCACGTAGTGCTAGGAACCCCAGCTTTCGATATGTTGTGGTACACTGGGTTTGCACACCAAATTTGGGGTTCCTAGCACAAAGTGGCCCTGAGATACGGGGCCCCAAAATCGGTTCCGAAAATGAAATTTTTTGCTGCAGAAAAGTGCTTGACTCGAGTATAAGTCGAGGGGGGCACTTTCAGCACAAAAAAATGTGCTGAAAAACTCGACTTATACTCGAGTATATATGGTAACTAAAAAAACGACTGACACCAGTGACGAAACTACCAGTGTCGCAAATGTCAGACTTGGGACCAGGCTCTAGTGTTCCGCCACCAGGCTTGGAGGAAGGGGCTTCAGCTGGGGGTTACGGAGGCCCTTCGTGATTTCTTGCATCAGGGCCTTGAAGGTTCTAGTTATGTCTCTGCTCTGACACATATTTTCTGGCTACATTACCCTGGTGTCTGCTTCAACACAGGGAGAATCAGAGAAGTTAACAAGTCCTGTTGCCCCGTGATGAAGATTAACTCAGAATCTAAGAATCCACTCAGCTTTTATTGCATTGCTCCCCTGCTGACCAGACCAGCAAGAAGGTGGTCTGTCAGCACTCACCAATTTAAGAGCATTCTAGCCATAGAGGGAGTAGCCACCTTTACAGAGCAACAGGTCCCAGCATACTGTCTGTGCTGGAACATCTAGTTAAACAGTTTAACCACTTTAATACAGAGAGCACTTTCATCCCCTTCCTGCCCAGGCCAATTTTCAGCTTTCAGCATTGCCGCACTTTAAATGACAATTGCGCGGTCATGCAACACTGTACCCATCTGAAACGTTTATCATTTTTTTAATATAGATAGAGCTTTCTTTTGGTGGTATTTAATCACCACTGGGTTTTTTTTATTTTTTGCTAAACAAACGAAAAAATAATGAAAATTTTGAAGAAAAAAAACGTTTTCTTTGTTTCTGTTATACAATTTTGCAAATAAGTATTTTTTCTTCTTCACTGATGTGCGCTGATCGCTGATGGGCACTGATAGGCTGCATTGATGGGCATGATAGGTTGCATTGATTTGCACTGATGAGGCTGCAATAATGGGCACTGATGAGGCTGCACTGCTGGACACTGATTGGCACTGATGAGGCTGCACTGATAAGGCTGCACTGATGGGCACTGAGGCAATGATGAGGCAGTACTGATGGGCACTGATGAGGCGGAACTGATGGGTACTGATGAGGCGGCACTGAGGCTGCACTGGTGGGCACTGATAGGCGGAACTGATATGCTGCACTGATGGGCACTGATAGGTTGCACTGATGTGCACTGATGAGGCTGCGATAAAGGGCACTGATGAGGCTGCACTGATTGGCACTGATGAGGCTGCGCTGATGAGGCTCCACTGATGGGCACTGATGGCAACGATGAGGCAGTACTGATGGGCACTGATGAGGCGGCACTGATGGGTACTGATGAGGCGGCACTAGTGGGCACTGATATGTTGTACTGATGAACACTGATATGTTTGCACTGATGAACACTGATATGCTGCACTGATGGGCACTGATGAGGCTGCACTGATAATCAGGCCAATGGTCAGGCACCTGGAGCCATTATCTACAATACTGTGTTTTTACATTGTAAGCTTCCACTAAACATATTGCTGCTTCTAAAAAGATATATAATATGCTACACTTATTTTGGTAAAGTGCTGCACAAATTGATGGCTCTGTATAAATTGTGTATTATCATAATAAAATTATATACAGTATCTCACAGAAGTGAGTACACCCCTCACATTTTTGTAAATGTTTTATTCTATCTTTTCATGGGACAACACTGAAAAAATGACACTTTGCTACAATGTAAAGTAGTGAGTGTACAGCTTGTATAACAGTGTAAATTTGCTGTCCCCTCAAAATAACTCAACACACAGCCATTAATGTCTAAACCGCTGGTAACACAAGTGAGTACACCCTTAAGCGAAATCGTCCAAATTGGGCCCAATCAGCCATTTTCCCTCCCCGGTGTCATGTGACTCGTTAGTGTTACAAGGTATCAGGTGCGAATGGGGAGCAGTTGTGTTAAATGGTGTGTTAAATTTGGTGTTATCTCATTCTCTCATACTGGTCACTGGAAGTTCAACATGGCAAGAACTATCTGAGGATCTGAAAAAAAAATTGAAAAAAAAAATTGTTGCTCTACATAAAGATGGCCTAGGCTATAAGAAGATTGCCAAGACCCTGAAACTGAGCTGCAGCACGGTGGCCAAGACCATACAGCGGTATAACAGGACGGGTTCCACCCAGAACAGGCCTCGCTTTGGTCGACCAAAGAAGTTGAGTGCACGTGCTCAGCATCATATCCAGAGGTTATCTTTGGGAAATAGACGTATGAGTGCTGCCAACATTGCTGCAGAGGCTGAAGGAGTGGGGGGTCAGCCTGTCAGTGCTCAGACCATACGCCGCACACTGCATCAAATTGGTCCTCATGGCTTTCTTCCCAGAAGGAAGCC
Source organism: Aquarana catesbeiana (assembly GCF_042186555.1). Classification (NCBI taxonomy): domain Eukaryota; kingdom Metazoa; phylum Chordata; class Amphibia; order Anura; family Ranidae; genus Aquarana; species Aquarana catesbeiana. The sequence goes on along the minus strand of NC_133331.1, from coordinate 272,746,717 downwards.
TCTTCTAAAGATGATGCACAAGAAAGCCCGCAAACGACTAAGGACATGGATTAATGAAACCATGTCCTGTGGTCTGTGTGAGACCAAGATAAACTTATTTGGTTCAGATGGGGCCAAGCATGTGTGGCAGCAACCAGGTGAGGAGTACAAAGAAAAGTGTGTCTTGCCTACAGTCAAGCATGGTGGTGGGAGTGTCATGATCTGGGGCTGCATGAGTGCTGCCAGCACTGGGGAGCTACAGTTCATTGAGGGAACCATGAATGCCAACATGTACTGTGACATACTGAAGTAGAGCATTATCCCCTCCCTTTGAAGAATGGGCTGCAGGGCAGTATTCCAACATAATAACGACCCCAAACACACCTCCAAGATGACCACTGCCTTGCTATAGAAACTGGGGGTAAAGGTGATGGACTGGCCAAGCATGTCTCCAGAAATAAACCCTATTGAGCATCTGTGGGACATCCTAAAAAGGAAGGTGGAGGAGCGCAAGGTCTCTAACATCCACCAGCTCTGTGATGTCATCATGGAGGAATGGAAGAAGACTCCAGTGGCAACCTGTGAAGCTCTGGTGAACTCCATGCCCAAGAGGGTTTAGGCAGTGCTGGAAAATAATGGTGGCCACACAAAATATTGACACTTTTGGGCCCAATGTCGACATATTCACTTAGGGGTGTACTCACTTTTGTTGCCAGCAGCTTAGACAATCAATGGAGTGTTGAGTTATTTTGAGGGGACAGCAACTTTATACTGGTAAACAAGCTGTACACTCACTACTTTACAATGTAACAAAGTGTCATTTCTTTAGTGTTGTCACATGAAAAGATATAATAAAATATTTACAAAAATGTGAGGGGTGTACTCACCTTTAAGAGATACTGTAATAATATTATTACACTAAGAGCCTATTCACACTGATTCTATACAATGCTTTACATTTTACTGCAAATTATTATAGGAACCCCATTCATGTTGAATGCCACCACAATGCACAGTAGTGGGCTATACACCCACAATGCACAGCACTACAATGCCCACGCCACGCATTGTGGTTCATTTATTAAAAAATAGGGGGGCATGTTACTTATTTGAACTGCCAGCTGATTCAAACTTTCTAGGCTGCCTTCACACAAAGCATAGTGTGAAGGGACTATAAATAAGCATCATCACAAGGACTAGGTCTTTTTTAGTCTCCCCTTCTTCTGTAAACTGGCAGAACACCTCTCCCTCCACTCCTAGTGTCCAAAATATGTTAGGATTAAGAGACTGGCAAACTGGCATCCTCATGTTAGTTTTTGGTGTGCAAAGAAATTGTTAAAAGTTATATTTCATAAAATCCTGCTTGCACTGTTTAAAAATACCTCTGGCAAATTCTGTTCAAAAATACCTCCAGCTAATTCTTAATGCACACAAATATAAACTGCGTGGCATTTTTTTAATCTTGCCTGAAACTTTGCTTTAAAGACCACATACAAGCAACAGTACTTTCTCAAGGAAAAAAAAAAAGTCTTGTTTATAGTCACCTAGCCAGTTCCAATATTAGGCATATTTCATTAGCCACAGCAGACTTATACCATAGAGTGACCCACTGCCTGTATTGTCTGATGTGTGCTATGATCAGAGGCTCATGTAGCTTACTAGCCCAGTTGACATACACTTCAGGCGCTAGGACCCTATTGGATTAATTCAGTATTTCCTTTCTCTTATAGTCTAAAAATCTGGATTGTTTTTAATTTAGGTTGCATATATGTCTTTGTGTTGTTTATCCTTGGAAGGTGGTGGATTTCAATATACTGTGGGTATTCCACATTCACTTTTTTAATCAATTTAATAAACTTTTTGCAGACTATATTGCTTGGTCAACTGGTGTCTGTACTATACAGCTGTAAATTTTTCTTTTTTTCTGTATCCGTTTAGGCATCATTACCACACCGTATCTTTGGTGAGTCAGTGAGTACATTAATCCTTGTATCGTCAAGTAGCGTATCCCATTGTTATTTAGTAATTGTTTATAGTTCCCCTATACCTTTAGCAATTATAAATGGTTTAATACATTTTAAAAAATTAGTAGCACTTCCTTTTTTCATGTCATATCTATCAGTGCTTGGGGAGGCAGAAAAATAACCCCACTAATTCCCCTTCATCTTAAAGCAGGACAAACACAATCTATATGGGTGCCAGGTTTTTTTTTATACAATCCGTCATCTCAGAAACTGAGACAAAATTCTAAAGAGATCAAAAATAAAGGTATAGAAATCTTTGCCATTAGAAACTGTAAAAAATATTAATTTAGACCAGCCGTCAATAAAGGGCGGGCCCGCGGTCCGAACACGGACCGAGGGATGCTCCTGTCCGGACCGTCAGTGTACAGCACCACATCCCCACTCCTCCGCTCAGCAGTCATTGGTTGCTGGGACCGCGGGTGCCCGGCAACCAATGACGGCGTGGCTGCTGCTTACTATCTCGTGGCTCCCAGCCGGGCTGCGAGATTAGCTGTGACATCACGTCCATGCCCCGCCCCCTGCTGTTTGTTATCACTGAGAGCCAGGAGCTGCGAGGTATGATGTGATATGCGTGCCACACCCCCTTCAGCAAGACTCCCCGCACAGCTCTCGCCCCCTGTAGCTCGTTACCTTTTGATCTTTGCCTGCCAGAAAGGTATGTGGGGTGTTTACAGGGCACGATGATGCGCACATTTTCTCTTAAGAGGCACACTGATGGGCACATTTTCTTTTAAAGGGAACTCTAAAAGGCACATTTAATGTAAGGTTCACGCTGATGGGCCCAACAAAATGTGTCCATCAGGGTGCCCCTTAACATAAAATGTGCCCATCAGTTTGAACCTTACATTAAATATGCCCATCAGAGTGTCCCTTAACATAAAATGTGCCCATCAGTGAGCCCCTTAATGTAAAATAACATGAAACATGCCGATCAGAATGCCCCTTATTTTACGCTAAGGGACACACTGATGGGCACATTTTATGTTAAGGGGCACTCTGATGGGCATATTTAATGTAAGGTTCACACTGATGGGCACATTTTATGTTAAGGGACACTCTGATGGGCATATTTTTTTATGTGCCCATCAGCATGCCCCTTAACATAAAATGTGCCCTTCAGAGTGCCCCTTAACATTATATATGTCCATCAGAGTGCCCCTTAAAATAAGAGGCATGCTGATGGGCACATTTTACGTTAAGGGGCACTCTGATGGGCATATATAATGTTAAGGGGCACTCTAAAGGGCACATTTTATGTTAAGGGGCATGCTGATGGGCACAACAAAATATGCCCATCAGAGTGTCCCTTAACATAAAATGTGCCCATCAGTGTGAACCTTACATTAAATATGCCCATCAGAGTGCCCCTTAACATAAAATGTGCCTATCAGAGTGAATGTTAACATAAAATAAGAGGCATGCTGATGGGCACATTTTATGTTATGTTAAGATTCACTCTGATGGGCACATTTTATGTTAAGGGGCACTCTGCTGGGCAAAATTTATGTTAAGGGGTACATTGATGGGCGCATTTTATGTTAAGGGGCACTCTGATGGGCACAACAAAATGTGCCCATTAGCATGCCCCTTAATGAAAATGTACCCATCAGACTGCCCCTTAACATAAAATAACGGACAAGCTGATGGGCACATTTTATGTTAAAGGGGCACACTGATGGGCACATATTATGTTAAGGGGGCATGTTGATGGGCACATATTATGTTAAGGGGACACGCTGATGGGGTCACCTGATGTATAGAGGCACTCTGATGGGAACACCTAATGTAAGGTGGCACTGTGATAGGGACACCTGATGTAAAGAGACACTTTGATGAGCTCACCTAATGTAAAGGAGCACTCTGATGGGCACACCTGATGTGATGGAGACACCTGATGTAAAGGGGCACTCTGATGATGGCACCTAATGTAAGGGGGCACACTGATGGGAGACACCAGATGAAAGGGGGGCCTTCTGATGAAGAAACCTTTGGTAAGAGGACACTCTGAAGGCAATACCTGATGTAAGGGGGCACTCTGAAGGGGGCACCTGATATAAGAGGATACTCTAGCGTGGCAACTGATTTATGTCTGGTGGGGGCACCCAATGTAATTAAATTACTCTGGTAGGGGCACCTGATGTAAGGGGGAACACGATTGGGGAGTATTAGCAGAGTGTGTGGAGGACACAGTAAGAAAAGTGCCAGAGAGCGCGGCTTGCGCCAAAAATAAGGAAAGTAGACATGTACAATCTTTCATTGCACAGACTTGTAAATCTGACCGTGGCCGAAATTTTTTTTAAGTTACTGGACCTCCTTGAATTTTAATTCACTACCCCTGATTTAGACTGAGTGTTGAGTATATTTATTTATGAGGGTCTACACATCAAAGCTTAAATTGTGAAATAGGGTCATAGAGTTGAGTCCAAAAGACGGACAGTTTGGAACTTGATGAAGACATTAGACATGTGTGATTTGTTTTGTTACAAATAAAAATATGGATGACATTTTCATTATTCGATGTATCCGAATCTCTGAATCACAACAATAATGAATTTCAACGAATCTGAAATAAATTATAACAAAGCAATAAATTAAATTGTATTAATTTGTTTCATTACAAATAACGTAACAACATAGCGAATTATCCAAATTGACTCAGATCACTTTCGTTTTAATTTTGCATTAACATTTTTCATTATTGTAAAAAATGCACTACATATGAAATGGAAACATATTGCAATACATACATTAAGGTATAGAAGTGAAGTAAGATGATTCCTACTTATGGTGTTTTGGTTGGATAGAGGTGGATCCATCAGAATCTCTGAATCATAACGTAACGAATTAATCCAAAATTCATTTTGTTCCATTTGTTAGTTTATGATTCAGAGATTCTGATCGATCAACCTCCATCTAACTCAAACAGAGTGCATAAGTAATCTCCCAAAATAACTAATTGGCATGTTAAAATGAATGTAGCTGATCCAAAATAACTTCTAAAATACGAATCGATATGGAACAATGAATATATGAAGAAAATTTGAATATACAAAACGAATTTAGAAAATGAATCATTCTAAACAACGAATATGTGGAAACAAAATTATTAATCTAAAACAAAACTAATTTTTTCTGCCATACACATCTGTACAAGATATGAAGATGTCACCAGAATCTATTTTTAAAAACAATAGTTATTTTGCAGCAGACTAGCCTTATAACAATCTACAGGGTCATTAAACCATGAACCCCCGTTGAGTGGTGCCAGAAGTCTCCCTTCCCTATGACAACATTTGGAATGAGAGGTGAAAATTCTTCACATTATATTGGTTATTTATATTTGGAGATGGAATCTTGCTTTAGAAATAAATAACAGAGGAACAATAATAAAAACACAAGCTGTTCAGGGTTCATCGAGTCAGGACCAACAATGGATGGTTGTCTTGGAGAGTCATGTGTACAGGGAGGCTTCATAATTATGGAATCAAAGCATGGCTGTTATGGATCTGCTTCCCGCTGGGTAGTATTTCAGAAACAACAGAAGGACAAAGAACTAAGAAAGGCATTTGTGTAATCGTGAAGAACATTCCTTTGGTTGAGATCTTTCTGTCCAGGTGGCAGGCCCACAAATCAAAACACATACAAGAACAGAAGGCATTGTCTCTACAAGAGCTTCTAATTCAAATATTATAGACTGTGAGGATGAGGCCTCTGAATAGAGTCCAGTCCTAAACCTGACCAAGTGATTTACTCACTCAGACCTAATAAGAGAGCTTCTGGGAAGTGAACACAAATAAGCCCATCGTCAGGTCACTGGGTTTACTGTGAGGTCAGCCCCTTCCTTTCACTGTCTGCTATAAGGAAATGTTTTACGTCTGTCAACTTGAACTTTCCTGTTGGTAATTTACATGCTGTCCACCCTGTGTATGTAAACTGTTCATACTGTGTTTCATAGCACTGTCTGCAGGGACACAAATTTAGCTGTCAAGAAACTGGAGGAGATTTACAATAATTTATTGACTTAGGCTGGCCATACATGGTCGAATTTCGAAAGAATTTTCATTTGAAAATCAGAAATTTTGTTTGTTTTGTGATCCGATGATGCCACCATTGATATAGAAATTCGATCAACCAAGCCATCAATTTCACCTCCTGTTGCTACAGAAAATAATTTTTATGGATGTGAATCTTCTTTTCTTTACGGGAATTTTCTTTTCTTGCACATGCGCATTTCTTTTTCGATTACATTTCTCACACGATTCTCCCATCATTGATTAGAAAATCATTCGTTTTTCAAACATGCCCGATTACTAAAATTCGATGGCCGCACAAAAATTGGCTGATGCTGTAGCCCACTAATGGTGCGAAATTCGAATGAAAATCCTTAGATAAAAATTTCAAAAGAAAATTCTTTTGAAATTCGACCTATGTATGGCCTGCCGTAGTGTTACAACTGAAGGCATTAAGGAACTCCAAGCAAATATTGCACATTCAGTGAAAAATCTCTGGGAACCCCGCAGAACATGTGAAATGTAAAATTCCATACCAGATCCTTATCCTTGATGAGGTGGATGTCAACAGGGACCCCATGCAAAACAACAAAAAATGGTTTGGGGTCCCCAAAAAATTCCATACCAGACTCCTATTTGAGCATGTAGCCTGGCTGGCCAAGAAAGGTAGGGGAAAGCAAGCAATCGGGCCCCCCTCCCCACCTGAATCATACCTGTCCACGTGCCCTTAACATGGGGAGGGGGGGTGTACCTTGTCCACATGTTGATGAAGACAAGGTCCCCTCCTCACAACTTAACCTAACCCTGCTGGTTGTAAGGGTCTGCGGGCAGGGGGTTTATTGGAAATTAGAAGTCCCCTTTAACAATAAGGGGGCACCCGGATACTGCCCTTTTATGTGGTTGCTGACAAATAGAAAGCTGTATAGCGGCAGTAAAATACCATAGCTATAAATGATGTTTGGCTCTCACCAAACTGGCCAAAGTCCAGAGTTCACACAAACGCCTGAACAGCCAAAGGTCGGTCCAAACCAGTGTTCAAACCGAACCTTGAGCTTATCCCTGTTTACCACCAGTAAACCTCATTTGCCACATAGTTGCCCAACAAAACAAAGCTTTAAGGTCTTGTAAGTTGGAGACATCCTATAAAAAAGGATTGCTGCTTGGTGCCATCTGAAAACATAAAAATTGTATTTTTAACCTCAAACTATTTAATTTTTAAAAAGTAAGGGTCCCAAAACTTAACCTTGGGGTACACCACTAATAACCTCAGACCATTTAGAGTATCAAACATTTATCACTACTCTCTGAATACGGTATTTTTGCCAGTTTTCCATCTATCTAATTTTTTCTTTTTTTTTTAACATAAGGAATGTTTATTGAAGCAAAAGGGTATTACACTTGTAAATACAATACACATACAGTATACAGAATCTCAGTTTAACAGGATACACAAATTGTGTTGGTATAGTCACAGAATATAGGATAAGCAATGAATCATCATAACCAGGTTACTATCAAGATTTACCAAGATAGGAGCTGTTAGTTAAGCCTAACCCTGACAGTGGACATCATATTTACAAGCCGACCTCAATGCACTGTCTAATTGGGCGACTATGTGGCAGATGAGGTTTAATGTTGAGAAATGTAAAGTTATGCACTTGGGGGCTAAGAATATGCATGCATCATACATGCTAGGGGAAGTACAACTGGGGGAATCCGTAGTGGAGAATGATCTGGGGGTTTTGGTAGATCATAAGCTCAATAATAACATGCAATGCCAAGCTGCGGTTTCCAAAGCGAGCAAAGTCCTTTCTTGTATTAACAGAGGTATGGACTCCAGAGAGAGAGATATCATTTTGCCCCTGTTCAAATCATTAGTAAGACCTCATCTGGAATATGCAGTTCAGTTTTGGGCACCAGTTCTCAAAAAGGATATCGGGGAACTGGAGAAAGTGCAGAGAAGGGCAACCAAACTGATAAGAGGCATGGAGGAGCTCAGCTACGAGGAACTGAATTTATTCACTCTTAAGAAGAGGAGAATAAGGGGGGGATATGATCAACATGTTCAAATATATAAGGGGTCCATATAGTGAACTTGGTGTTGAGTTATTCTCTTGACACGGGGGCACTCTTTACGTCTAGAGGAAAGAGATTTCATCTCCAAATACGGAAAGGTTTCTTCACAGTAAGAGCTGTGAAAATGTGGAATAGACTTCCGCCAGAGGTGGTTCTGGCCAGCTCAGTAGATTGCTTTAAGAAAGGCCTGGATACTTTCCTAAATATACATAATATAACTGGGTACTAACATTTATCGGTAAAGTTGATCCAGGGAAAATCCGATTGCCTCTTGGGGGATCAGGAAGGAATATTTTCCCCTGCTGTAGCAAATTGGAGCATGCTCTGCTGGTTTTTTTTGCCTTCCCCTGGATCAACTGTGGGTATAAAATTGGGTATATTGGATTGTACGATATTTTTTATTTTATTTATTTATTGTTTTTAAGGTTGAACTGGATGGACTCGTGTCTTTTTTCAACCTGACTAACTATGTAACTATATAAGCCAGTATAGCTCGTGGACAAGGAGACCATCATCAAACCCCAGGATCCCTCTATAAGATAAAGGTGGAAAGGGAGGGGGGGGGGGAGAGGAAGGGGGGTCATCAGTCCCACAGGGAAGCAATCGGGGGAGTATCATCAGGAGCCCCAAAGAAAAAGGAAAAGGCGTAACCATCCGGGAGTAGCTGAAACCCCAAGACATCCGTAGCTCCCATGGGGAGAGACGAAGATTCACTTAACTGCCACCGGTCTACTAATCCACATAGGGAGAAAACAACAATTTATTATTTACCCATGCCGCCCCATATTTTGTCGAACTTCTGGGGGAGAAGTGATTTTATACAATGGTAGTACCACATTTATTTGAGCACAACACGTCGATAGTGTAGGGGGATCTGAGAGTTTCCATTTGAGCAAGACCGTCTTCCGGCCATAATAAGCTGCATAGAATACGAACAACTTAGCATGCTTAGTAGTAGCCAGGTTGTCAATAATGCCCAGGAGGAAAACAAGTGGATCAATTTCTAAGTGCAGGCCCGCCACCCTGTTGATATCGGCCACCACTGCACGCCAATAGGTCTGAAGAACAGGGCATGACCAAACCATGTGAAGAAAGGTCCCTACCGACTGCCTGTATTTAGGGCATGTATCCTCCACCCCTGGGTAAATAATGGACAGTTTATGCGGGGTATACTATCTAATTTTTTCAAGCCTTTAGACTTTAACTTACACATTAGCCTCTTTGTGGAGAACTGTCAAATGCTTTTTCAAAGTCTGTAAGTAGGTGGCAGCACCTCCTTTAGAGAAACCACTACCCTGGTGATATTAATGGGTGGAGCCCTGGGCAGAAGGTGGATAGGAGTTGGCTACCTCTGACTTACAGGCTGTAGGTTTGTAGCTTGGAAGAGTAGTAGGCCTACTGGGCCAAGGCCCAGGGAGAGACAACATGTGAGGACCCACTGCTGGGGGACTCATGGAAGAGCATTTTGGAAGATGGATGGACTTTAGAAGTTTGGATTGGTGGCACTAATGTGTTCTTCATTGTAAATGAGAGGATGTGAAGTTGAGAAACTGTACTCTTGCCCAAGACATTCTTCAGTAAATTGTTGAAAAAGCATCATGTGTGGACATTCTTTATTTAAGAAGGTGGGCCTTGGGTCAGGAAACTGTGAGTACTATGACAGGCGGGCCTCAGGCCTACAGCATATGGGGCAGTAGTGTATTTAGGTTTTGTGCTGCCTTAGGCCTGACTAAACTTGTGTACCCCCTAATTTAAATATGACCCACCCCTTCCTGTGAAGGCCACACCCCTTGCCGTTTAAGACCTGCCTTTAAATTTTCGAGTGGGGACACTAGATCCGAGGACCTGGGGGGGGCAATGGATTCCCTTAATTTGCATAGATTTCCTCTCATTTCCTGTTTGGCTATGGGGCAGGAAGCGAAGGGAAATCTCTGCAATGGGACAGGGATGGTAAAAAATAAACTGACAGGGGTTATAACCCTCCCTTACTCTATCCAAGATGAAAAAGAAAAGTGTTGCCTATAGTTCTACTTTAAGCATAATTTTAAAATGATGATTTTATGGAGAGGACTAAGAAGATATAACCATGCCAATGGTGCAGCAGAAAACATAGCACAGTGAGGAAGGTTTGTGGTCCAGGATGATAGGACAGTTAGAAGCAAGCCAGCGGGGACTCTTTCCGTGCTGCCCCCCTACAAAGTGCTGCCCTAGGCCTGGGCCTTGTCTGCCTAGGCCAGAATAAAACGTTGATGTGGGGCAAAAAATGGCAGAGTTTCTTCCTTAGAACAGATATGTGTATAGCCTATCTTCTGAAGAAGCGGGGCATAGTCCCTGTCCAGTCTGGTGGAAACTGGCAGCTAATAGGAGGTTGCTAACAAGTTCAAGTATACTATATCCACAACCACTCCTTTCTCCTATGTTTTTGCTTACTTTATTAAAAGAAAGGTTTGTTTGACAACTTTGGTCTTTGGTGAATCTATGCTGATTATTGCTTACAATATTGTTTTCTAGTAATCATGGTCATGTCTATATTTGCTCAGGTAAGTTACATTCCATGGTGGGGATCGAAAGCTGTCATTCACAGTGTATTGACAGCAGAGTGGATCCTGTTGGCAGTGGGCAAATGTCATTCATCGTGATTTAGGTGAATCTGCATTGCTGGATGATGTGACTAACAGTAGATTTACATTGTGGGACATTTTTTCAAATATAAGATTTGTCAAAAACTGTGCACCTTTATCTACTATTTCCTTTTTTTTTTTTTTGTGAATGAGTAGGGGCACTATGCATCAGAAAGGAATTTTTTTCCCCCTTCTTAAGCAAATTGGACAATGTTTCATAGGGGTTTTTTGCTTTCCTCTGGATCAACTGTAGGCATGGGATTTTGTATATGAGGGTTTAATATTCATTTATTTTTTCTATTGGTTGAACCTGACTGTGTAACTATGATCAGCCAGCCAGATCAGAAGACTCTTATCTAATGTCTATGGGCACCTTTAGACTATCAAAAACAAATTCCTTGTGCCCAGATTACTTTATATCTTCTTATGGTTTAAAACAGAAGTTTGGGCTTTAGAAAAAAATATATACTCACCTAGGTGGATGCAGCATCGATCCAATGCTGCATCTGTTTCCTTCCAGCTCTAAGACTGAGAACTGAGCGATCAAAGACCACTGATCGCTCAGTTCCCAGCATTCTGTGAGCAGGGAGTGGGGGACGATCAGTCCCCCCGCTCAGCTGTGGAGGGGAGGGAAGGGAAGCGGCTAGCCCGGGCTCTCAGCAGCTCGATGAGAGGCTGAGCCAGCTGCCGGTCCAGGCTTCTGGGCAGATACCTACCATATGGTAGATGTCAGCTGACAGTGGGCTTCAGTCCACTGTAGGCTGAAAATGGGTCACAGGAGTGTAGAACGAACTGTGATCCATAGAAGTAGTACAGCCAACATAGCTTTGTCTATACTTTTTTTAATCTTTTTTTATTATACAGGATTTATATAGCGCCGACAGTTTACGCAGTGCTTTACAACATTAGGGCAGACAGTACAAGTACAATATAATTCAATACAGGAGGAATTAGAGGGCCCTGCTCATTAGAGCTTACAATCTAGGAGGGAGGGTCCAGTTATACAAAAGGGTAATAGCTGTGGGGGATGAGCTAATGGAGAAAATAGTGCAGTTGTTAGATGGAGGAAAGATAGGCTTCTCTGAAGAGGAAAGTTTTCAGGGATCGCCTAAAAGTGGATAAATTTGGAGACAGTCTGACAGATTGGGGTAGGGAATTCCAGAGGATGGGCAAGGCTCGGGAGAAGTCCTGGAGGCGGATATGGGAGGAGGTGATGAGGGAGCTAGAGAGCAGGAGGTCTTGGGAGGAACGGAGATGGCGATTAGGTTGGTATTTGAGACTAGGTTAGTGATGTAGCTGGGGCAGAGTTGTGTATGGCTTTGTAACTTATTGTTAGTATTTTGAATCTAATTTGTTGGGCGAGTGGTAGCCAATGGAGGGATTGGCAGAGAGGGGTAGCAGACACTGAGCGGTTTGTAAGGTGGATGAGTCTGGCAGCAGCATTCATGATGGACTGAAGGGGGGATAGTCTATTTAAAGGTAAGCCAATGAGGAGTGAGTTGCAGTAGTCAAGGCGAGAGATAACCAGGGAGTGAATCAGGAGCTTTGTGGTTTCATTGGTTGGAAAGGGACGTAGTTTAGAGATGTTGCACAGGTTTAGGTGGCAAGCTTTGGAAAGTAATTGGATGTGGGGCCGAAAGGAGAGTTCAGAGTCCAGGATAACACCTAGCACCCTGACATGTGGGGACGGGTGGATGATTTTGCCATTGCTCTTGACAGAGAAGTCAGGGGAAGAGGAACGTGGGGGAGGAAATATTATAAGCTCGGTTTTGGACAAGTTGAGTTTGAGGAAGTGGTGTGACATCCATACAGATATGTCGGTTAATAAGTTAGTGATGCGTGAGGAGACTGATGGAGTGAGTTGAGGGGTGGAGAGATAGATTTGTGTGTCATCAGCATAGAAATGATATTGAAAGCCGTCAGAGGCTGACCCAGGGAAGAGATGTAGATTGAAAATAAAAGAGGTCCAAGAACAGAACCTTGGGGGACCCCGACAGAGAAGAGGAGTGGAGGAAGTAGAATTGTAAGTGACACTGAAGGTGCGTTGGGATAGGTAGGATGAGAGCCACTGAAGAGCACAGTCACGGAGACCGAGGGAGTAAAGTTTTTTGAGGAGGAGGGGGTGGTCAACCATGTCAAAGGCAGCTGAAAGGTCCAGAACTAGGAGTACAGAATAGTGTCCTTTGGTTTTTGCAGTTAGCAGGTCATTTGTGAGTTTTAAAAGAGCAGTTTCTGTGGAGTGTTGAGGGCGAAATCCAGATTGAAAGGGATCAAGAAGGTTATTCTTAATGAGGTGGTCACTCAGTTGGTTGTAAACCAGGCGTTCAAGGAGTTTAGAGGAAAAGGGGAGCAAGGAGATAGGGCGTAGGTTATTAAGATTGGTAGGGTCCAAGGAGGGCTTTTTAAGTATGGGGGTGACCAGTGCATGTTTTAGAGCATTGGGGAAGATGCCAGAGGTGAGGGAGAGATTGAAGATGTGGGTTAGAGAGTGTAGGATGGGGTCAGAGGGCGACCGTAGCATATGAGAGGGCATAGGGTCCAGGGGACAGGTGGTTAGGTGGGCGATAGAAAGGAGTTTAGCAACTTCGTCTGTAGTAGCAGATTTGAATAGGGGAGTGTCAGTTGTACCTGTTGACATGGGGTCTTAAGTGGGGGAGATACCTGTAGAGTGGAGATCACGGATTGTATCAATCTTGTTTTTGAAGTGACTAGCAATCTCCTGGGCAGTGAGTAAGTCAGTGGGTGGAGGCGGTGGAGGACAAAGTAGAGAGTTGAAGGTAGAGAAGAGTTTACGGGGATTGGATGAGAAGGTGTTAATAAGAGTTGCAAAATAGGTTTGCTTGGCAGTGTGGAGGAAAGAATAGTATATTTGGAGGGCAGATTTGTATTGGTTGAAGTCTTTGAGAGACTTAGTCTTGTGCCACAGACGCTCAAGAGCCGACTACGTTTTTTTGAGAATTTTAGTGTCATCTGTTTGCCAGGGTTGTAGGGGTCGAGGCCTGATTCTGCGTGTAGTAAAGGGAACGAGCTTGTCCAGGGTGAAGGACAGGGATTTATTGTAGATGGACGTGGCTTGGTTGGGGCAGGACAGGGGAGAGATTTTGTCATAGAGGTGGTCAGTAGCAGAATAGAGGAGAGAGGAGTTGAAGTTGCGAAAGTTTCTACGGTTTCTACTTCTCCTTTAATTGAACAGCACATAGATTACAAAGTGGCCATGGCACATTTATAAAGCTTGACAACAATATTGTTTAAAGTGGAAATGCCCTTTAGTGGGTAATTATACCTAATCCGTCAGACTTGCTTATTCAAGTGCCTGTAGAAGTGAGGCTGTCACGTTAGTTGTTGTGTCCACTTTGTTCAGTCATAAAAACAATTACCTCTTTCTGTGTACAGGTTCCTCTTCTTTTAAGCTTATGCTTCCAGTTGTGTGTAGGGTTGACTATGAGGTTACAAGCTTGTGACCTCTGTGCCTGGAGCACATTGACGTCTGCCTCTTGACACTTGCACCTACGCATGAAGTCTTTGTTAATAATGTAAATGGAGCAGATGTGGGTATGTCATCTACTGTCATGTGCTGATGATATTTAAACCGTCTCTCCCATTGCCCTCACCCATGGAGACATTGTGGATCTTTTCCCAGTTACACAGCGCCTCTGTACTCAAATTTCTTAGAACCCTTCGATCTGTCTAATCCCTTTGACCTTAGGGTTAGAAGACCAAAGCTAAGCCTAATCCAGTAAGGCTTTCATCTTATGGAGTACCAATTTCATTTAACATAGCTTTAACTACTCATCACTTCTTTCTTTTAACACATCAGAAGAAAGTGTTGACTTAGTTCAATGCATAATACTAAAATATCTATATATTTCAAGCATGGGTGTAACAAGAACTTACATGGCTGCATACGTTTTAATGCAATCCTGTGTTCTTGAAAATTCACATATTTTATACTTCATACCATTTCTTTACATTGTTCAGGCTTATGAAGAGATTTATTAAAAATGGGCCCATGTTGAGTAACTAAACCAAATGTAATTGCATACCTTCCAACTTTCTGAGAAAATAAATTGGGACAGGGTATAGCACAGATTATGCAGTTACAGGAATCTTTGCTGTGCCCACAGTTGAATAGACCAGAAATAATTAATAAGCAAAATTGATTAGTTAAACCCATATGTACTGTTTTACCATTACTTTTATTTTACACAGGCTTTAAAAATAATATATACAGTAACTGAGAGGCTGTATTAAAAAGATTAGTGTAGTGCAACACTTTTGATAGGTAAATAATGCATGTTTTATAGAGGTCTATACATCAGACCAAAAAGATGGACAATTATGGAGGAATGAGGTACAAATGGATTTGGTTCACGAAGAGGGATAGACCCTCCAAATTAGGGATAGCTAGAGCTATAGTATACAGTATTTTTTCACCTTTTAGCATGGTGAGGTTATATGAGCCCAAATTAACAGTGGCCGATAGAATAACTAAATAACATGTAGGCTTGACATTGTGGTAGAGTCTCTACTGTACACAGTGGAGTAGGTACAGGAAAATGGCTAAGTAAATCAAAGTCAATACATCCCCAAAGATGCCAGTTGAGAAGGCTTATACAAAGTCACCTCATTCGCTGTGAAATGTAAGTTCTTTCACACAAATAGCGTTTCTATTGGCTCTTTTACATCAATTATTTGTTCTCTAAAAGCCAACTTCAGCATTGTTTTTTAAGTTTTAAACAAAGTTTTAAACACATTTTTAAACAAAATCACTAAAAATCTCAAATAAATCTGCAGTTTACATAATAAATACCTGGCGATCCTGTTCTTAATGTCTTTATGCAAGCACTTCTTGTTATAAGGTGGCAACCACAGGGGCTTCCAATGGAGATTACATGTGGCCATTTCAACATATAATACTCAGGCAAGGTTGTAGGCTGGTGCAGGCTATTTTATCCACTGCTGGCGATACTCAACTGCAGCAGCCTTAAAGAGGGGGAGAAGTCCAGGGGAACTTAGTTCCTCTATGGTTTCCTGGGTCACAGGGGGTGGTTAGCTATTAGATTGGATGCTGGCACCTCATGTGACTCTGGCTGCCATCTTGGGTCAGGCAGAATCTATTTATGACCCTGGCTCCTGGGCTTAGCGTGCTTTTCACGTGTGCCTAAAGTAGGGGCAGGTCATCCATCTGTCAAGCACAATGCTTAGCATCTGGGAGAGGTCCCTGAGGAGTAGGGAAAGTGCAGGGACATGCCATCCTATCTGGAAGCTTCCTCACTTGGGTACGGACCGGCAAGACCGAATTTGGCTCCTCGAGACAGATGCCATTAGCACACCTGTGGTCTTCTACTACTCACTTAGCTGTTACATCCTGTGAGTCCTCCTGGTCGAGTTGCCTTCCCGTCTGCCTTGTTCTATATTGCCATACTTCATTACAATATATTTCTGTTTCTCTGCACCTGGACTCTGAGTGTTTTCTTCGCTGCACCTACCCACAAGGTCCTTTGTCACTCTTTGTAGACACGAAGCGGCTGCAAAGCAGCTGCAGGAAGATCTGAAGCACTGAGAAGCAACAAAGGATGAAAAGCAAGTAATGTATTTAAAAATGGCAGTTGTTTCTGATACAGGCAGTCCCCGGGTTACGAACACATTAAGGACTGTAGGTTTGTTCGTAAGTGGAATTTGTGCGCAAGTTGGAACACCGCTTGTAAGTGTAAATTCCGCCTGTGCAGGATGTGGGATGTTCCGGTGGCCGCCTGTGCAGGGATGTGGGATGTTCCGGGCGCTTCTGGGGCTCTTCTGGCCATGCAGTACATGAAGTACTGCAGTGTGGAATGTGGCAAGATAGCTGCTCGGAGGTATCCAGGACCAGCGTGGAGCACAAGCACCCGGGATTGAGGCCGTTCGTAAGTAGGAGTAGTTCGTAAGTTGGGTGTTCGTAAGTCGGGGACTGCCTGTACAGTTTTTTAGCAAATTAAATGTCACACAGACAGGTTTTACATCTACATATAGTTGAATGTGGTGTAAAAGATACCTGTCTCACATCAGCAGACTGCAACCCTAAGTGAATTTGAATCTCACTGCAATTTCAGAGAAACAGCCACCTTTGTTTTTGTTCCAGGAGCTGACAATCGATTCTTAAATCTCGCTGTTAAAAACTGGACCTGCCAAGAGACGTTGGTGTACTACCTCAAAGGGTCTGCACTCAACACCACTTGGATATATCCATCTGTGTTTGTAGGGTTTAAGTTCCACAGGTCCTTCTGTTCAGTAGTCTGCTGGAACATTAGTAAACAACAGTTGGGGCAACAGGCTCATGAGGCAAGGGATGCATGCGTGTGGGGAACCCCAGCCACAACACTCCTTCTTTTTCTCTAAGGCATTATGCTAGTCCTCCAGGTGCGTAAAAATGTAATCCTGTATCAAGCACAGAGTCCAGTTGTAGACTGAGAATTTCCTGCTCTGCCGCTATTTTGCTGCATATGTAACAGGGCTTTGACTCTCTTTTTTAAGGTTCTGCCTACAGACTTTCCTCCTTTGTGCCACTGCTATACGATGGGCTCCTAGACTCCTATTCATGATGGTAGGTGTTGTGTAGTAGGGGAGCGCAACTGCTCTTTAACCCATTTGTGCCCGGCCCAAAATATATTCCCTTGAACCGGCTGCGTCCTCCAGTGTAGGGTTAGAAAGTGCCTGGTGTAGTTCCCCAGTTTGGCCACAAGTTTTTAGTATAGCTAACTATGAGAGGTTTGGGTACTTGGACTGAGCAGGCAGTGTAGTCAATGACCTTGTTCATTGTTTGGACCCTTTCTTCTCCTAACCTCAAGATGTAGATGTCCTCTGGAAGTGGATGGTGCTGGTTGAGGCCGCTATTTGGGTCCATTGCTGGAAGACCTGAAGTAGATATGTGACAGACTACTAAGGGCATTGGTTAGACCATAGGAAAACAGTGTTAAACCCGCGCAACGGAGATAGGTATAGATGTAATTCAGAACTGCTGCCTCCACAAATGCAATTACCACAAAAATGGGAAAAAGCTGTAATGAAGAAAATTTGGGTGTGGGTGTGGCGCTATACTGGTGTTGTGGCAAAGTGCTGTAATACTGTGGTTGTCACCTCTATTTAGATCAGTGTAAGTGTTTCGATAGCTGGAATTCCTAAAAATCTTTATCCCAAAAAAAGGGAAAAAAGGGAATTTCTTAAAAACCAAAAGTGATGATGCTAAAGAATATGTTAAATAAAAGGTATTATGTGATTTTCTTCAGGTAGTAGCTGACCCTTTGCAGCTCACCTTCTGTCATATGGTGCTATACCAGCAAAAAGACATTCATATCATGCAATACTTAAAGTGCTGAAGTAGGTAAGAGGGGAGGGAGGGGGAGGAAAGAGGGAAGGGAAGAAAGGGGGGGGGGGTTATTGGGGTGCGGGGGGGAGGGAAAAGGGGGGAGGGAAGAAGAACGGGGGAGGATGGAAAAAATCCAGTCAATAATAATGTGACTTGTGCTCAAATTAACAAGTATTGTCCAAAAAAACAATATTGTTTCAAGTAGTCAAAAAGCACAGATAACACTGTGCTCAAGAAACTGGTTCCTCTCGATAAAACTATATTGTTTGATGCAATCTTCTTATTCCAGTGCTCCTTGGTGACTGTGCTTTTAATCGTGCTCCTACTGTGCAAACACTCACCGGATACTTTCACCCCTGCGGGGGTATTGCGTGGTCACAGTTTGTGCCACTGTGCAGCAGTTTCTGGCAATCTGGATCATGTTGTATTACCATAAAAAAGAAGGGGTGCCCATAGCGTAAAAACATTTTAAACTTTTTATTCCAAAGGTAAACAGAATGGTACTCACATTGTAAAAGTTCTATACAAGCATGAAAAGATCTGAACTTAAACCATCAAAGAACCCTGTGTTCGATTTGTTAGGAGATGACGCAAGATGTCAGGCCACGCCCTACGCAATTTGTCATTGGACCTCTACGGGAAAAAAGTTTTAAACGTTTTTACGCTATGGGCACCCCTTCTTTTGTATGGTAATACAACATGATCCGGATTGCCAGAAACTGCTGCACAGTGGCACAAACTGTGACCCCGCAATACCCCTGCAGGGGTGAAAGTATCCGGTGAGTGTTTGCACAGTAGGAGCACGATTAAAAGCACAGTCACTAAGGAACACTGGAATAAGAAGATTGCAGCAAACAATATTATTTTATCGAGAGGAACCAGTTTCTTGAGCACAGTATTATCTGTGCTTTTTGACTACTTAACAATATTGTTTTTTTGGACAATACTTGTTAATTTGAGCACAAGTCACATTATTATTGACTGCATTTTTTCCATCCTCCCCCCTTCTCCTTCCCTCCCCCTTCCCCCACCCCCCCCCCCCCGGAACCCAAACAAACCACCCCCTTTCTTCCCTCTTACCTACTTCAGCACTAAGTATTGCACGATATGAATGTCTTTTTGCTGGTATAGCACCATATGACAGAAGGTGAGCTGCAAAGGGTCAACCACTACCTGAAGAAAATCACATAATACCTTTTATTTAACATATTCTTTAGCATCATCACTTTTGGTTTTTAAGAAATTCCCTTTTTTTGGGATAAAGATTTTTAGGAATTCCAGCTATCGAAACACTTATACTGATCTAAATAGAGGTGACAACCACAGTATTACAGCACTTTGCCACAGCACCAGAATAGCGCCACACCCACACCCAAATTTTCTTCATTGGTTAGACCATGTCTGGTTAGGCCTGAGTCTCTCAGGGCGTGCTCATAGAATGGCAGTGGGTATAATTGGAGGTCCTGTTGTGTTTGGAGAGCAATGCTCTCCAAACTGTGGCCCACAGATATGGCCCTTTGCTAGCCCTTATCTGGCTCTTGGGGCACTATTCCTCCCACTGACACCACCGATGGGGCAATATTCCTCCCACTGACACCAATGATGGGACACTACCGATACCAAAAATGGGACATTATTCCTTCCACTGACACCAATGATAGGGCACTATCCTTCCCACTGATACCAACGGTGAGGTTATATTCCTTTCATTAACACCAATGATAGGGTACTATTCTTCCTTCTACTGACCACATGGGCTATGTAATTTATTTACTCCCACTGTTCACCAAGCCAGAGGCATTGTTTATTTCCACTGAATCTGGGACATTTTCTACCCCCCGTGGCCACAATCCAGTCCGCCTAAAGTCTGAAGAAGGACAGTAAACTGGCCCTGTGTTTAGAAAGTTTGGAGACCCCTGTTCTAGAGAACCAGCCTATGTCTGGGCAGGAATAGGTTAAAGGGACTATGTGCTCCTCTACCACATAATTAGCTATACACATGGAGGACATGTAATCCAACACACAGTTTACTGTTACATTACAAAACATGTGACACAGAAGTAACAAGAGATATCAAACATTAAAGTCTTTATACACGGAAGAGCAAAAGTATAACATACTGCAGCTTACCAAGCCTTAGATGTTTTGAATGCATTTGTTTTCTTTTTTTCAGGCTTTTTTTTTTTATTTTCACCTATGATACACACATATAATACACTTGCTGTCCTAGACTAACAATGCTCAGCACGTTAGAAAAATGGAAAATTGTATCAAATACTTACCATAATTTTCCTTTCCTGACACCAATACATGCCAACATACATATGATATAGCTCCTCCCCTATATCCCCCCACAGGACCTGTTTAGCTCTAGAAAAGTCTGACTGAGAGCTACCTCCCCCATTCTCATATAAAGCACAAAGATCAGAGGGAGGGTTTGTATGCTGCCATGTATTGGCGTCAGGAGGGGAAAATTACGGTAAGTATTTGATACAATTTTCCATTTTCCTGATGCCAACATGGCAGCATACATATGATAAATAATGAGCTTTTGAGAGGGAGGGTTTAATGCTGCAAACTAATGCCGAGTACACACTGTCGGACTTTACGGCAAACTTTGCCCGGCGGACTGGATTTGGTCGGACAATTCGATCGTGTGTGGGCTCCAGCGGACTTTGTTTTCTCAAAAGTTGGACGGACTTAGATTTGAAACATGTTTTAAATCTATCCGTCGAACTCGAGTCCGGTCGAAAAGTCTGCTCATCTGTATGCTAGTTCGACGGACAAAAAGCCACGCTAGGGCAGCTATTGGCTATTGGCTATGAACTTCCTTGTTTTCCGGTCATCACGTACGAATTCGACGGACTTTGGTGGATTGTGTGTAGGCAAGTCCGTTCATTTCGAAAGTCCGTCATAAAGTCCATCGAAAAGTCAGGCGGGCAAAGTCTGCCGTAAAGTCCGCTCGTGTGTACGCGGCAATAGTCTTTATTTAACAATAGACATAGAAGCTTGGATAGTTTTCCTCCCAAACTCTACTGTAGGAAGAGCTGCTGAATGCACCCTGTAGTGTTTTAAAACGTATGATGTGATGACCAGCTAGCAGTTTTGCAGACTGTCTCCAGAGACACTCCTGCCTGTGCCACCCAAAAAGAAGACATCGTCCTGGTTAAGTGAGCTCTAACCACCTCCAGAGGATCCTTCCTGGCCGCTCTATATGCCCGGTGAATAGTTTTTACTATCCAGGCCGAGATGGTTCTGGCCGAGGCCTCTTTCCCTTTAAATTTTCCGATAGGTATGATGAAAAGTCTGTCAGAACATCTGAATGTAGGAGTAGCCTGAAAACAGGCTTTGAGGACTTTTGGAATGTCCATCTCGTGTAGATCAGCATCTGATTCCGCTGGGAAGGCTGGAAGCACCCATTCACTGGAGAGATGAAATATCAATGCCACTGTTGGGACAAAGTGATCCAATGGTCTCAGCATAACCCTGTCTGGGAAGAACATGGAAGAAGGTTCGGCTGCCCCCAATTCTTGGGGTTCTGACACCCTTCCTCCGGAAGTTATGGCTATTAGGAAAGCCGTTTTTAAAGGTGATATCCCATAATGAACAGTTTTCTATTGGAGCACAAGGGCGGTTTGCTAGAAAATTGAGGACTACTGTCAGGTCCCATTGAGGGAACCTATTTCTCTTGGGAGGTCATAGTCTAAGTACCACTCTCATGAAGTGCTCCATCAGCAGGTTTGCTGCCCCGTTCTTTTGGGTAAAAGCCGAGATGGCTGAAACTTGCACCTTAAGTGAACTTAGACTGAGCCCCAATACAATCCTGATTGCAGGAAAGACAGGATTTGAGATAAATTTGAGTCACTAGGGTCAAACGGACGTCCAGCTGCAAAGCTTGTGAACCTATTCCATATTCTGGAGTAGATGGCATTGGTTGACCCCTTTCTGGAACTCTGTAAAGTTCCAATAACCTCCGGAGAGCATCCTAACTCTTGTTACCCCTGCCTTTCAATCTCCAGGCTGCTAAGGCCAGTTGTGATGGTTGCAGATGTAGGCTTCTTGCGACTGGAGATGAGGAGTCACCAGCAGAGTGATCGGTGGGCACATGCTGAGATCTATTGCCAGAGAGAACCATGGTCTGCGAGGCCAGTGAGGTAATACTGTGATGACTGTCAAATTCCCTGTCAACAATCTCCTCAGGCATTTCAGGATTAACAAAATTGGAGGGAAGGCATAGGCCAGTTGTGCAACCCAAGGATGGGTCAAGGCGTCCATCCCCTCCGCTAATGGATGAGAGGGGCGTTAGAGGAACCGGCTCACCTTGCAGTTGGTTGATGAGGCAAAAAAATCCAGTTGTGGACACCCCCACTCGTGGATGATCTGTTTGAACACTTCAGGGTGAAGGAACTATTCGTTGGGATCCGTGAATTGTTTGGATAGGCGATCCGCTTCCAAGTTCTGACAGCCTGGAAGAGATATGGCCCTCGTGTGCCTTGGCTGTGTGTCCCGCCTTGTTGCTGTATATAGGACACTGCTGCCCTGTTGTCCAGACGGAGCAGGACTGGGTGACCCTGTATGTGAGGCAGCAAGGTTGCCAACGCCATGAATGCTGTTCAAAGTTCCAGAATATTGGAAACTAGGCCCTGAGTGGGAAATTCCCTTCTGCCCTGGATCTTGAGTTGTTCGCAGGTGGTGCCCTACCCTACTGCGCTGGCATCTGTGTTAACAATGATCCATGGCTGCTTACAGCAATTCTGCTGAGAGAGAGGGAGAGAGGGAGAGAGGAAGAGAGGGAGAGAGAGAGAGAGAGAGAGAGAGAGAGAGAGAGAGAGAGAGAGAGAGAGACCTCCCCAGCCTCTGTTCTAATCAAAAAAGGGCTAGTACAATTAGGAGGGGCGGAGCTATATCATATGTATGCTGACATGCTGGAGTCAGGAAAAAGCAAATAAGATAGCCTTCCTGTGCATGTCCTTAGCGCTCCCTGTGTGACATCACACCTCTAACATGGGGTGGATGCTAAACAATATTGCTGGCAATCTTCAAAGGTTCTGTGTGTGGGGGAACTATGAAGGGAAAATCCACAATAATCACTTGACCTCTGGAAGATTTACCCCTCTTCATGACCAGGCCATTTTTTGTGATACGGCACTGTGTTACTTTAGCTGACAATTGTATGGTTATGCAACGCTGTACCCAAATAAAATGTATGTATTTTTTTCCCACAAATAGAGCTTTCTTTTGGTGGTATTTGATCACTACTGCATTTTTATTTATTTTTTATTTTTTTTTGGGCTATAAACCCAATTTTGAAAAAAAAAACCACAAAAAAAAACTAAATTTTTTACTTTTTACTATAAAACATATCTAATAAAAAATGTAAAAAATCAAATTTCTTTATAAATTTAGACCAATGTGTATTCTGCTACATATTTTTGGTAAAAAAATCCCAATAAGCGTATATTGATTGGTTTATGCAAAAGTTATAGCGTCTGCAAGCTATGGGATATATACTGGAATTTTTATTTATTTATTTATTTATTTATTTTGTGACAATACTAGTAATGGCGGAGATCAGCAACTTATAGCGGGACTGTGATATTGCGGTGGACATTCTGACACGTTTGACGCTTTGTGGGAACCAGTGACACTAATACAGTGATCAGTGCTAAAAATGTACTGTCACTGTACTAATAACACTGGCTGGGAAGGGGTTAAACATCCAGGGCGATCAAAGGGTTAAATGTGTGCCTAGCCAGTGTTTTTGTGTACTTTGTGTGGTGCTTTTACTAAGAGATGTGATTGCAGGGAAAGAAAATCTATCTGTCAGGACAGAGCTCTGCCTTGTTTACATAGGCAGAGCTCAGTCCAGCCTCTCTCCTCGATGATCAGCGGGTGCTGGTAGACATCTATTGACTAAGCACAGCAGAGTGGCGCACACACGCCCCTTGCCCGGAAGTGCAGAATCATGTACTGTATATATACCTCATTCTGCACAGAATGGATGCCCTGTAGCAGTAAATCTGCTATAGGGCGGTCATTAAGTGGATAATAACAACACACAACTAAAACATAATAGTAAACAAAAAATACAAAATTAGATATAGTAGTAAACAATTAATACAAAAAACCTACT
Source organism: Aquarana catesbeiana (assembly GCF_042186555.1). NCBI lineage: Eukaryota > Metazoa > Chordata > Amphibia > Anura > Ranidae > Aquarana > Aquarana catesbeiana. The sequence goes on along the minus strand of NC_133331.1, from coordinate 272,722,532 downwards.
AGAGCAAGCAAACAGAAAACAACTCCAGCCATGACACATATATTCAAAAAGTATATAAATATTCCAAAATGGCAACTGAAGTCAACAGAAGTAAACATCGTCAGATGTCAAATTTCCCTTACTGACGCATCCCTGGGGTGGCATGTTTTGATATCAGATGTACTGTACATGTCCCTGTAGCAGCTTCCCAGGAGGACACTACTTCAGTAAACCAGAGAACTGGCAATGTACGGATTTTGAATCTAAGATTGCCACCTGCCTTGGTTGTTAAAAATTGAATGGAAAAAAAGATAGAAAAAGATAGAAAAGGTGGTATAGGAGGAGACCACAAAAACTGCCTATGCAGGTATGCGGTGCCTATAGATAAAAACAAAGCTGTGCAGCTCTGACTAAAGTTAAAGGGGTTGTAAACCCTCGTGTTTTTTCACCTTAATGCATCCTATGCATTAGGGTGAAAAAACTTCTGTCAGTCACAGCCCCCCAGCCCCCCCGTTTTACTTACCTGAGCCCTGGAATTTCCAGTGGCACTTGATTGGATAGATTGTTAGCAGCGCAGCCATTTGCTCCCGCTGCTGTCAATCAAATCCAATGACAAGGGCATCGGGGGGCTTCTCCTAGGGGGTTATCTGATGTGGGGAGGAGCCGCAAGACCCACCGGGGGACCCCAGAAATCAAGGATGGGGGCCACTCTGTGCAAAGTGAGCTACACAGTGGAGGTAAGTATTATATGTTTGTTAAGCCTGACTGGAATACTCCCAGGACATGCTGGGACATTGCTAAGAGAGGCCTAACCCTTACTGATCACCTTCACCATCACAGGAATTAGCTCTTTCCCTAATTCAAACTCCTTCACATTCTCTTTCTCTACCCAAATGCAATAGATCTGAGCTTGGCATTTGATTTCTCATTCCTGTATAGCACTACCCCTGTAGGAGCTGCTGTTGTTACTGGGTCTTCTGTCTGTTCTCAGTCCCTGGCTGGAGCCTCACTCTTACTGACACCACTAAAATCACCTCGGCTGGGAACTCCCAGCAGTCACACAGGGATGACACACACAGGTTGATGTAAGATAAACAGTCTGTATTGGCAAACCAAAGTAGAAAAGCAGCACAGTAAATCAAATAGTTCAGCATTAATACATGAGAAATATGAGTGGTAACTGATACGCATAATGCAGAAACCCAGGTACCCCTAAGAGTTAATTCAGTGTGTACTGCACTACTAAGCATAAACAGTAGCCCTCCGCTGGAGAGATTGTGCCTCAAGTGACTGAGACGGGTTAACAAAATAATGAGTCTGACTACATCACTTAAGCATTCTCTGGCCAAAGGGACTAGGCTTGGGCTGGAGAATTTGACACAGTTCCACGGGTTTCGAAATCTGGACAGTTCTGAATGTAAGCTTCAGCCGGCTCAGGTGGGGCATTTTAACGTTGGCACGCATAAACTGTTGTATTATGTGAAACTAAAAGTTCAGGGACATATAGTTGACAGGTTATCCTTGCCAGCCATTTTAGTAGCGGCAGGGCGATATAGGTGCATGAAGTTGGGCATACACTGTGAACAGGGGATTTGAAGGAGTTTAATTCAGGTTTTTGCACAGCACTTGCAGTGTGGAAAGTGGAGTATAGAAGTTACAAGTACAAAGTTAGCAGTATGGGATGATAACAACAGTGGAAACTGACTTTGGCCTTGGGGTCTCCTGCTGATAGTGGAAAAAAGGGAGCAATAGAGTATTCTGTTTCATTTTTAGAGGGACTGGACATATATAGGGAAAATATACCTCTGAGTCTGATTTGCAAAGGGGAGTCACTAGTTGCTTAAAGCTGTTATATGGGTCCAAGACCCTCTCACCTGGTTCTGTAGCAGCAGTCTCTAGATGCTGGGATGATCTCTCTCTTTATGTTGGGGCCCCTTTAGTTGATAATGCAGCAGCAGTCCAAGCCAGGTGCAGCCAGGTGCAGCTCTGGACAGTGATTGCACCACCTTAGATCCTCTCAGCAGCTCAGCATTCAGCTTAACAGTACATCCTTAGAGCCCTGGCTTCTTCCCAGGCTTTTTGTTTTATCCTCCTCATTCCTCCCCCTTTTTCTGTTCATTATGAGGCTTATAGTTGTGCCCCCAACTTAACTGTATGCAGGATCCTTCTTTGAGACTACGATCCCCAGAATGTTCTGGGCACCCATATTAGTGCTATGGCCAAAACAAAACAGCAATTGCTGCAGTCTTGTGGAAAAATAAAGTACTGCATTTCCAATAACAATTCCCAGTGTTACACCTGTTATGGTGGAGGTAAGCAGTAAGGACTAGACCTCTCTTAGCAATGTTCTAGCAATGTCCTGGGAGTATTTCAGTCAGGCTTCAGGGGGTACGTAAATGGCCTAACCTAAAGAAAGGGCATTATTCAAACTTAGTCAAAGCTGCACAGTTTGTATTTATCTACAGACTTCCCTTATCTGCATAGGCAGCTTTTTGGTAAAGGTGAACTTATCCTTTAAACAGACTCCAGGGGAGAACATTTACTGTATTCTTGTTCAGGTCACCAGGCTTCAGTGCCCTATGCCTACAGGACAGGAGCACTGAACATTTACCTCAGAGCAAGCTCTTGGTCGAAACACTGGTGTATTGTGAATTTTTCCCATCTAACTCCCATCCTCTTAGCACCTTCAAACCCAAATTTCAGCCCCAGGCTATTACCATTGTAGTGCGACCCTTAGCTAGGGCTGCTGATTTAATGTCCCAGGTTCTTTTCCCACTAGTGCAGCAGCCAGGCAAACAGCAACCTCACACTCTGATTCAGGAAACACAGTCCATAAGGGTTGCCTTTTTATAAGCTTTATTGTAGCATTAACTTGGATGGGTACAGGGAGCTGTGCGATACTCCACGTTACTTAGCGAACAATGAGGACTCTTTTCTTTGTAATAGCTTTACTTAACAGTCCCTTAAGCAGTGGGACATTAAGTGAAAAGCACTAGGGCACCAATAGCAATGACCCTGTGAGGGCCTTGTACAGAGTGCAGCAGGAATGATAAAAGCAAACGGTCACTGAAATTCTTCCCCTGTGGGTCAAAGTGTCCTACCAGCTTGGAATGTTACTCTGATTCCAGCAGACAAGCTCCCCCTGTGAACCCCCAAATCAGGTCTTTAGTGGCACCCCTCTTTAGTCTCTGCAAGTGTTTCTGGCTGAGCAGACTCTCTCAGCAATTGCTGGGATCTTGATGAGCAGACTGGACCTTCAGCAATACAACCAGCAAAGCAGACAGCCAGCCCTCCCTGCCTGGGATCTTCTCCTCCTGGACAAGATCATACTGTAGGCCTCCGAGTTCCAGTTTATTTATGCACTCCACAACCATCATCTAGACACACCTCTCCAGGGATTGGCTGGGGCTGCATAAATGTTCAGGCTGCCTATCTGACTCTTCCATCCACTATATTTTGGAAAGCTCCAGAAAAAGGGGAAAATGGCCAGATTAGCAGCATGCAGAACCCAGAGCAGCCTAAAGCAAACAATTCTGGTCTGCTGATTACAGACAATTCGAAAAACTAAATTTGCCTTACCAAAAAAAAAACAAAAAAAAAAACACGCAGCCTAGCAGGAGGGTGCTTCATTATCATGGGACAGGATCCTGCATCATAGAGAACTGACCAGTGGGTAAAGAAGACATACAGTATCTCACAAAATTGAGTACACCTCTCACATTTTTGTAAATATTTTATTATATCTTTTCATGTGACAACACTGAAGAAATGACACTTTGCTACAATGTAAAGTATTAAGTGTACAGCTTGTATAACAGTGTAAATTTGCTGCCCCCTCAAAATAACTCAACACGCAGCCATTAATGTCTAAACCGCTGGCAACAAAAGTGAGTACACCCCTAAGTGAAAATGTCCAAATTGGGTAAAAATCAGCCATTTTCACTCCCCGGTGTCATGTGACTCGTTAGTAGGGATGAGCCAAACACCCCCCGGTTTGGTTCACATCAGAACAATCGAACACCGTTAAAGTCTATGGGACACGAATGTGAATAATCAAAAGTGCTCATTTTAAAGGCTTATATGCAAGTTATTGTCATAAAAAGTGTTTGGGGACCTGGGTCCTGCCCCAAGGGACATGTATCAATGCAAAAAGAAGTTTTAAAAACGGCCGTTTTTTCGGGAGCAGTGATTTTAATAATGCTTAAAGTGAAACAATAAAAGTGTAATATTCCTTAAAATTTCATACCTGGGGGGTCTCTATAGTATGCCTGTAAAGGGACGCATGTTTCCCGTGTTTAGAACAGTCTGACAGCAAAATGACATTTCAAAGGAAAAAAGTCATTTAAAACTACTCGCGGCTATTAATGAATTGTCGGTCCGACAATACACATAAAAGTTTATTGATGAAAACGGCATGGGATTTCCCCACAGGGGAACCCCAAACCAAAAGAAAAAAAAATGTGTGGGAGTTCCCCTAAATTCCATACCAGGCCCTTCAGGTCTGGTATGGCTATTAAGGGGAACCCCGCGCCAATTTTTTTTTAAAAAATGGCGTGGGGGTCCCCCAAAAATCCATACCAGACCCTTATCCGAGCATGCAACCTGGCAGGCCGCAGGAAAAGAGGGGGGACGAGAGAGCGCCCCCCCTCCTGAATCGTACCAGGCCACATGCCCTCAACATTGGGAGGGTGCTTTGAGGTAGCCCTCCAAAGCACCTTGTCCCCATGTTGATAGGGAGAAGGGCCTCATCCCCACAACCCTTGCCTGGTGGTTGTGGGGGTCTGCGGGCGGGGGGCTTATCGGAATCTGGAAGGCCCCTTTAACAAGGGGACTCCCAGATCCCAGCCCCCTCTGTGTGAATTGGTAATGGGGTACAAATGTACCCCTACCATTTCACAAAAAAAGTGTCAAAAAGGTTAAAAAACACAAGAGACGGTTTTTGACAAGTCCTTTATTAATTTAATTTCTTCTTCTTTCGGCTTCTTCTTCCATCTTCTTTCTTCTGGTGTTCCTTCGATGTTCTTCTTCTTCCTCTATCTTCTTCTTCATCTTCTTCTTCTCTATCTTCTTCTTCCTCCTCTCTTCTCATCCCGCATCTTCCTCCAGGCTTCTTCTCCGCTCCGTCCGCACGATCCGCCTCAGTGGGAGTCTTCAGCTGTGTGACGCTTCGCTTCTTCTGACACTACTTATATAATGGAGGGCGGGGCCACCCGGTGACCTCACCCTCCTCTGACGCATGGGGAATTCACGGGACTTCCCTGAGGCTTTCCCTATGTTGTCAGAGGGGGCGGGGTCACCTGTTTACGTAACCGGGTGACCCCGCCCCCCTCTGACAACACAGGGAAAGCCATAGGGAAGTCCCTGTGAAGTCCCTGTGCGTAAGAGGAGGGCGGGGTCACCTCCATTATATAAGAAGTGTCAGAAGAAGCGAAGCGTCACACGGCTGAAGACTCCCACTGAAGCGGATCGTGCGGACAGAGTGGAGAAGAAGCCTGGAGGAAGATGCGGGACGAGAAGAGTGGAGGATGAAGAAGATGGAGAAGAAGAAGATGAAGAAGAAGATGAAGGAAGAAGAAGAACACCAGAAGAAAGAAGATGGAAGCCAAAAGAAGAAGAAATTAATAAAGGACTTGTCAAAAATCGTCTCTTGTGTTTTTTAACCTTTCTGACACTTTTTTTGTGAAATGGTAGGGGGTACCCCATTACCAATTCATACAGGGGGGGCCAGGATCTGGGGGATCCTTTGTTAAAGGGGCCTTGTGGGGATGAGGCCCTTCTCCCCATCAACATGGGGACAAGGTGCTTTGGGGGGCTACCTCAAAGCACCCTCCCAATGTTGAGGGCATGTGGCCTGGTATGGTTCAGAAGGGGGGGTGCTCTCTCATCCCCCCTCTTTTCCTGCATCCTGCCAGGATGCGTGCTCGGATAAGGGTCTGGTATGGATTTTTGGGGGGACCCCACACCATTTTTTTTTAAATTTTGGCACGGGGTTCCCCTTAATATTCATACCAGACCTGAAGGGCCTGGTATGAAATTTAGGGGGACCCCCACGCATTTTCTTTTCTTTTGGTTCGGGGTTCCCCTTTGGGGAAATGCCATGCCGTTTTTATCAATAAACTTTTATGTGACCGATAATTCATTATAGCCGCGAGTAGTTTTAAATGACTTTTTTTCCTTTGAAATGTCATTTTGCTGTCAGACTGTTCTAAGAACGGGAAACATGCACCCCTTTACAGGCATACTATAGACACCTCCAGGTACAAAATTTAAAGGAATATTACACTTTTATTGTTTCACTTTAAGCATTATTAAAATCACTGCTCCCGAAAAAAACGGACGTTTTTAAAACTTCTGTTTGCATTGATACATGTCCCCTGGGGCAGGACCCAGGTCCCCAAACACTTTTTATGACAATACCATGCATATAAGCCTTTAAAATTAGCACTTTTGATTTCTCCCATAGACTGTTAAAGGGTGTTCCGTGGCTTTCGAATTTGCCGCAAACACCCGAAATTGTTCGCTGTTCGGCGAACTGGCGAACAGCCGATGTTCGATTCCAGCTCATGTTTGACTCGAACTCGAAGCTCATCCCTACTCGTTGGTGTTACAAGGTCTCAGGTGTGAATAGGGAGCAGGTATGTTAAATTTGGTGTTATCGTTCTCTCATACTGGTCACTGGAAGTTCAACCATGTAACTATGGCACCACATTGCAAAGAACTCTCTGAGGATCTGAAAAAAAGAATTGTTGTTCTACATAAAGATGGCCTAGGCTATAAGAAGATTTCCAAGACCCTGAAACTGAGCTGCAGCATGGTGGCCAAGACCATAAAGCGGTTTACCAGGACAGGTTTCACTCAGAACAGACCTCGCCATGGTCAACCATAGGAGTTGAGTGCACAAGCTCAAGGTCATATCCAGAGGCTGTCTTTGGGAAATAGAGCTATGAGTACTGCCAGCATTGCTCAAGAGGTTGAAGGGGTGGGGGGTCAGCCTGTCAGTGCTCAGACCATATGCCGCACACTGCATCAAATTGGTCTAAATGGCTGTCGTCCCAGAAGGAAGCCTCTTCTAAAGATGATACGCAAGAAGGCCCGCAAACAGTTTGCTGAAGACAAGCAGACTAAGGACATGGATTACTAGAACCATGTCCTGTGGTCTGATGATACCAAGATAAACTTATTTGTTTCAGATGGTGTCAAGCGTGTGTGGCGGCAACCAGGTGAGGAGTACAAAGACAAGTGTCTTGCCTACAGTCAAGCATGGTGGTGGGAGTGTCATGGTCTGGGGCTGCATGAGTGCTGCTGGCACTGGGGAGCTACAGTTCATTGAGGGAACCATGAATGCCAACATGTACTGTGACATACTGAACACAGCATGATCCCCTCCCTTCGGCGACTGGGCTGCAGGACAGTATTACAACATGTTAATGACCCCAAACACACCTCCAAGATGACCACTGCCTTGCTAAAGAAGTTGAGGGTAAAGGTAATGGACTGGCCAAGCATGTTTACAGACCTAAACCCTATTGAGCATCTGTGGGGCATCCTTAAATGGAAGGTGGAGGAGCGCAAGGTCTCTAACATCCACCAGCTCTGTGATGTCGTCATGGAGGAGTGGAAGTGGACTACAGTAGTCAAAACCTGTGAAGCTCTGGTGAACTCCATGCCCAAGAGGGTTAAGGCAGTGCTGGAAAATAATGGTGGTCACACAAAATATTGACACTTTGGGCCCAATTTGGACATTTTCACTTAAAAATGATGCACAATAATCTGCTTTAGATTGTTTTTCCATATAACTAAAGCAGAAAAAGTAAAAAAAAAATGAAAAAAATGAAGAATGGCGGTCGTTGCAATACTATTAATACATTTTTTAGTTAAAAAATAAGACAACAGTAAATTTAGCCCAATTTTTTTTTATATTGTGAAAGATAATGTTACGCCGAGTAAATTGATAGCCAACATGTCACGCTTCAAAATTACGCCCGCTCGTGGAATGGCGACAAACTTTTAAAAATCTCCATAGGCGACATTTAAAAAATTCTACAGGTTGCATGTTTAGACTTACAGAGGAGGTCTAGGGCTAGAATTATTGCTCTCACTCTACCGATAGTGGCGATACCTCACATGTGTAGTTTGAACAGCGTTTTCATATGCAGGCGCTGCTCATGTATGCGTTCACTTCTGCATGTGAGCTCGGCGGGACGGGGCGCGTTTAAAATGTTTTCATTTTTTTTCTTATTTATTTTACCTTTTATTTAATTTTTTTTTACACTGTTCTTTTAAAAAAATATGTCACTTTTATGTAATGTAAACATCCCTTGTAATAGAAAAAAAGCATGACAGGACATCTTAAATATGAGATCATGAGGTCATATTTACACTAAAATGCAATAAAAAAATAAGAATAAAATTTATGTCATTTGAAGAAAAAAAAAATGTCCCTTTAAGAGCTAAGGGTGGTACATTTTTTAAGTGTAGCTGCAGCCAAAAAAATGAATTTTAAAGCTTTTTGGATAACATAGGGAAGGGTTAACAGTAAAGTTTGATTTTCTGTCTGTGCCCCTGTTCAGAAGATTTCACCTCCACTTTCTGTCCCAATGACAATCGGATTTTGAAAATTTTGGATTGTTGTGGAAACAAGCCTTGGTGATAAAGCATCAGTGGAGGTACCTTTTTCTTATAATAACACTTACAGGAGTGATTTTCCCTTCCTGGGGGTAGATTTCCACTCACTTCCTGTTGTCTCCCTCCATTTGTAAGTAGGAGTCATTTTTTTGTTTGTAACTAGGGGACAGCCTGTATCTTGTTACTTAGCATACTTTTTAACAATACATGTACAGTATCTCACAAAAGTGAGTACACACCTCACATTTTTGTAATTTTTTTATTATACCTTTTCATGTGACAACACTGAAAAAATGACACTTTGCTACAATGTACATGTTAGTATTCATGGTTCCCTCAATGAACTGTAGCTCTCCAGTGCCGGCAGCACTCATGCAGCCCCAGACCATGACACTCCCACCACCATGCTTGACTGTAGGCAAGACACACTTGTCTTTTGTACTCCTCACCTGGTTACCACCACACACGCTTGACATCATCTGAACCAAACAAGTTTCTCTTGGTCTCATCAGATCACAGGACGTGGTTCCAGTAATCCATGTCCTTAGTCATCATCTTTAGAAGAGGCTTCTTTCTGGAATGACAGCCATGCAGACCAATTTGATGCAGTGTCAGGCTGACCTCCCACCCCTTCAACCTTTGCAGCAATGCTGGCAGCACTCATACGTCTATTTCCCAAAGACAACCTCTGGATATGATGCTGAGCACGTGCACTCAACTCCTTTGGTCGACCATGGCGAGGCCTGTTCTGAGTGGAACCCATCCTTTTAAACCGCTGTATGGTCTTGGTCACCGTGCTGCAGCTCAGTTTCAGGGTCTTGGCAATCTTCCTATAGCCTAGGCCATCTTTATGTAGAGCAACAATTCTTTTTATCAGATCCTCAGAGAGTTCTTTGCCCTGAGGTGCCATGTTGAACTTCCAGTGATCAGTATGCAAGTGAGTGAGAGCGATAACACTAAATTTAACACACCTGCTTCCCATTCACACCTGAGACCTTGTAACATTAAAGAGTCACATGACACCGGGGGGGGGGGGGATGGCTAATTGGGCTCAATTTGGACATTTTCACTTAGGGGTGTACTCACTTTTGTTGCCGGCGGTTTAGACATTAATGTCTGTATGTTGAGTTATTTTGAGGGGACAGCAAATTTACACTGTTATACAAGCTGTACACTCACTACATTACATTGTAGCAAAGTGTCATTTCTTCAGTGTTGTCACATGAAAAGATATAATAAAATATTTACAAAAATGTGAGGGGTGTACTCACTTTTGTGAGATATTGTATATTTATATGCATTTCAATATTTAAAATGACAAGTGTCTAGTGCAATATCTTCAAAATAGCCATTCCTTTATTCTGTCAATGTCCTGCATGCTGTATGGTTGCTTTATCCTGAAGAGTGTGATATCATGCCAACATGATCATTAATGGAAAAATATAGGGGGTTCTGTTTAATCTTTTTATAATGGTTTTATTCATGTCTCTAATTATTTTAAAAATAGGGTGTATTCCGGTGACCGGACTTGCCTACACACGATCACACCAAAGTCCGACGGATTCGTACGTGATGACGTACACCGGACTAAAATAAGGAGGTTGATAGCCAGTAGCCAATAGCTGCCCTAGCGTCGGTTTTTGTCCGTCGGACTAGCATACAGACGAGTGGATTTCTGGGTCCGGCGGAGTTACGACGTAAAGATTTGAAGCATGTTCCAAATCTAAAGTCCGTCAGATTTGCGACTGGATTGCGCTGAAGGTCCGGTGAAGCCCACACACAATCGGATTGTTTGCCGGATTTGGTCCGTCGGCGTCCGTCAGACAAGTAGGTTAATTGGCTTCTTCCAAAATTGTCCCTAGTATATGAATGTTAGGGACCTTGGATTGTGGGCTCCTTGAGGGTAGGGACCGATGTGAGTGTGTGATATATGTGTGGAGCGCTGCGTAAAAATTGACACAGCGCTATATGGGTACCTTAAATAAAAAAAAATAGGGATAATTCTAGACACGCACCCACACTCACTCAGGTTGAACTCGATAGACTGGTGTCTTTATTCAACCTTACTAACTATGTACCAAGGCCGGTCAAAAAGTCTGATCGTGTGTACGCGGCATTAAGGTGGCCATAGATGGATGGAAATTCGTCTGGTTCAGCAGGGACCATTTTGATCCATCTATGAGCAGACTGGTTGGTTAGACATTCTCACCTTTGTTAGGAGAAAGAGGCAGTCACTCCCAGATAAATGAGAAATCGAATTTCCCTGCTATTTAGGTCTAACAATATCGGGGTTGGGAATTTGCAGGTAGCAGCTGGTTTGCTTGAAGCCCAAAACCTGCTAATTGCAACAGGTAGATATGAAACATTTACTTATTAAATGTCAGATTGCAGATTTACCTAATTAAAACACACTTTAAAAATATATTTTTTAATACTGAGCATACGTAATAAAATCAAAGCAATGTATTTAAGAAATAATATAGATATACTGAATGGATTTTTTGGCATTTTTCTGAAGAAAATGAAAGCTTTTAGTAAAATATAATGTTCACTAAGAAATATGAATGATTTCCATTTTGGATGTACTTGCCTGGATGAAATGTTCCATAAATATTTGGGACTGTAACAGGAAATGAAGCATGTCTGTGACAATGTTCTGCTTCTGTGGACTCCAAATAATTCAATGAGCCAGTAGCAGAAATGCAGTTCATGCGTACAGTCAATCACTCCCGCCTGCAGTGTTGAGCTGTTGTAGATGAATTTGTGAATGTAGGATTTGCTCCAGCCACATGGAACTGCAAAACAGAAGATTGGTTTACCCACCTTGGAGTCTGTAATCTATAAGGACCCCCAAATCTTTTTCCATCTTCAGGTCCCCTAGAGGTTCTCCATCTAGTGTGCAACTTGTAAACAGATTTTTAGCTCCCATTACTTAACATTACTTTACATTTTTCTATATTAAACCCCACATAGATGCCCACTTCTCTATTTTATTGAGGTTTTTTTTTTGTAACTTTGCTGTATCCTGTTGTGAATTTATTGCCCTGCTTAGTTTTGTATTATCAGCAAGCACCAAGATTAAACTATTTATTCCAACCTCTATATCATTTATTACCAAGTTAAACAGAATTAGTTCCAGGACAGAGCCCTGGGGTACCCCGTTCACAACTCCAGACCATTCCATATGCCATTAACCAACACCTTCTGGACATACTCCTGCAACCAATTTTCTGTCCAGGTATATACAATATCATCAATGTCAAAAGACTTCAATTTGTAAATTAAGTTTATGAGATACTGTATTAAATGCTTTAGCCAAAAACTGATACAGTACTTCCACAGGCCTTCCTTTATACAAATTTCAGTTTACCTCCTCATAGAATTTTAATAGGTTGGTCTGGCAAGAACGGTTCTTCATCCATGCTGGTCACTACTAATAATACTATTCTCATCTGCAAATTCTTAGAAAATAGGATCAATAGTGTAACCAACATCTAGGTCAGCCCTCAAATTTTCCACTCGCCTACTCGCATTTTGCGAGTGGAAAATGATTGCTGGCGAGTGTGGGGCTTAGGGCTACCTCTGAATGGGGGGGGGTGAGCACTGCCGGCAGGCAGGGTAGAAATGGAGCCGTTCTCTCAGCCAGGGGAAAAGAGAGGAGAGGAAAAGGCAAGCCGGCCGGATTATTAGAGAGCGGGGATTGCCCGCTGTAACAGCTTTCATTTGCATTGCCCGGTGTTCCCAGAGCTCACCATCACATAGTCCCACCTCCTTGCCCAGTGCCTTTGATAGACAGAACACCAGTCCAATACTGGGACGTGTGACGTCATAAAAGGTGCTGGGTCAGGAGGCAGGACTGTGTGACGGTGAGCTCCGGGAACACCAGGCAATTCAAATGAAAGCTGTTAAAGTGGGCAATCCCAACTCTCTGATGATCTGGCTGGCTCGCCTCTTCCTCTGCACAGGTGAGGCTGCAATAATGGTCACTGGTCACGCTGCATTGATGGGCACTGGTTATGCTGCGTTGTCTGGCATAGGTCACGATGTATTGATGGGCACAGGTCAAGCTGCATTAATGGGCACAGGTCACAGTGCACTGATGGGCACTGGTTATGCTTCTTTGATGGGCACAGGTCAGGCTGCATTGATGGGCACTGGTTATGCTGCATTGATGGGCACTGGTTATGCTGCATTGATGGGCACTGGTTATGCTGCATTGATGGGCACTGGTTATGCTGCATTGATGGGCACATGTCAGGCTGCATTGATGGGCACATGTCAGGCTGCATTGATGGGCACATGTCAGGCTGCATTGATGGGCACTGGTCAGGCTGTATTGATGGGCACTCGTGAGGCTGCACTGATGGGCATTGGTGAGGCTGCACTGATGGGCACTGATAAAGTTGTTGTTAATATATATTTTTGTAACTTAATTCTGCATAAAACATTTGTCATTTCATTAAATTATGAGATCATTTATGAGGGCGTGTTTAGGGGCGGGATTAGGGGTGGGGCATGGTGGGGTTTGGGTGGGATGATCTGGCTGGCTCGCCTCTTCCTCTGCACAGGTGAGGCTGCAATAATGGTCACTGGTCACGCTGCATTGATGGGCACTGGTTATGCTGCGTTGTCTGGCATAGGTCACGATGTATTGATGGGCACAGGTCAAGCTGCATTAATGGCCACAGGTCACAGTGCACTGATGGGCACTGGTTATGCTTCTTTGATGGGCACAGGTCAGGCTGCATTGATGGGCACTGGTTATGCTGCATTGATGGGCACAGGTCATGCTGCATTGATGGGCACAGGTCATGCTGCATTGATGGGCACAGGTCATGCTGCATTGATGGGCACAGGTCATGCTGCATTGATGGGCACAGGTCAGGCTGCATTGATGGGCACAGGTCAGGCTGCATTGATGGGCACAGGTCAGGCTGCATTGATGGGCACAGGTCATGCTGCATTGATGGGCACAGATCATGCTGCATTGATGGGCACAGGTCAGGCTGCATTGATGGGCACAGGTCAGGCTGCATTGATGGGCACAGGTCAGGCTGCATTGATGGGCACAGGTCAGGCTGCATTGATGGGCACAGGTCAGGCTGCATTGATGGGCACAGGTCAGGCTGCATTGATGGGCACTGGTAAGGTTGCATTGATGGGCACTGGTGAGGTTGCATTGATGGGCACTCGTGAGGCTGCACTGATGGGCACTGATAAAGTTGTTGTTAATATATATTTTTGTAACTTAATTCTGCATAAAACATTTGTCATTTCATTAAATTATGAGATCATTTATGAGGGCGTGTTTAGGGGCGGGATTAGGGGTGGGGCATGGTGGGGTTTGGGTGGGGCAACTGGTGGCGAGTAACCCCCTAAGGCCTGGCTAGTAGCTCAGGACTTGAAATTTTGAGCCCTGATCTAGGTTATTAAAGATGCAAGCATTCGGGACTTAGGTCCCCTACCCCTACAACCTATTATATAATGCCAGAGGAAGGGGCCCGACGCCCCAAAAGCTTGCATCTTTAACATGTTCAGCTCTCAGCTAACATTTTTTTTTTGTCATTTCTGCTATGGGCCTATTGATTTGGCAATAACTTCATCATTACTCAGGATTATAAAGTAATACATATAAGATTACTTTTAGGGGACAAACAAACTTTTAGAGATATTGTCAAAAATTATTTTATTTTTTATGCAATTCGTAGACAAAAAAGAAAATAAACTAAAAAAAACATTTTTTTTCTAGTTTGATCAGAGTTAGTTTACAAAAATATTATTACATTTTATTCTATTGTCCTGTACACACGGTCGGATTTTCCGATGGAAAAAGTGCGATCGGATTGTGTTGTCGGAAATTCCGATCGTGTGTGGGCTCCATCGGACTTTTTCCGTCGGATTTTCCGACACACAAAGTTTGAGAGCAGGATATAAAATTTTCCGACAACAAAATCCGATCGTTTAAATTCCGATCGTGTGTACACAAATCCGACGCACAAAGTGCCACGCCTGCTCAGAATAAATTAAGAGACGAAAGCTATTGGCTACTGCCCCGTTTATAGTCCCGACGTACGTGTTTTACGTCACCGCGTTCAGAACGATCGGATTTTCCGACAACTTTGTGCGACCGTGTGTATGCAAGAAAAGTTTGGCCCAAAATCCGTCTGAAAAAATAATGGATTTTGTTGTCGGAATGTCCGATCAATGTCCGATAGTGTGTACGGGGCATTTCAGTAGTCCTATTTAAAATAACATTAATTATAAATCTGGTACAAATCATTGCAAAATTATATACTTCAGAGATGCCTGTTCCGCTTCAAACTAACAGACTGTACATTTACTTTCCTTGTCAGCTCATTCCCCACAGTTATTATCTTTTGTATCACTTGACCCTTTCTTTTAGATTGTAAGCTCTAACGTGCTAAGCCCTCTGATTCCTCTTGTATTGAACTGTATTGTACCTGTACTGTCTCCCTTCATTTTCTAAAGCACTGTTCAAACTGTTGGCGCTAAAAAAATTATAATAATTTATCCCTTTCATGCCTAAGCCTATTTCTGACATTTGTTGCTTACAAGTTAAAAGCCGCATTTTTTGCTTGAAAATTACTTAGAACCCCCAATCATTATATATATATTTTTAGCAGAGACCCTAGAGAATGAAATGGCGATCGTTGCAATATTTTATGTCACACGGTATTTGCGCAGTGGTCTTTCAAACGCAATTTTTGGGGAAAGAATATCCTTTCATGAATTAAAAAAAAAAAACCCCAGTAATATTACCCCAATTTTTTTGTATAATGTGAAAGAGGATGTTACTCCGAGCAAATATATACCAAACCATGCTTTGAAATTGCGCACACTTGTGGAATGGCGACAAACTATGGTACCTAAAAATCTCCAAAGGCGACACTTTAAAAAAAATGTAACGATCCTAGCGATACCTCACATGTGTAATTTGAACATCGTTTACATATGCGGGCGCGACCTACACATGTGTTTTATTTGCTGCGTGAGCATGCGGGGACGGGGATGGGGGCGCTTAAAAAAAAATTTTTTTTTCTTATTTATTTTTGACCCTAAATCTCTCCTTTGCACTTAAAAGTATTCAGATCGACAAAAACTGCGATTCTGAATACTGTAATTTTTTTAAATCAGCGCCATTGGCAGCCGAGTAAACCGGAAGTGACGTTGTGATGGATATTCCGTGTTTCTACATAGGAGACTAGATCAAAGCCGTTTCCGCCTTTGTTCCAGTCTCAGCCTAGCCGGCGGAAGTGTCGGATCATGGATCGGGTCTCCCGTTCGACAGGAGGACCGGGAAGAGAGGGGGGAGGGGGGGATGTCCCTTCCTGCTCCTTTAGGATAACAGCCAAGCGGCTTTTAGCAAAGATGGCAAGGATGTTTTTATTACAAATTGTGTGAGCAGTTCCTCTTTAAGGTTGCCTTAACTGACATCATATGCAAATTTAAGTTGATCTGCAAATGAATGAACCAGAGTAGATACAAAGTAATATGACTTTGTACCTGTCTACCTCTTGTCTGAACAGGAGCAGCTATTACAGTATCTCACAGAAGTGAGTACACCCCTCACATTTTTGTAAATATTTTATTATATCTTTTCATGTGACAACACTGAAGAAATGACACTTTGCTACAATGTAAAGTAGTGAGTGTACAGCTTGTATAACGGTGAAAATTTGCTGTCCCCTCAAAATAAATCAACACACAGCCATTAATGTCTAAACCGCTGGCAACAAAAGAGAGTACACCCCTAAGTGAAAATGTCCAAATTGGGCCCAATTAGCCATTTTCCCTCCCCAGTGTCACATAGTAGGTGAGGTTGAAAAAAGACACAAATCCATCAAGTCCAACCTATGTGTGTGATTATATGTCAGTATTACATTGTATATCCCTGTATGTTGTTGTCGTTCAGGTGCTTATCTAATAGTTTTTTGAAACTATTGAT
Organism: Aquarana catesbeiana; assembly: GCF_042186555.1. NCBI lineage: Eukaryota > Metazoa > Chordata > Amphibia > Anura > Ranidae > Aquarana > Aquarana catesbeiana. The sequence goes on along the minus strand of NC_133331.1, from coordinate 272,705,962 downwards.
GCCCCTCACTGATACCACCGCCTGTGGAAGGAAATTCCACATCCTTGCTGCTCTTACAGTAAAGAACCCTCTACGCAGTTTAAGGTTAAACCTCTTTTCTTCAAATTTTTATGAGTGGCCACGTGTCTTTAAAAAGTTTTATCCCTATTGTGGGTTTACCAGTATTTTATTTGTAAATTGAAATCATATCCCCTCTCAAGCATCTCTTCTCCAGAGAGAATAAGTTCAGTGCTCGCAACCTTTCCTCATAACTAATATCCTCCAGACCTTTTATTAGCTTTGTTGCCCTTCTTTGTACTCGCTCCATTTCCAGTACATCCTTCCTGATGACTGGTGCCCAGAACTGGACAGCATACTCCAGGTGAGGCCGGACCAGAGTCTTGTAGAGCGGGAGAATTACCGCTTTATCTCTGGAGTTAATCCCCTTTTAATGCATCCTAATATTCTGTTTCCTTTGTTAGCAGCAGTTTGACATTGCATGACATTGCTGAGCCTGTCATCTACTAGGACCCCCAGGTTCTTTCCCATCCTAGATTCCCCCAGAGGTTCACCCCCTAGTGAGTAGATTGCATTCATATTTGTGCCACCCAAATGCATTATTTTAAATTCTTCTACATTAAACCTCATTTGCCATGTAGTTGCCCACCCCATTCATTTGTTCAGATCTTCTGTTAAGGTTTCCACATCCTGCAGAGATGTTATTGCCCTGGTTAGCTTAGTTTAGCTTAGCTTAGCTTCGTCCGCAAATAAAGAGACTGAACTTTTTACCCCATCCTCCAGGTTGTTTATGAACAAATTAAACAGGATTGGTCCCAGCACAGAACCCTGGGGAACCCCACTACCCACCCCTGACCATTCTGAGTACTCCCCATTTATCACCACCCTCTGAACACGCCCTTGTAGCCAGTTTTCAATCCATGTACTCACCTTATGGTCCATGCCAACGGACCTTACTTTGTAGAGTAAACGTTTATAAGGAACTGTGTAAAATGCTTTTGCAAAATCCAGACACACCACATCTACGATCCTTCCTTTATCTAGATGGCAGCTCACTTCCTCATAGAAGGTTAATAGATTGGTTTGGCAAGAACGATTCTTCATGAATCCATGATTACTGCTAATGATACAGTTTTCATTACTAAAATCTTGTATGTAGTCCCTTATCATCCCCTCCAAGAGCTTGCATACTATTGATGTTATGCTAACTGGTCTGTAATTCACAGGGATGTAATTTGGCCCTTTTTTAAATATTGGTGCTACATTGGCTTTTCTCCAATCAGCTTCCAGTAGACTGTCAGTAAAAATTAGCAACAATGGTCTGGCAATTTTTTGACTGAGTTCTATAAGTACCCTCGGGTACAAGCCATCTGGTCCCAGGGATTTATTAATGTTAAGTTTCCCAAGTCTATTTCTAATTCTATCCTCTGTTAGCCATGAGGGTGCTTCCTGTGACGTGTCATGAGGACAAACACTGCAGTTTTGGTTACTGAAGCCCCCCGATTCCCTTGTGAAGACTGAGAGCCCTTTCACACTCACAGCGCCCGGGCGTGGGCAGTAAAGCGCCGCTATTTTTAGCGGCGCTTTACGGTCATTTTAGCAGTGCTTTTCAGCCACTAGCGGGGTGCTTTTAACCCCTGCTAGCAGTCGAAAAAGGGTTAAAGGCACCGATTTGCCGCTTCTTCAGTGGTGCTGCCCGTTGATTTCAATGGGCAGGGGCGCTTTAGGAGCGGTGTATACACTGCTCCTAAAGCGCTGCAAAGATGCTCTTTGACTTTTTTTACATCCTACCAGAGCACCGCTCCAGTGTGAAAGCCCTCGGGCTTTCACATTGGAGTGACAGGAGAGGCACTTTACAGGCGCTATTTTTAGCGCTATAGTGCCTATAAAGCGCCTCAGTGTGAAAGGGGTCTGAGGAGAAAAATAAATTCAATACCTTCGCCATCTCCCCATCCTTTGTAACCAGATGTCCTTCCTCATTCTTTATGGGGCCATCTTTTTTACTGTTTATATACTGTTTATATTTACTTACTTATATATTGGGATTTTTTTTTTTGCTCTCCTCCGCTATGCAACCTTACATATCTTGTTGCATTCTTTGTAAAGTCTGAATGCTGATGATGATGATCCCTCAGCCTTGTATTTTTTGAAGGCATTCTTCTTTGCTTTTATATGCATTTTTACATTGGAGTTAAGCCATCTAACACTTTTGTTTGCTCTTTTAAATTTATTTCCCAATGGGATGCACTGGCTAATGCCCTTATTTAATATGCTCTTAAAGCAAACCCATCTCTTCTCAGTGTTCTTGGTTTCTAAGATTTTATCCCAATTTATATCTTTTAGCATGATTCATAGTTTAGGGAAGTTGGCTCTTTTGAAATTCAGTGTCTTTGTGTTCCCCTTGTGTTTCCTATTTGTGTGATTTATACTGAAGCCAATTGACCTGTGATCGCTGTTTCCTAAATTACCCTGTATTTCCACATCCGTGATCAGGTCTGTATTGTTGGTAATCGGTAGATCTAGTAACGCCTTGTTTCTAGTTTATGCGTCTACCATCTGACCCATGAAATTGTCCTGCAAGACATTTAGGAACCGGCGAGCCTGTGTCCCAAGATGTACTCAAAGAAAAGGATTTTACAGATAAGTATGATGAAAAAAACTATTTTCTTTTTCATACATCATGGGATACAGAATCAGGCTTATATTCATTACCTGCTGGGACATCCCAGAGCAATAGCCTTGAGGGGAGGGAGACACCCTGCCAAACAATAGCCATCAAAACTTAAACAGAAGCCCGCAGTACACTGCGCTGAAAGCCGAATCCTTGGCTGCTCGAACATCCACTTGATAACATTTTGTGAACGTATGCACTGAAGACCAGGTAGCAGCCTTACAAATCTGAGCCACAGATACCCGATGGTGAAAAGCCCAGGAGGTTCCTACACCCCTGGTAGAATAAGCTCTCACCCTAAAGGGAGGAGCTTTATGTTTCAGACCATAGGCCTGAATGACCAATTGACGGACCCAATTGGCAATGGAAGCTTTGGAAGCTGCCGGTCCCTTCTTGGGTCCTTTTGGTAAAACAAAAAAAAGAGTCTGATCCTCGAATCTCCGCAGATCTAGACAAATAAATCTTGACTGCCTGGACAACGTCCAAAGAATGCAGTCGTCTCTCTTCCGCTAAACAAAGCTGAGGGAAAAAGGAGGCAAAATAATGTCCTGATTTAAATGGAAGGATCAAGTATGGTTTCCCTGCATGAAAGGGCCGCCAACTCCGACACCATTCTAGCCAAGGTGATAGCCATCAGGAAGGCTAGCTTGTGTGACAGCAAGTCTACTGGAATTTCTTTAATAGGTTTGAATGGTTGTTTCTGTAACACAGACAGCACCAAGTTCAAGTACCAATGACACATAGGTGACCTAATGGGGGGGGAAGCAAACAAGTTGCCCCTTGCGTAAAGGTTCAGATCAGTGAATGGGAGGCTAAAGGCCTTTGGAAGAATACTGATAAGGCCAAAACTTGTCCTCTGATTGTACTCAAAGCCAATTTGATTTCCACAGTTGACTGTAGAAAAGAGAGAATTCTCCCAATCACATATTTCCGAGGATGTCATTTTCTGGCTTCACACCAAGCAATATAAGTTTTCCAGACCTTATGATAAATCTTCTTAGTGACAGCTTTTCTAGCATTCCCTAGAGTAGACACCACTGGTCCCGAGATGCCGCGGTCCTTTAACACCCTGGCTTCAATAGCCATGCTGTCAAATTTAGAAACTGTAAATTGGGGTGGAATATAGGACCTTGAGACAGTAGATCGGGGCGACGTGGAAGCTTCTATGGCCCATCTATTGTCAGTCTCACACTCTCCGGGAACCAGGGCCTTCTGGGCCAGGCTGGTGCCACCAGAATGACTGGAACCGCCTCTCTCCGAATCCTGCGCAACAAATGTGGAAGGAGAGGGATCTGAGGGAAAGCATAAACCAGGGAGTACTGGCTCCATGTAACTATCAGAGCATCTGCTTCAATTGCCACAGGATCTCTTGTTCGAGACACAAACTGCTGTAGCTTGTTGTTGAACCTGGATGCCAGTAGGTCGACCTCTGGCCATCCCCAACATTGGCAAATTTCCTGGAACACCTCTGGGTGTAGGGACCATTGCCCCGGGCAGATCTGCTGGCGGCTGAGATAATCTGCCTTCCAGTTCTCTACTCCCAGGATATGGACTGCCGATAAAATTGGCACATGTCCCTCTGCCCGGGGCTATTATGTAGTTCACCTCCTTCAGAGCTGGAGGACTCCTGGTACTGCCTTGGTGGTTTATATAGGCCACTGCCGTGGCACTGTCAGACTGAACCCTGATGGGGCAGTCCTGAAGCTCCACCGCCCAGGACCGTAGGGCCAGACGTACTGCCCGTAATTCTAGGATGTTGATGGGCAGGGTCTGCTCTGTCCCTGACCTTTTCCCCTGAGCTGTGAGTCCGTCTAGGGACCCCAGCCTGAGAGACTGGCATCTGTAGTCGGTACTCTCCAAGTTACCGGGAGAAAGGATCTTCCCTTTTGCAGATTCTGATCCTGCAACCACCAGTTTAGGCTTAAGCATGCCTGAGGAGATAAGCACGTTGGATAATCCAGGGCTTTGCTTCCTCTGTTCCAAGCCAACAAGATTTCTTGTTGTAAAGGCCTGGAATAGAACTGGGCATAAGGCACTGCCTCGAAGGAGCATAACATCCTCCCTAGACAACTCATACAGAGCCGAATGGAGGGTTGTCTGGTGCCCCTTATCTGATGCACCTGATCCTTCAGGGCACAGATCCTTTTGGGTGGCAAGAATACTCTTGCTTGGACCATGTTTAGGATCAGACCTAAATACTTTAGACTTTAAGCTGGTCTCAAGGCTGACTTTTCGGTATTTATGATCCAGCCTAAGCTTTTCAAATACCGCACTGTGTATCTTATGCTCTGTTCTAGAGCCTGTACTGAGTGATATCTGAGCAGGAGGTCGTCCAGATACCCGAGTACCAGAATCCCTAGGGCCCTTAAAAGACACAGTACTGGTGATAGAACCTTTGTGAACACCCGGGGAGCTGTAGCAATCCCGAAGGGTAGAGCCACAAACTGAAAATTACGTTCCTTTACTGCAAAACGTAGGAACCTCTGAGGCTGAAAGATAGGTACGTGTAAATACACGTCTTTTATATCGATGGAGGCTAGAAAGTCTCCCCTCTGGAGTGAGGTTACTACTGAGCGGACAGACTCCATCCGAAAGGACTGTATCAATAGATACCTGTTCAGTGACCTTAGGTCCAAAATAGGCCTTGTGTCCCTGTTTGGTTTCTGAACCGTAAACAAGTTTGAGTAAAACCCTGTGCCCCTTTCGAATACAGGAAATTCCTAAAAATTAGGAACAGTGGTCTGGCAATTACTTGACTGAGTTCTATAAGTACCCTCGGGTGCAAGCCATCTGGTCTCAGGGATTTATTAATGTTAAGTTTCCCAAGTCTATTTCTAATTCTATCCTCTGTTAGCCATGAGGGTGCTTCCTGTGATGTGTCATGAGGACAAACACTGCAGTTTTGGTTACTGAAGCCCCCCAATTCCCTTGTGAAGACTGAAAGCCCTTTCACATTCACAGCGCCTGGGCGTCGGCAGTAAAGCGCCGCTTTATGGTCATTTTAGCAGTACTTTTCAGCCACTAGCGGGGTGCTTTTAACCCCGCTAGCAGCCGAAAAAGGGTTAAAGGTGCCAATTTGCCGCCTCTTCGGTGACGCTGCCCATTGATTTTAATGGGCAGGGGCGCTTTATTAGCGGTGTATACACTGCTCCTAAAGCGCTGCAAAGATTCTGCTTGCAGGTCTTTTTGACATCCTACCAGAGCACCGCTCCAGTGTGAAAGCCCTCGGGCTTTCACATTGGAGTGACAGGAGAGGCGCTTTACAGGCGCTATTTTTAGCGCTATAGTGCCTGTAAAGCGCCACAGTGTGAAAGGGGTCTGAGGAGAAGAATAAATTCAATACCTTCGCCATCTCCCCATCCTTCGTAACCAGATATCCTTCCTTATTCTTTATGGGGCCATCTTTTTTACTGTTTATATTTACTTACTTATATACTGGGATTTTTTTTTGCTCTCCTCCACTATGCACCCTTACATATCTTGTTGCATTCTTTGTAAAGTCTGAATGCTGATGATGATCCCTCAGCCTTGTATTTTTTGAAGGCATTCTCCTTTGCTTTTATATGCATTTTTACATTGGAGTTAAGCCATCTAACACTTTTGTTTGCTCTTTTAAATTTATTTCCCAATGGGATGCACTGGCTAATGCCCTTATTTAATATGCTCTTAAAGCAAACCCATCTCTTCTCAGTGTTCTTGGTTTCTAAGATTTTATCCCAATTTATATCTTTTAGCATGATTCGTAGTTTAGGGAAGTTGGCTCTTTTGAAATTCAGTGTCTTTGTGTTCCCCTTGTGTTTCCTATTTGTGTGATTTATACTGAAGCCAATTGACCTGTGATCGCTGTTTCCTAAATTGGCCTGTATTTCCACATCCGTGATCAGGTCTGTATTGTTGGTAATCGGTAGATCTAGTAACGCCTTGTTTCTAGTTGATGCATCTACCATCTGACCCATGAAATTGTCCTGCAAGACATTTAGGAACCGGCGAGCCTGTGTCCCATTAAGTACTCAAAGAAAAGGATTTTACAGGTAAGTATGAAAAAAACAAACTATTTTCTTTTTCATACATCATGGGATACAGAATCAGGCTTATATTCATTACCTGCTGGGACATCCCAGAGCAATAGCCTTGAGGGGAGGGAGACACCCTGCCAAACAATAACCATCAAAACTTAAACAGAAAGCCGAATCCTTGGCTGTTCGAACATCCACTTGATAACATTTTGTGAACGTATGCACTGAAGACCAGGTAGCAGCCTTACAAATCTGAGCCACAGATACCTGATGGTAAAAAGCCCAGGAGGTTCCTACACCCCTGCTAGAATGAGCTCTCACCCTAAAGGGAGGAGCTTTATGTTTCAGACTGTAGGCCTGAATGGCCAATTGACAGACCCAATTGGCAATGGAAGCTTTGGAAGCTGCCGGTCCCTTCTTGGGTCCTTTTGGTAAAACAAAAAAAAGAGTCTGATCCTCGAATCTGCGCAGATCTAGACAGATCTAGACAAATAAACCTTGACTGTCTGGACAACGTCCAAAGAATGCAGTCGTCTCTCTTCCGCTAAACGAAGCTGAGAGAAAAAAGAAGGCAAAATAATGTCCTGATTTAAGTGGAAGGCCAACACCACTTTTGGCAAAAAGGATGGAACAGGTCGCAACACGACTCTGTCATGGTAAAGGATCAAGTACGGTTTCCCTGCATGAAAGGGCCGCCAAGGCGGAGTAAAACCCTGTGGCCCTTTCAAATACAGGAACCTCTACAATCACTCCTTGATGCACTAGATAATGTAGCGGGTGAAGCAAAGTTTCTTTTTGGAGGATCCGAGGGAACGCTGGATCTTGGAAACCTCTGAGGGGGAACCACCCACAACTCGCTTGTAACCGTGAGATATAACTGAGGTGACCCACTCGTCCTGAATTGTTGTTTTCCAAATGTCCGCAAAGTGCAGCAGCCTTCCCCCCACCCGATGTAATGGGGCGTCCCTTCAAAAGGAGGGCTTGGTGATGGGTTTAGAAGAATTTTGGACCCAGGACCTTTTCTGGCCCTGGCCTTGTGGCTTGCCCCTGGCCCTAGCGCCCTGTTGGCGGCGGAACCGGCCTGACGCTGAGGCATTTGAGGAAGCAATCCCTGGGTTTTTAAACAAGGGACGTCTGGTGCTTTTTTTCACAGGAAGTAGAGAACTATTCCCTCCGGAAATCTTTTGGACATATTTGTCCAAGTGATCACCAAATAAACGTTCCCCATAAAACGGGACACCTGCCAATAACTTTTTTACAAGGAAGCTCGGCTGACTAGTTCTTAAGCCTAAAAGTCTGCGCATATGTACAGACAAGAGAGCCAGATGAGAAGCCTGCTGTATTGAATCCTTTAAAGCATCAACAGCAAAACACAGCGCTCAAGGAATATCTGTCTTACTTTCAGGCAGATCATCCTCCTGGTTCGGCCTATCAGGCCGTTTTACCTGATCCTTTATGGACTGGCAAATACCAATTGCTGCAACAGCTGGCTGAATAGCTGAACTGGCCAAAAAAAAGGAAGCCTTTAATAATAACTCCAATTTCTGGTCAGCAGGGTCTTTCAAGCCCTGTGCGTTATCTACCGGTCAAGATAAGTTCTTGTTTAAAGAAGACACTGCTGTATCTACGGCTGGCGTGCTCCATTTTTTAATGAACTTTTCATCCATGGGATATAAAAGAGAAAACCGGTTAGGAGGAACAAAAGTCCTGTCAGGATGTACACCGCCTGTTCCAACAGGGGGTGAAGAGGGAAAGTCTGTGAGACCTGAAGAAGCCTCAGAGATCCCAAAGAGGACCAGGGGGGCTCAGTCACCTCTGCAAGAGGCAACTTAAAGGCAGAACGAACATTTCACTCAGAGTCAGGATCAAAAGCCTCTGCGACTGAGAGGCAGACATCGACTGGATATCTTCTTGTCCAGATTGCTCAGAAGCAGACTCATCTGCCGGGCACTCCACCGAATCCTGAGCTTTAAGCTGCTCCCCGTCCTCAACCCATTCCTGCTTCAGACTACGAGACTCCGGGGAGGGGGATCTGTCATGCTTCCTGCCACCCTGTCGAATGGCGGCAATCATTCCAGCAATCCTTTGCTCTAACCCAGCTAGGGCTGAGGACAGTTCATCCTTAGTGATAAAGGGTGAGGCAGCAGCGTTGACTGTAGGCACAATACCAGATAGGCGCAGTGGCTCAGATTGCCTGGAAGCCTCTGGTCCTTTAAGGGATACAACTCTAGGGATATGACTAGGTTAATCACGAACTACTGAGGACATAGGTGTGCTCTTCCCTGTGGTGTTAGTCCTACTCCTCTTTTTTGGAGACATTTAATAGCCACAAACAAAGAGTACTTGGGTGTAGTATTAAAACACCTCAGAAGGGAGACTCTTTATTAGGGCTCACCAAGCCCCTATGCAACAATCCTGCTAAGCACCTTAAGCCTGCCAAGCAACACCTAGTGGCTCACGTGACCCGGGTAAGGAAAAATGAACCACTGCAAGTGTCTGTTCAGAGCCTGCTCTGTGTCCCATAAATGCCTTCTGGAAGCACCATATGCTTGGCCTACACAGCTTAAAATAAGCTTGGTGTGCGCCGGATCGTTCTGTATGTGCGTGCACACACATGTGTGCAGTCCCGGTGAGCGAGCGTGACTGTATTCGCGTACGACTCGAATCTTCGTGCACCCAGATAAAGGCTACGGCGCATGTGCAGTGAAGCCACGTGCACCATGGCCGCCGAACAAAATGCTGAGACCAGCGGCGCTCTTGCGAGCGCACGTGCTCCATGGTGAACCAAGGCAAAATGGCGCACCGTCATGCGCCATAATACAGGTAAAAAACAGCCAGACACAAGCAAAAAAGGTACACTTTGCAAACACCCACAGCTAGCCCAAAACTCCCCCGTATGGTCACCGCACACAGGTGTCCGGCTTTTAGCTAGCTTGACTGATTGTTACAATCACTGGGACACCCCACAATAATAAAAATAAAGGGGTTTCACTAACCCGTCCAGGCGCAGGGCCACTTAGAAACTAAGGGCCCAATCTTCACCCTTCACTGCGGGTTCCTGTCACTTGGACCTTGAAGGACTGGGTACTCTTTTCACGTTTAGGTTCCACTCTCTTGGACCTTTACAGCACCCTGTAGGAAATGCCTTAGCACTGTATTGTCCAGGATTTCCACTCCACAGGGTCCATCGTCCAGAGGCCACATTACAGGCAAAACCTCGCACATTGAGTCTTATTTCTGAGGCTTGGGTACCATTTATCTAAGCATAAAAGCCTGTGTCAAATGGATCCAATTGGTCAATCCCTTGATTAATTTTGGAACCATTTGTGGGACTAGAGACCTGGAGCTCAGAGAGCTCAAACAAACCGTGCCATCCACCTTGCAGACACTGAAAAAACTAAAAAACTGAAGTACTTACTGTATGGGAGGGGTTATATAGGGGATCACTTCCCGTCTGAAGACCTTTGGTCTACCATTCACCTGATGATGAAGTATAACCCAGCAGGTAATGAATGTTAGCCTGACTCTGTGTCCCATGATGTATGAAAAAGAAAGTTTGTTTGTAAATAAAAGAAAAGAAAAAAAAAACAGTGCAATGCACTGGTATCAGTGAATGGTGGACCTCACCACACCACACACGTTGCAACGCAGCGGCTAATGTGAATGGACCCTTAAGCTCCTGTGTTGAGAGGCTTTTACTTCAAGATGGCTTTCCATACCTATGTAAGTCTATTGGAATGCAATATCTGCATGAAGCACAGGTAAATGCAGGTCAGAAGGAGGTGTCAGATGTCAGAACAAATGCCAGTGCTAAGTGATAACAAATGTGCTTCCAGTGGTGGAAGTGCTCATATTCACCTGCTAAAAACCCCTAAATGACATCACATTGGACCAGCAGATAAGGTTGGACTAAAGCCATATTTGTGGATTATTTGACATGCAATGCTGACCTGACCACACAGGTACCACTCTTGGCTGTCAGTGTCACTTATCCCGGGGATGAGGACCTGTCCAACTAATGTTCCATTGGCCATTTGATGGTGGTTATGTGACATTCACAAACCAGTTCCATAGTCAAAAAGTTAGGACTTAATCAGGCCAAAAATGGCATCATACGAACTGAAAGATCTTTAACTTGTGTATGTTTAATTACACTACATTTTGCTAAATAAAACAGGATTAACAGGCATAAATATGTTCCTATAGAGAAAAACATAAGACAAATCAGCAGGTTGCAATTAATCATGAGCAAAAAAAGTATACTTTCCAGCTTTACTTCTCATCCAGAAGACTACAAAAGCCTGGTATTTTCATTACACAAATACCGGAGCTCTCAAGATTTAACCCTATCAATTCCAGGACAACAGGTAAGATTCATTAGCGCTCAAAGTATGACTCACAAGGAAACAATCCCGTAATCACTTTATAAATCTCTTTAAAGTCATCAAGCAGGAAGGAAAGGATCTAAATGCCCTCTTCAGAGTTGTTAGTGAGAATATAAAGAAAAAGAACCCTCTGCCATACTTAGGGGCTTCCCTCCTCTCTTCTCCATGCTTTTGACACAGAGAGCCCTGGGAGGAAGTTACATTACATATTGTAACTTCCTCCCAAGGATGCCGTGGAGGAGGGTAGGCGGAGCATTAGGCTGCTAAGGCCTGCTGCCAGTGCCACACTTACTAGTATTGGCGGGCACTAGTTGCATTAAGTGCAGTGGCCGATTTGTCCAAACATCAGGCCAGTCACCAGCTGGTATTATCATACCGGCATTAGTGCAGCCGCTTTGGGGGTGCCAGATTGATTTGCCTCCTAGACTCTGCCCCCCAGCCCAGTCTGCCCCATAAGACTGGCGCTACACTAAAAGTGTAGTGCAAGCCATCAGGGGCTCTTTTCGTGTGGGAGCCAGGAGGAGGCTGTTTTTTTGTGTGGGGGGGTGGCTCTTTTGCCACCCTAGGCCTGGGCCTTGTCAGCCTAGGCCAAGATACAGCATACAGCGTTGGGACTTTACATAAGTGACTAAAAAATTAAAGCTTCCAGCTAACACATTTTGAAAAGTTACAGCAGATTTTTTTTTCTTTTGGTATAAAGGTTTTAACCAAATGAATAAAAGCTGACCTCTGTCAGTGTTAAATCATTTGCATCAACCCCCTAACTTTCACTTTTTCTTTACAGCTTGGTCTCCTAAAGGAAGTGTAGCACCCTCAACCTAGGTAGGTTCTAGAGGTGAGGTTTATTTGATGAGTGCAGGTAAATTTAAGCAGGCATAGCTAGAAGGCTTGTTTCGATCTGTGTGGGCTGGGAGTGGCTCAGTGTAGGCTGGTGACTGGTGACAGATAGCATCACTTCTTGGTTACATAGTTACATAGTTACATAGTAATTGAGGTTGAAAAAAGACACAAGTCCATCAAGTCCAACCTATGTGTGTGATTATATGTCAGTATTACATTGTATATCCCTGTATGTTGTGGTCATTCAGGTGCTTATCTAATAGTTTCTTGAAACTATCGATGCTCCCCGCTGAGACCACAGCCTGTGGAAGGGAATTCCACATCCTTGCCGCTCTTACAGTAAAGAACCCTCTACGTAGTTTAAGGTTAAACCTCTTTTCTTCTAATTTTAATGAGTGGCCTCGTATCTTGTTAAACTCTCTTATGCGAAAAAGTTTTATTCCTATTGTGGGGTCACCAGTATGGTATTTGTATATTGAAATCATATCCCCTCTCAAGCGTCTCTTAGCCAGAGAGAATAAGTTCAGTGCTCGCAACCTTTCCTCATAACTAATATCCTCCAGACCCTTTGCCTCCCTCTTGCTTCTAGAGGATTCTAGAAGAGAGGAGGGGAAGAGAGGTGAAGCTGTCTAAGGTGTCTCAGGGAGCCCTGACCAATCCCCGACTAGGATTGGCAGGGGGCAGGTCTCATTTATATACCCAGGGTCATCCCAGCTGGGGGGTTGTTGTGGGTGGAGGAATTGAGGCTGTTGGGGCCTTTGAGGCAGCTCCCCAGTCGAGGGGGGGGCCTTGGGCCTGGGGCTTGGTTGCAGGAAGAATCCATTCAAAAACACATGAAGGATCTGGACAGGAGGCACAGAGAGGAGTCAAGGAGGACAGCGGGAGCTAGTACTGCCGGGCAAGTCTTCAGGAGGGATCCACCAGTGTGTGTGAGGCCAGGATGGCCAGTGAGTGGCAGGCACAGTCAGGAGAACTGGGGAGGCATGCCTGAGAGGACTGGAAGTGTGCGGTCTGAGATGGGTGCAGAGCCAGAGGTAAGGACTGTAATGTCATGGGCAGTGGAATCGGGCAGCTGCAGCCAGGAGGGCTGGCAGGGCCTGAAGAGGGATTACTGGGAGCAGTAGTCCACCATAGGACAGCTAGCACTAAAGATTTTTTCTTCTATTTTTGCTACACCAAAAAGGACCCACGGTCCCTGCCTACAAATGGCAACTTCTAAGGCCTGACTGAGTCAGAGTTGGGCCTAACCATGTGCTTAGCTGTACCCAGGCCCGTCGCAACAGGACAGGCAAAACAAGCAATTGCTTGGGGCCCCGAGCTGGCCTGGGGCCCCAGCCGCACCGCCGCTTCCTAAAGGCTGCAGCCTGTAGCGTGGCCGAGCCTCTTACTTCCTCCTGCAGTCCGCACGGTACAGGACTCAGGAGATTCAGTTTTCTGTTCCCGGCTGGACTGACAAGAAGTGCACACACTGAGTGCTCACTTCCTTTCAGTTCGGCGGGCCGGGAACAGAAAACTAAATCCCCTGCCGTGCGGTACGCGGTAGGGTGGGGGGTTAAAAAGAACACAGGAGGAGTAGTAAGGGGGGCTTTGCGTGCGTGCCTGTGTGCGGGGGGGTTGGGGGGGCCTCCATGCCCATTTTGCTTGGGGCCCCCAAATTCCTGGCTGTACCTGGAAACAAGTGTTGTGCAGGAGAGAGAGAGAGAGTGATAGTCTGCAAGCAAGTGTTGTGCAGAAGGAGTTTGGGGAAGTGACGTAGTTCTGTCCCAAATTGACTTTTCTGAAATTCTACTGGGCATCCCATATATTCACATGCAAGTTCAAATCCCTCAATAAAAATACAAAAGCAAGTACATTGACAGTTCATTGTCTCCAAGGTAATTGGGAAGTGAATGCCGGGCTGGGCAGGGTGACAGGTGGACCACAACTTTTAGCAGCCCCTACAGGTAAATAAGCTAGGTAAGGGGGGACTCAGAAAAGCAAAGACTGCTTTATTACTACTAGTGACAGACTGTATCATATATGTTGATGTTAATATTTTTTATTTTGCCTTTTGTACCACTTTAAACATTTTTATTTAAATTATAACAATACTTCTATATACAGACAAGAATTGCACATAATATATAATCTGTTTATATGAAGGTTTTTCAGAAATACTGTTGCAATTTTATCACAATGAGTGGTTCTCAGCATGGCTTCCTGTGACTTTATATTGTTGATTGATATGGTTTTATATATATATATATATATATATATATATATATATATATATACAGTACTGTGCAGAAGTTTTAGGCAGAAGCGAATATGTAAAGTAAGAATGCTTTCAAAGTATCTGCCTGTATTTCTCAGCATTGAGGGTACTATTGATCGAGCAATGTTGAAGGTCGTAGATGTAGTGGTCAGCCAAGGATACTTAATGCAGCAAAGACACATGCTTACCAACCTTCGACAATCGGAAAACGTCCAGCACACAACTGGCGGAAACCAGTGGGACCCAGGTACACCCATCCACTGTTCAAAGAAGTCTGACCAGAAGTTTGCTCACTTTGCACTTTGTAAATTGAAATGAATATTTTTGAAAGCATTCTTACTTTACAGCATTTCTTCACACCTGCCTAACATTTGCACAGCAGTGTATATACTGTGGGCTACTCAGCCCCATACACAACAAGCTGTGATGGACATTTTTTATGCTTTCAACACATCAGCATGTTTACTCACTGTCTAATACAGGGGTCTTCAAACTACGGTCCTCCAGTTGTTCAAGAACTACAATTCCCATCATGCCTAGTCATGTCGGTGAATGTCAGAGTTTTACAATGCCTCATGGGATGTGTAGTTCCGCAACAGCTGGAGGGCCATAGTTTGAGAATCCCTGGTCTAATATATCCAACCAACTTTCAGGTGCCATTGTAACAAGATAATCAACGTTATTCACTTTACCTGTCAGTGGTCATAAAGTTATGGCTGCTCAGTGTATAAATAATCAATAAAATTGTATAATGTTTTACGTCTTTAGGTGGATGACTTTATAAGTGTGTCAAGTCTCTGATGTGAGGCCGGGCTGCTGAGAGGGCGCCCCTTGCGGCTGAGTGCAGCGTACCCCTCGGAGTGAGACAGGGAGTACGGTGCCCAAAGGTGCACGCGTTGCCGTATGCGGTTTGCTGGGTAGCCGAGTTGCTGAGGGCAGTTGGGGTGCGTTGGTATAGCAAATTGGGCAACTGTGTGTGGAAGGATCCCAGTGGAGCAACCAGGAACAGGATCGAGCCAGGCCAGGGGTCATACACAACAGGATCAGTCCGAGTGGAGGTACAACAGGATAAATCAGGAACAGAGTCGGTAGCCAGGCCAGGGGGCAACACCGTGTGGACAAGCGGAGGTACAGGAGTGCAGATGGGAGCAAAGTCGGGTCCAAGCCAGGGGTCGGTGCAGGCGGAGAGCAGGAAGAGTCAGGCAAGCTGAGTAGTCAACAGGAATCAGATAATCAGACACAGGCAGCAAGTACAGGGAACACGGGGAGCTGACGATAATCCAGCAACCTGCCTACATCTGCAGCAGACTAGGCCAGAAGGCAACAACTACTGTCACCGTGCGCGCCTGCGCACTGGCACGCGTCTGTGTGCACCTGCCGTAGCACATCTGCGTGTGCCCGCCGTATTGCACCTGCGTGCACCCGTTGTCATGCACCTGTGTGCGCGCATGCTCCCGGAGATTCACCCGGCGTGACCATGACGGTTTTTGTCAGGATTGCCAGTCCTACAGCTATTTCCCTGATAGTGCCCCCCCAAGGGCTCGGAACCTCTGTAACAATCTGGGAGCATGAATATTATTTGCTGGTTCCCAAGAATTTTCTTCTACATCATAACCTTTCCACTTAACAAGGAATTGAATTGTCCTACCTCTCCGCCGCCAGTCCAGAATGGCTTCCACTTCATATTCTGTTTCGTCTACCACTGAGACCGGAGGTGGTGGAACTTCTTCTCTTCCTGGAAAGGGACTAGAGACAACAGTTTTAAGCAAAGAGACATAAAATACTGGATGTATTTTATAGGAACTTGGCAATGTCAGTTCAAATGCCACTGGGTTAATTTCCCGTTTAATTTTAAATGGCCCGATAAACCTAGGTCCCAGCTTCCGGGAGGGACAAGGAAGCCTTAGATTTGCCGAATAGAGCTACACCTTATTTTCAACCTTAAACACAGTTGTCCTGATGTCGCCACTTTCCAGCTGATCGGCTTCAGCCACTGCTGTGTGTTTTTTTTAGTTGCAACTGGGTTTGCTCTGCTTGTGCCTTTGATGTCAGTTGTCTGTTGTGTGCATTAAAAGGATTTTAAACCTACTGCACAATGAAGCGCCTCTTTTTCTCTTAACACCTTACCACATGCTATGAGCGGCTTTGCAGGAGTAGTGGACAGAAGGGAATATTCCTGATTGCCGCCCTAGAAGTTTGAACCTGACGTGGAGGGAATCCTGTCTCAACTTCGGATCAGCTGTTCCTGACAGAGGAGATAATCTATTTGAGCTTGTACGATCTCTGTAATAGGGGTCCAGCACTTCTGGTAAGCAGCCCCCCTTTTTCTTTATCTTTGCATTGCTTATGAAGATATAATGAAGACATATTGAAGATAACACCGTTTTCACTGGGGAATTGCACCTCCGGTTTAGGACATCAATTAGTTCTTAGATGGACTGTATATTTATTCACATTTATTTAATTTATAAAGTTTGTCTATTTATTTAATTATTGTTGCAATATTCTGGGTAGCGCACTTATTTTTCTTTTATACCGTCTGTTCAAACCTCATGTTCAAGGTTTTTTAGGTTGCAGCACCCGTGGTCACATTTCTTATATATTTTTATTTTTTCACATTCTTTAATTAATTTTTCACATTCATTATTCAGTTTTTTCACACTTTTTTCACATTGTTTGATTTATATTGGGGGTAGCGTGGAGTGTCTACGTTACATTATTTGAGTGGCTTGCAGGGCCTAATGGAACAGTTGCACAGGAAGTGTCCATCTCCTCCGCAATAAAGACATAAGTTGGCTTGACGCCGACGTTGTTTCTCCTCAGGGGTCAATGCAGCTCACATCATACTAATGGGCATAGCCCCAGCCTCTAGAATAAGTGTACAGAAAGTCTGTGACCGTTCGGCCTGGCGCTCCCGTAGACGTCTATCCAACTGGATGGCCCGTTGAATGAGAGCCTTAGGAGTTGTGGGAATACCACTTCTGGCCAATTCATCCTTGAGGGATTCGGAAAGTCCTAAATGGAACTGATGTTTTAAAGCAGCCTTATTCCAGCCTGTACCTGTAGACCACCGACGGAAGTCTATGGTGTAGTCCTCCACCGGCCGCCGTCCCTGCCGTAGAGAATGCAGAGCGGCTTCAGCGGTGGCTGTGGGCTGGGAGTCCTCGTAGAGCTGTGACATGGCTGCGAAGAAGGTGTCCACTGTGCGGAACTGGGTCTTTACATTCTCACAAACTGTGGACTCATGCCTGAGGGTCACCAGATAGTAAATAAATAAGAAATCCAACTTTAATAATTACAATGTAAAAGGTCCGCGGCTGCAGAGCCAGATATAGCAAACAGGCATTTTTAAAAGATCTGAACTTTAGTTGATCTCCGGTGAATCGCTCAGGAGTTGGTACTCATGGTTCTGGAGGCGGGATCATCACCGTAGGAGTAGTTGATTCCATTAATAGCTGTAGCCTACCCTCTAATTGCAGGTATCCTTCCTGTAGTTTTTGAACTACTTAAGTGAGGGTAGAAGCTTGTTGACACAAAGTCTCTACAGGGGACGCACCTCTGCCAGCCTTGGTCATGGCTGGATTATACTGTCAAGTCTCTGATGTGAGGCCGGGCTGCTGAGAGGGCACCCCTTACGGCTGAGTGCAGCGTACCCCTGGGAGTGGGAAAGGGAGTACAGTGCCCAAAGGTGCACGGGTTGACAAATGCGGTTTGCTGGGAAGCCGAGTTGCTTAGGGCAGCTGGGGTGCATTGGTATAGCAAATTGGGCAACCGTGCATGGAAGGATCCCAGTGGAGCAACCAGGAACAGGATTGAGCCAGGCCAGGGGTCATACACAACATGATCAGTCCAAGAGGAGGTACAACAGGATAAATCAGGAACAGAGTCAGAGGCCAGGGGTCAACACCGTGTGGACAAGCGGAGGTACAGGAGTGCAGATGGGAGCGAAGTCGGCTCCAAGCCAGGTGTCGGTGCAGGCAGAGAGCAGGAAGAGTCAGGCAAACCGAGTAGTCAACAGCAATCAGATAATCAGACACAGGCAGCAGGTACAGGGAATGCGGGGAGCTGACGATAATCCAGCAACCTGCCTACATCTGCAGCAGACTAGGCCAGAAGACAACAACTACTGTCACCGTGCGCGCCTGCGCACTGGCGTGTGTCTGTGCACACCTGCCGTAGCACATCTGCGTGCGCCCGCCGTATTGCACCTGCGTGCACCCGTTGTCGCGCACCTGTGTGCGCGCATGCGCCTGGGGATTCCCCCGGTGCGACCATGACGGTTTCTGGCAGGATCGCCAGTCCTACAGTTATTTCCCTGACAAGGTGTTTTTTGGAATTACAGTGCCTTGAAAAAGTATTCATACCCCTTGAAATAATAGACCAACACAAAGTGGCACATAATTGTGAAGTGGAAGGAAAATGATAAATGGTTTTAATTTTTTTTTACAAATGAATATGTGAAAAGTGTGGCGTGCATTTGTATTCAGCCCCCTTTACTCTGATACCCCTAACTAAAATCTAGTGGAACCAATTGCCTTCAGAAGTCACATAATTAGTAAATAGAGTCTACCCGTGTGTAATTTAATCTCAGGACAGCTGTTCTGTGAAGCCCCCAGAGGTTTGTTAGAGAAACTTAGTGGACAAACAGCATCATGAAGGCCAAGGAACACACCAGACAGGTCAGGAATAAAGTTGTGGGGAAGTTTAAAGCAGGTTTGGTTATAAAAAAATAGCCCGAGCTTTGAACATCTCACGGAGCACTGTTCAATCCATCATCCAAAAATGGAAAGAGTGTGGCACAACAGCAAACCCACCAAGACATGGCCGTCCACCAAAACTGACAGTCCGGGAATGAGAGGATTAATCAGAGAAGCAGCCAAGAGGCCCATGGTAACTCTGGAGGAGCTGAAGAGATCCACAGCTCAGGTGGGAGAATCTGTCCACAGGACAGCTACTAATCGTGCATTCCATAAATCTGGCCTTTATGGAAGAGTGGCAAGAAGAAAGTAATTGTTGAAAGAAAGCCATAGGAAGTTCGGTTTGCAATCTGCGAGAAGCCATGTGGGGGACACAGCAAACATGTGGAAGAAGGTGCTCTGGTCAGATGAGACCAAAACTGAGCTTTTAAGCCTAAAAGCAAAACGCTATGTGTGGTGGAAAATTAACACTGCACATCACCCTGAACACACCATACCCACCGTGAAACATAGTGGTGACAGCATCATGTTGTGGGGATGCTTTCCTTCAACAGGGACAGGGAAGCTGATCAGAGTTGATGGGAAGATGGATGGAGCCAAATACAGGGCAATCTTAGAAGAAAATCTGTTAGAGTCTGCAAAAGACTGGAGACTGGGGCGGAGTTTCATCTTCCAGCAGGACAACAACCCTAAACATACAGCCAGAGCTACAATTGAATAGTTTAGATCAAAGCATATTCATGTGTTAGAATGACCCAGGCAAAGTCCAGACCTAAATCCAATTGAGAATCTGTGGTAAGACTTGAAAATTGCTGACATGACAAAATGTTGAAAATTTCAAGGGGTGTGAATACTTTTTCAAGTCACTGTATTCCCTACAAATAGGGTTTTATTGCAGTTTGTGCCCTCACTGGGAAGATTTTTATTTTAATCCCTGTCCTGATGACACCCTGTTTATCAGGGAATAACGAGATACCTTTGTAGAGAGGGAGTGAGAGGATTTCGAAAAGAAGTGAGGCTTTAAATGAATTCAAAAAAAGTACTATATTGTATTTGTCAAATTGTCATAAATCATCTATTTGTCAAAGTAACGGTTATCTAGAAGTAATCCTTAACCCTATCCTTTCTAACCCTAGCTTTTTGGTAGCACCAAAGTATTTTTTTTTTTTTACTTTTTGGATAGAGTGGTGAAGGGTTAGAACCTCATGTCAGGATTTATTGCTGTCCGTGTGGTCACCAGTAGAGGAAAGCTGACTAATACTAGTTAGTTCTCTTATATATTTTTTTCAATAAGCAAAAAAATGTAAAAATTAAAAAAGGGTTTATTTTGCTGGTAGCATTTTCAGATGATTGTTTGGGCCAATTATTTTTTGCTTACTTGACTTTCTTTTGAGCATTATTTTAGTTATTTTTGTTAGGAGCTTTCTTGTTTTCTTATTCTGCAGCAACAGCAGTGTGAATGGGTTGGTGTCACTACCAGCAGCTGGCTTTTGTTTTTAGTGGGGAACCACAGATCACTGAGGTGCTGTACAGTCCACCAAAGCACCACAGTCCACAGAGCACCCATGCGCCTTTTCCCCCAATCAGCTCTTCTAATAGCTGCAAATGAAAGTAGGCAATAAGCCCCACATTATCAGCCACATGTCTGGCAAGCCTACAGGCAGAGGCAAAAGTTCCTTTGCAGATATAAGTGGGAGAACATCCTTTTTGATCAAGTGGTGGTGTATTATTATCTGCCGGCACAGCATATTTACCATTTTTCTCGGGCATTGGCCATGCTATACAGCCAGAGCATGTGGAGGAAGCGGTGGATTGGATAATCAAGTCCTCAGCGTCCTCCTCCTTTGTCACCCAAGTGCAAACTAGCTTGCAGCTAACAAAGTTCCTTATTTTGCCTCCTTATCTAAACCTACTCTTGGCGTTGGCCCACCAACTGTCACAGATGAGTCTGTGGAAATATTTGAGCACTGCATGAATCACTTGCTGCAAGAGGATGCACAGCAATTATTTGGCTCAAGGTTGAGGGGGGGAAAAACGAGAGCGTAGAGGGAGGAGAGACCAGGCAGGAAGAACTAATTGGCATAATGTTCCTGCCAACTGCAGCATACTGCCAAGGAGCGAAGGGGATAATAATGAGGCTGCCTCTGACTAGAGGAGGAAAGTGAAAGGCACAACCCCAGTGAGGCAGGATGTCATCCATACCAGCTTGCAGAGAAGCGGGGGAGCAACTGCCAATTTCAGGACACTGTTGTCCCCCAGTCCGTTCCCCAGAGTTCACCAGTGTGGGCCTTTTTCAGCATGTGTGCAGCAGACCTCACCTTTGCTATTTGCAATCTCTGCCTCTGGTATATCAAGTGTGGCAATAGCATTGTCCATTTGGGTACCAAACGTGTGAAGAAACATCTGACGTCCCACCATGTGGCTCATTGTGAATAGCACCAGAATGCTAGTTGTCAGCAAAAGGGCTGCAGTCCTCCCCATCCTTCCAGCTCCTCTCTTTCCACTTCTTCTTCTACTATACACTATTCCCTCACAGCCACTTCAAGTGATAGGGGTGATGGTATATCAAGGGTCTATCCTATAGTTGTCTAGCGGGAAAGAGGGTCTGCATGGGGTCACACAGAGTAGGGGCAAGCGTAGACTGCAACCTCACTCTGATTCTGAAAACTCCACCCCACCAACTGCAAAATGAAATTGATTGTAAAGGTTTTTTTTTTTTTTAAAAAACAAATATGTTATACTTACCTTCTCTGTGCAAGGGTATTGCACAGAGCAGCCCCGATCCTCCTCTTCTGGGGTGCCCCGGCAGCGATCCTGGCCCCTCCTATTCATCGGGTGCCCCCACAAAGAACTGCTTTCCATTGACACAGACAGCTGGACTCAGCCTAGCCCCCTGCTCTCGTATCACTGGATTTGACTGACCGTAGCAGGAGCCAATGGCTCCTGCTGCTATAAATCTATCCAATGAGGACAGACAGTTGCTGGAGCTGCTGGGATTGTGCTCATCGCTGGAACGAATGGGTTCAGCTAAGAAAAAGGGATCCATTAAGGATCCATTAAGGTGAAAAACCTTGAGACTTTACAACCCCTTTAAGCGTGCAAGTTTTGCTGCCTAAGCTCCTAGATATACAAATAATACACCCCCAGCCACCTCAATGACCATGGCTTGGCCAAATTACTGGCTTTATAACTCCTGCTTTTTCAGCTGGTAGTCTGCCCCCTTTTGGGAATCTGCAGTTGCATGTTTCCATTTATTTGCCTGTTAAGCCATCCCTGCCCTTCAGCATCACATGGAAGGCAATGTTTCCATCTCCCTGGACCGCGCAGTCAGCAGCAAGATAACAAACGTGCTCAGCAAGTATGGATATACTGCAATTCACAGCCCACTGGGAAGGATTCAGGACAGGAATACTACTGAAGCATGTTCTGCTGCCCTTTATAACTGGTGGAGATGATGCCAGATGGTGCCAGAGCTGTCCCCACCCCCTCCTCCTACTCCCTCAATTCTCTTTTGCTGATTGACCAGTCCCCCTTAAGCATTTAAGAGACTATGCAACAGCTCAGGCAAAAGATGCCATTCAGTGCTGCAACTGGTATGCCTAGGAGACAGGAGCCACCTGGGGTAGAGATTATTTCACCCTGCAACAACTTATGCCAGAAATGGTGCTGTGGCACAACAATGCCAACCTGCTGTTCCACCAACCAGCGGGGAAAGTTGACACATAGGCTTTGGCTGGCACATGTTCTTAACCTGGTGAGCAGCGCTTCCTTGGAAAGGTACTCTGTCTTACAACATTTTTTGAGGCAGGTAGAAGAGCCTTTTCGGGAAGTTCCAGCCACCCATGGTTTGGCTGAGTGTAATTCAGCGGGAATTATATCTACCTGTGAACCGCTTGATCTCTGACATGCCAACCAGGTGGAACTAGACTTTGGCCATGCTTTAGCAGCTGCACATGAAGCAGAAAGCCATGAACAAGTACCTGTACAAGTATGGTACAAAAACATCTGCATCTCAAGCAATCTCATTTCACCCCTGTGTGCTACAAAAAATATCTCATATGCTGCTACCATTGTCACATCCGGTCTCCTTGAGCCCACCCAGCCACCATTACTGCATCCCTCCACCTGCCACTGTTAATATCTCCTGTCACTGTTGTAGACTTGTCCATAGCTGCTGTTCTTTGCAACTGAAATTTAATATGGCACCCCATATTTTTAGCAGTTTCAGTTGCAAACGCATAGATTTGTTTAAAAGGTTCCATCCTGTGCTGAAGGATTTTATATGTGGGGTTAAACACATTTTTTTTGCAACTGTGTGACAGTTGCACATACAATGAATATTTAAAGCAAGGTCTGTTGTGTGCTATGCAGGAATTATTCTGTTAAGTATGGTGTTTGGCCACCACCAGCACCCAAAAGTCAATTCCTGCATGGCATCCCGGAGGGATTCCCGCATCAACACTATTTGTGTTAATGCGGGAATTGAGGAATTTGCTCCGTGTATGGCCAGCCTTAAGCCTCGTACACACGGTACGATTGTTGGCAGGGGATTGTCTGTTGACAGACTGTTGTCCTAAAATCTTACCGTTGGTACGCTCCTTTTGACAATTGTTGTCCAACTTTCGGCTAACAAATGTTGGATGGCAGGATAGTACATTTTCGGTGGAGAACAGTTTGACATCTGATTTTCGTATGGTCAGTACACAAATCCGTCACACAAGTCAAAAGTACATACACACATGATCGGAAGCAAGGAAGGAGCCGGAAGCGGTCGGTCTTAGCGTTCATAATGGAGAATTAACATTCATGACGCTGCAAATTATAAAATGTCGAAATGCAGCGCACATTCTCCTTCTTTAATGGGATAATAATGAAGCTCCTTTGCTGGTGATACTGATGGAGTTATGGTAAACCTATTTTAAAATATGTTTTCCTTATTTGGCGCCGTCTGGTTTCGCAGTTTCTCCATCTGGCTGATACATTGGCGGGATTAGGTCTGGCACCATTGGCGGGCAGACGCTTCCCACCCGTCATCACGCTTGCGTGACGTTGTTATTGGCCGCCCTATTTGACCGGCCCACCTAGGAGTCCCCATCTACAACTGACCAGATGACCGGCCTGCACTGCTTGATTTACTACAGGTGTACAACCTATACCTGGTACTACAGGGTAATTCTATATGCCACGGCTTGTTTATATTCCACTTTTTCACCCTTTTTTCACTCTACATTCATATAGTTGTCTCATTAACATCACCTATTAGGTTTCTTTTCTGTAAGCACGCTCCCAGTGTTTGCTTACTTACTCTTTCAGAATTCTCACTGGTCCCTTGTACATCTCACCTTTATCTCTGCTTTGCACACTATCCAGTAGGTATAAAACTACCTACACCCCATCCTGCACTTTTGTCACCCTCTTTTCACCCTCTTTCCTCTATGTATCCCTATTTTCTCTGTGCTTGACAGTGCTGCCGGTGTATCATATACGATACTTTTAATTATCTTACAGATTTACTTGCCACTATTGGCACAATACTCAATATACTACATTTGTTCCCTGGTTGGGGACGTTTTCGGTGTGGGCCTGTTGCTTATGGGCGGACTTCTATACCTCAGCTCCCGGGGAGGCTTGATATGGTGACCCCTGCACACGGACTATTCGGAGTTCAGTGTTCCAATGGGATGTAAGTTTGTGGATTTGACCATCTCTTCGCTCTATATATATCTTTTTACATATAATACTTTCCATATCATGGGCCCCATTTTTGATTTAGAACATCTCCATTATTTACAGATATTCAATATCCGCTCCTGATGAGTCGGCTTACCGACGAAACATGTCGAGCTTTTGAGGATGCAACCCCTCACATTTCCACCAAGATTTTTATGAATTTTCCTGTGTATTACAAGTTATACTCATGAAATATGTATTATTGTCCCCTTGTTATGGCAATCATGTTTTACACTCTGTTTATATGTATGCAATTTACTTCCCAAGATGTCTGCATATGCACTGAGCAATTTTTTGTTATATATAACGTTACGCAACTTGATACTCATGTACAATAAAAATATTTATTTTTACTCTCAAATTTGTGTTTGGACCTGCCTCATTTAAAGTCCCATACTCTTTTTATTTTTTGAAAACATATTTTAAAAGGCATTTTTTTTCTAGTGATATCAAGAATATTATTATAATGCTTGTTGTTTGATTTTTGAGGGCAAGTTATCAACACCATTATCCCATAGTTTTTAAGAGCAAAGATACAACTATGTTGGTGTCCCTTGTTAGTTTTACATTGTATTTTTTTTTACTGTAACTGCCTACTCCCAAACTGTTATTTGAAGTAAAACACATAGCCAAGTATTATTCTACACAATTTTTTTATTGTGTAGAAAAAAAAATTAAATTAGACATGCTATCTGCCATCCAAATACAAGGAACTTAACCAAAAAGTGCATTCCATGCATACAAAAATGTAGAAAATCTAACAAAATCATTATTAAAAAAAAAAAAAAAAATTGAAATTAGTAAGTGGTGAAGGGTTTAAAAAATCCCCAGTCCAGTGGGGTTGTTGGGGTTCTTGTGGCTGGTATTGCCACTGACCACCATGCTGCTGTGGCGGGTGTGGTGGCTGTGGAGGTGGGGCCACAAAATCAGAAATGTGGGTGCTTTCTGAAATTTGACCCCTCACCCCTTGTTGAGGAGCTGTAGGGTGAGTTCCTCACACCTACTCCTTTACTCACCGGCCATCTGCCTTAATTTATTGGCCATCACACACCCAAATGCCTTAGCCTCATCTGGGACAGTACGGAGCGCAGTAGTGGCCTGGCTGAAAAAGTAAGCTGTGGCTTCGTCCAGATTCCTGCTCTTTCTGGCCCTTTTAGCAGGAGGGCGTAGGGGAGGGATCTAGGGATTCTGTTTGTCAGCCTGGAGGAGCCAGCGGCCAGCAGCCACTTTCCTGTGTATGAAAATGGGACATAAATAGAACCTTTTTTAGGGTTTGGTCATCAATCACACACAATTTTGATCTCCTCACTGTTGCAAATTGAATGTTGAGAAATAGAAAAGACTATCATTCTGACTCCAGCATTTTTCATTCTTGTTCAAATCATTTTTGGTCACTGTCTATTGATATGGAAACCACTTTGTTAAGGCAGAAATTTTTTTCCCAGTAATGTCTAGTTATCATTAGGGTGCCTCGTGGTCCTGTATTCCCCCTGGGAGGTGCCTGTGTTTGTCGCCGTGGTGGGGGTGCCCGCCTCAGCTCTCGGTTGCAGCGTACCCGGAAGTCCTGCCGTTTCTGACCAGCCGCTATCTACCTATGCCACTTGTGAGTAATTACAACAATTTTCGGCGGGTTATCTGCCCTCCTGTACCCACTTCCACCTTTTTTGACCTATTTTATATCCCAATTTCAGAAACATGACTTGTCGGCTCCTGATGAGTGGTCGTGAACCACGAAACGCTTCGCGCTACCAGCCCTTTTTTACCTACTCAATCTATTATACACATGCTATTACTCCTTTCAACAGGATTATGAGGCCAGGAACTAGGCAGGCATTACCCTGTAACAACCGTTTACCTATCTTGACACTTGGTGGCCCCTTATTATTTTTATCCAGTTATGTTGTTTATACCTATGTTATTATCCATTTTACCAACTATATCTGCTGTGATAACATTAACGATTTTCTATGCTGATCTTTGGCTATATATGCTGCTACCCATTGTAAGACATTTTACCCAATGTTAATCTAATATTGCTTGATACCATTGGCTGTATAAACTTTTAATAAAACCTATTGACCCACCGTTTATGTGTCAGTTTGCAAACCATTGGCTTCATTTAAAGTCCCAACCTCTTCCTTCACTCGCTCGCTTTTGCCTGTGAGTTTTTTTATATTATATTAATGTCTAGTTATCATCATTGTATTTTTGATACAAATATGTTCAACAATGCTATACCTGGGTCAAGCTGAGCTCCTCCACATCTTCATCCTGTGCATCAGGACCTGTGCGGACCTCAGGAGCTGTAGCCTCAGCAGACGTCGAAGGAAGCATAGACAGCAATGGCCTGGGTTCTGTCTGGTCTGTCAAAAACCTCAGGCTGTGGTAATACCACAGCCTGGGGACATATAGGTCATCCGCTGCTGCTCCAGATCTCTCAGATTCCAGGACCTTGTTCAGCTCCCTTTTTAAATATACTCCTCAGGTTAGCAATCTTTTGCTTGACGTAGTTGGTGTCTACCCTGGGGTACACAGGTTTGACCAACTCGACCAGTTTCTCCAAAGCTGCTTTCCTCAACATTTTATTTGAGTAGTATCTACTCTTCACCTTCGAGAGACAGGGCAGCTCCCGATACAGGTCAATAATTTGGGGGAGAAATTCAGGCGAAGTAAATTTATCCATCATGATAAATGATATGAACCATAATGTCTGCCTTAACCCATAAGCTGGTCCCAATATAGGCCTCAATCTAAGCAGTGTAGGCCACTACCCACCTATGCCCCAATTTCCAATTGTACCTTCGTTTTATGCCTCCTTTCGTGCGTTGGCGATCCTTCATTCTCCACTTCAAGATCGTTCCTACGGCCATTCCATCGACCATGCGTTCTGGCTTTATACACACTGTGTCAAACTCCACTCTCAGTGCGTCATGACGCTGGGGCGTGACCATCTCTCTTCTGCATTCGACACACACGGCGGAACATTCGGGAGGGACAACATGGCGGATTTGCAGGATTACAGCCAGCCCTGCGGTGGTGGGGCTCATAGGAGGCACAAAGCAACCCCCATGAGCAAGGGTGAGATGGTGAAGATGGTGTGCATCCTAGAGAAGCACGATTACGACTGCAAGCTGCGCAATTACGAAAGCCCCAACAGCCAAAAGGACATCATTTTGGAGAAGGTCGTCGCCATTTTGCAGTGCAAATTTTTGGTGGAACGATCAATGGACCAAATCCGAAAATGATGGTCTGATCTCAAACACCGTGAACAAGACCAGATGGAGTACATACATCAGATCAAAAAAAAAGTAAGCAATATTTGGATCTAAACTATATGTATATGTTAAAGAATGGAAAGAGGGAAACCAAATGACAAAACACACATCCCAAATTTTTTGCATATAAAGAAAATGGACTTTGAGGTAACAAACCTCGGGACTTTAATGGTGTTTATATAAATGATAAGGGAATGTCAATTCATCAACAATTTTGGATGAAACATAATTTTATTTAAACAATGTTTAAAAAACATGAGACAGAAAAGAATACAAGAAATTCATAAAATTCTGCGAAATATCACGAAAGAGTACCACTTTTCTCAACATGTTTCGCTCTGTGGAGCTTCCTCAGGAGACTTGGCGTGTGGCATCATATTGTACTAAAATTACAGAAACAAATACTCAAGTTTAACATACAGATAAATCCATGAATCAGGTGTATACCAATTGTTTGTGCAGAAAACATATAGCGAAATAGGGAAAAATTTACAATTTAATTCTCACAAAAGGACATAAAAAAACAATGAAAATGACCATGAAGCTACTAAATAAAGAAAAGGAACCTTACCCAACTGACAATCTCAGTAAGTATCACTCACAGTTATAGATTGTGATTTCTTAGATATATATCCCATGGGTTGCCTCCCTCCAAGAGCGGGCCTCAGAAAACGTTTGCAGAGATATACAAGGATGGTCAATTTGGGGAGTCTTTTCTGGTGAGGAAAAGACCAACATGAAAGTGTAAATAAGAATATATTCAATAGCTGATAAAAAAATATCAGAAAGAAAACTGTATATGTATATATATATGAGGCAAAATTGAGGTAGTTTACCTTAAAGACATTGATTTGTAGAATCAATTATGTCTGACAGTCACATCCACAGTGATGACTGGAATAATTCACTTCAGGGACGGGATGTGCCGGGTAAAAAAAAATCAGTGTGCTAGGCATATGAAAGACTTGAAGGAGGAAGAAACAATGTTCATCCGAGGCAAGCCAAATCCTGAAATGTGTATCAGGAAGGGAAACCTGAAGAAACAATAAATAATCAATAATAAAAAATCTGACAATTTACTGGATTGAGATTTCAAACACAGAGGTGCCAGAGTGTTGAATGAACAACGGGTCCAATCAGGGGCGGACTGACCATTCGGGCCCCCAGTTGCCGACCGAGGGCCGACGTCAGGAGGGGCCCCATGAGCGGCTCAGTCAGCTCAGTAGTGGAAAAAGGCCGCCCCCGCACCGCACCGCACAAAAACTCCTGTCTTCCCAGATTAATACAGCTCCCGGCGCCGCAGGGCTCGGCTTAGGCTGAGGGAGGCTCTGTCAGCAGGGAGGGGCAGGGCAGGGAGCTCCACTGACGCTCTGACCCTGCCCCGCCCCTCCCCATGTAGTCTGAGTCTGTCTCTCCTGCACTTCTGAGAGCACTGCCCTGGACCACAAAAATCCCCGCCCCTACTGACGAAAGCCCCTACGGACGAAAGCTCCGCCCCCTACTTTTTTTTTTTTTTTGCTAAACCAACCCTGGAAATGTTGTTTACCCCCCTGTATAGCTGTGCAAAGCTGAAAGTTAAAATTTTAAAACTGGCTACCTGGTTATTTCCTGTAGTCGCATCCGCAGTCTCTGGTTATTTTCTGTAGTCGCATTCGCAGTCTGGTTATTTCCTGTAGTCGCATTCGCAGTCTCTGGTTATTTCCTGTAGTCGCATTCGCAGTCTGGTTATTTCCTGTAGTCGCATTCGCAGTCTCTGTTTTTTTCCTGTAGTCACATCCGCAGTCTCTGGTTATTTTCTGTAGTCACATTCGCAGTCTGGTTATTTCCTGTAGTCGCATTCGCAGTCTGGTTATTTCCTGTAGTCACATCCACAGTCTCTGGTTATTTCCTGTAGTCGCATTCGCAGTCTCTGGTTATTTCCTGTAGTCGTAGTCTCTGGTCATCTCCTGTAGTCACATTCGCAGTCTCTAGTTATTTCCTGTAGTCGCATTCACAGTCTCTGTTTTTTTCCTGTAGTCACATCCGCAGTCTCTGGTTATTTTCTGTAGTCACATTCGCAGTCTGGTTATTTCCTCTAGTCGCATCCACAATCTCTGGTTATTTCCTGTAGTCACATCCGCAGTCTCTGGTTATTTCCTGTAGTCGTAGTCTCTGGTTATTTCCTGTAGTCGCATTGGCAGTCTCTGGTTATTTCCTGTAGTCGCATTGGCAGTCTCTGGTTATTTCCGGTAGTCGCATTCGCAGTCTCTGGTTATTTCCTGTAGTCGCATTCGCAGTCTGTTTTTTTTCCTGTAGTCACATCCGCAGTCTCTGGTTATTTTCTGTAGTCACATTCGCAGTCTGGTTATTTCCTGTAGTCGCATCCACAATCTCTGGTTATTTCCTGTAGTCGCATTCGCAGTCTCTGGTTATTTCCGGTAGTCGCATTCGCAGTCTCTGGTTATTTCCTGTAGTCGCATTCGCAGTCTCTGGTTATTTCCTGTAGTCGCAGTCTCTGGTCATCTCCTGTAGTCGCATTCGCAGTCTGGTTATTTCCTGTAGTCGCATTCGCAGTCTGGTTATTTCCGGTAGTCGCATTCGCAGTCTCTGGTTATTTCCTGTAGTCGCATTCGCAGTCTCTGGTTATTTCCTGTAGTCGCATTCGCAGTCTGGTTATTTCCTGTAGTCACATTCGCAGTCTCTGGTTATTTCCTGTAGTCGCATCTGCAGTCTAAATAAAAGTAGTTTCTGCTATTGCACTGCACAAATCACTTTATTACACTTCATTTATGATATCTATGGCTATGCATATTTATTGAATCCATATTGAGCACTATATTTGATTGGCTGTTTGCCTCTGCTTAGGCCTGGCACACACGCACAATCGCACATGATGATGACTTCATCATCAAGTGTGATTGTGCGTGTGTGCCAAGCAGAAGCAGCCAATCAAATATAGTGCTCAATATGGATTAAATAAATAGTGGGAAGATTGTTCCTTACATTGGTGGTCAGTGAGAGGAATGCTCCTTACATTGGTGGTCAGTGAGAGGAATGCTCCTTACATTGGTGGTCAGTGAGAGGAATGCTCCTTACATTGGTGGTCAGTGAGAAGAATGCTCCTTACATTGGTGGTCAGTGAGAAGAATGCTCCTTACATTGGTGGTCAGTGGGAAAAATGTTAATTACATTGGTCAGTGGGAAGAATGTTCCTTACATTGGTGGTCAGTGGGAAGAATGTTCCTTACATTGGTGGTCAGTGGGAAGAATGCCCCTTACATTGGTGGTCAGTGGGAAGAATGTTCCTTACATTGGCGATCAGTGAAAATTATATAAAGTAAATAAAAATAATAAAAAAAAATATAAAGCAACCCCATGACCCCCCGCACATGCTCTATATGAAAAGCTTTATGTAGGACGAGCACATGTATGTAAACATGTGTCTATAGACGCAAATGCTGGACACAGGAGTGCACCCGCAAGGTAACCCCCCCCCGGGAGAGCGCTTCTCCTAGGGGGTTATCTGATGCGAGGAGGAGCCGCGAGAGCCAACGGGGGACCCCAGAAGTCGAGGATCGGGGCCACTCTGTGCGAAACGAGCTGCACAGTGGAGGTAAGTATGGCATGTTTTTAAAAAAAAAAAAAAAAAAAAAACGAGCCTTTACAATCACTTTAATTTTGGAAATGTACCGTTGTTGCACTTTCTTTAATGTAATTCTGTGACGAACGCATGTGGTGTGGGCAGTGCAAAATGTAGGTGGGAATTTGTGTGAGTGTGGCTTGCGTGTGGGTGGGAACACATGAGCAGGGACAGGGGGCCCCAGGATCTCCTATTGCCCGGGGGCCCCATGAGTTGTCAGTCCGCCGGTGGGTTCAATAAATACCAGGACATAATGAGACATACCTGATAAAGATTAGGACACAAGCTTGGGGGGCCAGTGGGAGAGGAAAATACCTCCCGTCCTGCCCTCTGTGTAGCTGACAGAAAGTGACGGGGAAGGAGGAGACAGTTCCCCGTATTTGTATAGTATTCCGGCGCGGCGGGGTCTGACGTCACCGCCACGCCACGGACGTAAGAAGAGTGTCATTGTGCATGCGCCCGCAGTCAGTCGGCATCAGCGATAACGCAACAGTCGAACATCCACTGATAGCCATTTTTTAAAATCCTACACCCATAGAGGGGTGTAAAAGAGGGCGGAAACCAACGGGAGAGCACGAAGGTGGATAGGATAAATCCAAGCCAAGGATCGGAACCCCGGGAAGAAACAGGGACTGGAAAATGGCTGAAGGGGCAAAAACAGCAAATTGACACAGAGGGCACAGGCGGCATGGGACATTGATTAGGAGCCAGTACCGAGAGTGCCCTGCGTGTCCGTACAAACTTGAAAAATGAGAACCCAAACTGGAAGAATGCAAAGCATGGGAGTAAATACACTGATATAAGTATATATCAGAGAGTGGCATAACTTTCATGCCATTATATTGCAAACAATACAAAAAGAAAATAGACATGTGGATTAGCTAGAATAAAGTTATATAGACTACAGGAAATTGGGAGAGGTTCATTAAAGTAGCCCACAGTGCTGCAACTATATGTATTGGATATACAAAATCAAAAATAATGAAGAAAAATAATTATTAATGATAACGGGGAAGAAAAACAAAACAAAACATGGAAAGCCATCTAATCCCTGATGGTAGGTTCTCAAAGAAATGGCTTATAGCTGAGAGCATCATTAAGGTCAGGATATTTGAGAGCACATAGATTGGAAATCCATTTGGCCTCGCGTTGTAGTAAAATTTGATCATAATTTCCCCCTCTTTCATTGGGGGGGACATGTTTAAGGGCTACAAAATGCATCATTGTATCGTCAAACTGGTGAAAGAGGCCCATATGCCGACTTATGGGCGTCTCCATCTTTTTTTTAGATACCAGGGAAACATGATCTCTAATACGGTGAAAAAATGGGCGTTTGGTTTTCCCCACGTAGAAGGCATTGCAACCACAAGTCACCAGGTATACAACCCCAATGGACTGGCAAGTGACAGAAAATTTGGGAAAGTACATGCGGCCATTGGGGAGAGCAACACTGCGTGATGCATGGATGTATCTGCAAAAGCCACATTTGTGACACAGCCTTGTGCCTCTATTGGCGATGGTTGTTGTAGAGGATGAACATTGTTTCTTCCTCCAAGTCTTTCATATGCCTAGCACACTGTGATTTTTTTTTTACCCGGCACATCACGTCCCTGAACTGAATTATTCCAGTCATCACTGTGGATGTGACTGCTAGACAGTATTGATTCTACAAATCAATGTCTTAAAGGTAATCCACCTCAATTTTGCCTCATATATATACATATGCAGTTTTCTTTCTGATATTTTTTTATCAGCTATTGTATATATTCTTATTTACACTTTCATGTTGGCATGTTGGTCTTTTCCTCACCAGAAAAGACTCCCCAAATTGACCATCCTTGTATATCTCTGCAAACGTTTTCTGAGGCCCGCTCTTGGAGGGAGGTAACCCATGGGATATATATCTAATAGATTGTGATTTCTAACTTTGAGTGATACTTACTGAGATTGTCAGTTGGGTAAGGTTCATTTTCTTTATTTAGTTAGTAGCTTCATGGTCATTTTCATTGTTTTTTTTATGTCCTTTTGTGAGAATTAAATTGTAAATTTTTCCCTATTTCGCTATATGTTTTCTGCACTCTAGTGAAAACAATTGATATACAATTTTATCTGTATCTAAACTTGAGTATTTGTTTCTGTAATCTTAGTATAATATGACGCCACACGCTAAGTCCCCTGAGGAAGCTCCACAGAGCAAAACATGTTGAGAAAAGTGATACTCTTTTGTGATATTTCATAGAATTTTATGAATTTTTTGTATTCTATTCTGTCTCATGTTTTTTAAACATTGTTTAAATAAAATTCTGTTTTATCCAAAATTGTTGATGAATTAACATTCCCTTATCATTTATATAAACACCATTAAAGTCCCAAGGTTTGTTACCTCAAAGTCCATTTTCTTTATATGTATATGTGTAAATTAGCTGTCTGTATATGTTCTTTCTCCAAGTAGCTCTAGAGAATTCTATATAAGCTTTTCTAAAATCTTTATATGACTTGGGATTTCAAAGAGGAAGGTAAATATAAAGCATATATGAACATTTTTATTTGGTCATGTTTTTGGACATTCCTTTTTTCTTTTGGAACTTATTTTTTTTTCTTCTTTTAACAGGGCGGCACAAAAAAAGGAGGCTCCAGCAAAGCCACCCCAAGGGACGAAGGGAGGCTACCCTCACTCGAGCCCCAACAGGGGAGGCAACAAGGCCATCTTCCCCCCAAAAACGTAAGTGCCAACTTCATACACACTCATTTAGCCACCGATAGGGGTGTTTCTAGGTGGGCCAAAGGCCATGGGCTTAGGGCAGAACTTAAGGGGTAAAGAACACTTTCTGGTTGCTGCCTGGCTCATCGGTGCCCATTAATGCAGCCTTGCCAGTGTAGACATGGGTAGAGGAGAGGCCCGGGGCTCCCAGTCACACAGAGTCACGCCTGCTAGGATGGTCATCATATATCCCGAAATCCCATAGGAGACAAGAGAGGTGGGGGGCAACTGCAGAACTTTTTCAATGTTGGCACTTGTCAAGTGTTTGCCCTCTGGAAAATGCCATCACTTTCCCTTTTTCTATGCATTTTTCACAGAAAAAAACCCAGAGTGCAGCATGGTGGAGTCCACTAGGCAGGAGCAAACATTGACATCAGACCAAGTGCAAGGTTTGTCAACTAATGTAACAAAATGGATGCTAGAAACAGATGTGACTT
This sequence comes from Aquarana catesbeiana, assembly GCF_042186555.1. Taxonomy (NCBI): domain Eukaryota; kingdom Metazoa; phylum Chordata; class Amphibia; order Anura; family Ranidae; genus Aquarana; species Aquarana catesbeiana. The sequence continues at coordinate 272,671,280 of NC_133331.1, read as the reverse complement.
GGGGTGGATTAATGAATGGCGTATTGTTTCTTTTCAGAGGAACCCAGGATATTTCTTTGGAGAGATGGGATCTGACTCCTGGACCCAGCACAGACATTGCCACTGTGGACGTCAAATCCCCTGACGCGAGTCAGTGAGGGCCAAAGCAAACCAGAAGAGGAAGAAAGTAATCGGGAGCCTCTTGTTTGCGCAAGTAAGTATTCTTGGAATGTTGCTTCAAATGTGTATACATGTCGAGTGTTTAGATGTCCACTCCACACATTAGCAAAGTATGTAGTGCCTTAACATTAGCATGGAGAATGAAGAGGTGGAAGCAGAGCCGATCTGCCCTATACACTCACTACGCAAGCTGCGCAGGGCCCCGTCGCTGTGGGGGGCCCCCAAGACCCAGCATCCCCTCTTGCAGGCGCGGACTGGGCCTGGGGGAAGGGTGGAAATTTCCCCCCAGGCCGCCTACATTATCTTTAAAATGGCCGCAGGCCACGGCGCTGGCTGTCTGTTTTTATTTTTTGCTAGATGTCGGGCCGCGGCACTGGCTGTCTGTTAATTTTTTTTTGCCAGATGTCTGCCGCGGCGGCTGCCGATTGACTAGCTGGCTGCTGCTGTGCAGGCTGTGCTGCATTGTGGGAGTTGTAGTCCGGCCGCGCTAAAGGTAAGGACCTTATCAGCGCAGCAAACTACAACTCCCACCTCCCAGGAGTCTCAGAGGCAGGTCACGTGGCACGTCAGGGGAGGGTACGAGTGGCGTCAAGAACGTCCCGTCCCATGTGACTTGCTGAGCTTGTGGGCTGGGGCTAGGCGCTGGCTGCAGAGAAGAGAAGAGACATGACAGAATCATCACCCCCCCAAAGAGGTGCAAGGACCTGGCTCTCCACTGAAACACACAGCCCTCACCAGCTTGAAGTAAGGTGTGATGACCTCTGTTGTGATAAAACTTATTTACTGTATCCCCTTCAGTAGTAAATTTAAGAAATAATGCATAGCAATAATTCTAAAGTTTGGCAGCGGCGGCTCAAGGGCAATCAACCAATCCCCCCCCCCCCCCCCACCGATGAGCACTGATCGGGCTGCATTGCTGGGCACTGTCTGCACTGGTGAGGCTGCATTAAGGGCACTAATCAGGCTGCGTTGATAGGCACTGATGAGGCTGCATTGTTGAGTACTGATCAGGCTGCACTGATGGGCAGTGTCTGAACTGATCAGGCTGCACTGATGGGTACTGATCAGGTTGCACTGATGCCTGGACACTCTCTGCACTGGTGAGGCTGCACTGATGGGCACTGTCTGCACTGGTGAGGCTGCACTGATGGGCACTGTCTGTACTGGTGAGGCTGCATGGATGGGCACTGATCAGGCTGCACTGATCAGGCTGCACTGGTGAGGCTGCACTGATGGGCAAGTGTAAGGGGAGGCTCTCTGGGGACCCTGATGTAAGGGGAGGCTCTCTGGGGACCCTGATGTAAGGGGAGGCTCTCTGGGGACCCTGATGTAAGGGGAGGCTCTCTGGGGACCCTGATGTAAGGGGAGGCTCTCTGGGGACCCTGATGTAAGGGGAGGCTCTCTGGGGACCCTGATGTAGGGGGAGACTCTCTGGGGACCCTGATGTAAGTAGGGAGGCTCTCTGGGTACCCCGATGTAAGGAGGGGCTCTCTAAGGACACTGATGTAAGGGGGGCTCTCTGGGGACCCTGATGTAAGGGGAGGCTCTCTGGGGACCCTGATGTAAGGGGAGGCTCTCTGGGGACCCTGATGTAAGGGGAGGCTCTCTGGGGACCCTGATGTAAGGGGAGGCTCTCTGGGGACCCTGATGTAGGGGGAGACTCTCTGGGGACCCTGATGTAAGTAGGGAGGCTCTCTGGGTACCCCGATGTAAGGAGGGGCTCTCTAAGGACACTGATGTAAGGGGGGCTCTCTGGGGACCCTGATGTAAGGGGAGGCTCTCTGGGGACCCTGATGTAAGGGGAGGCTCTCTGGGGACCCTGATGTAAGGGGAGGCTCTCTGGGGACCCTAATGTAATATATTTATTGTTGTACTTATTCTTTGACTGTTTTGTTTAAAGGAGGGAGGATTGTATTGGGAGCACTGAAGTGTCAGGTGTGACTGTGTGGCAATGGCAAATGGTTTACATAGCTCACGGCATCACGGGTCAGGTAGAGGGCCCCTTAGCAGAATTTTGCTTAGGGCCCCACAGAGGTCAGGATCGGCACTGGGTGGAAGGAGCTGGCAGTGTTGCTAGGTACCCGAGTTTGGGAGACCCAGGCACCAGGGCCAAGATTACAGAGTAGTTGCAGTGTGTACATTCCTATTAGTGTAGGTGGCTGAAGGGCAAGCAGGTTGCAAGCAACAATAGACTGGGTAGGTAAGTATTTCCTGAATTTGACCATAACTCACTATGTAGGGCCTCAGGCACTTAACCATCATTCCACTAATACTTTTTACTCTTCTTACTAGGTCATGATTAGGGATGAGCTTCGTGTTCGAGTCGAACCCATGTTCGACTCGAACATCGGCTGTTCGATCGTTCGCCGAATTGCGAACGTTATGGGCCGTTCGCGCTAAATTCGTGTGGCGCGTCACGGCCCATAATTCACTGCGGCATCGCAGTGCATTGCTGGCTGATGATTGGCCAAGCATGCACTATGACCCGCATGCTTGGCCAATCACAGCGCCGTCAGTAGAGAGAGCTGTAATTGGCCAAAGCCAGGGTGGCTTTGGCCAATTATGGCTCAGGGGATTTAGTACACACCCCACACTATATAAGGCCGCCTGCACGGCGGCCCTGTGTAGTGTGTGTTCCGGTGTGCTGAGAGATAGAGAGAGAGAGAGACAGTGTCATTTGATTTGAGTTAGATAGATTAGGCAGAACAGTCAGTCAGTTAGCTGCACTTACAGTGTATTGTGTATATATATGCATCCCAGGTGTTGCATATATATATATACACTGTATTCAGTTTAGCTAGATCCGTTCCTGTTATCTTCTATCTAGACTATTTACATTTAATGCAGTGCGTCCTGCTCACAGTGTTCAGCTAGATCCGTTCCTGCTATTTACATTTAGTGCAGTGCGTCCTGCTCACAGTGTTCAGCTAGATCCGTTCCTGTTATCTTCTAGACTATTTACATTTAGTGCAGTGCGTCCTGCTCACAGTGTTCAGCTAGATCCGTTCCTGCAATTTACATTTAGTGCAGTGCGTCCTGCTCACAGTGTTCAGCTAGATCCGTTCCTGCTATTTACATTTAGTGCAGTGCGTCCTGCTCACAGTGTTCAGCTAGATCCGTTCCTGCTATTTACATTTAGTGCAGTGCGTCCTGCTCACAGTGTTCAGCTAGATCCGTTCCTGTTATTTACATTTAGTGCAGTGCGTCCTGCTCACAGTGTTCAGCTAGATCCGTTCCTGCTATTTACATTTAGTGCAGTGCGTCCTGCTCACAGTGTTCAGCTAGATCCGTTCCTGCTATTTACATTTAGTGCAGTGCGTCCTGCTCACAGTGTTCAGCTAGATCCGTTCCTGCTATTTACATTTAGTGCAGTGCGTCCTGCTCACAGTGTTCAGCTAGATCCGTTCCTGTTATCTTCCTACTGACAGGCAGGCTTGTCTGGTTACAGTATATAAAGCTACCTGAAGAAAATTACAGGTGTTCTATTTGATCCTATTAGTACCACGGTCAGGCAGCTAGACTATTTACATTTAGTACAGTGCGTCCTGCTCACAGTGTACAGCTAGATCCGTTCCTGTTATCTTCCTACTGACAGGCAGGCTTGTCTGGTTACAGTATATAAAGCTACCTGAAGAAAATTACAGGTGTTCTATTTGATCCTATTAGTACCACGGTCAGGCAGCTAGACTATTTACATTTAGTACAGTGCGTCCTGCTCACAGTGTTCAGCTAGATCCGTTCCTGTTATCTTCCTACTGACAGGCAGGCTTGTCTGGTTACAGTATATAAAGCTACCTGAAGAAAATTACAGGTGTTCTATTTGATCCTATTAGTACCACGGTCAGGCAGCTAGACTATTTACATTTAGTACAGTGCGTCCTGCTCACAGTGTTCAGCTAGATCCGTTCCTGTTATCTTCCTACTGACAGGCAGGCTTGTCTGGTTACAGTATATAAAGCTACCTGAAGAAAATTACAGGTGTTCTATTTGATCCTATTAGTACCACGGTCAGGCAGCTAGACTATTTACATTTAGTACAGTGCGTCCTGCTCACAGTGTACAGCTAGATCCGTTCCTGTTATCTTCCTACTGACAGGCAGGCTTGTCTGGTTACAGTATATAAAGCTACCTGAAGAAAATTACAGGTGTTCTATTTGATCCTATTAGTACCACGGTCAGGCAGCTAGACTATTTACATTTAGTACAGTGCGTCCTGCTCACAGTGTTCAGCTAGATCCGTTCCTGTTATCTTCCTACTGACAGGCAGGCTTGTCTGGTTACAGTATATAAAGCTACTTGAAGAAAATTACAGGTGTTCTATCCCAGCTTAGTGCAGCTACAGGCCATTAGTATGTCTGGAAGGCCAAGAAGGAGAGGCAGACAGTCACAAGCCAATAAGAGAGGGCAAGCAGGCTCTGTGTCTAGTGCTGGTCGTGGAGACGGTGCATCCTCATCAGCACGTGGCCATGGGACACGCTTGGCCTTTTTTTCGGCAGCTGGCCGTGTTGAGCCGCAACATGCGGAAGACTTGGTCGAGTGGATGACCAAGCCGTCCTCATCCTCCTCATCCTCTCTCACCCATGCCCAGGGTGCTTTGTCTGGCAAAGCAGCGGCCTCTTCCCTCAGCTCAATGTCATCAGTGACTCCTTCCCTAGCTCCACCATGTCCTCATGAGGATTCCCTCGAACTGTTTGACCACAGTGTTGGGTACATGCTCCAGGAGGATGCCCAGCGTTTGGAAGGCTCTGATGACGATACTGAGCTCGATGAAGGCAGTAACATGAGCACGGACAGAGGGGGTGCCCAAGAAGGACAGCAATCTGGCAGTCATGCTCCCCCTGCTGCAGCATACTGCCAGGTTTGCTCCAGTGATGAGGAGGGAGGTGATGATGAGGTCACTGACTCAACGTGGGTGCCTGATAGGAGAGAGGAGGAGGAGGAGGAGGAGGAGGAGGAGGAGGAGGCGGCGGCACATCACCAACGAGGCAGGATGCCCTCCAGGGGCCAGCCTAAGGGCAGCACATTGACTGCATCACACCCCAAAGCTCCACATGTGCAGGGCGCTGCAGTCTCTGCGCGTTATTCAAAAAGTTCTTTGGTGTGGGCCTTTTTTGAGACGAGTGCATCAGATCGCACCGCTGCTATTTGCAACATATGTCTCAAGCGTATCTCGCGTGGCCAAAACATCTCCCGCTTGGGTACCACATGCTTGACCAGACATATGTTGACCTGCCATGCAGTTCGTTGGCAAGCGTATCTAAAAGACCCACACCAAAGAACAAAGAGGATCTCTCCTTGCTCCTCATCAGCTGAGATTTCCAACCCCACTAGACCTTCAGTCCTCTCTGAGACCTGCAGTGAGAGGAATGAAGGTGTAGAATTAGGTGTGTCACAGCCAAGTACTTGTGGGCAATCTGCTTTTGGTACACCGACGTCAGATTGTACCAGGCAAATTTCCCTGCCCCAGCTGCTGCACCGCCGAAAGAAGTTTGCTCCCAGCCATCCACATGCCCAGCGGTTGAATGCTAGCTTGGCAAAATTGCTAGCACTTCAACTGCTGCCTTTTCAGTTGGTAGACTCTGCCCCCTTCCGTGAGTTTGTGGAATGTGCGGTTCCTCAGTGGCAGGTACCCAAACGCCACTTTTTCTCACGGAAGGCGATTCCGGCTCTCTACCGGCATGTGGAAGGCAATGTCCATGCCTCGCTGGACAGGGCGGTCAGCGGTAAGGTGCATATTACCGCTGACTCATGGTCCAGCAGGCATGGACAGGGACGTTACCTAAGTTTCACGGCGCATTGGGTGACTCTGCTGGCAGCTGGGAAGGATGCAGGACAAGGTGCAGTAGTGTTGGAGGTTGTTCCGCCACCACGCCTCCAAAATGCTGATTGTGACACACCTCTCTCCTCCACCCCCTCCTCTTCTTCTTCCTCTATGGCCTCTTCCTCGGAACCAGCGGTGCTCCGTAGGCGTTCAAGGGGCTACGCAAGTACGCAGGCCAAAAGATGCCATGCGGTGCTTGAGCTGGTGTGCTTGGGGGACAGGAGCCACACTAGGGCAGAGGTTTTGTCAGCTCTGCAGGGGCAGGTTCAGAGGTGGTTGACGCCACGCCAACTTAAGGCAGGAATGGTGGTTTGCGACAATGGCACCAACCTCCTCTCTGCCCTCCGACAGGGACAAATGACCCATGTGCCCTGTTTGGCTCACGTCCTTAACTTGGTGGTGCAGCGGTTCTTGGGCAGGTACCCGGGCTTACAGGATGTCCTGAGGGAGGCCAGGAAAGTCTGTGTGCATTTCCGCCGGTCATATAATGCCAGTGCTCGGCTGACGGACCTCCAAAAGGAGTTTAACCTGCCCAAGAACCGCCTAATCTGTGACATGCCCACCAGGTGGAACTCAACGTTGGCCATGCTGCAGCGGCTGCACACGCAGCAGAGGGCCATCAATGAGTACCTGTGCGACTATGGCACCAGGACAGGGTCAGGGGAGCTTGGTTTTTTTTCCCCACGCCAGTGGGCCATGATCAGGGATGCATGCACTGTCCTGTCACCATTCGAGGAGGCCACGAGGATGGTGAGCAGTGACAGTGCATGCATCAGTGACACTGTCCCCCTTGTCCACCTGTTGGAGCACACGCTGCGTGGAATAATGGACAGGGCACTTGAGGCAGAACAGAGGCAGGAAGAGGAGGACTTCCTTAGCTCTCAAGGCCCCCTTTATCCAGACAGTGTTCCTGCGTGCCCGCCGATCACACAGGAAGAGGACGAGGAGGAAGAGGAGGAGGAGGAAGATTGTGTCAGTATGGAGGTGGAGCCTGGCACTCAGCATCAGCAGCAGTCTTTAAGGGATCAGTCCCAAGAAACACATGGACTTGTACGTGGCTGGGAGGAGGTGGCTGCGGACCATGTCGTTCTTAGTGACCCAGAGGACTCCGGACCGAATGCCTCAGCAAACCTACGCTGCATGGCCTCCCTGATCCTGCAAAGCCTGCGTAAGGATCCTCGTATTCGTGGTATCAAGGAGAAGGACCAATACTGGCTGGCAACCCTCCTTGATCCACGTTACAAGGGTAAGGTTGCGGACCTTATCTTGCCATCGCAGAGGGAGCAGAGGATGAAACATCTTCGGGAGGCCTTGCAGAAAGGTCTGTGCAACGCGTTCCCAGAGACTGGGAGGTTACAAACTCCTGTTTCTGGACAACGTGTTGCTGAGGCTTCGGTCAGTGAAAGAAGGAGCGGTGGAGAAGGTGGCCGTCTGACCGATGCGTTCAGACAATTTTTTGGTCCGCAGCCCCAAGGTATGATCGGTTCCAGCAACCATCGCCAGCGTCTGTTTTATATGGTGCAGGAATACCTAGGGGCAAGATCAGACTTGGACACCTTTCCCACCGAAAATCCTCTGGGTTACTGGGTCTTGAGGATGGATCACTGGCCAGAGCTTGCACAGTATGCAATTGAGCTACTGGCCTGTCCTGCATCCAGCGTTCTTTCGGAACGCACATTCAGTGCTGCTGGAGGCGTGGTAACCGATCACAGGGTGCGTCTGTCCACCGACTCGGTCGATCGGCTGACCTTCATAAAAATGAATGAGTCTTGGATCACCACCAGCTACCAAGCACCTGATGCTGATGTAACCGAATAATTTTTTTTGAAATCTCAGATCCCTTCAAAGACTGCCTATGCTGATGCTGAGTGACTATCCCTGAGTAATTATCCTCTTCCTCCTCAATCATCACGCTGATAGCTTGTAAGAACATTTTTGGTTCTGGGCGCCACCACCAGTGCCTAAGGCCCAATTTTTCAGCCCCTGTTTAACAGGGGCGTGTAATTACAATTTTTGATGTAATACTTTGCAGCAGGGCTCATTCCTGCATTCCAACTAGAGTGTCTGTGAGGGGTTGCAGTGTTGTGGCACCAGCACCAGTGCCTAAGGCCCAATTTTTCTGCCCCTGTCTAACAGGGGCGTGTAATTACAATTTTTGATGCAATACTTTGCAGCAGGGCTCGTTCCTGCGTTCCAACTAGAGTGTCTGTGAGGGGTTGCAGTGTTGTGGCACCAGCACCAGTGCCTAAGGCCCAATTTTTCTGCCCCTGTCTAACAGGGGCGTGTAATTACAATTTTTGAAGCAATACTTTGCAGCAGGGCTCGTTCCTGCGTTCCAACTAGAGTGTCTGTGAGGGGTTGCAGTGTTGTGGCACCAGCACCAGTGCCTAAGGCCCAATTTTTCTGCCCCTGTCTAACAGGGGCGTGTAATTACAATTTTTGAAGCAATACTTTGCAGCAGGGCTCATTCCTGCGTTCCAACTAGAGTGTCTGTGAGGGGTTGCAGTGTTGTGGCACCAGCACCAGTGCCTAAGGCCTAATTTTTCAGCTCCTGTTCAACAGGGGCATGTAATTACAATTCTTGATCTAATATTTCACAGCAGGGCCCTGTGAGGGCTTACAGTGTTGTGGCCACAGCAATACCTAAGGCCCAAATTTCTGCTGAGTATATAGGGCAGGACCCTACTTTCAAACATCTAACTTACAAATGACTCCTACTTGCAAACGGAAGGAGACAACAGGAAGTGAGATGAAATCTACCCCTAGGAAGGGAAATTCTCTCCTGTAAGAGTTAATATGGGAAAACAATTTCTCCTTTCCACTGATGCTTTCCAATCCTTGTTCCACAAAAAAACCCAAATTTTCAAAAAACATTTTTCATTGGGACAAAAAAGTGAGGTGAAATCTTCTGAAGAGGAGGAAAGACAGCAAAACAAATGTCACAGGGGTGATAACCCTTCCCTATGTTTTCCAAAAAGCTTAGAAAAGATTTTTTGGCTGGAGCTAAACACGTTAAAAATGTTCAAAATTACAAACAGATTCTACTTAACAACAAACCTACAGTCCCTGTCTTGTTTGCACTGCTGTTCAGAGTATATAGGGCCTGGTGGCCCCACACCTTTCCTTATTTTAATTTGGGTGCGGGGTTCCCCTTAATATCCATACAAGACCCAAAGGGCCTGGTAATGGACTGGGGGGTACCCATGCCGTTTGTCTCACTGATTTTCATCCATATTGCCATGACCCGACATGACATTAAACCCGCAAGCAGTTTTAAATGAGATTTTTTCCTTTAAAAATGACATTTGGTGCAGGGACTGTTCTAAACATGGGAAACACGCGTCACTTTACAGGCATACTATAGACACCCCCCAGGTACGATATTTAAAGGAATATTTCACTTTTTTTTTTTACTTTAAGCATCATTAAAATCACTGCTCCCGAAAAAACGGCCGTTTTTAAAAGTTTTTTTTGCATTGATACATGTCCCCTGGGGTAGGACCCGGGTCCCCAAACCCTTTTTAGGACAATACCATGCAAATTAGCCTTTAAAATGAGCACTTTTGATTTCGAACGTTCGAGTCCCATAGACGTCAATGGGGTTCTAACGTTCGTGCGAACTTTCGGTCCGTTCGCGGGTTCTGGTGCGAACCGAACCGGGGGGTGTTCGGCTCATCCCTAGTCATGATCTTCCACGATGTATTATTGGCAGAATGAGTGCACATATGTTGCATTGTTTGAAGGAACTGGAGCAAATCAAGGAGGCTGCCACTACTTAACAGCGAAGAATAAGATTTTGTGGACATGCTTACCAAATTTTACATTTCCTCTTGCCTGGTCTGAAGTTTATTGTTCCACTTGTTGGCTCCTGTTTGCCCTTTTACTAATTACCATGTTTTTATGGCTTTTAAATGTGAAAGTTTAGGGACAGAACTCAGTGTTTTTACACTCCACTCCTCTACGTGCACCAGCAGGTCCTGTTTTCTAGATTTTCCTCAGTCTAAAAACGATTTACTAACAGTGAAAATGACAACATCACCTGTGCCAATTTCAAGAAGTCTCAAAAACATGACCTGGGTTTGCATCTTGAGGAGGAGAGTTGGGAAAAACTGCCCTAACTAATGTGAATTGTAATGTTTATGTGTTTTTTACAATCTAAAACCCAAAATTTGAAGGTGCCCCCCAAATTGGGCCTTAACATTCTTATTTCCCCCATGATCCCATGCCTAAAATGTGTGTAGTTCCATACATCTATTTTTAAAAAAAAACCCAAAAAACACAGTGTGTTAACATGTGCTATCTCCTATCACAGGGTATCAATGGACGTGTTTTAGGGGTGAAACCCCTTCCTCATAACTAAAGTAGCTCAGAGGAAGGGGTTGCACCCCGGAAATGCGTCCATTGATACCCCATAATGGGAGATAGCACATTTTAACACACTGTGTTTTGTGGGTTTATAAAAATAGATGTTTGTAACTACACGCATTTTAGGCATGGGATCATAGGGGACAATTAATTGTTATGCTTCAAATTTTGGCTTTTAGAGGAGTGAGATCACCCCATCTGAGGAAGGCAACATCCACACAGTCTGGGGATACTAATGTCTCGTTTGGCCTTCACTTTACCAAACTCGAACTTTGTAAGTTACTGAGTTTGGGATGTGTATCTAATGTTTTAGAACATGCCTGTTTAGCTACAAAAAGGGAGAAATAATGCAAAACATACATGTTATATACGAAGATGTTAGTTTGTTTTAAAATCTTAAAACGCACATGTGAATGTGCTTTGAGTAAAATGTTTTTTAATAAACAAACAATTTGTGGCTTATTATTTCATTGCTCAATACCAGTGTATTTCGTAAGTTGTTGTAATTACAGTGACAATGTGCTCTTAAATGTGGAAAACTCCTGCAATTTTTTAGGCCTCCAAAAAATTAAAGGAGTTCTAAAGGCATAATGTTTTTGAACGTCATGCATTAGATCCATTAAGAACAAAAATATTGTGTGTGTGTGTGTAGCAGACCCGCAGCACACCATAATAGTTAGCTGAAGAAGATATTGTCACCTCATGTAGCAATTAAGTACAATTGCACTATTGGAGCAAGTGGCCAAAATAAAGCCCATTTGGGAACATATTAGACATATAAGAAACACAGACAACAGTAGTTCAAATGAAATAGTTTATGATCTACAAAAAAACTATAAATGATCAGCTACAATTAGCTGCCAAGCCACTGCTCCTCTACCCACAAAATATTCCAGGTATTTCTGCCATAAATCTCGGGCAATTTGTGAGGGCAATCCAGCACAGGCATTTTCAATAGCCGTCAGCACACCCACAGACGGACAAGCTGAGGCATCTTTAGCTGGGCCTGCCACTGCAGGGTCCACGGCACTTGGCAGTGAGGCTAGGTAGCTGGTAGCATGCCTCCTTAAATAATTATGTAGAATACAGCAGCACAGGACCACATGGTTTATCGTGTAGAGTGCCAGGTTGATTGTAGCATTTTTGGGGGGGAGGGAGGGTTCCAAATGAGTTTGGGTCTAAAAAAAATGGCCTCTTGCACTCCGCCTGAATTTGAGGACAACATCAACATTTGTACACATTTTAGGGGTTGTTTAGGGTAAGCCCCAAAATATAGCTGACAAAAAACATTGTTAAGTTACTAGGCTAGGTGTGTATGGGCCCCAGGATAGCATGCTGGGGAGGCTAGTGAAGGAAAATATGCATGTAGGCCAAAAAAGGAGCAGGAAAAGCTTGCAGCATGCATGAGGACAAAGAGGACGTTCTCAGCTTATTACAATATTGATAATCATGTAATCAACAAATTAATAAAATACATTAGCAAACATTAATACATAGAATGTGATCTTAAAGGCAAAAACTTACCCTAATATAGTCCTTCTGCAGGACTTGAATGATGGGTTGAGCAGATTTCCGGAACAATGAACCCCAGAGCCTGGGGGGAGATCCCAGTCGTAAACTTGAGGTCCTGGAGACTTCTCCCCATCGCCAAGTACTGCAAGGTGGCTATGAGCTTTTGTTCTGGAGTGATGGAAAACCTCATACATGTGTCCTGCTTCTTAATATAGGGGGTCACCAATGCCAAGAGTTGGTGAGAGCAGGGGTCCGTCATCCGGAGATATTTCCGAAAATCATCTGGATTATTCTTCTGGAGCTCCCACAGCAATGGCATATGATATAATTGGTCATGATTAAGCAACCAATTTTTGGTCCAAAAACTCCTCCTCCTGTTTCTGGACTGGCCTTGGGTCAAAGCAATAACCCCTAGCCCAATAATCACACGTTATCTCTTCCGATTATACAACATGGCTGGTTGACGAGCGGCCGCTCAGAAACTAACTGAAAAGTGCGAATCAACACTCACCAAACTTCTACTAACACGAAATTAGCAAAAGGAGCCCAAAGGGTGGTGCTTGAGAAATTAACTTCCTCTTTATAGCCTTGTAGTACATCTAGTACGTCACTACGTTCGGCCGACAATTTGTGGACCATTAGTATGCAAGACAAGATCCTGGTACACGCCCTTTTGACAAAAATCAGATGCTCGGTTGGCCAACAATTGTATCGTGTGTACGAGGCTTCAGAGTGTTTGGGCTCCACCAACACAATTTTTTCATAAATATGTGACGGTACTACAAAATATATACATTCTGGCCTGGGTTGATCAAGAATATTCTTTTTGGGTTGTGATGCTTTGTGTCTAATATTACCCAAAATCTAATTTCTACAAAGCTTCTTTTACAGACATAGAAATTGTTCCATATTTTGGGCTGGGTAAATGCTGTGCTGGCCACTACTTTTTTGGTTGAATTGCAGTGCATCATCATTAAAAAGGACATTACGTTTCCTCATGCTGCTCCTCAGTTGTTAAATTTGTAATGCACACTCTTTAAAGTAGTGTGGCCTAACAGTGATTCCTTACATAAAAACCGTTCAGTTTCACTCTTTAGCTCTGAAATTCTGGTCTATAAAATGTGCTTTGAAATATGAGCAGGTAATTCTTAAATAAAGAATTAAAATACATTTTTTTTTTTTAAGAAAAGCAAATATAGCAAACAGAAACACGTGTCATGACAACTCAGGTGCAGCTGAGTAATAGACACCAGTTAGAACCAACTATTGAGTATACTGATCTTTCGGAGGCAAAATACATCAATAATTGACTACAAAAAAACATACAATGAAGTCAGGTGACATCTAGAGAAAACGCTCATATGACTAGAGCCAGTAGAAAACCTTCATGGTTTACTATCAATCCAAACATTTTTCCCTTGTGTTCCAGAGCTCACCTTCTGGAACTGCTTGTGATGAGAACTATTTATGTTCTTTGCAGAAAATCAGTATGATTTCTAGGTTCTGTGTCAGAAAAATAAGTGTGAATATTGCTGACTAAACTACAACAGCTTCCTGCCTCCTAAGTTGCATTCTCTTCAAAAAGAAGCATTATTGTCCTAAGAAATGCAAGTTTTATTTGCTGGCTGAAATAAGCTGAATTTCTGCTTTCATAGTTGTCTAATCTCAGAAAGGATTAGATTATGTTCTATAATTGTCCTGTAAATACAGTTTTCTTTACAATTTTAGGCTGAAATAAGTCAAGTTAGTCTCCAAATTGGCCTTCCTTTATTAAGGATGAGATTGCCAGTCTGCAATTTTTACAATATTTATATACTATCTCTGCAAATATACCGTTTAATGTATTTACTTAAAGTTAAATCTGCCTGTTCTGTTCCTCAGAAATAGTGGCTTCTTCAAAAAGGGCATGAAAGTTGTGCTGCCATTTAATTAAAGTGATATTAAAGGCAATTAAAACATGAATAAATAAACAAAAAAGAGGTTATACTTAACTGCTCTGTGCAATGATATTGCACAGAGTTGTCCCTTTTCCCCTCTTTTGGCAGTCCACTGGTGCTGTCAGCTCCTTCTTCCTCCAGGTGCTTTCAAAAACATCAGTAAGCCACACCCCTACCCCTGCCTCAGAGGAGTTTAAAGAGGAAGTAAACCCTGATGGGTTTTACTTCCTCTTTATTCCCCTGCAAAATAATCATGCAACATTGCATACTAGCCCATTATATTGCACTTACCAGCAAACAAAGCCCGCAATGTCCCAGAGGTCCCCGCTGGTGGCCCCATCCATCTTCAACCCTCTTCCTTCCGGGGCAGTGGACTCTGGCTCTGTGACTGGCCGGAGTCGTGTGATGTCACGTCATGGGCCCTATAGAAATGGATCGTGCCCTTTCTTCGGTCTGCATGCGCCGATGACGTTGGCGCAAGTATATATGGTAAATATCACGGTTTAGGAGATATTTCCAGTACCTACAGGTAAGCCTTATTATAGGCCTACCTGTAGGTAAAAGTGATGTGTAAGGGTTTACAATCACTGACAGAAGCAGGAGCTTATGCTCTTGCTGTCTCCTGTGAAACCAGGAAGAGTGGAGAGCAGTGCTGCAACCAGGAAAGCACTGGAGAGGTGCCAGGTAAGTATCTAGGGATAGGGGGAACAGATAGTGGGGAGGCTTTTAACTTAATGTAGGGAATGAATTAGGTAATTAACAGTTTGACTTTAGAACCACTTTATTTTTTCAATCTTCTGCATGGGAAAAAATTGTAAGGTGCAATCTGCTTGCTCTCTCTCTCACAAATAATGGAGAGTCTGAAAATGGTAAAAAGGTGTGCATCAGATCTGTAAAATTTGTCCTTCTTCACTCTATGAAAAAGGAAGCCCATTTTTTGGGAAAATAGCAATCTGGTTACAATCTGCCTCATAAATGGCAGCCTTGACAATGAAGGTTAATTACAGATACTAAATGCCTGCTCAATCCCTTTGAAATTATGGCCTCCAAGTGGACTTTTTAGCTGTGGTACAAATCATCAGGATCGTCGGTTTGAATTCCAACCATGGCACTGCCTGCATGGAGTTTGCATGTTCTTCCTGTGCCTGCATGGGTTCCTCCCACACTCCAAAGACATGCTGGTAGGTTAATTGGCTCTTGTCTAAATTGGCCCTAGTATGTGAGTTAAGGACCTTAGATTGTAAGCTACTTGAAAGCAGGGACTGATGTGAATATACAATACATGTGTAAATTGATGGCCCTAATTAAGTACCTGAATTAAAAAAAAAGATATAAAAAGTATCCTTCAAAACTGGTCTAGAAATTGCTCAAGAAATGTGCATCACATTTTTACAATTCTTTAGGTCTATGCTCTAAAAAAAAGGAATTGCAATTTGTTTATCCCAGATCGGGTCTGCCGGATCTCCCAGCCAATCAGTTCAGTTTTTCTGGCTTGTGGCGCCCTTAAAAAACACACTGTTATTTATATTTTTGGGGGATTGAACCTGCCTAGTTTTTCCCTCTTGCATTGCAGTCTAATAAAAACACTTACATGGTGTGCTGTACATCTGTACAGTATTTCTGGCTTTTGACTGAGATTTAATAAACTGATTTTTTTTATCTAAATAAAATATGCCTCATCTCTTCCTGTGACAGAGTAATCACAAATGCTTGCTTAGCAGACAGTGAGTCTTTACAGTATTTGGGCCTGCCATGCTTGGAATATCACACTTTAATTGTTTCTTGTTTTTTTCTTGGAAAAAAAGAACTCAGCTCTGCCCCTCAGATTGCTCTCTTGGACCCCAATCAAACTGCTTGCATGCTCTTTATCTAGTGTGAAAAATTGTTCTATTGTCTCTAAAATATGCCATTGTGTTTTTTTCTTACACTGTTTGTCATAACAACTGCTTCAGCACTGCAATGTGGGTTTGTGGCTTGTAGGTATTTTGATGCCCTCATGGCTGATATTTTGTTCAACTCTGTACTTAATACAGTGTGTTACTGTATAGTAGATCACAAGAAGCAATGCTCTGTGACTTGCTTTGCCCCATTTGGCAATTTATAAGATATTGATGCTCCTTTTTTGTTATCAATTTAGACTTACTACTGCTACACTGTTTTGGCAAAAGCTACCTGATACAAATTTCTTTTGGTGTGCAAATCAATCATACGGGACTGCTGCTGTAGGAAAGTCAAGCAATTATGTAAAAGTAAAGTAAATGATTAGACATGCAGCCTATGAGAAGCCAGAATATGGTGTCACTGAAGCTGTTCCCATGTCATAAGTTTCTGTAATTACACGTACAGCTTTAAGGCATTTCCCAAGCATGTTATTTAAAGGAATCGCATATTTTTATGTTGCTTTTTGAGCGGCTCTAAAATGGCCTCTCCCTGTCATTTTGTAAAATATTTATTTTATTTCATGCCCCCTAGGTCAATGTCCAGCCCCCATGTCCATGCCATTCTGTGTCAGTCCCTTGACTGTTAGCGTAAAAAAATAATCACCTACTGAAAACAAGTTTTTGTTGATTTTTATGGGGTTCAGATTCTGGATCCAAACTTTGATAACATTTTTTGAACGTTGGTCGAACAGAGCCCGGGTACTTTGGCTCATCACTAGTCACTAGAACTGAAAGTGAGGGAAAATCCATAATAGTGAGATGTCAACAGAACAGAAAAAGAGAGAAAATATTCTAGTGGAGATACTCCAGTGACATTTAAGAGAGGAATTACCTCACTTTGGGGAGATTTCCTCTCACTTCCTGTTGTTTCTATGTGACAAGAAGTAAAGTGAAACCTCTCCAATGGGACACAGATGAACAAAAAAAAATCTAACCATTTCCTGCTCTATCCATTTAAAAAGTTTTATATATATTTTAAGGTAAAAAAAATAGTCACCCCTTTTTTACACTGTTTGCCATAACTGCTTCAGTACTGCAATGCAATGTGGGTTTGTGGCTTGTAGGTATCCTCTGATTGAGTCCTCTGGTTATGATGATAATGCTTCATTATGCTCCCCTGGGTTCAGGCTGGCAAAAGACAGCTGCATTACCAGGCATATAAGGGACAATGGATCTTTGGTGACATTTAAAATAGCGTAACCAATATGGGGTTAAAAATGGAGTAATTTAATGGTTACCCTACAGAATCATTTCAGCATCTTGCTCGGAGGCCAGTCATTACATGGAGTGCTTTAGTGTTTGACTTTCTTGTCCACATAGATGTTCTGTTTTGTGTGTTTTAAGAGCTGTCTGGAAAGAAAAGCACCCAGCTTCCCCCCACCTGGACTCCCCTTCTCCCTTTGCCCCCACTCTCTATCCTACTCTGCTGTCCCTGCTACTACCTGTTGCAGCATGAATAGGAGCCTTCACTCCACCGCGCGAAAAAACAAACCCACAGCCAGCATTAATAGGGCCAGCTGCCGCCAGCCAGCAGTTGATCTTGGAGTGAGTTGATATTTTTACACTCGGCCCGTCTGCAGAGCGGAGACTTTTTCCTTCTCTACAGCTACGTTTCCAATGACTTTCCCGATAGCTGATAACCCTTTCCATGCTGTGGAGCATATTGAGGTTCTTCTTTTTCTTTACTGAGTAAAAGTTCAGCTTTGCAAAAAAAAACAAAAAAAACTTAGGTAACTACATAAGTATCTTTAGCAAACATTAGTGAAGACCACTAATCTGTTGTACAGACTCTGCCAGGGTAGTGTGGTTGCTGAAATGTTTCAAAACTGATTTTTAAGTTGGAGGTTTTACATAAACACTTATTACTCATATTGAGTCCTGATATCGTATGACATATTCAATCTCCAACAACCTTTATGTTAGCAGTATCAGATGTTTAAGAAGTCTTAAGATGACCATGTGCTGTACAATCTTATTGTACAATCTCTCTTAGATCTACTATCAACTACCATATATACTCGAGTATAATCTGAGTTTTTCAACCCCTTTTTTTGGCTGAAAAACCCCTCCTCGGCTTATACTCGAGCGAGCCGTACCCCTTTCATTACTAAAACAGCGCGTGTAACAACGTGTGTCTCCCGCTGTGTTATGCAGCCTGTTCCGCCATCTATTGTAACAAAGCCCCACCTCCTCCTGGTCCATACTAGAGGAACAATGATACAATGCTAGGAAACTGTATCAGCGTTCCGTCTATCAGAGATGAGGAGGAGGCGGGGCTTTGTTACAATGGATGGCCGAACAGACTGCATAACACAGCGGCAGACACGCATTTACACAAGCTGTTTTAGTAATGAAAGGTACGGCTGCAGATGGGCACAGTGAGACTACAGATGAGCACAATTAGGCTGCAAATGGGCACAATTAGACTGAAAATGGGCATTGTTTACCCAGTAGCTGCTGCATTTTCCCACCCTAGGCTTATACTCAAGTCAATATGTTTTCCCAGTTTTTTGTGGTAAGATTAGGTGCCTCGGCTTATATTCGGGTCGGCCTATACTCGAGTATATACGGTATGTAGGGCAAGAACCTGCCTATAATAACTGAAGCAGAATTTCAGGTTTAATGTCAATTTAAAAATACGGTAGTCTGTTTGGGCCAAACTGGTCCAAATGAACTATTTAACCACTTGCCGCCTTGTCACAGTAGATTTACTGTGACAGGGCGACAGCTACAGGTTCAGCAACGTAAATAGAAATTGTGAGCCTGCTTATGGGTTTGGGGTGCATCCCTTGCTAATCTGCGTTGCGGTTGGACACAGCAGGATTTTCTCAGCAGGTCCCAGCCTATTATTTATGGCTGAGACCTGCTGATCAGCTGTGTCCAATCACAGCACAGAGCCCTGTTTTTACAAACAACACTGGGCTCTGTACACAGAGCAGCAATCTGGCTGTTTCTTTTACCTGTAAAGCAGGGAGAAAAAAATGGCAAAATCTATTAGTAAAAGCAGCACACATCACACACATTACGCATTGTTAGGCACACAGTTAACCCTTTGATTGTCCCTAGATGTTAACCCCTTCTCAGCCAGTGTCATTAGTACAGTGACAGTGTACTGTATTTCACAATGATCACTGTATTAGTATAACTATTGATGTCAGTGTCAACTGGTCAGTTAGAGTATCCCCCAGCCAGCGTCAGCCACACTATCACAGTCCCACCATAAGTCGTTGATCACAGCCATTACTAGTATATTGTTATAGCTGTGTAAATTCCAGTATATACACCTTAGTTTGCAGAGGCTATAACTTTTCACAAACCCATAATATACACTTATTTTGATTTTTTTTAACCAAAGACATGTAGCAGGATACAATTTGCCCTAAATTTATTAAGAAATTTGATTTTTTATATGTTTTATAACAGAAAGTAAAAAATAAAAAAACTAGTGGTCATCAAATACTACCAAGAGAATGCTTTATTTGTATAAAAAAAAAAAAAACGATAAAAATTAAATTTGCTTACAGTGTTTCATGACTGCGCAATTGCTGTTTATGAATTAATATTATTTATTATTTATTACAGTTATATAGCACTGTCAATTTATCCAGTACATTACACATATTTATTAGACATTTACATCAGTCCCTGCCCTCAAGGAGCTTAGGTCCCTAACTCACATTCATACACATACTAGGGCCAAATTAGACAGGAGACGAATAACCTACTAGCATGTCTTTGGAGTGTGGGAGGAAACCCACGCAGACACAGGGAATGCAATTGTCAGTTAAAGTAGACTAGTGCTGAATAGCAAAACATGCTCTGGTCATGAAAGGGGTAAAACTGTCCAGAGCTCAAGTGGTTAAAGTGACAGCTTAAATGGAATTCAGCTTTAAAGCTGGGTTCACACAACTGTGAATTGGATGCGGTTTTTCCCCGCTTCCAATTCGCTTGTCAGAAGATTGTGACGGGCTCTCTATGAAGCCGGTTCACACATCTCCGGAGCAGCTCCGGTGTGAATTGCACAGGAGTCCTGTGTGTCTCCTGGTCCTCTTCAGGCCTGAATTAAGCCAAAAATTCGGACTGAAATCGGCCTTAAAACGGAGAACAGCGACGCACCGGACCCTTGCTGTGAGCCGCTCCGTGCTGCGGTGTGAACCCCGCCTAAAGCAATATTAAACCCAGAAGTAAATGTTTATTATGTTGCAGTTTACCAATTCTTAGATGTGCTGGATGTATGTTTCCTTTTTTTAGGCTTTCTTTTTTCTATTTTCATCTGGTGATCCCCTGATGAAGTCACGTGACCGTGACGCCACGCGTAGGGACGGAAAGGCATCAGAATAGACACTGGCAAACAAGCTCGCTGTTCGTCGGATTTCTGTCTGTTTACATTTACTTAATGTGAGTACCCTATTGTATTTTTTGTAATAAAAATTACTGTTTGACATACTACACCTACCTTTGTTGCTTTCCATGTCTGCATCCTTGCAACCACTAAGAGACAAAGACAGTATCTAGCTCTGCATTTGTTGACCCAGGAATTTGGTGCAAAGAGGAAGCTTACGATACCAATATTTACACACATGCAGTTACCTCATTACCGCAAGGTAAGAGGCCACTTCTACTAGTGTGTGGTGTACACGAAGAGGAGCGATTTGCTCCCGGGCACCTGCTGCACTTTTGACGGTTGCTGCACAAGAAGACAGCATTGCTGTTCGGCACTATTTTTGCACCTTTGCACTTAGAGACTATATTGCTGGCTTTGCACAGTTTATTTGCATTTTTTGCAACTTTTGCAAATTTGTTGGAAGAGACGTTACTGTTTGTTTTGCACAATTTATTTGCTTGTTTTGCACATTTTATTAAATTAGCACAGAGTACAATTCTCAGAAGCATTTTTTTTATTGTTCAACACTTGTTTATTTATTGGCATTTTGCACTTTGGAATCAATCACCTTACAGTATATTTGTATGTATTTACCTTTTTATTTGCATTCTACTATTACCTTTAACAACCTATTTTCTCTCTGTCAGAATACCGTATATATTTGGGTTTCTTTGTTCTAACAACACAGCACCAACCCCCATTTTTTTACTGGCCAGATCACCAGGATAAAACAGAGGGAAAAAGCCTAACAAGGAAAACAAATGCAGCCACTACATATAATGATAAGCTGCAATATATTACATTTTTAGTTTTGGGTTTAATACTGGTTTAGGCTGACTATACACCAGTGTGTAAACATTTGGAGTTCAAATGTTTATGTTTTTTTTTTAAATGTTCTACTGTATTTCAGTTGATGTATGTCAGGGATATGCAATTAGCGGACCTCCAGCTGTTGCAAAACTACAAGTCCCATCATGCCTCTGCCTCTGGGTGTCATGCTTGTGGCTGTCAGAGTCTTGCTATGCCTCATGGGACTTGTAGTTCTGCAACAGCTGGAGGTCCGCTAATTGCATATCCCTGATGTATGTGGTTCAAATTATGTGTTATAATGAAGCACTATTTAGTTGTGTTTGCCCAGCTGAGGTGGTACTCCCTGGGAGGCGAGGGTTAACTCTGCTGGCCAAGCTTTACCTGGCTTTTTGAAGAAACGCCTTTCACTGCTGGGATAAACACATAAAAAGAGAGGAAACTCACGATGTTGCATAGGTAATGCTGTCTTAACAGAATATGTGCTTCTGGCTATTTTTGTAGCTATGGTTGTTGTAAATTGCTCTTACCTTTAGTGGGTGCCTTATGCAAACATTGTGCCCATGTTCTTGTATGCTTCTCTCCTAAGTGTTTATTTTTTGAGGAAAATCAATAAAAATTGCTATTTGAAAAAAAAAAAAAAAAAAAAAAAAGAGAGAGAGGGAACCACCTCTCAGGGACACCATAGTCAGTAAAATGGTCAGAGGTTCGGTTCCAGGCCTCCCCAGCCAAGGACATACTGCTAAGGATGTGATCCACTATTTTGCACAGCCACACCTTGTGGGAATTAAGGTAACAGGGATTTGCACTCATACTTGACCGAAGAACTCTAAGGACTTTCTCATCTAATTAAGGTGTGACTACCTCATGGGGCAATCAGGGGCACCAGTGGACTAACTGAGGGGCACTTAGAAAATTATGTACAGGAATGTGTATTAAAGAGATATTTGTTTAACTATTCATTTCTTATTAAAACAACTTCAATAAAAAAAAACATCAACTTGGCACCTGGTCTGAAGTTACTTGAGGATAATGTTAACCGTTTCAGCACCGGAAGATTTTACCCCCTTACTGACCAGAGCACTTTTTGCAATTCGGCACTGCGTCGCTTTAACTGACAATTGCGCGGACGTGCCATGTTACACCCAAACAAAATTGATGTCCTTTTTTTACCACAAATAGAGATTTCTTTTGATGGTATTTGATCACCTCTGCGTTTTGTTTTTTTTTGCGCTATAAACAAAAAAATAGCGACAATTTTGAAAAAGAAACAATATTTTTTACTTTTTGCTATAATAAATATCCCCCCAAAATATATAAAAAAAATAATTTTTTCCTCAGTTTAGGCCAATTTGTATTCGTCTACATATTTTTGGTAAAAAAAAAAAAAAAAAATCGCAATAAGCGTATATTGATTGGTTTGTGCAAAAGTTATAGCTTCTACAAAATAGGGGATAGTTTTATGGCATTTTTATTATAATTCTTTTTTATTAGTAATGGCGGCGATCTGCTATTTTTATCATGACTGCGACATTATGGCGGACACATTGGACACTTTTGACACTATTTTGGGATCATTGTCATTTATACAGCGATCAGTGCTATAAAATGCACTGATTACTGTGTAAATGACACTGGCAGGGAAGGGGTTAAACACTAGGGGGCGATCAAGGGGTTAAGTGTGTCCTAGGGAGTGATTCTAACTGTGGGGGGGGGGGGTGGGCTGATGGGCACTGGTAGGTGGTACTGATGGGCACTGATAGATGGCACTGAATAGGCAGCACTGATGAGGAGCTACTGACAGGCATTAATGATTGGCATCTGAAGGGCACTGGCAGGCATTGCTGATGGGGCACTGATGGCACTGATGGCACTTTGATTGGCACTGACAGGCGTTTTTGATGGGGCACAGGCTGGCAGCTTATGGGCACTGACCCCCCCTCTGACAGGGAGAGCCGCCGATAGCTCTCCCTGTCAGCGCAAAATGAGGAAAGCCGTTTAATGGCACTTCCTGGTTCACGCGATGATCCTTACTACCATCGGAGATGCACCACTGATCGCCGCGCTGGATAACTGACCATCATTCTGCTATATGCTGGGTGGGAAGTGGTTAAATAATTAAAAAATGAAAAAAAAAAAAACAAAACCCAGTGGTGTTAAATTACCACCAAAAGAAAGCTCTATTTGTGTGAAAAAAATTATACCAATTTTGTTTGGGTACAGCGTTGCCTGACCGCGCAATTACCAGTTAAAAATAGCACAGTGTTAAATACCAAAAAATGTCCTGTAATGAAGGGGCTAAAATCTTCTGGAGCTCAAGTGGTTAAGGGGACAAAATGAGATAAAGTAAATGTCTAATGTCTAACGTGCAGTGAAGCTATTCGGAGGAAGTTATATTGCCGTTGCTAACGACTACAGTACTGGTGTTGAGTGCATAACCAGCTAGCCAGTCGAGAAGCGGTGTGACTTGGCAAAGGTGACGGAAGGCCCTGACAGTGAAGGAGCTTGTGTGCTTGGGCTCCTTCCCTAGCTGTTGGAACCCCCACACTGGTTCTAACTTGTGGCACAGGGACTCCTAGGGACCCAGCCTGGGTCACGGAAAATGGAGTAAGGCCTTGGGATAAGAATAAGCACAGGTTATGTTTAAGTCAGGTTTCCTAGTATTCAAGTGTACTATATAAATTAATGTCATTGGGTGTGAGGTGACTGGTTGCTGGGCTGGTCGAGTCTGGGGCAGGCTCAGTGGTACTGGCTCAGAAATGCTGCACGACAAAAGAGAGAAGAGTTATGAAGTGTAATGAGGAACTTATGTCCATAGTAAATGATGTAAAGAACACAGAAGTTGGGCCACAGATTACAAAGAGTTGAGGTGTTGCCTTAACGTCAGCCTTACCTTAAGCCGCACCCTCAGCCCACTTTTGGGAGCACTAGCAAGCATTTTCTCTGGGTTCCCACTTGGGCACAGTAAGCCCTGTCTACAACTAGAATTTTATTAATTCATTACAGAACAATGTACCCATGGGTTTGCTGTAATAGACTGTATGTAGCATTAGCTACATAATGTTAGCAGTGCTGTGTTCCAACAGCAGGATGGGTGACTTTCTGACTGCTGTTGGATATAAAAAAAGAGTCAGGCTGAGAGTTTCTCTGCCATTCAGAAGTGGCCTTATATTATTTATCAATGAATATAAAGCTTCCTCTGATTGACTGAGGTGGAGAGGTAGGGGGATGGCGGAACGATCTCTACTACGGCCAATCAGAGGAAGCCCTGTATTCATTGCCAAATATACAAGGCTTCTCCTGAATAGTGGAGATCCACTAAGCCCAACTCTTTATATCCAGCAGCAGATGGGATGGCACCCGTACTGCTCCCGAAGCCACACACCCAGAGGTCACATCATTCTTGGCGCAAAAAGAAAAAATTAGAGACAGGTAAACGGTTGGTACAAAACAGATTGCAGCATACACATACAAAAATGACATTTATCCTGCAAGGCTAGTTAAAAACACCTGAACATATTCATAAATACGGGGGTTTGGTCACACTATATGGTCATATAGTGCTAAGCCCACTTACTGCGACAAAGTACCCCGAATTAGTGGGTCCTACCCTAGTAATAGAATGAAAGTACCTGTGTCTCAACCATGGGAGATAAACTCCTCTATGTGGGAGAACTGAAGGGGTTCCTCCTATGCACTGGTGGCCACTAAAAAGAGGTAATGAAGAGGGGGAGGGGTGCTCCAGCCCAAGAGACCTGGTCAGGGTCCATACAATATACAAAAACATACTTGGGGGGCACACCCTAAAATGCTTCACATTCAAGATGGTGCTGCTATAAGACCAAAAACAGTACAAAACAGATTACAGCGCACACATACAAAAATGACATTTATCCTGCAAGGCTAGTTAAAAACACCTGAACATATTCAAAAATACGGGAGTTTGGTCATACTATATGGTCATATAGTGCTAAGCCCACTTACTGCGACAAAGTACCCTGAATTAGTGGGTCCTACTCTAGTAATAGAATGAAAGTACCTGTGTCTCAACCATGGGAGATAAACTCCTCTATATGGGAGAACTGAAGGTGTTCCTCCTATGCACTGGTGGCCACTAAAAAGAGGTAAGGTCTTATAGCAGCACCATCTTGAATGTGAAACATTTTAGGGTGTGCCCCCCAAGTATGTTTTTGTATTAGGTAAACGGTTGGTGACACAATGGGAGGGTTTGGCTATTACGGATGGGGGTAAGGTTAGGCACCTGTACCCTGAATAGGGCCTTAAAGAAACAATAGAAAACATATCTCATGTGATGTATCCTCTATTTTTATACTCCTTACAATTCTGTTCTAATGCCACGTACACACGGTCAGACTTTTTGACAACAAAGGTCCGACGGTCTTTCCGACGGATTTTCGACAAACTTTCTAACGACCGGACTTGCCTACACACGATCACACCAAAGTCCCACGGATTCGTACGTGATGACGTACGACCGGACTAAAATAAGGAAGTTGATAGCCAGTAGCCAATAGCTGCCCTAGCGTCGGGTTTTGTCCGTCGGACTAGCATACAGATGAGCGGATTTCTGGGTCCGGCGGAGTTACGACGTAAAGATTTGAAGCATGTTGCAAATCTAAAGTCCGTCAGATTTTTGACCGAAAAAGTCAGCTGCATGTCCGATGAAGCACGCACACAGTCGAATTGTCCGCCGGACCAGTCCGGTCGAAAAATCCGCTTGTGTGTACGCGGCTTAATGGTATGAGGTTGAGAAAAACAGGGATAGAGAGATTAGAAGGTGCTACAAGGTAGGGACGTGCGGTGAGGTCAGTGGCTGGTGAGGCACTGGCTAGTATCAGTGCCAGATACACACAGGTTACACACGCCGCGATTGTTAGAGCAAGAGCAATAATTTTAGCGCTAGACCTCCTCTTTAAAGCGACGCCTTTGGAGATTTTCAAGTACTGAAGTTTGGCGCCATTCCACCAGTGTGCACAATTTTAAAGTGTGACATGTTAGGTATCTATTTACTTGGCATAACATCATCTTTCACATTATACAAAAAAATCAGGTTATCTTCAGTGTTTTTTTTATATTCATGAAACAGGTTTTTTCCAAAAAAAACACGTTTGAAAAATGGCTGCACAAATACCGTGTGACATAAAAAACCACCATTTTATTTCCTAGGGTGTCTGCTAAAAACAATATATCTAATGTTTGGGGGATCTGAGTAATTTTCTAGCAAAAAAAATGATGATTATTATATGTAGGAGAGAAGTGTCAGAATTGGCATGGGTGGCAAGGGCTTAATTACAATAAGTACTATGCAAATAATTATTATATATTGTTTTTAGGGCAATTCACTATATTTTCATAAACTATACTCAAGCAGGTGGCTTAAAGGACAAATTACTGAAGTTTGAAGTTATAACTTCAAACCAGTAATTTCACAGTAAATACCGTATTTATCGGCGTATAACACGCGCTGGCGTATAACACGCACCCCAAGTTTAGGAGGGAATTTTAAGGAAAAAAACTTTTAGGAGGGAAGTTTAAGGGAAAAAAACTTACATTTAAATGCCCATCAATGCAGCATTGTCAGTGTCATTGAAGCCTTCTCAGTGCAGCCTTGTCAGTGCAGCCTTGCCCCAGTGCAGCCTTGCAGCCATGTCAGTGCAGCCTTGTTAGTGCAGCCTTCCCCAGTGTCCATTGCAGCCTTGCCCCAGTGCAGCCTTGCAGCCATGTCAATGCAACCTTGTTAGTGCAGCCTTCCCCAGTGTCCATTGCAGCCTTGCCCCAGTGCAGCCTTGCAGCCATGTCAGTGCAGCCTTCCCCAGTGTCCATTGCAGCCTTGCCCCAGTGCAGCCTTGCAATCCCCGCCGATCTCCGCTGATTTTTTGCGATCGCGCCGACATACACATCCGAGTGTACAGATTTAAATATGGCGCCGCGGAGGGACTCGGCGGAGCAGAGATACACATAGCCTAAAGTACTCGGCTCTTTTCGGGGGCCGCTCACAGTCCCGCCCCTGGGCGGGACTGTGAGCGGCGCCGAAAAGAGGCGAGTACACTCAGCTTTGCGTATCTCGGCTCCGCCCTTTCGCCGAGTCCGCCGGCGCCATATTTAAATCTGTACACTCGGATGTGTATGTCGGCGCGATCGCAAAAAATCAGCGGGGATCGGAATATAACACGCACCCATGATTTTGCCCGATAAATACGGTAGATAAAAAATAAATGATTATCTTATAACATATAGCATAATAATATATGATTTAGCTTGATTATAATAGTACCTTATCAACAGCAGCAGAAGATTCTCATTCTCCCTCTTAACTGTGTGAGAAAAACATGAGATTGTGGGTAAATCTTATACCCATAAACACATGTTTTTTTTCCTTTGTAGTTAAGAGGGCTGGGCTGTAAGAGAGCATTTGTCTTTTAGACATGCCCCTTCTATGACACTGCAGTGAGAGGCGTGCCTCCACTGCAGCATTTTTATTGGACAGCTGGGAATAATGGTACTTTACCATTGGTCCAAGACTCCAAGCTGTCCATTGAACTCAGTGTGCCTCTGACAAGAAGTGAGGTGAGGCGTTGTGAGCTCATCCTTTCAGTCTGCTGCAAACAGAGTGTGCCAGCTTGTATTTAAACTGGTCGCTCTGTATGTAGCTTCTGACAGGATGCCCAAGGAGCCCTGTATCTCTGGAACCATAGGTCATAGGAGCCCCAATTTTTTTAAAATTTTGAATGTTCATGGCAGGTGAGGCTCTGCCTCACCTGCCTCCCCTGACTGCACGTCCCTGCTAAAAGCATATTTGCCAACAGTCCAGATTTTCCCAGGACAATCCTGATTTTGGGACCCTCGTCCCAATTTAAGCTTGTCCCGATTATTTTCCTAGGATTTTGCTTTTGTCCCAGGAAAATCGGGAATGTTTTTGGCTAAAAATGGCCGCCGCCACAAGTGTTGTTTCCCCTTGTGTTCAGTGCAGAGGGGCGGCTTCTCTCTTCAGTGTACAAATAGAAAATTCTATCGTACACTGAAGCCTATTGGCTGCAGGGATTGGTGACCCCTCCCCGCTCTCCACTGAACACAAGGGAGTGATCAGCCTCCACCCACCGTCGCCGCCAACCCTCAGCCCCCGTGTGTCCGACGAGCGGGGACACTGATGGAAGGACCGGGGCTCCGCTGACACTGATAGTCCTGGCTCCCCCCTTTCACAAGGCTCCCTTTGGAAGACTCCTCGGATCCCCAGCTTGGCCTAGGTCGGCCCCACATCCTCACGCACCACAGGTACCAACTTCTGGACACGGCTCTGCTGGGTATTGTAGTGTAGTGTAGTGGGCTGTGTAGTGGATAGTGTAGTGTAGTAATCAGTGTAGTGTAGTGGTAATCAGTGTAGTGTAGTGGTCAATGTAGTGGACAGTGTGTAGTGGACAGGTAGGTCAATGTACTGGTCAGTATAGGAATCAGGTAGGACAGTGCAGTGGACAGGTAGGTAAGTGTAATGGTCAGTCTAGGAATCATGTAGGTCAGTGTAGTGGATAGGTAGGTCACTGCAGTGGACAGGTAGGTAAGTGTAATGGTCAGTCTAGGAATCATGTAGGTGTAGGTGTTTCCAGATCCTGAACCCTAATAGAACATATTATCTTGCCCCACTCCTGTATTTTGGTGGAGCAGACCATGTGATTCACTTCACTGGATAAATATTGGCAATTCACCAGACTTATGGTGAGCTAGAAAATGGACTACTAATCCCTTTTAAGTTGCTATTCTAATATAGAAATGTAGTATTTCCTTTTTAATTCTATTAGGCTACAGGGTATGGAGAACCTTGTTTCTAATTCCACTCTCCATTGGAGAAATGACTTCCTCTGCAGAAGAATATCCTGCTGGATGCTCTGGGAAAAGAAGAGGTACGGGGTCTTCAAGAACTCCTTACCAGTTCACTGAACAAATTAGTTGCCCAGCAGAGCAAATTGGTGATCTGGTGTTAACATCCAACCATTGAATCTAAATGCAAGTATAGGATTATCTTGTCTGTACTCAGCATTGTGGGGACCTTTATTAATAAAGGACAGCTTATACAAAATGAATTTGTTCTTTAATGCCATGACTGGTGTGTAGGGACCCTGCCCTAGGCTGGAGTGTCCTTAATTAAATTTAGTGTGGTTTTCAGCAAGTCTGTAATCAGCCTGAGCTCTGTTGACATATTTCTCGGCTCTGCTACTTCTCCAAAATTCAGTAAGTTGATTGTTTCTGCCTGTTAGTCTTGAGGAGGTTTCAGTAATCAGTGTAGAAAGGACAGTTATGAATATTTGCCTGACTCAACTAGTCCCTGGGGTCATTTTTCAAAGAAATGGTGTGGGGAGTTGATAAATGTTTGAAGCATCTTTACAGAGTGAACTGGCTTCCCATTAGGTTTCACATAGACTTTAAGATCCTCTTGCTTACCTATAAGGCTGTTCATGGCTTGGCACCCCATTATCATTTTATCAAATTACTCACCCCCTCGTTACCTCTGCTCGTCAAATTCTGGTCTTCCACTGCTCAAGAACCTTCTCCTACTCTGAAATTCACTTTCAAAGAACATCAGAGAGTTATCTTCTCTAAACTCATTCAAATCAAATCTAAAAACATTTTTCTTTAGACAAGCTTTTACTTAATTGTCCCTTTTTTCCTTTATGTTATCCTGTGTATTCCTTGTGTTTTCCTTGTAAAGCACTTTGAGAAGCTACCTTTAAAGGCGCTATATAAAATAAAGTTACTTATTATTATTCTTCCCTGAAGGAGTCGCTGGTTGTATTGGGTTCTTCTGTCCTGACTTGGTGACTTGATTTAATAGCTCCTGAACTTGTAGGTAGGTTAAAATATGTGTGCAGTTAGTTATCCAGCTGCCAGCCCGGGCTGGGAAAAGGGTTAAATATTTTCAGCTCAATTCCCAGGCTTTCGGTTTTGACAGGCCCACCTGTTATATAAAAGGAGGACAGCTAAGATCGGGAGTGCTGGAAAATGGGACGTACCTATAAGTGGAATATAGATTCACCTGTGACTGCAAGTGTGGCGCTGAAGAAATCAGGAATCACAGATAGCATCAAAGCCATGGACTTTGCCTTTATTAGCTCTGGCCTCTCGGAGGTATGCCTGGGCCACTACATTACATTAGTTAGGATTAGGGACAGGATGTTATTCATTTTGTCTTGCTATGCTGCATTTTAAATGTAAAAGTCATGTAAACCGTTCCAAGCTTGGTCCGAAGTTATTCAAAGGGGTGCATGTTGATTCTGGCATATTCCAAAGAACCTGGGTCTGTAAAACACTATGGGGTATGAAGTAATACTACTACAAAAGGTTAACTCGGCAAGACAAGAAAGAGGAGAGTAGTTGCTATGAGTAACCAAGTCAAGGAACAAGCAACCAGTCGATAAGAGTGGTACCTGGTAAGGTGGCAGGTCCTCTGGTAGCGACGAAGACCAATGTTCTGGCTTCCTCCCTAGTGGTCCGTCTGCCATGGCAACCAGGAGCAGACTAGTGTTACAGAGATCTATGGCCTTGTCACGAGGTACAGGAAGGAGAGAGTTAATGAGTACGCATGAGGCTTGCACTAGGTGCTCGGCGAGACCCTAGTCTGTTACTGGGAGTTAGGTAACAGAGGTATGCTAGACTGGTAGAGTGGGCGCAGGATTAGCACTTCCCTCCTAATGCAAACATAAGTTGCAGTGTGTGGTGACATGGGGCAAGTAATTTTTCAGGGAAACTCTGCACTTTATTACTGCACACAGTTAAGGCTCATCTCTAAGTCAGGGAATTGCCTTAATGTTAGATTCTTCACATGACCGCAGTCCCCACCTGGTCCCAGTCATTGATGAGTGTGCTCTTTGCAAGAGGTACCCCCATATGCATGGGTGCAGATGACCCCACCCACACACTCACTGACACACCTTGGGTTTGCTATCAAATCTGTTGGGCAGCAAGTGCCTGGCAGACAAGAAAACACCTTTAAATTTACAATGACAAACAGTAATGTTCTCTGTTACAGATATCCATCATGCTAAGCACAGACATACACGTAAGTGAGTTTCCATTTAACGAGGCAGCTCTAGAGAAAACTGACAAAAAATACACAGTACTGCCAGAGTACTCTAACACTGAGCAAGATATCTCCAAACTGATTACGATTAGCATGAAAAGTCTCACCTTGTACTACCGATCCTTCAAAAATAAAGTGCTTTCATCCTAACTAGAGAGATTTGTAATCCAAGAAGAGACTTTCTGTCCCAAGAGGCAGAATCCAATGATAGGCAAAGAATTAGCAACCTGAGTAAATAAAGTACAAACTGGGTAGGCCTCTCACCACCCTAGTGTCCTGACTTATCACTCAAAGTCCCAGTGGGGTATCACACCCTTAAGTCTTGATGCGGCTTCCCTCAAGCTGTTAGTGAATTGGGCTGCAAAAATTTACCTTCCTGAAGTCCTTGGGAGTCTGGAACAGTCGGTCTCTGGCCAAGGAGCCAGGAGAAACAACTCTAAAACCGTGGCTAGGGGAAAACTGATCTTTGGATGCATACACAATCTATGATGCTCTCAGACCAATACTCTGAGACTGCTTTAAAGTGCCTAAAGGGTAAGGTGACCAGATTTTTAAAATTAAATCCGGAGACATTACTTTTTTTATTGGCAAATGGTAAACTATTTTATATGCATATTCTCCTCAAATTATATATGCAGTCAGTGGCGTAGCATGGGTTTTCAGCGCCTGGGACAAGGCAAGAAATTTGCGCCCCCTAATCAGCAGACTTTTAGCACTCCCTGAGTCCCTTGCACTAGTACAGTACAGTAGTACTGACCAACCTGATTCCTACACTGACCTACCTGACCACTGCACTAACCACTATAGCGCGCCACTGCAAAATATGGGCGTGGCTTAAATTGTGCTGAATGTTGGGTGTGGCTTTAAGTCATGTGGTTTAATAGAGTCTGAGATGACTTACATAGTGTAAAATACAGTAATGTTAAATAGGGAATGTATAGTGTGGAGTGTATGGGGGTGGGTAGTATGTGCAAGAGAGAAGTGCAGAGTGTATGGAGGGGAGTGTATGGAGGTGGATAGTATGTGCAGGAGAGGAGTGCGGAGTATATGGAGGTGGGTAGTATGTGCAGGAGAAGAGTGTGAAGTTTATGATGCTTGGTAGTATGTGCAAAAGAGGAGTATGGAGCTGGGTAGAATGTGCAGTTAAGGAGTGCGGTAGTATGTGCAGGATGGTGTCCTATCTATTGCATTTTTTTTTTAAATAAGCCTTGTTAAGGGGCTTTGGTGAGATATCAGGGGTCTAAACAGACCCCTAACATCTCCCCCTTGAGACAGAGAAAGGGACCGAGGACACAGATTCCCCAGTCCCTTTCTCTGCAGCCTCAGAATTGAAAATTAATGAACAGGAACCAGAGGGCACAGGAGCAATCGGTAGTGATGCTCATTGTGTCCAATTGAAAAAAGGAAGGGGCCGATAAATAACATATTTACCGACCCCTTCCTCTACTCTCCACCCTGACAGATCCCCGGTATCCAAGGGGAGAGGAGAGGAGGGAAACCAGCTGCGGGGCATGAGGGGGGGTGTAGGAGAAGGACAGGGGAGTGGAGGAACACACAGGGTGGAGGAGTAGGACAGGGGACCGGGGGAGCACACGGGGCGGAGGAGGAGGACAGGGAACTGGAGGAGCACACGGGGGAGGAAGAGGTGGACAGAGGACTGGAGGAGCACACAGGGGCGGAGGAGGAGGACACAGGGAACAGCCAGGGATGATCAGTGCGGTGGGAGGGACAGCTGTGATCACCAATCTCACTGCATGGCTTTTCAGCTGACAGCCATGGGAGGGAGAGGAGGAGAGGAGCTGTCAGCTGATCGATGCAGGGAGATCGGTGATCACAGTTGTCCCTCCTCCTGCACCCATCATCCCCGGCTGTGCACCAGAGGACCATCCATGTGCGCGGTGTGGGTCACAGTGGGCCCCCCCTCGGGGGCCTGTGTGCAGTGAACACCCTGCACACATGGATGATACGCCACTGACCTGAGGTGAGAGTACTGGCAGCTCCCCTGCCCCCTCTCCACTGCAATCTGGGGACAGACTGGCTCCGGGGACAGTGTCCTCAATCCGGGGACTGTCCCCGGAAAAAGGGGACTTCTGGTCGCCCTACTAAAGGGTGCTGTGCAGTGTGTGGATTACTAACAGGTAGCAAAACTCAGTCTCTCTGAGAAGTACTCACAAACAACATCTTAGTCTTCTGAATCAGACAGCAACTCTCTACCAGTTACAGGCACATGATCCTGGGTGAATGAGCAGTGTAGGTCCTCTACCCCTCTTCATCTGCAGGTGTCTTTCCTCCTGATCGATTACTGGAGGCAGGCTTCTGATGTAAGGCTGCAGCAAAAGCTAGTTAAAGTTGTTTCTGTGCTTGGTCTAAAAAAACATGGACCTCACCTTGCTATGGTCACTATTACTTTTAAGGTACGAAAACACAACTTCAAATTTCACATTCAATTTTAGATGGATATTTTAGAGAAGATACAACGGTCCAGCATAGAGCAATGCAAGTATGCATATTCTGTTGGGGAAATGCAAAGTGTTTTCTGATTGCAACCTATGCCAAGAGACTGATCCCCTGTGTCCACTATGCAGCAGGGCAGTCTTTCAGCATGGGATCAGGTAGCTAGCAGTGTTCGCTGTAGTAGCGGTGCCTACTCAGTGTTTCCATCTTCCACGGGGATCAGTCAGGTACAGCACATGATTATTTACATTGGTCCAAGCTGGACCAATGTAACTATGCAACAATATTCACACCTAAACTAAGGCTTTAAAATCATTCTGTTTTAATGATTTACCTAATTTAAAACCATCAAAAGCAATATTATCATACATGCAATATTGTATCATATGTCTGATAATATTGTTTTTAAGTTTCAGACTGCAGGGGAATTTTAGGTGAATTTGTTAAAAAAAGCTTATTTAACAATAAATATCCAGTAAGGCCTCAATCACACAGGCATACTACAGAATACACACATGCAAGGGCCATGTGTATCTGCAAGGGGGTGAATATATGTTTCGTTTATTCGGTTCCATTCATGGCAAATCGAATGCAGAGGTTGAATGGACAAAGCCACTGCTCCTAATTTGACATTTGTGCCAGTTTGAGGTTTGCGTTCAGGGCCAAGCACTAGCATTGATGTCAAATTAGGAGCAGAGACCTTATCAGTGCAGTCGCTACATTCCAATTGACATGAATAGACTGCCTGCACCGGGATGGACGCAACACCGATGCATCTCCATGTGAGTAAACACAGCCCTCATACGGGTGTACACTTTAGTACGCCTGTGCGAATGAGACCTAAACCATGGCAACCTAATAAACTAACTTTCAGTATAAATGGTCCCCTCCCAGTGCAGTGTTACATATTCCAACACTTAAAATATTAACACAAGTTGTGGACATTGTATTCACTGAGAAAGTAAACTTCTGATTAACCTTAAGCCATTTTGATACAGACTTTGCCCTTATCTTCCCCGGAGTATGCCGCTTACCACTTTTGTTAGCATTAGGAGCAGCGGAGATGTAAACACTGCTTTGACCTTGTACAGGATCACCAGTTGGAGAAAGGGTTTGTGACGAGATAACATTTTTTACATATATAGACTTTGGTAGCATTTTGACTGAACGTCTTTTGATCCTTTAACAGTTGATTCGTATAGGACTATTTGTCTAGCATTCCTTTTTGAGAAGCATATGTTGTACATTATGTAAAACAGAGGACAGGCTGCCAGGACAGAAATACTCTATATTAATAAGTTTTCTTCTAAGTGCTGAGTTTAAAACATAAGCCACATAAGGAGCTGGTTAAGGAGGCCACTCTGGTGTCAAAGCGATGTAGCAGAAAGCATTTAAACAAGTCAGGCAGGGGCAGCACCTCACAGCAGGGCGCTCTGTGGGCACACACCTCACACACACTAAGACACTCCGTGTGTCGGCCTGTGGGGAGCCATACCGCTGGCACCTGGATTATTTTCACTGGACTTCCACAAACACCAAATATCCGCCTTGTAGCTCAGACAGGGGTTCTGGTTACTGACACCCCCCACCAACCAGGAGCTCCGCTGCTTCATTAACCTCTTGACGCCTGAAAGAGCCAGCCATTGTTTCCTGGTCAAAGTTCTGACACAGCATCTTACAGTACAAAGGATATGTGTGAAAGTGCCAAAACAACCATATTGCAATACAGATTTTGTTACGTCTGACCAGAAAAAGATACATTTCTCACGCAGATCTGTTTCGACATGTAAAAATAGGCTATTGACAAATACAGAGAATCTTCACGCAATAAAATGTGTGAAGATTCACTTCAATCATCCAATCATGTGAAAAGAAAAACCCTGATGGGTTTACTTCCTCTTTGTTTCCCTGCAAAGGTAAAGCATGCGCCGTAGACAGCGGTGCCTGTCTTTTTGCAAATATCTCCTAAACCGTGTAGGTTTAGGAGATATTTCTTGGACCTGCAGGTAAGCCTTAATCTAGGCTTACCTGTAGGTCAAAGTGGTCTGTAAGGGTTTACAACCACTTTAACAATGTATTTTGTCAGCTCCATAGTACTGCTTTACCCTAAACACCCCCTAAAATGTGTTTAAATGTTATTAGAGTGCCAGAGGCTTTTTTTGGGTCCCAAAATCATTTGGAACCCCCCCCCCCCCAACCACTAAGTCAACCAATACCAATCTACTGACTTTGCCAAATCCATACACACTATACCTACCTCTTTTGTGGTCAGATTTCTGGATGAATTCCCCAAAGGATGTAGTGAAAGGGCCTGCCAGAATACGTTCAAATGGTACTGTTTAAAGATTTGTTCTCCTATTATCTTGATAGGTAATTGCAGAATGTAAAAAGTGCTTCAATTTGTAAAGAGTGTATTTATATTTTTGTATTATGACACTTCTTACCTGTCCAGTGGGTTGCCAATAGTGTAAGTAAGGAGGGGCTGGCCAAAGTAGTAACACACATTATTTATGCATTCAGCTCTCAATGAAGTGGAGAGGGTTACCTGTCCAAAACATACCCCCCCCTCAATTTTTTCCAATGGGCCATCAGAGGGGGTGAGGAATCTGATAAGTGGACCTTATATTTTTGTTTTTAAATACTCCTTAAAATAAATGTTATACTGATGTTGGCCAAGAATGTTTGTGTCTAATCTGCTTGCAATGTTTATGTGCAAAATTACAATTTTTTTTTTCTTGTTTGACTTCACAGTTTCAACGCCATAGGAATGGCAGACTGTGGCTTCCCAATTTGCCCAACGGTGGGACTTTCCCAACTGCGGAGGGGCAACTGATGGGAAACACGTCCACAAACACGTTGGCGGTGGTGTCGGCGACATATGAGCTTCTCTATGTAGACGTGGGGAAGAATGGCCGGATGTCGGATGGTGCAGTCATTGCCCAGACGGAGTTTTACAGACGGCTCCAGAATGGTGGCTTGGGATTGCTACCTGCTGAAGAGAAGAAAAAAGGGATATGAGTTGGAGATGTATGAGGTACTGCCAACATCCTTGTACAAATAGAGTAAAAGAGAATATGCAACCAGTACATAAAGAGGTCGCCCCTTAGGACTTTTTAGGCAGAGAAATATAGGGAGTAACAACATGTAAAAAAATGCACATAAGTGCCAACTTTATTCATTATAGAAAAAATTGTATAAGTACAAAATTCACTTTAAAATACATCAATAAATCAAATCGTATACAAGGTAGGAAATATTAACCCAAAGCTCACAATCCACTGCCTAAATCAAGTGGAGGACAGACGGAGAGTTTTACAGCATATATCCCGACATGTTTCGGAGATTCATGATAATATTCCTTCATCAGGGGATTTACAATTGGGTAATTTGATCCTTATCTGTAACATAAATTGAATTGTATAATACAGTAGTGATAGCATTTTTTAATATGGTGGTGTAAAAAAAGTCAATTGCACTTTACACAGTATTCTAAATCAAGACTGATGGTACTCACATGGATAAAATTCGTTATAGATCATAGCAGGGCAAAAACAGTGATGGAAGTAATACAGGCTGGCTGACAAGTCCACAAAACAGAGGTAAAGCAGTCATGGATCTAGGGCCAATCGCTGCAGCGCATCCACAAGAGACGCCTGATTCAGAGCTCACAGCCAAGGTATATTATGTAAGAAAGTCATAGACAGAGAGTATATTGAATTAATCCTGTATGTTGCATAAGGCAATGTAGAGATAAAAGAATATGTATCTCTAGTATTGCCTGTTTGGATTAAAGTATTTACCTTTAACTGTGTTGATTCAAGACGCAGACCTCCAGGCAGCAGTCCATCGACTGATAAATGCCAACTGAGTGTCTGCATCCTAAATACTATACATGATATGGAATCAGCCAATCAGTCTAGCTTCAGGCTGTGTGGGCTTGCCTCGTTTGATCAGCTGTTATGTGTAACAGCTAATTATGATGCTCAAAAGCTTCTCCCAGACCCGGAGGCGCGTGGCGTATCCACGTCCAGAAAGGCATGATGACGTCACGCGTCTCCAGCGGGCAGGAAGTCCCGGTCTGTCTGGCAAGCCGACAGTGGGGACACAAAGATACTCCACCCCACGCATGCGGCCAGATCGGACAACATGAGGATGCCGTGATCCCTCAGCCATGTGTGGGTGGAGCCTACCCGCCGAGTGTCTGCAGACAAACAGGATGGTCCATACGACTCACACTGTACCACCTAGTCGACAAAAGATAGTTTTGCAGCCAGCATGTAGTGCAACTTACAAGTACAAAAACAGACAAAATATGAAAAAAAATAATAGAAATTAAACACCATAATAGTAATAGTAAGAGAGAAGGGAAAGATTGAATATAGGAAGAAAAGGAGAAAAAGTGAAGATGAGACAAGAAATGGAAAAATAAACACCAAATAGCGTTGCAAACTACAGATCATTGGGATACACAGAGATAAATGATTACAGTCCTGGGAGGACTACATATAGATAACAATGAAATGGCCGAATCACATATTGGACAGATACACTGCAGTGTCCGTCTAGATGCAGTGAGACAGGTCAGGCATTCTTCTAGTTATTTAGACATATATTGTGCTATATATGTAAAAGAAAAAAAAAAGAAGGGGGGGGAAGAAGCCCTACAGATTCAATTCACAAACTCCTGAAACAAACCCGGGGAGGAAGGGTCTAAAATTAAATGCATCATTCAGGCCAGGTGATGAAGTTGCCTTCAAGTTGAATATCCACCTCAACTCACATTGGAGGAGGCGTTTATTAACCACTTAAGGACCAGCCTCGTTTTGGATTTTAGGTGTTTACATGTTTAAAACAGGTTTTTCTGCTAGAAAATTACTTAGAACCCCCAAACATTATATATGGTTTTTCTTCTAACACCCTAGAGAATACAATGGCGGTCATTGCAATACTTTTTTTTGCACCGTATTTGCGCAGCGGTCTTATAAGCGCACTTTTTTGGCAAAAAATTCACTTTTTTGAATAAAAAAAATAAAACAACAGTAAAGTTATCCCAATTTTTTTTTATATTGTGAAATATAATGTTACGCCAAGTAAATTGATACCCAACATGTCATGCTTGAAAATTGCGCCCGCTCGTGGAATGGCGTCAAACTTTTACCCTCAAAAATCTCCATAGGCGACGTTTAAAAAATTCTACAGGTTGCATATTTTGCGCTACAGAGGAGGTCTAGGGCTAGAATTATTGCTCTCGCTCTACCGGTCGCTGTGATACCTCACATGTGTGGTTTGACCACCGTTTTCATATGCGGGCGCTACTCGCGTATGCGTTCGCTTCTGCGCGCGAGCTCGTCGGGACAGGGGGGTTTTAAAAATTTTTTTTTTATTTTTATTATTTATTTTAAAATATTTTATTTATTTTTACACTGTTTAAAAAAAAAAAAAAAATTGTGTCACTTTTATTCCTATTACAAGGGATGTAAACATCCCTTGTAATAGAAAAAAGCATGGCAGGACCTCTTAAATATGAGATCTGGGGTCAAAAAGACCTCAGATCTCATATTTACACTAAAATGCAATAAAAAAAAAAATTAAAAAAAAAGTCATTTAGAAAAATGCCATTTGAAAAAATATGCCTTTAAGAGGCGTGGACGGAAGTGACGTTTTGGCGTCGCTTCCGCCCAGCAGTGTCATGGAGACGAGTGAGCACCATCTTGGCCTCACTCGTCTCCAGACACACCACGCAGAAGGACGCGATCGCCTCCGCCGCTACCGACGGCTCCGGTAAGCGGCGGAGGGCACCGGATCGCGGCAGGAGGGGGGAGGGCCCCTCTCCCGCCACCGATAAAAGTGATCTCGCGCCGCAGGGACCACTTTTATCTGAAAGCCGGCCGCCGCACGAAAACGGGGATACCGGGGTTATGGCAGCTAGCTGCTGCCATAACAACGATATCCCCGTTCAAACTTAGGACGTATATAGTCGTGCGGCGGTCGGGAAGTGGTTAAAATCGCCGCCTCTGGAGTCAAAGTGGATACGGTCAAGGGCGAGAAAGTGAACTTTGGGGAGTGACTCCGGATGGACCAAGGCCATGTGGCGGCTGATGGGTACATTGGGGTTATGTTTCCGTATGGTTGTGAGATGTTGGTATGTCCTTTTCCAGAACTCGTTTTTCGTCTTTCCAACATAGTAGCACCGACATTCACATGTGAGCAGATATACTATGCCAGGGGTCTTACAGTTAACATAATGTTTGGGAAAGAATTGTTGCCCATTAGGCAAGTATATATCTTTACGTCTATCCATGTACTGGCAGTATGAACATCCCCCACAGAGTAAAGTGCCCAAAATTTTACATACATCACCTCTATAAGATTTGTACTCGCTAATAACCAATTTGTCACCCACAGATGGTGCTCTCCTGTAGGTGACAGCTGGAGAACTGGGGACAAAGGGGGCCAACATCTGATCCATAGTTACCAGATGCCAATATTTATTTAGAATACATTTGACTTGCTTGTGTTGTGCTGCCTGCTGAAGAGAACGTGGAAGGACTCCCGTTCGTCTTTGTCGCTGATGAAGCGTTTGGGCTGGGTGATCACCAGATGTGGCCGTTTCCCATGAGGATCCTCACCCCGGACCATCGGGTTTTTAACTACCGGCTGGCCAGAGCCAGAAGAGTGGTGGAGAACACTTTCAGGATAATGGCCAGCCGGTTCCGCCTATTTCTTACACCCATACACATGGCGGAATATAAACATAACTATATAATCCTTTCATGCTGCATTCTCCACAACTATTTAAGGAGAAATTTGATGAACTATGTTGCCTCAGTTGGGCCTGAGGCTGGACTTAACGAACAAACACTGACGGCACTTGAAGCTGGCCGTCCTGGCTTGCCCCCCCAAAGTGCCCGCTAGGTCCGAATAAAATACATTGAGTACTTTGCAGGTAGGGGGGTCATTGATATGCCAGAAAATGTTTAATAAACATTTAAAAAAAAAAATTTTGTTAAACTGAAATAATATTTCCTGATTGACTGCTTGTGTATCATTTAGATGTCTCCTAGGTTCTCCAATGGGCTTTTCTTTTTGGCCATTTTCTTCAATAGTGGAAACATCCTAATTTATTTGATACATGAGGTGACAATCTCTTCTTCAGCGAGCTATTATTATGTTGTGGGTCTGCTACACACACACCTTGTTTTTGTTGTTAATGTATGTAATGCAGTAATGATAGAAAAATATACATCATTTTCAGCACCTTGAATGAATTTTGGTGAGTCACGAAAATGGCATGATTGTGGCAAATTATAAAGCACTGTGGGAGTTAGTGCAAAGTGGATTTGCCTTTAGTAAATAACCCCCATTTCAGTGTAAACACCAACTTAGCCAAAAAAATTATATTGAGCCTTGAAAGAAGAAGCCACACATTAAGTAGAAAACATTTACTCTGTGCACATTCACATGTGTGTTTAAAAAGGGTTTTTGAACAAACCAACATATTTTAGTAATAACATTTTTGTTTTTGACAGTACAAATAGCCTTTTTTGTGTTAAAACAGGTATGTTTAAAACCACAAAACAATACACAACTCAGTAACTGACAAAGTTCAACTTTGACAAAGTGAAGGTAATATCAGACATCATTATGTTCAAACTGTGTTGATATTGCCTTCATCAGATGGGGTGATGTCACCCCTGTGAAAGCCAAATTTTGAAGATGCACACAAATTGAGAGTGAAAATGGGGATTTCCCTCCTGATCCCATGCCTAATGTCAACATGTGCTAGCTCCCATCATGGGTGATCAATGGACCTGTTTTGGGGGTTCAACCCCTTCCTCTCATCTACTTTAGTTGCGAGGAAGGGGTTGCACCCCCAAAACGCATACCTTGATATCCCATGATGGCAGATAGCACATGTTGACACACTGGGATTTATTTACTAAAGGCAAATCCACTTTGCACTACAAGTGCACTGTAGGTGCACTTGGAAGTGCAGTCGCTGTAGATCTGAGGGGGACATGCAAGGAAAATTAAAAAACAGCATTTTTGCTTGTACATCATTGCATGATAAAATCAGCAGCGCTTCCCCTCATTTCAGATCTAAAGCGACTGCACTTCCAAGTGTACTTGCAGTGCACTTGTAGTGCAAAGTGAATTTGCCTTTAGTAAATTAACCCCACTGTGTGCATCTTCAAAATTTGGCTTTCTAAAAAATATTCAAAATGTGTGAAAATAATCAAAATACAAACAAACTAGAAGAATTTTGGGGTGTTTTAGATTCTGCCTAAAACATCAATGATGGTTTTGAGTCTTTTTTCCACATCATTGATGTCTTCCTTGATCTTCTGTAAATCACGATTGCACACCATGATCTCCCCGATGAGGACATGTGCACTTGAAATGAGAAATAGCCGGCCGGCCTGCATACACCCGTTCGAGACGAGATGATAATGATGACGTCAGCGCGTCAACCATCCAGTCATCATTATCATCTCATCTCGAACGGTTGTATGCAGGCCGGCCGGCTGTTTTATCTTCGTTTATGCCTATATCCTTGCTGTTGATGTAAGTGCAATATCTCCTTTTTAAATAAACTCTTATCTACTGATTTACACTATAAAGTAGAAAAGAAGGCTATATTAGCCTATAAGGGGATAGGGGAAAAAGAAGAGAAATATTCCTTTTTCCCCAGGGACTTTTAAGGTGCTTCTTAACTCAACAATTTAGACAATAAATTCCGTACCAATTATAAAAAATTATTATTTTTATTTGATAAAGATTAAAAACATCTGTGCCTCACATAGAAAGAATGAGACATAATTCTAAAAATGCTTAAACATGAACAATTTAGCTTAAATTCATTCACTTTATACAGTGCTACATAAAGCAACTACTTAAAGGTGCCATGACAATCTGCCGCTTGCTCGACATGTTTCGCTCAAATGTGAGCTTCTTCAGGAGTGTTTAAAGGCAATGATTGTAGTGAACTCAAGCTGTAGTACACCCGTG
Source organism: Aquarana catesbeiana (assembly GCF_042186555.1). Classification (NCBI taxonomy): domain Eukaryota; kingdom Metazoa; phylum Chordata; class Amphibia; order Anura; family Ranidae; genus Aquarana; species Aquarana catesbeiana. Next base: position 272,628,802 of record NC_133331.1, on the reverse strand, counting down.
TAGCATAAATGCCCGCATAGAATAGAGCTGCTGCCAACTTAAAAATGGGGGGTTCTCATAACGGTGGGACCTCACTGTCATAGAGTGACCACAGGGGAATATAAAGTATTTGAAGAGGCCCTTCAGTAGAACCAAATGTAAATCCTGACCTAGAACATGAGAGTCTCACAGCCAGTGCAAATTCTATAAATGGAGATAAACACCAAGTTCTGATGACCTAATCCCTGGTAAAAGCACAATTAAATTGTCCTAAGGGAGCGATTCCCATTACAGCAGTTTTTTTGGAGACATAAACACGGCACGTGGGCTTGAGGGGGCTTAACGCATCCTCTGTAGATAAGCACCGATACCCAGCTTTGAACCGCTGGACGGAGCGTTCCTGCCCGGTTTCCTTTTGAGGAGGTCGAATGGGCTGTTTCCATTGAATGGATATCCATATACAAGCTGTCTTATAGCTTGCCTTTGGTAAGCGTGTATTCCTGCAGGTGGTGGATTCTTCACTGGGTGCCATTTTATGAATTTCGTTTAATCCCCATTGGATACCGATTTGGTTTTGGGACTTTCTTCTCCGTACATTGTCATCTATTTTCATATTCTATGTCACCATCATTGATTTTGGTTAATCACTATTGGATATCGATTTGGTTTGGGAGTTTTTTCTCTGTTCAATGTCATTTAATTTTATATTTTATGTCACCTTAATTGATTTTGTATGATCACAATTATTTATTTACTTTTGCTAATTTCAAAATTTGATATTGTTTGACATACTTTTTGTAGTATAATATTTCAATTCTTTAGCGCGGTTCATCCATATTATTTGATTTGTCTATTTGTGTATGCCTCACAATTAGAACTTCAGCTTATATATTATTAATTTTTATGCTTGTGAAGCGCGGTAATTTTTAAATATTTTTCTGCTTTTAGGAGAGTTTAGCCTGACATTAGGGTTTGTCTTGTGTTGTGTCTTGCAGAGAAAATGGATGGCTTCAATGATCACAACTTCCTCCCCCTATTCATAGACAAGTACAGGGAGCTGCCCTGTCTGTAGCAGGTGAAACATCCACATTATAATCATAAACAAAAGAGGCAGGCAGCGCTAGAGAAACTGCTGGAGTTGGTGAAGCCGCGGATCCCCTATTTGAAGGCAAAAATTGGTGGGCTGAGGAGCACTTATAATAGGGAGCGCAATAAGGTCCAGGATTCCATGAGATCAGGAGCTGCAGCAGATGCCATTTATGTCCCCAGGCTGTGGTACTATGACAGACTGCGTTTTCTGTCAGACCAGACTGAAGTCAGGCAATCACTCTCAACCCTTCCTTCCACGCTTCCTTCCACCCCAGCTGAGGCTTCCGACGTCCAACCTGGGCTGGAAAGCCAGGAAGAAGTGGAGGAGCCCAGCTTCAGCCAGGTATAGCATTGTTCTACATATTTCTTGTTGTAATTAATGATGTTAACTAGATGTTATTATTGATCACTTATTGCTGATTTAAGTGTTTTACACAACCATATACAGTAGTGGCCAAAAATGTTTGGGACAAGAATAAAAAAGAAAAAAAATGCTGGGGTCAGAATGATAGTCTTTTCTATTTGTTAACATTCAATTTGCAACAGTCATGAGCTCAAAATTGTGTGTGATTGATGAATAAAAAACTAAAACTATGTCTCTTTTTCATACACAGGAAAGCCTCAGCCAGGAGAAGGGCGTGGAATGTGACAGCCAGGAGGAGGCTGTGGAATGTGGCAGCCAGGAGGTGGCTGTGGAAAGTGGCAGCCAGGAGGTGGCTGTGGAAAGTGGCAGCCAGGAGGTGGCGGGGGAAAGTGGCAGCTAGGAGGTGGCGGGGGAAAGTGGCAGCTAGGAGGTGGCGGGGAAAGTGGCAGCCAGGAGGTGGCCGTGGAAAGTGGCAGCCAGGAGGTGGCGGGGGGAAAGTGGCAGCTAGGAGGTGGCGGGGAAAGTGGCAGCCAGGAGGTGGCGGGGGTAAGTGGCAGCCAGGAGGTGGCCCGGCCCAGTAGCCTGACCGAATCCCAGGTCCCTCCCCTCCGCCTTCCAAACAAAAGGCCCAGAAAGGGGAGTAACGTGGAGGAGGCAGCGCTTGGGCTGATTCGAGAGGCTAATGCTGCCCTCAAAACCCCCCCCACTCTTAAAGAGGCCTTTGCCTCCATGGCTGCATGCAAAATGCAGGAAATATAGGAGGGCCAATGCCTCATCTGTGAGGAAATTATGTATCTGTCCCTAAATAAGGGGTTGAGGGGCCAACTCACAACCAAAACCCACCTGTGTGAGTTGGACCATCCTCCTCCTCCTCCACCTCCTGACACAACTCCAAAAAACACAGCCTGGAAGCAAGCCTGGAAGGAAGAGTGGAAGGAAGACAAAAGTGCGATGGCCTGGGTTCAGTCTGGTCTGACAAAAGATGCAGGCTGTGGTATGACCACAGCCTGGGGACATATATGTCATCCGCTGCTGTTCTTGATCTCTTGTAGTCCGGGACCGGACTGTGCTCACTATTATATAGACTCCTCATGCTACCAGTTTTGGCTGTAAAATAGTTGATGTGTGCCCTGGGGTACAAAGGCTTCGCCAATCTCACCAGTTTCTCCAGCGTTGCCTTCTCTTTATTTGATTCTGACCCATAATAAATGGCTATTTTCTATTCATAAATACTTGCCTATGCGTTTTACTTCAAAAAGGACAGTTTGTTTGTGAGTAGGCAGGTACATTTCCTAAATACAATGTCAAATTAACAAGGGACACCAACCAACCTCCTTGAGATAAAAAATATACAAGATAATAATGTTGTTGTGGTAACTTGACACACAAAACGAAAAACAATATTATGGAGTGCACTAGAAAAACAAAACAAAAAAGCCGGAGATCTTGATTAAAGGTACAGAAAAATATATTTTGATCCTGCCAGAAATCCAGTAAGATTTTATTTTCTTGTATATTTTTTCTCTGCTGCGCTTTTATTAATAAATACTGTTATCAGCCCTGCTGTTTTCTGCGTTAACTACAGAATACCTACCCCTATATTCTGTAGTCCTAAAACACACCCTGTCCTAGAGTGACAATACTGCTTAGCCACAGATACAGTACAATGATTATCTCCCTAGGACAGGAGTTCTTTTACTGGCAGGATCACCAGAAAAAATAAAAGGAAAAAGCCTGAAAAAGGAAAACTAATGCAGCCTAGATCACATCTAAGAACTGGTAAGCTGCACTATATTACACTTTTTTTCTTGGGTTTAAATATACTAAGGGTAAACAAGGGTGCAACCTGGGAAGATGATCCTGGGATAAGTGGGTCCTAAACCTATGGTCTCCTTAGGTTTCTGTGCCAGTTGCATTCATATGAGCCTGTAGACTAGCATTTCTCAACTCCAGTCCTCTCTCCTGTTGAGTGCCCCTACAGCAAGCAGTTTGCTATGGGGGCACCTGAACCGAGCCGCAGCTCCCTGTGTCCATTTAGAAACAGAGCCATGGCCCGGCGCATCCCCTCTCTTTCCTTATTGGCACACTGACTTTGATTAACAGCAGTTTGAGGCAATGGCGCTTCGCTGCTGTCTCAGCCAATCAGGAGGGAGAGGCCTGGACAGCCGAGTCTCTCGTGCAACAATGCTGGATGGAGATGGGCTCAGGTAAGTATTAGGGGGGCTGAGGGGGGCTGCTGCATACAGAAAGCTTTTTATCTTAATGCCAGAATGCATTAAGATAAAAAACCTTTTGCCTTTACATCCACTTTAAGTTCTTCTTTAAACTAGAAAACTACAAGTCACTACAACAGCCAAAAGGATATTCCCAGAACATACAGACATATAAATATATAAACTTTTGTATTATGGTTACATAGTTACATAGTAGGTGAGGTCAAAAAAAGACACAAGTCCATCAAGTCCAACCTATGTGTGTGATTATATATCAGTATTACATTGTATATCCCTGTATGTTGCGGTCGTTCAGGTGCTTATCTAATAGTTTCTTGAAACTATCGATGCCCCCCACTGAGACCACCGCCTGTGGAAGGGAATTCCACATCCTTGCCGCTCTTACAGTAAAGAACCCTCTACGTAGTTTAAGGTAAAACCTCTTTTCTTCTAATTTTAACCACTTGACCACTGGGCACTTAAACCCCCTTAATAACCAGACCAATTTTCAGCTTTTGGTGCTCTCACATTTTGAATGACAATTACTGAGTCATGCAACACTGTATCTATATGAAATTTTTGTCCTTTTTTTCACACAAATAGAGCTTTCTTTTGGTGGTATTTAATCACCGCTGGGTTCTTTATTTTTTGCGCTATAAAAGAAAAAAGACCGAAAAATCTGTAAAAAAATACATTTTTCTTCGTTTCTGTTATAAAATTTTGAAAATTAGTAATTTTTCTTCATATATTTTGGCCAAAATTTATACCGCTACATATCTTTGGTAAAAATAACCCAAATTAGTGTATATTATTTGGTCTTTGTGAAAGTTATAGCGTCCACAAGCTATGGTGCCAATATGTGAAAATTGATCACACCTGAAGTACTGATGGCCTATCTCATTTCTTGAGACCCTAACATGCCAGAAAAGTACAAATACCCCCCAAATGACCCCTTTTTGGAAAGAAGACATTCCAAGGTATTTAGAAAGATGCATGATGAGTTTTTTGAAGTTGTCATTTTTTCCCACAATTCTTTGCAAAATCAAGTTTTTTGTTTTTTTTTCACAAAATTGTCATATTAGCAGGTTATTTCTCACACACAGCATATGCATACCACAAATTACACCCCAAAACACATTCTACTAATACTCCCGAGTACGGCGAGACCACATGTGTGAGACTTTTACACAGCGTGGCCACAAACAGAGGCCCAACATGCAGGGGAGCACCTTCAGGCGTTCTGGAGCACCCAGGCCAATTCTGACATTTCTCTCCCACATGTAAAAATCATCATTTATTTGCTAGAAAATTACATAGAACCCCAAAACATTATATATGTTTTTTTAGCAAAGACCCTAGAGAATACAATAGCGGTCATTGCAACTTTTTATCTCGCACAATATTTGCGCAGCAATTTTTCTAACGCGTTTTTTTTGGAAAAAAAACGTTTTTTTGCTTAAAAAAAAACCAAAACAGTAAGGTTAGCCCAATGTTTTTGCATAATATGAAAGATGAAGTTACACCGAGTAAATAGATACCTAACATGTCACCTTTCAAAATTGCACACGCTTGTGGAATGGCGCCAAACTTCGCTACTTAAAAATCCCCATAGGCGACGCTTTAAAATTTTTTACTGGTTACAAATTTTGAGTTACAGAGGAGGTCTAGAGCCAAAATTATTGCTCTCGCTCTACCGATCGCAGCGATACCTCACATGTGTGGTTTGAATACCGTTTTCATATGTGGGCGGGACTTACGTATGCATTCGCTTCTGCATGCAAGCACACGGACAAGGGCGCTTTAAAAATTTTTTTTTTTTTTTTTTATTGTTCATTTTACTTTATTTATTTTAGTTTGACACTTTTTTCCCAAAAAAATTTTTTTTGATCACTTTTATTCCCATTACAAGGAATGTAAACATCCCTTGTAATAGGAATATGGCATGACAGGTCCTCTTTACAGTGAGATATGGGGTCAATAAGACACCGCATCTCACCTCTAGGCTGTGCCTGAAATAAAAAATAAAAAAAAAAAAAAAAAAAAAGATCCTGGCTTCGATCGTAGCGGTGAGTCGGTAGAAGCACCGGAGGGCGGCGGGAGGGGGGGTCACCAGTACGGTATTTGTATATTGAAATCATATCCCCTCTCAAGCGTCTCTTCTCCAGAGAGCATAAGTTCAGTGCTCGCAATCTTTCCTCATAATTGGTTGTATCAGTAGTACAATGTTGTACCATGTTAGCTACCAATCAATGACTAATTACTGCTGTATAATGCAGGAAATACTAACAATAAGTTACAAAGCCATCCACAACTCTGCCCCCAGCTACATCACTAACCTAGTCTCAAAATACCAACCTAATCGCCATCTTCGTTCCTCCCAAGATCTCCTGCTCTCTAGCTCCCTCATCACCTCCTCCCATATCCGCCTCCAGGACTTCTGCCCGAGCCTCGCCCATCATCTGGAATTCCCTACCCCAATCTGTCAGACTGTCTCCAAATTTATCCACTTTTAGGCGATCCCTGAAAACTTTTCTCTTCAGAGAAGCCTATCCTGCCTCCATCTAACAACTGCACTATTTTCTCCATTAGCTCATCCCCCACAGCTATTACCCTTTTGTATAACTTGACCCTCCCTCCTAGATTGTAAGCTCTAACGAGCAGGGCCCTCTGATTCCTCCTGTATTGAATTGTATTGTACTTGTACTGTCTGCCCTAATGTTGTAAAGCGCTGCGTAAACTGTCGGCGCTATATAAATCCTGTATAATAATAATAATAATATGCGGTGAGGTCAGTGGCTGGTGAGGCACTGGCTAGTATCAGAGCCAGATACACACAGGTTACATACGCCGTGATCGTTAGAGCGAGAGTAATAATTCTAGCACTAGACCTCCTCTGTAACTCTAAACATGTAACCTGTAAACATTTTTACAGCGCCGCCTATGGAGGTTTTTAAGTACTGAAGTTTGGTGCCATTCCACAAGTGTGCGCAATTTTAAAGCATGACATGTTTGGTATCTATTTACTGGGCGTAACATCATCTTTCACATTATACAAAAATCGGTCCAACGTTAGTGTTTTTTTTTTAATTATTCATGAAACAGTTTCTTTCCAAAAAAAAAGCGTTTGAAAAATTTCTGCACAAATACCATGTAACATAAAAAGTTGCAACAACCACCATTTTATTCCCTAGGGCAGTGGTTCTCAACCTTACTAGTGCCGTGATCCCTTGATAAAATTTCCCAAGTTGTGGGGACCCCCTAACAGTAAAATTATTTTCAGAGTGTTGGTTGTCAGCACCCAAGGCAAGACAAGTAATTTGCGCCCCTAACCCACGGACATTTAGCGCTCCCCCGAGTCCCTAATACTTGTACCGTATTAAAACCCCTTATGGTACATTTTAGGATGTACTACTCTTTCTCTTTGTTCTCCCCCCCCCCCTTTTCCTCTCCCTTCCATCTATTCTCTATTTTTATTCCTTCTCTTACACCTTGGTTGGGGGGATGGGATTAGTGCCAGTTCTGGCGGGGAGTTGGGATGACTGGTAGTGCTGGCAGGGAGTTGGGATGAGTGGCAGTGCTGGCGGGGAGTTGGGATGATTGGCAGAGATAGCGGGGAGTTGGGGTGAGTGGCAGTGCTGGCTGGGAGTTGGGATGAATGGCAGTGCTGTGCGGGGAGTTGGGATGAGTGGCAGAGATAGCGGGGAGTTGGGGTGAGTGGCAGTGCTGGCTGGGAGTTGGGATGAATGGCAGTGCTGTGCGGGGAGTTGGGATGAGTGGCAGTGATGGTGAGGGGTGGGATCATTGGCAGTGCTGGGGGGGAGTTCTGATCAGCCAACTTAGGTGATCTTCATCAAGGTCATCTGCTGATCTGAGAACTGTAGTGGGGACTTTTAATGGCAACTCTAATCACAGGTAGTGTTACTGTGTCTCTGGCTTCACTGTGTCGCCAGCTCTGTGGTGTCTCGTAGCAGTGACACTTATGCTGAAATCAGGAGATAGGGTCTCCTCCAGCCTCTCCCACTTCACATTCCTCACCAGTCAGCTGACCTCTAGTCTCTGCCCCCCACCCATGCCGTGAACTGAATGGGCAGCAGCGAAGAGGCTGAGTGGGCGGCCGCAGGCTCCAGGAACAGCCCAGCTGGGCAGCCACAGGCTCTAGGGACAGCCCTGCTGGGCGGCCGCGAAAAGGTTGGGAGAGCAGTGCGGGCTTCAGGAACATCCCAGGATTGGGTGACCTCTGGGATATCGTCATTTGACCCCCGAGCTGGTCCCGACCCCCAGGTTGAGAACCACTGCCCTAGGGTGTCCGCTAAAAAAATATTTCCTGGACCTCCCCATGTCAGCCTACTATGGGTCAGCTCCGCCCCCTCTGACCCCTCCAGGGCCACCTCTTTTCTAGCCCATAAAAGGGCGACTGTCTGCCCTCACCAGTGTTCTTTTTTCATCCTCGCTCCGGACGCCATTTAAAGTTTCTTTTTATTTATTTTTCTCTTCTCCATCCATCCATTATGTTGGGTTCAGCCTCTCCTGATTCAGAAGACCCCCCCATATAGGCTGTAAATCTCCTGAGGAGGTGGGTTCCTGTGGTGCTGGGATTGTATGGTACAGTATAAATGACTGTGTATTACTGGCAAAGGTCACTGGCAGTATAAATGACTGTATATACCTTTGTTAGGCAGGTGCTGGCGCTCTCTCCTTCCATGTTTTTGTGTGTTCAGGCAGTGGTTTGGCTCGCTGGGACTTGTAGTTCACCGCCTCCACATGTACTCCTTTCAGGAAGCTCAGAGTTGAGCAGGTGAGGTCAGAAGTAGCTTCATCTTTGGGTTGCCTAGCAAAAACCAGAATGCTCACTGCTGATTGCAGCAGACTCTGTCTTCTAGGCTGATCTCAGTCTCCAGCTGGTCAATCTGCTGCTCTGCTCTGGTAAGCCTCCTTCCATGTCTATCATTACTTTCTGCTGTGTTACTTGTCTGTCAGAGTATTTTTATTATCCTGTACCTTCTAGGACTGGGGAATTTTGCCTACCTGCCTAACCTGCCCTAAGCACTGAAGATTTGGATGGAGAAGTTTATTTTAATTGTATTTATTTTTGTTTTGAAAAAAAAAAAAATTTTTTTTGTTTATTTTTAAAAGAGAGCACATCTTCTGTGTTTTACAGAGAGAAGGGCCCACTGCGAGATAAACACCCGCAAAGAGGTTCCAAATCAGCATTCCAGCCTCAAAAGAGTAAAGAAGGGACTAGACATGACGAATCGCAGAGTCGCATGCAGCTGGATAGACTCCTGTTGTCACAGCATTCCAGAGATGAGATGAGTGGAGTAGGTTAGACCTGGTCTCTGCGGTTTCAACCTACCTGAAATGGACTAAAAGCTTTGGAAAACACGATCAGCTGTAGGTTTTCCCAATGGGGTCTAAAAAAGGGGTATGCCAGCAACATCCAGAGTTGTGTCTTACTGGTTTGTCAAGACCATGCATATTTCATAGAAAATGCTGGGCCTGTCTCCTCCTTCAGAGATCAAAGCACATTTGACGAGGGGTATGGCAGCATCCTGGGCATACGCGAAGGTCGCCCCTGAGGTAGTTTGCAGAGCAGCAAGCTGGAGTGTGCCCAACACCTTTTATTAGGCATCACAGGCTTAATATGGCTTGTCCGCCTGAGGAAACATTTGGCTCTACAGTTATTATGGTGGCTGTTGCCCATTAAAAATTTTGAGTAGCATTGCATTGAGGATTTGGCTTATTTTTTATCTTCTCTTCCTTCTTAATATTGCTTGGTACATCCCATAGTAGGCTGACATGGGGAGTTCCAGGAATAAGGAAAATTGTTATCCATACTTAGCGTAATTTTCCTTTCCTGGATTCTCCCCATGTCAGCCGGAGGATTCCCACCCAGTTTATCCATCACGAGGCGGGGTTTTTTTGAACACTGGTGTGGGCAGACAGCCGCCCTTTTATGGGCTAGAAAAGAGGTGGTCCTGGAGGGGTCAGAGGGGGTGGAGCTGACCCATAGTAGGCTGACATGGGGAGGATCCAGGAAAGGAAAATTACAGTAAGTATGGCTAACAATTTTCCTTAATATAAATTTTGGGGGTTCTGAGTAATTTTATAGCAAAAAAATATGAATTTTACATGTAGGAGAGAAGTGTCAGAATTGGCCTGGGTGGCAAGGGGTTAATTATTTAAGTAAGTGTAGCGCTGGTAGATTTCTAATCTACCGCTTATATGTAAATTTAGTGGGTCATCTGTGCTGTACATAGTTCAAATTTAATCTATGGCTAAATTAGCCTCTGTTCCAGCATTGGCAGTGTTGCGTGCAGTTCCGCACTGTTGCCTGTAGGTGTCGTTGTCACCATAGGTCAGTGTTGGAAAGCAACAAGCTGAAGTATATTGAGTGCTCTTCTTTCTCGGAGGCAACTCGTCAGAGGTGGTCCGCTGCTGTGCACTCTGGCAGAGGGTACTTAAGGGGCAGACACCATTTTTCTTTCTCTTTCACCTGCCCTCCTGGCCTAAAGGTATGTGACGGGGAGTTGTATCTCATGGCCCTCCAGGCCGGAGGGTTGCGTTGCTGCAGCCGTGCAAGTGGGCCCGAAGCCTGTCTGGGGTCTACTACTACGGAGATGGTCCTGTGCTGTCTGTCCTGCGGGAAGAAGTCGGACAATTGAGAAGACCCAGGGGAGGACCCGTCTTTGGAGAGGACCGAGCGGAACGCTGGTATCTCAGTAGGGGCCTGGTGACTCAATTGGAGGATGCATCTTAATCTAATCTATCGCACAAATACTGCCGGGTCGGCTTAAAGGTTCTGGTACTGTGTTGCTGTTCATCTAAAACTACTACGTCCTGTGGCAGAGGATCGTACAGTTAAATTGTTCTTCTCAAGTCTGTGGCAGAGATCTTTTGTTCGTGCTACACTCCGGCTGCTAGGTCAGTGAGAGAAACCTATCCGGGTGAGCAAAGATTTAATCTTGGACTGAAGGTATATTTGTGCCCGAGATTTAATGTCCTCAGTGATATAAAGAAAAAGGTATTTGAACCTCCCTGCAACTCTTCTTCTACCTCTTTCCTGCTACTTCTTCAAGTTACTTCCTATTAAAGCATTGAAAAAGTACTAAAGTGACTGGTGCCTACATTGTCAGAGACCAAGCTCAACATGGACTCCAAGTTCTGGTATTGGTTCAACTAAAGGTAAAAAGGTGACGGTAACAGCCCGATCTAACTCAGCAGCTCCTTCGGGGGTTAGTGCTACATAAGTAATATACAAATAATTATTATATATTGTTTTTAAGGTAATTTACTATATTTTCAAAAACTGTACTCAAACAGGTGACTTATCGGACAAATTATTGAAGTTTGAAGTTATAACTTCCAACCAGAAATTTCACAGTAAATAGATAAATAATAAATTATTATGTTATAACTAGGGATGGGCTGACTGTTTGAGTCGAACATGAGTTCAACTCTAACATCGGCTGTTCGATCGTTCGTCGAAGATCGAACATTATGGGCCATTCGCGCCAAATTCGAGCGGCGCGTCACGGCCCATAATGCACTGCGTCATCACAGTGGTTTACTGGCTGATGTTTGGCTAAGCATGCACTATGACCCGCATGCTTTGGCCAATCACAGCGCCGTAAGAAAACAGAGCCATAATTGGCCAAAGGCACGGTGCCTTTGGCCAATTATGGTTCAGGGGGTTAAGTACACGCCCCAGACTATATAAGGCTGCCTGCATGTCGGCCCTGTGTAGTGTGTTGCTGGCGTTATAGAGAGAGAGAGTGTGTCATTTCATTTACTTTGAGCAGGCAGTTTATTTAGTTAGCTAGATCTCACTGAAGACCGTTCCTGCTGTACTATTTCTAATCTACTTCAGGCAGGCAGTTGATCCAGTTTAGCTAGATCTCACTGCAAACCGTTCCTGCTGTACTATTTCTAATTTACTTCAGGCAGGCAGTTGATTCAGTTAGCTGCAGTGTATTTCATATATATATATATATATATATATACAGTCAGACTGATATATATAGCCACTGTGTCCAGTTTAGCTAGACACTGCAGACCATTCCTGCTGTACTGTTTCTATTCAATAACTTCAGGCAGCCAGTTAATTCAGTTAGCTGCAGTGTATTATATATATATATATATATATATATATATATATATATATATATATATATATGAAATACACTGCAGCTAACTGAATTGTATATGAATTGTAACAGGCTTGTGTATATATATAGTCTAGCTAAGCCTATACCTGACTGTAGGCCATTCCTGGAGTATGTGTTCAAAGACACTTTCAGGCAGGTGACTCAGTGACGTGCAGTTCATAAAATATATATCCCCGGGTTTTATATATACTTCAAACATTACCGATCAAGTTACCAACTACCTTCTTTAAGCAAATTCAGTCTACCATTAGGGAGTTTATCTGGTCTCATAAATCACCCAGAACAAAAATGCAAACACTGACCAAACCCAAGGAAAAGGGGGGCATAGGTCTCTCGGATATCTTTCGATACTACCAAGCGGTTCACTTGGCAAGGATTGCCGATTGGCACTGTAACAGGGACTCCAAACAATGGGTGGGAATGGAAATTGAGGATTCCTCTATCCCCTTACTCTCGTTCCCGTGGCTCATGTCCCCACCTCCGGCGGACTTGAAATCCCATCCGCTAATAATGGATCTCAGGAAGGGCGTAAGCTGACTAGCCCGAAACCTAATCCATCCATCCATCCATATCTGAATCTACTCATGTCTGAAACTGTGTAGGCATTTGTTGCCTTTGATACTGCTTGAAAGGATTATACTTGCTTTGTAAATCTCTCCTGAAGATATTGTGAAATAAAGCAAAGAAGTTTTTAAGTGCAGCAACCTCTTGGACTTTTTTCTATATACAAGGTCGGTGGGAAGACCTGGTTGCTGGCACTAAACTGTAAGCAGAGTGCGGTTCTCCTCTACAAGTGAATATATATATATGTGTGTGTGTGTGTGTGTGTGTGTGTGTATATATAGTCTACTCAAGCGTATACCTGACTGTAGGCCATTCCTGGTGTACTGTTTTTAGTAAACTTCAGGTGTTGTTTTGCTAATCTAATTGTACAGTATGTCTGGAAGGCCACCAAGGAGAGGCAGACGCTCACAGGCCTCTGAAAGAGAGCAAGCAGGCTCTGTGTCTACAGCCAACAGTGCTGGTCATGGACACGGTGCATCCTCAGCACGTGGCCGTGGGGCACGCTTGTTGTTTTTTTCGGCAGCTGGCCGCGTTGAGCCACAACATGCAGAAGAGTTGGTAGAGTGGATGACCAATCCGTCCTCATCCTCTGTCACCCAGGCTCAGAGTACCTTGTCTGCCAATGCGGCCTCTTCCATCGGCTCAATGTCATCAGTGACTCCTTCCCTAGCCCCACCATCATGCCCTGAGGAGTCCCCCTAACTGTTCGACCACAGTGTAGGGTACATGCTGCTGGAGGATGCGCAGCGTTTTGAAGGCTCTGATGATGGTACCCAGGTTGAGGATGAAGGCAGTAACTTGAGCCCAGAGAGAGGGGGTGCCCAAGAAGGACAAGAAACTGGCATAATGTTTCCCCAGCTGCAGCATATTGTCAGGTTTGCTCCAGTGGCGAGGAGGGAAGGGATGATGAGGTCACTGACTCTACGTGGGTGCCAGAGAGGAGGAGGAGGCACATTTCCAACAAGGCAGGATGCCCTCCAGGGGCCAGCTTAAGGGCAGGCAACTGACTGCATCACACCGCAGAGCTCCGCATGCGCAGGGCGCTGCTGACCACACGCGTTTTTCCAAAGGTTCTTTGGTGTGGGCCTTTTTTGAGACGTGTGCAGCAGATCGCACCATTGATGTTTGCAACATATGTCTGAAGCGCATCCAGCGTGGCCAGAACAGCAGCCGCTTGGGCACCACATGCTTGACCAGACATATGTCGAGCTCCCATGCAGTCTGTTGGCAACAGTACTTAAAGTGGATGTAAACCCGAAATATTTTTTTCTTTTTTATGTCATAATATAGAATATAAGATTTCCTATCATTTGAGCCCAGTCTTGCCACAAAGATTTAAACCATCTCTGAGCAATCCTCTTTTATTGTTCAGTGAGATAAATATTGACAAACAGAGAAAAACTTTGTCAATTCCTCTCCCTTGCTGTGAGTGACAGGTGATTTACATATCTCGTGCACTAGCCTAAGACACATGCATTATTTTTTAATTCCCTCCCACTCCTTTCTTCTGCTGCTCTGCCAGGATTGGATGTTCCACACCTCAGCATAATTGGGCATTCTGAAGTCATGTGGATACTTTCCTGTCTTTTCACTGGATGTTAGAGATCATAGCAGAAGTTCAGTGTAAGAAATACACAGGAGAAAAATGCATGTTGACAAGGGGAGTGTAGAGGTGGGTGGGGAGTCTACTGACATCATGACTCCACCCACCGAGCTCCAGACAACAGACCCGCCCACAGAATATGCAGTTTTTCGGCTCTCATAACAGACAGAGGGGAGACATTTGACAGGTAAAGATACATGCAGGAGGCATGTATATCCTTATAGATAACCCCTATGGCAGTAGTTTAGAAAGGATGACATTGGGTTTACATCCACTTTAACCACTTCAGCCCCGAAAGGACTTACCCCCTTCCTGACCAGAGCACTTTTTACAATTTGGCACTGCGTCGCTTTAACTGCTAATTGCACGGTCATGCAATGCTGTACCCAAACGAAATTTGCGTCCTTTTCTTCCCACAAATAGAGCTTTCTTTTGATGGTATTTGATTACCTCTGCCGTTGTTATTTTTTGCGCTATACACGGAAAAAGACCGAAAATTTTGAAAAAAATGATATTTTCTACTTTTTGTTCTAAAAAAAAATCCAATAAACTCAATTTTAGTCATACATTTAGGCCAAAATGTATTCGGCCACATGTCTTTGGTAAAAAAAATGTCAATAAGTGTATATTTATTTATTTGAGCAAAAGTTATAGCGCCTACAAACTAGGGTACATTTTCTGGAATTTACACAGCCTTTAATTTATGACTGCCTATGTCGTTTCTTGAGGTGCTAAAATGGCAGGGCAGTACAAAACCCCCACAAATGACCCCATTTTGGAAAGTAGACACCCCAAGGAAATTGCTGAGAGGCATGTTGAGCCCATTGAATATTCATTTTTTTTTGTCCTAAGTGATTGAATAATGACAAAAAAAAAAAAAAAATTACAAAAAAGTTGTCACTAAATGATATATTGCTCACACAGGCCATGGGCATATGTGGAATTGCACCCCAAAATACATTTAGCTGCTTCTCCTGAGTATGGGGATACCACATGTGTGGGACTTTTTGGGAGCCTGGCCGCGTACGGGGCCCTGAAAACCAATCACTGCCTTCAGGATTTCTAAGGGCATACATTTTTGATTTTACTCCTCACTACCTATCACAGTTTTGAAGGCCATAAAATGCCCAGATGGCATAAAACCCCCCCAAATGACCCCATTTTGGAAAGTAGACACCCCAAGCTATTTGCTTTGAGGCATGTTGAGTCCATGGAATATTTTATATTTTGACACAAGTTGTGGGAAAGTGACAATTTTTTTTTTTTTTTTTGCACAAAGTTGTCACTAAATGATATATTGCTCACACAGGCCATGGGCATATGTGGAATTGCACCCCAAAATACATTTAGCTGCTTCTCCTGAGTATGGGGATACCACATGTGTGGGACTTTTTAGGAGCCTAGCCGCGTACAGGGCCCCGAAAACCAATCACCGCCTTCAGGATTTCTAAGGGTGTAAATTTTTGATTTCACTCTTCACTGCCTTCAAAGTTTCGGAGGCCATGGAATGCCCAGGTGGCACAACCCCCCCCCCAAATGACCCCATTTTGGAAAGTAGACACCCCAAGCTATTTGCTGAGAGGTATAGTGGGTATTTTGCAGACCTCACTTTTTGGAAACTGTGATAGGCAGTGAAGAGTGAAATCAAAAATTTACGCTCTTAGAAAGCCTGAAGGCGGTGCTTGGTTTTCGGGGTCCTGTGCGTGGCTAGGCTCCCAAAAAGTCCCACACATGTGGTATCCCCGTACTCAGGAGAAGCAACAGAATGTATTTTGGGGTGTAATTTCACATATTCCCATGGCATGTTTGAGCAATATATCATTTAGTGACAACTTTGTGCAAAAAAAAAAAAAAAAAAATTTGTCTCTTTCCCGCAACTTGTGTCACAATATAAAATATTCCATAGACTCGACATGCCTCTCAGCAAATAGCTTGGGGTGTCTACTTTCCAAAATGGGGTCATTTGGGGGGGGGTTTTGAACTGACCTGGCATTTTATGCACAACATTTAGAAGCTTATGTCACACATCACCCACTATTCTAACCACTTGAAGACAAAGCCCTTTCTGACACTTTTTGATTACACGAAAAATTATTTTTTTTTGCAAGAAAATTACTTTGAACCCCCAAACATTATATATTTTTTTAAAGCAAATGCCCTACAGATTAAAATGGTGGGTGTTTCATTTTTTTCACACAGTATTTGCGCAGCGATTTTTCAAACGCATTTTTTGGGGAAAAAACACACTTTTTAAAATTTTAATGCACTAAAACACACTATATTGCCCAAATGTTTGATGAAATAAAAAAGATGATCTTAGGCCGAGTAAATGGATACCATGACATGCTTTAAAATTGCGCACAAACGTGCAGTGGCAACAAAATTGATACATTTTTAAAAGCCTTTAAAAGCCTTTACAGGTTACCACTTTAGATTTACAGAGGAGGTCTACTGCTAAAATTACTGCTCTCGATCTGACCTTTGCGGTGATACCTCACATGCATGGTGCAATTGCTGTTTACATTTGACGCCAGACCGACGCTTGCGTTCGCCTTAGCGCGAAAAAAGGGGGGACAGGGGTGCTTTTTTTTTTTTTTTTGCTATTTTATCTTAAATTTAAACTGTTCCTTTCATTTTTTTTTTTTTAAATCATTTTTATTGTTATCTCAGGGAATGTAAATATCCCCTATGATAGCAATAGGTAGTGACAGGTAATCTTTTTTGAAAAAATTGGGGTCAATTAGACCCTAGATTTCTCCTCTGCCCTCAAAGCATCTGACCACACCAAGATCGTTGTGATAAAATGCTTCCCCAATTTCCCAATGGCGCTGTTTACATCCGGCGAAATCTAAGTCATAAAATGCTCGTAGCTTCCAGTTTCTTAGGCCATAGAGATGTTTGGAGCCACTCTGGTCTCTGATCAGCTTTATGGTCAGCTGGCTGAATCACCGGCTGCATTCTCAGGTTCCCTGTTGAAACAGGAGAGCCAGAGAAAAACACAGAAGACGGTGGAGGGGGGGCATTCCCTCCCACTGCTTGTAAAAGCAGTCTAGAGGCTAATTAGCCACTAGGATTGCTTTTACATGAAAGCCGACCGCTGGCTGAAAAGAATGATACCAAGATGATACCTAAACCTGCAGGCATCATTCTGGTATAACCACTCGATGTCGTGAATGGCGTACCTGAAGACAAAAAATGGTTAACAATAAAGCACAGTAAACGGTAAAGTATAAAAAATTGCATACCTGAAAAGCAAACATGATAAAAATAATAACAATAAAACATTGCAGAATAGAATATAGTAAAAAAGAGCAGACCAATAGAGAGAGAATAGAGAGAGAGAGAACAATAAAACGACAACTATTTTTTTATTTTATATTTTTGTTTGTGTTTTTTTTTTTTTTTTCTTTTTTACACTTTTTTTTGTAACTGTAACTTTTATAACTGTAACCGGTTCCAGGTTCAGGTCTCTCAAAATGCAATGGCATCTTGGGAGACCCTGTGAAATGGCGCCTAGTCTGTGGAATGCTGTACCCTACGCTAATACTCAACTAGTGTATGATAGCGTTCAAAACATTCACCAATGCAAAGACCAGGATTGTCAGGACAGGAGGGACAATAATAGCGGGTGTCACGCCTATATCCGCGCTTGCTGCAGACACAACATCTTTTTTGGGGGGGTTCGTTGGGTAGGGGTACTCGGGAGGACATAAAGAAAATGCCTCTCATGCAGCCGACTGCATTTGAATGGGGATGTGAATGGGGGAAGTACGGGCGCTGCAGAAGCGGTGGGTTCCCAATTAGGATTGGCGAATGCAGCAGGAAGGGCACTATGGGCACGACGGACCTGTGTTTGTCTTCTTGGTGGCAGCGGGACACTACTTGAGCTTGCCACCTCGCCAGCTTGAACTGCACTTATGGGACTCGCCACGTCACCAAGTGTTACTGCAGTGCTGGTTTGACTACGACCGGGGTGTACTAGACCGCTGATGCTTGCCAGTTCACCAAAACGCTACCAAAAAAACTGTTAGCGATCGCAGGGATCAGGCCTGACTCTGCGAACGCTGCAGTTATGCGTTTAGTGTTTTGTAAGTGTCAGTGATCGATCGATACTGCACTTGGGTGGGCTGGGCTGGGCCAGGCGGAGGGGCAAAACGCAGCTGCTAGCAGGTATCTGGGTTGATCCCTCTAACACTGCGTTTTTGGGAACCCTAAACTGCTGGGGAAGCCAGTATAGATCTGATCGGATCAGATATTGATCCGTTCAGATACTATACCACTAAGGGAGGCATATGCTGCGTGCGTGGGTGTTAGCGGTACTGGCACTAATCTGACACTGCCTGGGGCGACGCATATCACTGCCGGGCGATCAGGGGGCTAAACCTTTATTCGGTAATAAACGGCGGGTGCCCTGACACTATAAAAAATAAACGAACTAACCAGCGTCAACCGTAACGGTGATCAGTGGTGAAAGGGTTAACTAGGGGGCAATCGAGGGGTTAAAACCTTTATTAGGTAGTATATGGGGGTCCCTGTCGCTATAAAACGCTGACGGCGAACCTAAATATTTACGTCCCTAACTAGCGTCACCAGCGACACTAATACAGTGATCAGTAAAATGATTGCTTAGCAACACTGGTGACAGGGGGTGATCAAGGGGTTAAAACTTTATTAGGGGGGTTTAGGGGGGTACCCTAGACCTAAAGGGGGCCTAACACTAACTGCCCTACCACTTCTAACTGTCACAAACTGACACCAAGCAGTAATCAGGAAAAAAAAAAAAAAACTGCTTGGTGTCAGTGTGACGGGGGGAAGGGGTGATTGGGGGGTGATCGGGGGGCGATCGGGGGGGGATCGGGGGTGTAAAGTGTGCCTGGCATGTTCTACTGTGTGTGTGTGTTTGTGCACTCACTCAGATGTCTTCTCTCCTCGGTGCCGGAACGGGAACTGCCGAGCCAAGGAGAGATGACATCACATCCCCTGCCTGTGTGTACTACACACAGGCAGGGGAGGATTCTCATTGGCTGGGAGCGATCGCGAGGGGGGGGCCACGAATGGATGGCCTCCCCCTCATCTCTGAACGCTCCCAGACCAAAGCCGACCGCCGCTGGCACCGGGGGGGTTCCGATCGGACCCCCCGCCCGCGGGAAGGCAATCACGTACCAGGTACGTGATTTTGCCTGCCCGTGCCATTCTGCAGACGTATATCTGCGTTAGGCGGTCGGCAAGTGGTTAAAAGACCCACACCAAAGAACAAGGCGGACCTCTCCTTGCTCCTCATCAGCTGGGATCTCCAAACCCACTATAACTTCAGTCCTCTCAGAGACCTGAACTGAGAGGAATGAAGGTGTAGAATTAGGTGTCCCAAGCACTTGCGGGCAATCTGCTAGCGGTACACCAACATCCGATTGTAGCAGGCAAATTTCCCTACCCCAGTTGCTAAACCAGCGAAAGAAATTCGGTCCCAGCCATCCACATGCTCAGCAGCTGAATGCTAGTTTGGCTAAATTGCTAGTACTCTAACTACTGCCTTTTCAGCTGGTAGACTCTGCCCCCTTTTGAGAATTTGTGGAATGTGCAGTACCTCAGTGGCAGGTTCCCAAACGTCAATTTTTTTCTTGGAAGGCCATTCCGGCTCTCTACCGACATGTGGAAGGCAATGTCTTGGTGTCGTTGGACAGGGCGGTCAGCGGTAAGGTGCATATTACTGCTGATTCATGGTCCAGCAGGCATGGACAGGGACGTTACCTTTCTTTCACGGCGCACTGGGTAACCCTGCTGGCAGCTGGGAAGGATGCAGGACAGGATGCAGTATTGTTGGAGCTTGTTCCGCCACCATGCCTCCAAAATGCTGGTAGTGGTGATTCTGCCACACCTCTCTCCTCCACCCCCTCCTCTTCTTCCTCTATGGCCTCTTCCTGTGCAGATTTGTCCTCGGAACCAGCGGTGCTCCATTGGCGTTCTAGGAGCTACACAAGCACTCAGGCAAAAAGATGCCATGCAGTGCTTGAGTTGGTTTGCTTAGGGGACAGGAGCCATACTGGGGCAGGGATTCTAGCAGCTCTGCAGGGGCAGGCTCAGAGGTGGTTGATGCCACACCAGATTCAGCCAGGAATGGTGGTTTGCGACAATGGCACCAACCTCCTCTCCACCCTCTGACAGGGACACTTCACATATGTTCCCTGTTTGGCTCACATCCTTAATTTGGTGGTGCAGTGGTTCTTGTGCAGGTACCCGGGCTTACAGGATCTCCTGAGGCAGGCCAGGAAAATCTGTGATCATTTCTGCCGGTCATATAATGCCAGTGCTCAGCTGGCTGACCTCTAGACATGTGCATTCGTTTTCGTCCGAATGCATTTTCGTCCGAATTTCAGGTATTTTCGTTATCGTTTTAACAAACGATAACAAAAGTGCAGAATCCGAAAAACGAAAGATCCGACAAACAAATGCTTTATTTTCGTTTTCGTTGCTACAACAGTTCGATATAGATAGGAGATTCGACATGATGATGACAATAACAATCTGTGTCCATCAAACCTGTGGTCGAATGTGCCTAGCCTAAACTCTATTAGTCCAAGATTATTCTACATAGAGAGAAAAGATTCGACGTAGGGGAGAAAAGATAAGTAAAAATAATGATGATGATGAATGCTATTGGCTGATTGTAACCAAAGAGGAGGAGCAGTAAAATAGCTAGAATTAAGTACACACGTACTTTGGCTTATGGTGTCTGTTGAAAGTTCTAAGACGATTCGACGGAGCAGGTAAACTATACGGCATCATACAGTTTAGCTGCTCCTTCGAATCTTCTTTGAACATTCGACAGACACCATAAGCCTTCAATGACAGATTTGACCTTAATTTGGATTTTCGGATGAATGCAATTTTTAACAAAAAACTAAATAAATAAAAACGAATTCGGGAGTAACTAAATAAATTTATTTTTCGGACGAAAACGAAATTCTAAAACGAAATATTTCAGTGTGCACATGTCTACTGACCTCCAAAAGGAATGCAACCTGCCCAAGAACCGCCTCATCTGTGACATGCCCACCAGGTGGAACTCAACGTTGGCAATGCTACAGTGGCTGCACACACAGCAGAGGGCCATCAATGACTACGTGTGCGAGTATGGCACCAGGACAGGGTCGGGGGGGCTTGTTTTTTTTTCCCCACGCCAGTGGGCTATGATCAGGGATGCACTGTTCTGTCACCATTTGAGAAGGCCACGAGGATGGTGAGCAGTGACAGTGCATGCATCAGTGACACTGTCCCTCTTGCCCACCTGTTGGAGCACATGCTGCGTGGAATAATGGACAGAGCAATTGAGGCAGAACAGAGGGAGGAAGAGGATGGCACACAGAAAGAGGACGAGGAGGAGGATTGTGTCAGCATGGAGGTGGAGCCTGGCACTCAGCATTAGCAGCAGTCTTCAAGGGATCATTTACAGTCCGAAGAAACCCATGGACTTGTACGTGGCTGGGAGGAGGTGGCTGCAGATCATGTCGTCCTTAGTGACCCAGAGGACTCTGGACCAAATGCCTCAGCAAACCTACACTGCATGGCCTCCCTGATCCTGCAAAGCCTGCGGAAGGATCCTCGTATTCGTGGTATCAAGGGGAGGGATCATTACTGGCTGGCAACCCTTCTTGATCCATGCTACAAAGGTAAGGTTGCGGACCTTATCTTGTCGTCGCAGGGGGAGCAGAGGATGAAACATCTTCGGGAGGCCTTGCAGAAAGGTTTGTGCAACGCGTTTCCAGAGACTGGGAGGTTACAATTTCCCGGTCCTCCTGGACAACGTTTTGCTGAGGCTTCGGTCAGTCACAGAAGGAGCGGTGGAGAAGGTGGCCGTCTGACCGATGCGTTCAGACAATTTTTCAGTCTGCAGCCCCAAGGTATGATCGGTTCCAGCAACCATCGCCAGCGTCTGTTTTACATGGTGCAGGAATACCTAGGGGCAAGATCTGACTTGGACACCTTTCCCACCAAAAATCCTCTGGGTTACTGGGTCTTGAGGATGGATCACTGGCCAGAGCTTGCACAGTATGCAATTGAGCTACTGGCCTGTCCTGCATCCAGCGTTCTTTCGGAACGCACATTCAGTGCTGCTGGAGGCTTTGTAACCGATCACAGAGTGCGCCTGTCCACCGACTCGGTTGATCGACTGACCTTCATAAAAATGAATCAGTCTTGGATCACCACCAGCTACCAAGCACCTGATGCTGATGTAACCGAATAACTTTTTTTGAAATGTCAGATCCCTTCAAGACTGCCTATGCTGATGCTGAGTGACTATCCTGTTATGCTGAGTGAATATCCTCTTCCTCCTCAATGATCATGCTGATAGCTTGTAAGAACATTTTTGGTTCTGGGCGTTGCCACCAGTGGCTAAGGCCCAATTTTTCAGCCCCTGTTTAAATAGGCGTGTAATTACAATTTTTGATGCAATACTTTGCAGCAGGGCTCATTCCTGCACTCCAACTATAGCATCTGTGAGGGGTTGCAGTGTTGTGGCACCAGCACCAGTGCCTAAGGCCCAATTTTTCAGCCCCTGTTTAACAGGGGCGTATAATTACAATTTTTAATGCAATACTTTGCAGCAGGGCTCCTTCCTGCGCTCCAACTATAGCATCTGTGAGGGGTTGCAGTGTTGTGGCACCAGTGCCTAAGGCCCAATTTTTCTGCCCCTGTTCAACAGGTGCATGTTAATTACAATTCTTGATATAATATTTCACAGCAGGGCCCGTTCCAGCGCCCACCAAGAGTAACTGTGAGGACTTACAGTGTTGTAGCACCAGCACCACCAAAGGCCCAATTTTCCACCACTGTTCAACAATGGCATGTAATTACAATTCTTGATCTAATATTTCACAGCAAGGCCCATTCCTGCGCCCACCAAGAGTAACTGTGAGGGCTTACAGTGTTGTGGCAACACCAACACCTAAGGCCCCAATTTCTGCAGAGTATATAGGGCAGGCCCCTACTTTCAAACATCCAACTTACAAACGACTCCTACTTGCAAACGGAAGGAGACAACAGGAAGTGAGATGAAATCTACCCCTAGGAAGGGAAATTCTCTCCTGTAAGAGTTAATATGGGAAAACGTGTCTCCTCTCCACTGATGCTTTATCACCAATCCTTGTTTCACTAAAAACCCCAAATTTTCAAAAAACATTTGTCATTGGGACAGAAATTGAGGTGAAATCTTCTGAAGAGGTGCACAGACAGCAAAACAAATGTTACAGGGGTGATAACCCTTCCCTGTGTTTTCCAAAAAGCTTAAAAATAGATTGTTTGGCCCTGAGCTACACTTTAAAAATGTACCAGTTCAAAATTACAAACAGATTCTACTTAACAACAAACCTACAGTCCCTGTCTTGTTTGCACCGCCTGTATACTGCTGTTCAGAGTATATAGGGCCTGGGGGCCCCACGCCTTTCCTTTTTTTAATGTGGGTGCGGGGTTCCCCTTAATATCCATACAAGACCCAAAGGGCCTGGTAATGGACTGGGGGGGGGGTACCTATGCTGTTTGTCTCACTGATTTTCATCCATATTGCCGGGACCCGACATTACATTAAAGCCGCAAGCAGTCTTAAATGACTTTTATTCCTTTTCAAATGTAATTTTGTGCAGGGACTGTTCTAAGCACGGAAAACATGCGCCACTTTACAGGCATACTATAGACATCCCCCAGGTACGATATTTAAAGGAATATTTCACTTTTTTTTTTCACTTTAAGCATCATTAAAATCACTGCTCCCGAAAAAATGGCCATTTTTAAAACTTTTTTTTGCATTGATACATGTCCCCTGGGGCAGGACCCGGGTCCCCAAACCCTTTTTAGGACAATAACTTGCATATTAGCCTTTAAAATTAGCACTTTTGATTTTGAACGTTCGAGTCCCATAGACTTTAACAGGGTTCTAAAGTTTGCGCGACGTTTCGGTCAGTTCGCAGGTTCTGGTGCGAACCGAACCGGGGGGAGTGTTCGGCTCATCCCTACCCAGCACCATTATTCCATCCATGTAGTACCCCCTTTTCCAGTAGAGATACAGTGCATGTAGGCTCTGTGCCCACCTCCCTCTTGTGCCATGTTAGCTCTGTGCCCACCTCCAGCACTGGATTCACCTATACCAATCAAGCACAAGCAGGCAGAAGGAGGGGCGGAGGAGGGAGCATCCCTCTGGGCTTTCCAAGCCTTTCGGTGCAAACAGTGCTGGACAGCTGGGCTCACCATGACACCATCCACAATGCCACTTCCGCAAATGGGCTCTCAGTGCTGCAGACTCAGCAGCTCCCACTCCAGCTCCTACTCCGCAGCCTTTGAGTCCCGCGCATTCAAGCTGCATGGGTCAAAGCATCACTGGCACTCTGGCCCCGCCCCTCCCTGCTGGCTGTGAAATGGGTATCGTTCTGTACAGCATGGCGCACCACTGCCAGCCTGCCTCCCCTGCTTATCCATCACTCTCGGTGCCATCATGGGGCCCCCCAATTTGGGGGCAAAGTGGGCTCAAGGACCAGCTGCTTTGGGGAAAGTGCAGGGGCCCCCCCATGCAGCTGGGGCCCCTGGGAAGTGCCCAGGTGTGCCCTCTCATTAAGACAGCCCTGGAAGAAGGAGAGACCAAAGAGACTTCTCATAGCATAAATCTGTTTTGTGAATTTATTATACATAAAGCCAAAAACTCACATAGTATTCAAGGAGTAAACAAGCATGTAGGAAATACTATGGGGGTTATTTACTAAAGGCAAATCCACTTTGCACTACAAGTGCACTGCACTTGGAAGTGCAGTCGCTGTGAATCTGAGGGGGAAAATAAAAACAGCATTTTAGTTTGCACATGATTGGATGATAAAATCAGCAGAGCTTCCCCTCATTTCAGAGGTTACCCTCAGTTCTACAGCGATCTACAGCGACTGCACTTACAAGTGCACTTTGAAGTGTACTTGTAGTGCAAAGTGGATTTGCCTTTAGTAAATAAACCCACATGGCGTCCCAGACATGGGGGTTTATTTACTAAAGGCAAATCCACTTTGCACTATAAGTGCACTGCAAGTACACTTCAAAGTGCACTTGTAAGTGCAGTCCCTGTAGACAACTCTCCACTAGGGAGAGGGCCCCAAGCCACAACCCACTGTCCCAATAGGGATCTATACCCGTAGAGGTAGGGCCAACATGAGATGGAAGGTAGGAAGGCTCAGCCCCTGTCCACCGCATCTAACTGGGTGCTACATTAGGGAATGGGGGGGATCATTACGGAAAGCCGGGAGGCTTCAGTCCAGGGCCATTACGGCAAGTTTGTGAAACCTAGCATGAAAACTTAAACAACATCAACAGAGAAAGAAATCAGACTGGAGCCTTTCGTGCCATGTTAAGCCATAAACACCACCAGGAGCAGTCTCTGCATTACTGAGATAGTATGGATCCAGATATAATCCTAATGAAGGGGGCCAACATTAGAGTACAAGATCAACTTTAACAGATGGTAGGAGCTGCCAAAAAACCTATCAGTCTCGGGGGGGTGGGTGGACATGACCAGGGAGGAACCCGAGGTGGGACGTTGTCCTTTTGTGACCCCTATGCTTAGCAGGCAGCCAAGGTTGAGGGAGCTGAACAGTAGGGAAATCCGATGATCCCCTCCAATCCGGAAAGTCGACTGGATCCAACTCAAGAGTGGACAAAAGATGTGGAAGATCATCTTTAGTACGTATTGTGACCAGTCTGTATTTTTGGTCACCTGTTGGTAGAAGGGAAAACCCCAACGATAGGTCAAGCCTGCCTCCTGGATAGCAGCCAGTAGGGAGTGGACCGCCCTGCACTGCATGAAAGTACGCCTGGAAATATCTTGATAGAAGAATAGGTGTGCCCCATCAAAGTCAAAGTACGGTTTTCCAAGAATTTTCTGCATAATGCGATCTTTAAGCATATATTTTGCAGCTTACAGATGATATCCCTAGGATTGACCACGTCTTGAGAAGGTGGCCTTAGTGCCCTGTGGGCATGATTGATCTCAGTGGGAGACGTAGCAGGCAGTTCCAGTATTTCTCTAAATATGCCCACTAAAGTAGGGATGATGTCTCTAGGAGCTATGGCTGCGGTTCTCAACACCACCTAACTGACATAACAAAGTCTCAATCTGTTGGTCCAATGTAATGCATTTAGTCTGGAGCATAGAAATTGTGGGAAGTGACTCATCAAATCTTTGTTCAAGAGATTTCATGCTAGCGCCCAGATGTGTGGTATCGGCCTTAAGCTGTGCTATGTCCTCCTTAAAGGCCTTCTCTATCCTGGTAGTGAACTGCTCCAGATCCTCTTGTGCGGGAAGAGACCAAATATGGCGCTTAATATCTTCATCAGCCAGGAGGTCCGCCATCCCAGAGCCCCTTTTAGGGGAAACTGTAGAACCAGGGGAGGCTGGATGGGCAGAGTCACTCACTGATCATGGAGAGGGGATTAGGGAAGCTGCAATCCTCTGGAGAGGAGCTGCGGTATGCTGGGAGGCCTTTGCGGCCTTCTGCGCCGGCACTATCTTGGAGGCCTCCCTGTCTGACCTGCGGGTCCCGGGAAAGAAGGAGTACATCTGCCCCATCCGCAAGCAGTCAGTCCTCAGTGGCTGGGAGGATGTCCACCGTCGCTGGGACATGTTTAGGGCTGCTGGGTTGCGAGAAAGGCAGCGGTAGACTCAGAGTTGAGGCAAAGCACGTCCTCACTCCTCCATAGCCAGGACACACCCCCTAAGTCATGTTTTGCTTGGGGATCAAATACTTATTTCACTCACTGAATTGCAACTCAATTTATCATATTATTATCATGTGTTTTTTGTGGATTTTTGGTTGATATTCAGTCTCTATCATTTAAAATACCAAAATGCAAGAATCTATGTAATCTAAAGGGGCAACTGGTGTTCCATCAGGGACATCCTCACAAGAGTTTGAATTTAGCTGCAAGCTACCCCCAGGTCACCTAATGCCGTGTACACACAGACGGACTTTTCGGCATCAAACGTCCGACGGTCTTTCCGACGGACTTTCAACGGAGTTACGACGGACTTTCGGATGACCAGACTTGCCCACACACGAATGGACTAAAGTCCGTTCGAAAGTCCGTTGTTATAAAAAGTGATGACGTACGAAGGGACTAGAATAAGGAAGTTCATAGCCAGTAGCCAATAGCTGCCCTTGCGTTCTTTTTTGTCCATCGGAGTAGCATACAGACGAATTGATTTTTCGACCGGACTCGAGCCCATCGGAAAGATTTGAAACATGTTCCAAATCTAAAGTCCGTCTGATTTTCGACAGAAAAAGTCAGCTGAAGGTGCGATGAAACCCACAAACGGTCCGATTGTCTGACGGATCGGTCCCGTCGGACCAGTCTGGTCGAAAGGTTCGCTGTGTGTACACAGTATAACAGGTATTTACGGACGGAAGGGTAGTTTGGTTCCAGGAAAGCAGAAAGGCAGAATGGAATAATGGTTGACTGGACTGTAGCAGACTCAACTGTGGAGGAATAGGCTGTAGCAGACTAGACAACAGTGGACTCAAATGAAGCAGACTGGACATTATTGGAGTGAACTGTAGCAGATCAGACAGCAGCAGACTTGGCTGTAGAAGATTGCACTCCAGTGGATTTTGACTGTAGGGGACTGGACTGCACCAACTGGACAGTACTGGAGGGGACTGTAGCGCTCTCGATAGCAGCAGGCTGGACAGGGCTAAACTGAAGCAGGCAGGAAGGCTGAATGTAGTGCTAATAGTGATAAAGACAACGACAAACAGAACATGCTGACAACTGGGGCCCAGGAGCACCCTGGTGGACATTGACACAGTGCTAGGACAGCAACAACATGTTCTACTTGAGCTTAAATAAATGTTCTGGCCTTGTGAGGCATCACGTGATGAGGTGACACAGTTGCATTGAAGCCGTTTACCACATGCATAGTTACAGTGCCTTGAAAAAGTATTCATAAAGTATTCATACCCCTTGAAATTTTCCACATTTTGTCATGTTACAACCAAAAATGTAAATGTGTTTCACCCCGGTACTTACCTAATTTTTGCTTGTATTCTATTGGATGAGGCCCAAGTTTATCTACTCAATTTATATTTAGCAACATTAAACCTCATTTGCAATGCAGTGGCCCAATTAGACATTAGTGCATTGAGGTTGGCTTGTTGTTGGACACATCCTGTAAGGACGTTATTCCACTACATTGCTTGGTGTCATCTGCAAACACTGAAATTTTAATTTTAATCTCAAACTACATAGAATTTATAAATATTTTAAAAAGTATGGGTTCCAACACTGAACCTTGGGGTACACCACTGATAACCTTAGACCATTCAGAGTAAGAATCATTAACCACTACTCTCTGAATTTGGTCTTTTAGCCAGTTTTTTATCTATTTACAAACTGATTTTTCCAAGCCTGTAGACTTTTTACTTACATACCATGTTTCCCCGAAAATAAGACCTAGCTTGAGTTTCTGGGATGGCTGCAATATAAGCCCTACTTCGAAAATAAGCCCTAGTTAAAGTCCTTGTAAAATCATGTAATCCGTTCTGTAAAAAGATTATATAATGTGCAGTCAGTCTGTTTGTGTAACTTTATTGTGGAAAATATCGTATTTACATCGCTGCTGGGCGCTCACGTGACCCGCTGGAGCTCTTCTCCTCTCCTCCCGCCTAATGTCAGCAGTCCCTCCCTCTGGAGTGCTCGGAGCGGGCTGACGGCAGCAGGGACCTCGGCCCCTCCCTCTGCAGTATTCAGAGTGGGAAGAGGAACTCCGGCAGGTCACGTGAGCGCCCAGATATTTTCCACAAAATTACGTTACACAAGGAGATTACATGATTTTACAAGGACTTTAACTAAGGTTTATTTTTGGGATTACAGAATTTCATAATGCTGACTCCTGAGCTGATAGGGGGAGAAGGGAGAGAAGACAGGGGACGCAGGAACTTTTTTGTACATACTGTAAATGAATAAGACATCCCCTGAAAATAAGCCCTAGTGTGTTTTTTGTAGCCAAAATTAATATAAGACCCGGTCTTCTTTTTGGGGGAAACACGGTATGTGTGTAGAACTGGAACCAAAGAAAAACACCCCTGAATATGGGACTTTGGAGGCACTACCACAAAACAAAAAA
Organism: Aquarana catesbeiana; assembly: GCF_042186555.1. NCBI lineage: Eukaryota > Metazoa > Chordata > Amphibia > Anura > Ranidae > Aquarana > Aquarana catesbeiana. Next base: position 272,599,680 of record NC_133331.1, on the reverse strand, counting down.
TATATGCCTCCAAAGTCCCATATTCAGGGGTGTTTTTCTTTGGTTCTAGCTATTCCGGGATGTGGCACACCCATATCTAGGTTCCCCTGTCAGATTCCCTTCACTTCTGTGTGTAGAACTGTGTCAAATGCTTTCACAAAATCAAAGTATACTAGATTTACTTAATATATATTTTACAGCAAGTTTTTTGCTTACCTCCTCCCCCTATCACATATGCACCCCCTGGAGACAAGTGGCTGTGTGGACACAAATAGATCAAGCATGGTCCACTGATGTCAGTATCAGGAAGCAAGTTCAGAGAAAAGATGTTCAGCCATTGCTGGAATGCATGTAAACAGGAATGGCTAAAAGAAGAACTAAAGTAATTGATTTAACTATTTACCAAATGCAAGCTTATATTAGAAATGTTCAATAAAGATTATAACCACTTCAATACCACCATACTTATATATACGGCCTCATATGGAAGCAGTTATACCAGGATCATGGTTGAGGCTGCAACCATGATCCCGGTAGTCTTTTTACACTGACCAATTTAGTCGACGGTAAAAGTAATACAGCCGCTGGATTACTTTTTCAGGCTGCGGAAAGGGGTCCCACTCACCTCCCATCGCTGCCTTTACCGTTCGATTGGGGAGCCTAGTAAAGAAACGACCATCGGCATTGGCTTCCCTGGACACAGTGAGAGGAACGGATGTTGTTCCTCCCACTGTGTGGCGTCAGAAACCGGAAGTGTCAGGGACTTTCTCACTTCTGGTTTCTCAGGCATCGTACTTGCCGGATGGTGGGATGTGTGGCTGGCCAATTCTAAATATCTCCTAACTACAGGATTGCTTCCTCTTTGCTCCAGTATACCGCTGTGGCCGGCACGCATCTGGGAGGGGCGGGGTAGGTGAAATTCTATATACCCCTATGTGGGGAACTACTGTACACTGGTAGAGTACCCCGAGAGCATCATTTTGCACATGTAAATTATATCCAACTGTCATTCCACTCCCAAGCATCTTTTGCCTCTCCTTATGGTTTTTATTATTTGCTCCAAAGAAAGCAACGTTAACACAACAGATGAATCTCTCTTTCCAAGTAAGCCCCTGAAGAAGGACTGAAATATAATGTACCCCGAAACGCGTTGGGCTTGAAAAGAGTCCCATCTTATAAATATCACCTTTCAGTAGAACACAACCATAAATTCTTCTGAACTGTGTTTACTAACAATGTTTTCGTTGTTTACAATGTTTATAATGTTTTTAATTCATGAGAATCTTTAAATAAAAATATTGTTTTATTCTTTATACGAATTTGTACTCTTACACTTTATATAATTGCTGTGCAAGTGCCGGGAAAATCCACTTAGGGGAACCTCTTTTCTTCTGTCACTTCTGGTTTCGGTTTGTTTGTTTACAAGCCACTACTGGATCACAGTAATCGCACCACACGTGAGGTATCACTGCAAAGTCAGAGTGAGAACAATAATTCTAGGGCCAGAGCTCCTGGCAACTCTAAACTGGTAACCTGTAAAGGCTTTTAAATGTCGGCTATGGATAATTTAAAGTACTGTAGTTTGTTGGCGTTCTACAGACCTGCACAATTTAAAGCGTGACATGTTAGGTATCTGTTTACTTGGCGTAGCATCATTTTTTTAATTTTACCCAAAAAATTAGGTATTATATTGTGTTTGTGTGCACTAAAATTAATTGAAAAGAAACATGTGACATAACAAATGGTAACACCCACCATTTTATTCTCTAGGGCCTCTGCTTAATAAAAATATATGATGTTTGGGGGTTCCAAGTAATTTTCTAGCAAAAAAAAAATGCAGATTTTTACATTATAACAGAATTGGCTTGGGCAACTAGTGGTTAAATACTTAATGAAACATACATGACCGGAAGCTAATGATGATCACTGTAGTAGTGGTGCCCACTTTACCTTTAGAAGTTCTTTTTTTAAGGATTCATCCAGGATTGCTAGTTGGGAGGGTCAAATTCAAAAGTCAAAATAATAATTTAAAATGATTCTCTCCTTTATGATCTTTTAATTTTGCAAATTGTAAACATCCCTTCCTAATTAACAACTGCAGAAATGTTCTTGCTTGGAGTTGGGCTTTTAAATCTATTGAGCCTGTAAGCCTTGGAGTTGCACGTCTCATTTGTATGTCACGTAGCTCCACCTAGTGTACTTTTGGCTTTCTTGCACCACCACACTATAGAAAACAAAGGTCCGTAAGATTCCTTCTAACTACATTTTGTAAACTTAATTGACTCTACACACTTATCAAAATAAAAAAAATACAGAGGACATTGTCTGTTGTGAGGTGGCAGCAAGGGCGGCACTGTTTACTTTTTTTTTTTTTACTTTATCAAAGTGGAAACAAGTGATTTATCTCACTGCACCACAATGCAGCGACATGAGATGAGGGGCGAAAAAAAAGCTGCATGACAGTATGCCGCAACCTATTTTAACACAGCATTGTGGTGTGAACAGGATACAGAAAACAATTGTATTCTTTATTCCCTTGCTTTGAGCCTGTGTTGTCCTGTGTAAATGAATGCAAGCCCTTGAATGAATGAGCCCTTAAATAAAACCAATGAAATGTTACCATTCAACTGCTGCACACTATATACATCTACATCCTACGTTTCTCAATAACCTTAACTATATACAATATTACATAGAGCTGCACGATTCTGGCCAAAATGAGAATCACAATTTTTTTGCTTAGAATAAAAAAAAGATCACGATTCTCTCACGATTCTTGCGGCGTAAAATCTTTCACATTATACAAAAAAATTGGGCTAACTTTACTGGTTAGGTTTTTTTTTAATTCATTAAAGTGTAATTTTTTCCCAAAAAATTGCATTTGAACGACTGCTGTGCAAATACAGTGTGACATAAAATATTGCAACAACCACCATTTTATTCTCTAGGTGTCTCTACTAAAAAAAAATATATTGGGGGTTCTAAGTAACTTTCTTGCAAAAAAAAAAAAGATTTTAACTTGAAACCAACAAATGTCAGAAAAATGTTTAGTGTTTAAGTGGTTAAACTTCCCTCATTTACACACCAAAGTGTATTCCTTTGATCTAATGGACAAATTGTTACAATGTTTATATTCCACTGCTAAAGAATGTTGTGATTCTTGGCAGATTGCCAGTTTTTTTTTTCCTTTCTTTTTGACAGATGTTAGCCTTAGCAGAGCAGAGAGAATTCTCTGCATAGAAAGAATCGGGAAATACTTTGTCAAGATCGCAACGGGAAAAAATTGTGATAACGATTCCTAATGATTAATTGTGCAGCTCTAGTATTACAGTATATATATATATATATATATATATATATATATATATATATATATATATATATATATATATATATATATATACACCCTGTTTCCCCGAAAATAGGACCTAGCGTGATTGTCAGTGATAACTGCAATATAAGCCCTACCCCCCCAAATAAGCCCTACCCTGTTTCCCTGAAAATAAGCCCTACCCTGAAAATAAGACCTACAAGGACTTTAACTAGGGCTTATTTGGGGGGTAAGGCTTATATTGCAGCCATCACCGACAATCACGCTACGTCTTATTTTCGGGGAAACAGGGTATATACACTGTTGTGGAAAATTTTTTGAAGATGTATTTTAATGTATTGTCATAAGAGTCTCCCAGTGTCCGATCTCTCGCAGGCCGCTCTAAAGAGCTGACTGGGGCAGACTGACGCTGGTTGAGATCTGTTTGGTAGTGAAAAGCTCTTTGGGGATGTAGAGAAATGTTTGTGGAGTGGGGACATGTCCGCCAGCTAAGGGCCCCTGTGCGATGCACAGAACGATCGTCTGGTGGGGGTGTGTTTGCTCTGCAAAGACATTATTGGTTTAACGAGTATGCGCTCATGTTGCCCCTGTGTGCCTGATCAACATATTTGTGGCCCAATGAGTGTACGCCTGCCGATAATCTCTCGTCCACAAAGAGTAATCCAGGTATACATTGTTCTCTGAAACAATGTGTAATAGGGATTTCTATCAACGGAAATACGGGAGTCTTTTGGGTTGTTCTGGTTGGAGACGGAGTCAATGTTTGAAAGCCATGTGGCTTCTAAAAACATGCGCTCAGACATGCCCATAAGACTCCTGTAGTCATTGTTCATTGGTTGTTGTATTTTCCTGTGTTGTTAAATCCTTATATGGTCATATCCTGTGATGTCACTTGCCATGTAAGAAGCGATTGGCTGTTGGAACCATCACTTCCTGTTTGTGAAAACTTTAGTGTTAATAAAAGAGCCTGCTAGCTAGGGAGAGGTCAGAGATGCTGACTGAGGCTGAGCTGGTAACGTGAGGAATGGTGGTGATGTCTGATTACTTGGATGCGTGGGATTTTAGGTAAGATGCATTTATATCATTAGACGAAAATGTTATTATTAACCCTTTCATGACTAAGCCTATTTTTGAAATTTGGTGTTTACAAGTTAAAAAAATGTATTTTTTGCTAGAAAATTACTTAGAACCCCCAAACATTATATATATATTTTTAGCAGAGAATCTAGAGAATAAAATGGAGATTGTTGCAATATTTTATATCACACGGTATTTGTGCAGCGGTGTTTTAAAGGCAAATTTTTGGGAAAAGGGACACTTTCATGAATTTGAAAAAATCCAAACAGTAAAGTTACCCCAATGTTTTTGTATAATGTGAAAGATGATGTTACGCCGAGTAAATAGATACCAAACATGTCACCCTTTATAATTGCATGCACTCGTGGAATGGCGACAAACTACGGTACCTACGAATTTCCATAGGCGACGATTTAATTTTTTTTTACGGTTACCAGGTTAGAGTTACAGAGGAGGTCTAGTTCTAGAATTATTACTCTCGATCTGACGATCGTGGCGATACCTCAAATGTGTGATTTGAACACCGTTTACATATGTGGGCGCGACTTCCGTATGCGTTTTCTTTGCTGCGCAAGCTCACGGGGACGCTTTAAAAAAATTTTTTAAATTTATTTAATTTAATTATATATTTATAAAATGTGTTTAAAAAAACATTTTTTTGATGACTTTTATTGCTGTCACAAGGAATGTAAACATCCTTTGTGACAGTAATAGGTGGTGACAGGTACTCTTTATGGAGGGTTCGGGAGTCTAAAAGACCCCCGATCCCTCCTTTGCACTTCAAAGTATTCAGATCGCCGAAAACGGAGATTCTGAATACTGTGTATTTTTTAAAATCCGGTGCCATTGGCAGCCGAGTAAACGGGAAGTGACGTCATGACGTCGCTTCCGCGTTTACAATTAGGAGGCTGGAACGAAGCCCCCCACAGCTTCGTTCCAGCCCGCCCCCAGCCGTTGGAGGCAGCCGATTTGTAAGAGCGGCGGGAGGGGGGGACGTCCCCTCCCGCTCCTCCGGTATAAAAGCCAAGTGGCTTTTAGCTGCATCGGTTGTTATATTTGGATAGCCGATCGCCGGCTCTAAACAACGGTACCGGGATGCCTGCAGCTGCGGGCATCATCCCGGTATAACCCCGGAAAGTCGAGTATGCATATCTGCGTACGCTCGGCGGGAAGGGGTTATTAGAGACAGGAGATTTGGCTGTGTGCTCTGCGTACAGCCTAATTTCGCTGACAAAATATATATACACACACTCACCAGCCACTTTATTAGGTACAGCTTGCCAGTACTGAGTTGGACCCCCTTTTCCTTCAGAACTGCCTTAATTCTTCGTGGCATAGATTCAACAAGGTGTTGGAAACATTTCTCAGAGATTTTGGTCCATATTGACACAATCAACAAAAAATATGTGAAAAAAGTTGCGCTACAAGTGAATCAACAGTTAATTAAAGTACAAATCAGCAGCTAGCATCAACAACGTGATAGGTTACTTATGAAAGATGAGGGATATAAAATGCAGCGCTTTGGGAACCCAAACCCCCCAGGTTCACCTATGGGAGTGGGCGTTCAACTAGTGAACCAAAAATGCTGAGAAAAGTGGTATGCAAACAAACACTGAGAGTAATATGTGCATAAATAATGACAAAAAGACTCATATGTATATGACATAAATTAATTAGAAAACCGCATGTGCAAGTGATACACAAACTAAAAATAAAAGTGGTGATAAGTCTATGATAAATACAGAGCACATCTAAGAGCTCCTCTGTGTGGTGCTGTATAGTCTATTCAGAAAAAAATTTGAAAGGTGTTTCTTCTGATGTTGATAGATATGAGGAAGCGGACTTCTCCATGCAGTAATCATAGGTGGATTGAGATCTGATGACTGTGGGGGCCATTGGAGTACAGTGATCTCATTGTCATGTTCAAGAAACCAGTGGTGAGATGATGGGAGCCTTGTGACATGGTGTATTAGCCTCCTGGAAGTATCCATCAGTAGATCATAAGGGATAGACATGGTCAGCAACAATACTCAGGAAGGCCGCACTGTTTAAACAATGCTCAAATATTACTAAGGGGCCCAAAGTGTGCCAAGAAAATGTACCCCGCACCTTTACACCACCATCACCAGCCTGAACCCTTGATACAAGGCAGGATGGATCCGTGCTTTCATGTTGATTACGCCAAATTCTGACCCTACCATGTGAATGTCGCTGATGAAATCAAGGCTCATCAGACCAGGCAACGTTTTTTCAATCTTCTATTGTCTAATTTAGGTGATCCTGTGCAAATTGTAGCCTCAGTTTCCTGTTCTTAGCTGACAGGAGTGGCACCCGGTGTGGTCTTCTGTTGCTGTAGCCCATCTGCTTCAAGGTCCGATGTGTTGTGCGTTCAGAGATGGTATTCTGCATAACTTGGTTGTAATGAGTGTTATTTGAGTTACTGTTGCCTTTGTATCATCTCAAACCAGTCTGCCCATTCTCCCTGACACAACTTCCACTCACTGGATACTTTCTCTTTTTCGGACCATTCTCTGTAAACCCTAGAGATGGATGTGCGTGAAAATCCCAGATAAGCAGTTTTTGAAATACTCAGACCAGCCCGTCTAGCACCAACAACCATGCCACGCTCAAAGTCACTTTATCCCCCTTCTTCCCCATTCTGATGCTCGGTTTGAACTTCAGCAAGTTGTCATTACCACGTCTAGATGCCTAAATGCATTGAGTTGCTGCCATGCGATTGGCTGATTAGCAATTTGTGTTACCAAGCATTTGAACAGGTGTACCTAATAAAGTAAGAAAATTTACAGGGGAAAGATTCGCACTGAGAAGAGACACAGGCTGACCATGCTGCTTAATAAGGGATACATTTTATTAGAAAAATATGTTTAATACAAAAAAGGACCAAGACCAGGTACCCACCACCAACACCAAGATCATATTAAAAATAGACAACGTTGTCTGTTTAAGAGCAGCTGCATCACGCTTCAACCATGCATACACACGCCTATAACAAGGCTATTGTTAATTGGAGTAGATAATGTTTATGGATCAGACTATTGATCTCAGTGACATGCACCATACGTAGCAAAGTCTGTCCTGTCACTAGGTTAATTAGAAACCATTTACACAAAAAGACCCCTGTTGAAGGGTGGTTGATTGAGTCAGGTTGTTGCTAGTACCACAGAGACGGCTTCAATTGGGATTGTAGCAGAACATAGCTGTCAGTGTGGAGAGATGATTATAATCCACAGTTATGCCCCGTACACACGGTCGGACATTGATCGGACATTCCGACAACAAAATCCTAGGATTTTTTCTGACGGATGTTGGCTCAAACTTGTCTTGCATACACACGGTCACACAAAGTTGTCGGAAAATCCGATCATTCTGAACGCGGTGATGTAAAACACGTACGTCGGGACTATAAACGGGGTAGTTGCCAATAGCTTTTGTTTCTTAATTTATTCTGAGCATGCGTGGCACTTTGTGCGTCGGATTTGTGTACACACGATCGGAAATTCCGACAACGGATTTTGTTGTCGGAAAATTTTATAGCCTGCTCTCAAACTTTGTGTGTCAGAAATCTCGATGGAAAATGTGTGATGGAGCCTACACACGGTCGGAATTTCCAACAAGGTCCTATCACACATTTTCCGTCGGAAAATCCGACCGTGTGTACAGGGCATAAGTATCCAATCCAAAGGCACAGATATACAGTTTCCCAGTGTGGAATTGCATGTATTCACAGGGTCTAACTGTTGGAAAAACAATAGCTCAATGATGCTGTTATGAAGCTGGCTAATATTTCTTTGGCATCACGACAGAGACGCTCTATGCGTCGTGGATGACGTATCTCATTGTGCTTGTGCATGCGCAGTTGATTGCCTTAAGCCAGCGGCGACTATCTCGGCTGAGACAAGCGGACGGTGGCCCAGAGGACCTGACACTTACACAGTGCTGACAGCAAACTGCTCACTGGAGCCCCACGGACCCCGCTCAACAAACAGAGCATACAGGATGGCACATACAGCCCCCCGGACCGGAGAAAGATAGTACAGGACTGTGATTATATCGCTCCATGAATGGTCGGGTGAGAGGGACCATAGGTCCTTTAATTGCCTCCTTTCACTTTGCCTCCTGCTGTTTGTTACCTCTCAGCCAGTATTAGCCAACTTCATAACAGCGTCATTGAGCTGTTGTTTTTCCAACAGTTAGACCCTGTGAATACATGCAATTCCACTCTGGGAAACTGTATATCTGTGCCTTTGGATTGGACACTAATGACCGCGTACACACGACCGAACTTTTCGGCATCAAAGGTCCATCATGTGTGGGCTTCATCGGACCTTTTCTGTGGAAAAATCTGACGGACCTTAGAAATAGAACATGTTTCAAATATTTCCGACAGACTCGATTCCTATCGAAAAAAACGTACGTCTGTATGCTAGTCCGACTGACCGAAAACAACGCAAGGGCAGCTATTGGCTACTGGCTATTGAACTTCCTTTTCTAGTCCGGTCGTACGTCATCACATTCGAAACGATCGGACTTTGGTGGGATCGGGTGTAGGCAAGTCCGTTTCGTCGGAACTCCGTCGAAAAGTCCTTCGGGGTTCAGTCCGACGAGAAGTCCGCTCGTGTGTACGCGGCATAACTGTGGTTTATAATCATCTTTCTACACTGACAGCTATGTTCTGCTACAATCCCAATTAAAGCTGTCTCTGTGGGACTAGCAACCTGACTCAATCAACCACCCTTCAACAGGGGTCTTTTTGTTTAAAGGGTTTTTAATTAACCTAGTGACAGGACAGACTTTGCTACGTATGGTGCATGTCACTGAGATCAATAGTCTGATCCATAAACATTATCTACTCCAATTAACAATAGCCTTGTTATAGGTGTGTGTATGCATGTTTGAAGCGTGATGCAGCTGCTCCTAAACAGACGTTGTCTATTTTTAACGCGATCTTGGTGTTGGTGGTGGGTACCTGGTCTTGGCCCGTTTTTGTACATATTTTTCTAATAAAATGTATCCCTTATTAAGCAACATGGTCCGCCTATGTCTCTTCTCAGTGGGAATCTTTCCCCTGTAAATTTTCTTTCTCTATAGTATTTACGCACAGAGACCCCACAGAGGTATATTGAACACCCAGTGTTGTGGTAACCAATAGTGAGTATTGATCTTCAACCAATTTTTCTGTACCTAATAAAGTGAGTGAGTGTAAAATGCACAGAAATTACCCAAGTCATTTCAAATATTTAGCAGTGACTTTTCTACAACATACTGTACCTCATACATCCAGATGCAATTGTGTGATCTGTAATGTTACACGGCGCTGTCTTTTGGCGTGCAAACTCAGATCCCTATAGGAGAATAAAGTGATATATGTAAATCCAGCATGGTTGTATTGAAATTCTGATAGTGATTATATTATTAGTGGAGTGGAACATTGTAGTTATATTTGGAGGCTTTTATGTTTTTTTTTTTTTTCTTTCTAATTAGTTACTTTGCAAAATGAAAGGACATGCTTATCAGCGTCATCCCCCCAGAATGATCTGTTTACCTTCTTGTCACTATTATTACTATGCATTCACAAGAGGTTAAAACAGAGCTGTGAACTTCAGATAGGAGCTTCCTGTCGGCCTTTAAGGAAGTGGACATAATTAGCTGCAGCTGATAATAAAGAATAATGAAGTTTATCTGTCTGTACGTTGGGGGGGCTGGGTTCCTAAAAAGAGGACTGTAGGATATTTTTTAGGAAATTGAGGTTTTTATTGAGCCATTACCTACCTAAAAAGTACAATTTATTTGAACATTTTACTTGTATGTTGTTCTGTAGTGTGATTACTGTGTTTCATATAAGGCCTCATGCACACTGGCCTTTTATCCCTGGTGCTTGAGTCTCTGGCGTTTACGTGTAGTGGAAGTACAATATTCCCAACGCACATTCCCAAAAATGGCTGTGAACGTAAGTGTATGCTACATTGAATGTCTTCGGTTTCTAGCCGGTGGTCAAAGTGAGAAGTATGTCCCCAGCACACTGAGGATCTCCCCAGAACAGGTCCAAAGCTTTAATCAGCAATCACATCATAATTAAAAAAAAAAAGAGACATTCTGAAGTCTCAGAGGACCCCTTCATCAGGCATGTTCTAGGGGTTCTAGAAGGCTCCAAAACATCACATCGGTGCAGGGATCGCTTTTTTCATTTCAAGTCATGCTGCTGGAGCAAATTTGGATATTTGGAGCCTGATGAAGGAGGCAGAAGCTAGCCTCCAAAACGCATTCCTGATTGGCTCCTGCGTTGTAGGCATCTGACAACACCTCTGACAGTTTGGATCCCTCGTGGTAACTTCTCGGTGGCTTACCGATACCTCTGCACAGAGCTCCGCGGCAGACCCTGGCGGCTTCAGCCTTGATCGTACTCTCCACTGGTGATAACTTTGGAGCTAGTTAAATGCTCGCTTTACACAGATGTTTGTGAGTGCATCTTTTAATTGGATAATTATTTTGTTATACAATAAACGTGCTACACTATTGGCAGCTTGGCATCTCTCTTTCTCCTTCTATAGCAAATTTGGATATACTGTGTGATATTAGACTAGATTTGGGTACATATCCGGCATAAATATACATTTTAAATTGTTATTAGTTTTTAAGCATTTTGAAATAAAGCCAGGTATGTACATTTTGATTGATACAGTGGGGTATAGGAGCAGTGTACTCTATACGGTAATTCACATTTAGGGGAAAATAGTGGTTTCTCTATGGAAACTTTACTCAACTTTATCCTAAATAAAAAGTAGCAGCAATTATGTTGAGCCTAAGGCCTCATGTACACTGCTGCTGGTAAACGGATATTCAGAGGCAGTTGGACGCTTTTTTCAGCTGCCCCTGAACTTTAATGTCATTTTTAGGCAGTTGAATTTAGAGACATTTTTTGGAAAGCAAAAAAATGAGTTCAGACGCTAAGTTTAGAGGCATTTCAAGCGCTAAGCGCAGTAACTCGCATTTAGCCACGTTTCGTCTACAGGCATTTTTCATTTTTGCCTATTTTAAAAAAAAGAAAACGCAAATGTGGCTAAACGCGGCAAAACGGACGTTTTAAACGTGGGTTACTATCTGTCAAGTTAAATCATTCAGGAGAGGTTGTAAAGACGTCCCATGTACATTAAGCCTTACAAAAAAAATGCTTTCGATTATTCTCTAACCAATTTTCTTGCAGGGGGAATGCTGCAGTTCAGCCATTAAAAAAAAAAAAACACACAAAATTGGAAATCACTAAAAAAATGTACGATGGTTTCCCTTTGACTTCGAAAAGTGTTCCCAGTATGTGATTCCTGCAGCACTTTATCTTGGTTCCTTTGAGCTGGAAGCTTCAGTAATGACTGCATCTTTCTTCCATTTAAAACACAAAAGGCTAAAGAGCCAACATTTTTTTAACACATATTTTAGCTGTTATGCTGTGAAATAACTAACCACAAAGTGCAGGAAACATCAATCCTTTGTGAGAGATATTTTTAACTGACCTAAGGCTGAAAAACATTACAGTTCACAAGGACGCACAGTACTTATTACAAAGTATGCTGGTGTCTGTAAGGCACTGGTCTTTTAGGGGCTAGTGCTAGCATGTTCTTTTCTTAAAAAGAGGGTAGAATTATCTTTTTTTTATTAAAAACCTAAGGCTACATATGTTGTACCAGTGCTGATAGTGCTATATAAAAAAAAAATGGGCATGCACCAGTGCCCCCATAGCAAGCGGCTTGCTATGGGGGCACCAGTAGGGGACCCATGAAGAAGAAAAGTTACATAGTCTGGTGAAAAAAAGACAAGTCCATCTAGTTCAACCAATAGGAGTACTGGGGCTGCTCTGTACAAAACCACTACACAGAGCAGGTAAGTGTGATATGTTTAGGATTTAAACTATTTTTATTATTTCAATCGATTTTTATTAATTTTTCCAGAAAGTATAGAAAGACAGTGGTACAGTCAATTGTACATTCAAAGAATAAAAGAGTAAATCCATAGTGCAACAAGTACAAGAATAACAGTTATCAAGATATTAGTCATGAATGGCATAGGGAGTGTATCCCATTCCCCAACAAATATATGGATGCGGGTTAGATCCCCTCAACTCCAGACACCCCAAATGGGTACTAACTGTGTCCCGGAGAGAGGGGTAAACTACGCAACCCGCAAACTACGCTGAGCAACAGGACAAGTGTGTAAAGAAATTTAAACTATTTTTAAAGCAAGCTGATGTCATCGGTCGTGATAAATTCTGTTCCATAAACATACAGACATTTGATCAACCACATGCCTCATTAGGTCACTGCTGGGTGTGTGCTTTACCTGGTCTGCATTACTGTAAAAAGGACACATTCACTCTAACAGGCGCACATTCTGCATAACATGCACCCGCTGGTGTGCGCTATAATGCATCAACCTGTTAACTTTTATTCATTTTTTTTTTACTTTAAAATGTCACAAAGACTTTTTTTTTTTTAAACGTTATGCACCACAGCATGTCGCAATGCGCTGTAGACTGCTGCAACATCCTGCATAAAAATGCATCCCGTCCTACTTTTTTCCTACACACACCAACAAAGTGTGTCGTTGTGAACTGAAACAAAAGGACATAAGGCAAATTGCTTCGTCTTGCTGCCCAACACATATGGTGTAACTGTGTCCCAACATAAAGTTAAGCCATGGATAGGATGGCAACACAAATTAGTTTCAAGATGTAACTATACATAATAACTAATACTATGTGCTTGGCACATAAAACATCCTAACTTAAACAGAATATATAGATGTTGGCATTGGCATATACCATCTTGTCCATATACCAGGAGCACCTAACTATTGTGAACAGTCTTGTCTAAATATCCATATTTAATTGAAACAGATTGCTTGCTATCAATTTTGCCTTGAGTAATAATTGCTGCGCTTAAATGTTAGACATTTAGATATTTATTTTTTTTTTCTTTTATGCCCTATCTAAACAATTAGCTGACCGCCCTGCTTTTCCTAACTTCTGGGGATACATCCTGGACCTCCACCATCTAACTTCCATCCACTTACCTGGCACTCTCCTTCTGTCAGCAGCCCAATCAACAAAACCTAATTATTATTGCCTTTCTTTCCAGAACCAGTCCCCCTTTGTCATGTGCCCTCTGGACTGCCCATTCTGTAACAATCTGTAACAAGCTCAGCTGTATCCATTAACTTCTTATCTCTAACTCCTTTAACCAAATTGCCCTTCCTGAAACCTGGCTCGACTTTCCAGCTGCTCTCTCCCATGGTGGCTTCCTACTAGACTCACTCCCCTAGACCCAGTCGATTAAAAAGGGAGGTGCAGAACTTTTCAGGTTCTTCCCACATCTCCCTCTACTCTTTTAAAGCTCACTCATCTCTTTTTTCCAGTTTCTCTGAGGATCTCTTTTAACTATTGTCCTACTGGACGGCCATAATTTCCTTGACAACTTCTCAATCTAGCTACCCTACTTTCTTTCCTCTGAAATAACCAAACATCTTTTTGTGACTTCCACATCCCTGGTAATGTTAACACTTCAGGTACCTCTCAATTCCTCAACCTAACCTCCTCCGACATAACGGACACACACTTCCACACACTCTGATGGCAACACTCTTGACCTTGTATTTTCACACCCTGTGCACTCCTTGCAACTTCTCCAACACCCGCTTTACTCCCTCTGATCACAACTTTATTAGTTTTTCACTCTCCATCCCTCTAATCAACAAACTGTTACCTGTGGAACCTTCGCCACTGATAGGGTTGAAATAATGACTTAGAGTTCCACTTTAATTGTTTCTGCTTTTTCTTACCTGTGTACGTATCAATTGTTCTATTTAAATTGTTTGTGCTCCTTTCTTACCTGTGTACGTATCAATTGTTCTATTTAAATTGTTTGTGCTCCTTTCTTACCTGTGTACGTATCAATTGTTCTATTTAAATTGTTTGTGCTCCTTTCTTACCTGTGTACGTATCAATTGTTCTATTTAAATTGTTTGTGCTCTTTTCTCTTTTTTGTACATATCAATCTGTATCTAGATGGAATTTGGAACTACTGAATAATCATTACATGTTCGCTGATAAGAAACTCTTTGTACCTTAACCTCATTTGGTAATGCCGATAAGATTACTGTTTGTAGAGCTGCTTATAAAAGAAGTAAAGGGTGCAGTTCTCTGATGCTCAGAACTGTGATACAGACATACCTGACTCCGTGTCATGTTTCTTATAGAAGCAATAATTTGACAAAGCAATATAAACTTAAAGCAACTTATTTAAAAGTTGAACCTAACATTTTGGCGCCCGGAGCAGGGACTCACCAAGTTGCTACAAGAGGTGGCTGAGCTACGCTGACGGAACAAAAAGGAATAGGCATTCCGGGAACCACAGATCAAAAAAACCTGGCCAGGTAAGAAAAAGCTTTATTTTTCTTATATTCTGTGCTCCCCTGATTTGTGCCTATCCGTTCTGTCAGTTATGGTTCTCCTGGTTTTAAAACACCAGCCTCTGTAGTGGTGAGTCTAGAATTACTGCATATTTTAGTTTATATTGCTGGAATTATTTGTTTGTTTTGTTGTCTGTGTCTGTCTTGTCTGTCTTGTTGAGAAAGTGAATGAGCCTTGTCAAGGATGGTATGAGTTAGAAGGGGATTGCCGAACTAAGCAACGGAATGCGCCTTACCTCACATGATTGGGAACTTGAGGGCTTGTGAGCTTGGGGGTCTGACGCTTATGCTTAACCTCACATCTAACTCATAAACCATAGACGGGTTGAGAGTATAAGCCCTGTCTGCTCCATAAAGCAGGGATAAGAGTGTATGAGAGGGATTCCCAGATACGGGGAGGGAATAAGATCTCCAAAAGTCCGGAGATCTAGTCGGATACCTGGCCACTTAAAGGAATGCTTGTATATGTTGTAGCCGCATTTTTGTATATATTGTAGCCGCATTCTGGTTTGTTATTGGGCTAGCATATAAAGTAATTATTTATTATTGGGCTAGCATATAAAGTAATTCGGTTTCAGAAATCTCATTCCGGAAGAGGTTTTTAGTATTCTAGCACCCTAGGAGGAAGGCAACGAGGAACTAGTGTAACTTAGCTGGTTTGTTATTGGGCTAGCATATAAAATAATTATTCATTCTTGTGTATGTTGTAGCCGCATTATATTGTACACTAAGTGTCCCACACGCTACCTAGGCAGGACTGTTAGAATGGGCCAGAGGAACACAAAACCCCGTCAGGGAATTGTGGCACACTATACGGTGCCACAGATAATTAAGAACATTTATGGGAAAACCGAAGCACAGGACTTAAAGGATGTCCTTCGTAAATTTAAGGTGAAAGGAGCAGCGGGCTTAGACCCGGATGTATGGAGTGAAATAAAAAAGAGACAGACAAGGAGAGGTGTTAGAGAAGCAATGGATGAGTCAGGTTCAATGCTTAATTAAGGTTTCAAATAGAGAAAAAGAAGAGGGGTGGAAACATAATCCAGATTGTGATGGTTGGGATATGAAAGACAGAAGAACAAAAAAAATGTTGAAATTTTAAATAATCTTAGTTCAACCATCCCACCCCCATATACTGACATAGAACGTAAACCACACAAGATATATCCTGTACTTAAGAGTAGAGAATTTTTTTTTTTTTTTTTTTCAGGTTTGTGGAGTATAAGAATTTCATTCAGAAACTGTAGCCCCCGTACGCATTGATACATGCATTATAGTAAAGCCAGCTGTTTTTTGTAGATTTGTGACACAGTTAATGAATACACATGAAGCGACCTGGCAGGATGGGGAGGATCTATGCAGACACAAAATGACTCTGACCCTGTTTAACCAGTTTATGACAGAAATAGGTCCACACAGACCTGCAGGACAAGTTGATGGGGATGGCAACCTGGAGGCAGGACATGTCAGACATATAGACTCAAGGGCCCCTTTTATTGCTAGATTAGAAGCTTTCTGTCAGGCAAAACAACAAGAGAGGGGGTCAATATCACCCATGAAACAAATGCCAGGACAGACTGTATCAGAATTTTACTTATCTATGGAAAGTATGATGGCAGATGAGGGATTGGATTTGGCTCTGCCAGTCACGATCCGAGCCTTCAATAGACAGTTTATGGAAGGATTAATTCCACAGATAAGTGAAAGACTGAAAGCCTGCACACCACCCTTAATTTGTTGCGATTTTTGGCAGAAAAAGGTTGCAAGGTTAATAAGAAAAAGTTACAAGTGTGTCAGGAAAAAGTTATCTTTTTGGGACATTGTATATCACAGGGTACAAGACATCTCACTGAGGAGAGGGTTCAAGTGATAAAGGGAATGTTACCCCCACGGAATTTCAAACAATTGCGTATGTTTTTAGGTATCATGTCATATTGTAGACAGTGGATACCACATGCTAGCGCTTTGATGCAGCCATTATACGATTGTTTGAAAATTGTACCATATATGCTTACAGAAGTAGCTTATGAATCGTTTATCACTTTGAAAAAGTTGTTGATTTCTGCCCCGGCTATTGGTATACCAGATTACACCAAGATATTTAATCTGTACATTGCTGAGATCACTGGACACGCCACAGGTGTTCTGACACAGGCACATGTAAAACAAAGACCAGTCGCTTACTTTTCAGCAGCATTAGATCCAGTATCTAGAGGTTCACCGTCTTGTGTACGGGCGGTAGCTGCAGTGTCAATTATCATAGATAAGTCATCAGAGATTGTTCTAGACAATCCAGTCGTAGTGCATACCACACATGACATACATGCAATCTTGTCTCAGGTACAGCCCAAACACATTTCAATGGCTAGGCAATTAAGGTTACAGTGTACTTTACTCTTACCTCCAAATGTCACTTTTCAGCGCTGTACAACCTTAAATTTGGCCACCTTTTTGCCTCTTCAGTCACCAGATTTGGCAAGGGGGAATGATAGTACTAGTAGTACTAGTGAGAAAAGAAATGAGGACACTGACACTCTTTTGTTTAAAGAAGTAGATCAGCACGATTGTTTTCAGCTCATGGAACAGGAGACAATGGGATTCCCACACGTTACAGATACACCAATTTTAAACGCTGAGTACACCTTGTATATAGATGGTAGTAGGTTTGCTGATGACAAAGGTAAATATCACACAGGGTATGCAGTAGTGACTGATACGCAGGTAATTGAAGCACAGGCCTTACCAGCCCACATGTCAGCACAGGAAGCAGAATTAAAAGCTTTAGAACAAGCCCTAGAATACTTAAAAGAACGAGAAGGGAATATTTACACTGACTCTGCCTACGCTTATGGTGTAGCGCACGATTATGGCCACATATGGAGGGCTAGAGGTTATCTGACAGCAGCAGGTACACCTGTAAAACATGGAGAAGGGATTAAGAGAGTCCTGAACAATCTTCAAAAGGTTAAACGAGTGGCCATCATGAAGATAGCGGCACACACGAGCGCAAAAACAATTGAGGCAAAAGGAAATGCATTTGCAGATTTGACTGCAAAACAGGCAGCTCTAGGGGAAGGAAGCCCTGAGACCTTAGCAGCGGTAGAGGTGAGTATCCCAGAACCAACATGGCAGCAGTTGAGTAAATTACAGGAGCAAGCAGGGGTGAGCGAGAAAGATAAGTGGGTCAGGATGGGAGCAGCACCAGACCTTGACAATGTATGGAGGGAAGGGGGCAAAATATGCCTACCTGCCTCTCTGTACCCAGCAATGGCAGCGGCAGTTCACCTACCCACACACGTCAGTTCCAATTCCATGTATAGGATTGTGAACCAAGGATGGCTCGCCCCTGGATTCAGTAGCACTGCAAGAAACTACTGTGCAGCCTGCCAAATCTGTCTCCTGAATAACCCAGGACAGAGAGTAAAAACCCCACGAAAACACCAGGTCCGGGCCCAATACCCCTTCCAGAGACTGCAAATTGATTACATACAAATGCCTAAGAGCGGCCCCTTTGAATTTGTCCTCGTGTGTATCAATTTATTCTCAGGTTGGCCCGAAAGTTATCCAGTAAAATCAGCTACAGCTAAAGCCACAGCTAAGAAACTGATCACTGAGTTAATACCTAGGTTTGGTCTTCCTGAAACCATAGAATCAGATAGGGGGACACACTTTACAGGAGAAATCACGCAGAATGTGATGACCATGTTAGGGGTTCAACAAAGTTTTCACACCCCTTACCACCCACAGAGTTCAGGATCAGTGGAGAGAGTAAATGGGACAATAAAGCTAAAAATACAAAAAGCCATGCAAGAGTTAAACAAGCCTTGGCCAGAATGCCTGCCTCTGGCTTTATTCTCTATAAGGTACACTCCAACAGGAAAAACAGGATTATCCCCATACGAAATACTTTGTGGAAAGTATAAACCTAATCTAGGTGCATTCCCAAAGAGTATGCAATTGCAATGTGATAGTTTGACTGCATATGTGATACAATTACAACAACGTCTAACTAAGATCCACAAAAGTGTGTATTCTTCTCTTCCAGACCCTAATTCAATAACAGGTACACATACGCTGCTACCAGGGGATTATGTATATGTAAAGAAACACACCAGAAAGACATTGGAACCCAGGTTTGAAGGTCCTTACCAAGTACTCTTGACCACAGCCACCTCAGTAAAGCTGGAAGGAAAACCTACCTGGATACACGCATCACATTGCAAGAAACAACCCGAGAAAACAACATGATGAAATATCTACTTACATATTTTTTGTTGAAGATTGTTGTTTTACAAATATATGCATGGACTCCTGGTATTAATGTACTTGAAGTAGAGGAAACAACAACTTTCGAATGGGCTATAGATGATCCTAAAGTAGCAAATGATTATTGACAAAGGTAGACTAGTACGTCTTTCCTCACAGATACAACAGGATACTGCACCACATTGGTGGGATATATTTAGTGGAATGTCTTCTACAGCAACCAATACCTTTCACTGGTTGTTAAGTCCAATGGTAATTATTATTCTAATATTAATATCACTTACAATCACAAATATATGTGTATACAGGAAAATAAATAGGAAAATTAGGAGAATAGACAGGGTATACTGATAAATGTGTATTGACATCACCCTACTCCTATAAAACTCCTCTTCTTGAATTTTAAGATGTTGGTAATACCTAGGGGGATGGGTTCTACCCCTCTGACAACTCGCGGTCAGGGAAAGGACTCTGGGGAAAAACTGACTAGAACTTATTCATGAGGACCCAGGGGGAAGGAGAGGATGATGTCAAATGGGGAAATTGATAGGGTTGAAATAATGACTTAGAGTTCCACTTTAATTGTTTCTGCTTTTTCTTACCTGTGTACGTATCAATTGTTCTATTTAAATTGTTTGTGCTCCTTTCTTACCTGTGTACGTATCAATTGTTCTATTTAAATTGTTTGTGCTCTTTTCTCTTTTTTGTACGTATCAATCCGTATCTAGATGGAATTTGGAACTACTGAATAATCATTACATGTTCGCTGATAAGAAACTCTTTGTACCTTAACCTCATTTGGTAATGCCGATAAGATTACTGCTTGTAGAGCTGCTTATAAAAGAAGTAAAGGGTGCAGTTCTCTGATGCTCAGAACTGTGATACAGACATACCTGACTCCGTGTCATGTTTCTTATAGAAGCAATAATTTGACAAAGCAATATAAACTTAAAGCAACTTATTTAAAAGTTGAACCTAACACCACTTAACCAGTTGCCAACCAGGCCATAGCCGAATGACAGCTACAGCGCGGTCTGATAACTCTGGGAGGCCGTCATATGGCGGCCTCCCAGAGTCGCGCCCCCGGAAATGTCCATAACCGTCAGGTCATCCGGACCCGGCGCATCAGGGAACGGAGTAAAAGGGCCAATGACAGCGGCCCTTTACCACGTGATCGCCCCGTCCCATGACATCAACAGACCAGAGCATGTCCGGTTCAGCTCCTCCCCCCTCACCGATTGGTACAGTGTGCAAGGAGAGGAAGGATCCAGGTGCAGCAGCGCTGTGGGCTGGATCTGAAGTGCCCACAGCGCTGAGCTGTGCCCATCCATGGCTCATCCATCCATCCTGATTAATGCTCCATCCATGCCCAGCCGTGCTCATCCATGGCTCATCCGTGCCCATCTATGGCAAAAAAATATATATATCTTCATTTTGCAAAGAATTATGGCAAAAAAAATTACAACTTAAAAAAAATCTCAATATGCCTCATACTAAATACCTTGGACTGTCTACTTTCCAAAAAGCGGTCATTTGGGGGGTATTTGTACTTTCCTGGCTTGTTAGTGTCTCAAGAAATGAGATAGGCCATCAGTACATCAGGTGTGATACATTTTCAGAGATTGGCACCATAGTTTGTAGACTATAACTTTCACAAAGACCAAATAATATACACGTATTTTGGTCATTTTTACCAAAGATATGTAGCAGTATAAATATTGGCTAAAATTTATGAGGGGAAAAAAAAAATTACTACATTTTGCCAAATTTTATAACTGAAAAGAAAATGAATTTTTTTTTTAACGGAATTTTTGGTCTTTATTTATAGTGCAAACAATAAAAACCCAGTGGTAATCAAATACCACCAAAAGAAAGCTCTATTTGTGTGAAAAAGGGGACAAAAATTTCATATGGGTACAATGTTGCATGACTGAGTATTTGTCATTCAAAGTGTGAGGGCAATGAATGCTGAAAATTGGTCTGGTTAGAAAGGGGGGTTTAAGTGCCCAGTGGGCAAGTGGTTAACCCTTGGGTTAGTGGGCAACCCTTCTCCTCACTATTCTGCAAAAGACGACTTCTAAGACAAAATCTCTTCCCTGTCGTGCCCCCAACCTTGCCATTCGGTCTACATCAGCTCCTGGTGGTAGGTACTTTAGATTGCAGGGTCCTTTTGGAAAAGATACTGTATGCCTACAAAAAGTTGCTAGTGAAGTACAAATGAAAAAAAACTACAATCTCTTTGCTAAACCTGCCCATTTTATCAAGTTTTTTAATTTTTTTAAAGGACAAACAAGGCTTTTTTATGATATTGTCTTGCAACAATTATTTTTTTTCCCCCACAATCCTGAAACAATAAAAAAGCATCAAGAAAACTAAACAGAGAAAAAGGAAATGCAGCTCACAAACACTCTTTGGTCCAAGATAACACCGCCCTAGTAAGAACTTGTTCCAGGTGCTGGCTTTGCATGAATAGTAGTGTAATGAAGAAAATCCTGGATAGCCGCACTCTGGGATGAAGACATCTTTATTGAAGTTAAAATCCAAAGTACAATCAAAATGCAAGAAAATACAGGGTTGTAGATATGCTAAGCTAGCATATCTACAACCCTGTATTTCCTTGCATTTTGATTGTACTTTGGATTTTTACTTCAATAAAGATGTCTTCATCCCAGAGTGCGGCTATCCAGGATTTTCTTCATTCCACAAGAAAACTAAACACACTTTTTCGGTTTTCTTTTTTGAGCAGTGTTAGTTTAAAAATAAATCGTGTTACTGCACATAAAATGTGCACATTTTATTCTGTAATTTGTCCTGTTTATAGTGCCACTAAAATTATGATTCTGGTACAACTACAAAAGCATTGCAAAGTCATTTACAAATAAAATGTAATCTTAATTTTCCACTATTTTAAAATGGGAAATGTGTAAATATGTTAAATGTGTAAAAATATTGACAAACAAAAAAAAGTTTAAATATTAGTTAATAAAATAGAAAAAAACAAAAAATCAGCAAGGAAATAATAATTGAAATAGAAGGAGACTAAGGAGTTAGAGTAAACTAAGGGGTTATAAACTAGCGTAAAATAAAGGGGTTAATATAAGAGGTTAAACAGAGAAACATTTTATTTGAGAAAAAAAAAAAAGATGATGGAGATAGAGATGATAGAGATAGAGACGATAGAGATATATATACACAAACACACACATAAAATTTTACTTGTCAGGTTGTTTTAAAGTGGTATTCCGGCCAAAATTATACTTTTTAAATAAAAATACCCCTATAATACACAAGCTTAATGTATTCTAATAAAGTTAGTCTGTAAACTAAGGTCTATTTTGTTAGTTTATAGCAGTAGTTTGTTACTTTATAAACTTACAGCAGGCCGTGGCCATCTTAAGTGTGGGCATCTGAAGCCAGACTGTATTTCTTCCTGGATCTCATCCTTGCAGATCTCGCACATGCTCAGTGCAGCACAAGCAGTGTAATAGGTTTCAGGTCAGGTGTCCATAGCAACAGCAGTGTCAGAGAAAGTTGCCGCCCCTTCCCAGAAGGCATTGCAAACAGGAAATGATGAGATGGGCCACGGCCAGGGAGGAGGAAGTGAAAAATGAATACAGCAGATATACAGTAGGTGCTGAGAAAAAGAAAAAAAATATCCAATTCGTTTACAGTGCACAATTTAGTGAGGGATGCTGAAGAGTTGTAAAAGTGGGTGGAACTCCACTTTAACTGACATCTGCAGATCTAAGGTCACCCTGCAGATGAATGAACAGAAAGATTTCAAATGTAACAATATCTTACTTTGTATCTTTTGGAGCGGTGACGTTTATAAACACGGATTCAGACTGCTTTTTTGACAGCTTGAGCTGCAAGTTCCTCTCTGAATATATTGTAATGCAGGCTCTGATTAACCATAGACAACAATTACGACGGTACACTTGGGGGGGGGGGGGCGGGGGGGCAGGGAGCAGGGCTGAATGACTGGACGTGCTATACACCCTGTATACGATGACATTTTTCAGGGTGTGTGTAACATGCCCAAAGTCTGTAAGTAGTTGATCTTAGATTGCTGTGTGTGCATACTAACGTGAAAAATTACAGATTCTAAAACAAAAGATCTAATTAAAAATTTGGTAAAAGCATTTGTGACTGAGCCGCCTCAGATGTACAAGTAAATATACTGAGACAAACTATTCAATAAAATCCATTTATTTACGTTATTTCAGAAAATAAGAAGAATTGTAACGACTGATATAACAAAATATCTTTTAGCTGTATCATCATCCATGGTAATGCAAGTTAGCCAAAATGTATCAGTATTTTAGACTGCACATGAGTACATGACAGGATCAAAAAGCAAATTTGGGAGGACCCAGACATGGAAGCTTCTTGATGGTAGGAATCTAAAATAAATGTATTTTCCATAATAACCAGCTTCTCCCGTTAAGCTTTCTGTAACACCTTAGAAGCTGATTAGTTACAACAAGTCACAGGGACCATCTCAAGATACTTGAAGGAACAAAAGTCTATACATAGTACAGGCATGACTGCAAAAAGCATCATTTAAAATACAGTAACATGATACTGGATAAAGCTTGTGGGGTTAAAATGTGAAAATAAAGGGTCATTTTATGAAAAAAGCCAACATTATGGTTATACGGGGACACATGGGCTAAATCATCCACGGACATCCATTTCTCTAGAGGTCCCTAGCAGCGAGATCTTTCTACCAGATCTCACTCTACAAAGAAGAGGAATCCTTCAAAAGTAAACACTTTGGCAGGAGCGAGGAACTTTGGTGCAGATATTTTACTACCCAAGCTCCCAAAGAGATGTAAGAATTCAGTGAATGACTCGACCTACGAACCCTCACCCTTAAATGTTAGGTGTAAATGTACTGACCCTTGAAAAGAACTGAAAGGGGACAGCTTTGGCCATGGATTGCCAGAAGTAGAGGACAGCCAAGACCAGCTAGCTGCAGGGATTTTTCAGTAAGGAACAACACTGATAGGAACCAGAAATATGAAAAAAAAAAAAAAAAAGAGAATGAATGTCTACTATGAGTCAGAAAGCTTGTTAAGAGTCAAATTCCATCCACAAATGGTAATACAAGTTTGGAAAGAGGTCAGTATAATAGCCTGCCTAGATGCTACTTATAACTTTTAGGAAAACCACAGAAAAGGTCCCACAATCACAAGCTTCTAAAAACACACATCTCATAACGGCCATGACAGGTGGGTACAGCTGAGATTCTGGACTCAGAAATGTGGTAGCTGGGTATACAAGTTTAGCAGAATGGCAGAGCTGGGAGTCTTGGTACACAGATATTTTCCAAATAGATTAAGAGGCTGGTGAGTGATGTATACTGCAGGTACTCATTCAGAGCTGAAATATTAAAGTGGTTGTAAAGAAAAGTTTTTTTTTTTTTATCCTAATGCATCAAGATAAAAAGCCTTCTGTGTGCAGCAGCCCCTCTCGGCCCCATAACACTTACCTCTCTGTCCAGTGATGTCCACAACTGTCTCAGCCATCTGAGATTCTCCCTCCTGATTGGCTGAGACACAGCCATTGGCTGCCAACAAAGTCAGCTAGCCAATCAGGGGAGAGAGGGGGCAGGGCCGGGTCAGGGCTCCGTGTCTGAATAGACACAGGGAGCTGTGACTTGACTTGGGTGCCCCCATAGCAAGCTGCTTGCTGTGGGGGCACTAAACAGGAGGGAGGGGCCAGGAACACAGAAGAGGGACCCGAGAAGAGGAGGATCCGGGCTGCTCTGTGCAAATCCACTTCAACAGAGCAGGTAAGCATAACAGGTTTGTTATTTTTTTTAAAAACAGAAAAAAAAACTTTACAATCACTTTAATTGTGGGTGGGCTTACCCCTTAAAAAAAAAATACAGAGTTGGCTGGATAGCAGTAGGCTTGGTCCTTTTCATCCATACAGGAGTCCATGTTAAATAGTCAAAAAGGTGAGACCAACAAGTCATACAGTATCCTGAAATTTAACAGCCAGATCACAAAGCACGCAGCAGTGATATACTGTAATGTTCCTTCATTTCCCTCCTGTGATGGACATCTGTAAAGCTGAGCAGGAAGAATGGAGCATCAAATCCCAGAGATATGTCTGGGATGAAGGGGTTCATGTAACCTACCAAAGTTTGGTCGAGTTGTGTCAAAGTTCATCAATAGGCCTGCTTTCAGAAGGCTGCGTCTCAGGTACCTCTAGGTTTTCTGCAGTTGGCTTTTCGGGGTTCTTATTCTTTGAGTTTTCTTTGGCTTTCTTGGTTTTCTTTTTGCCCCCCTTATTTGATGGTTTCTTTTTACCAGAGGAAGGAGCAGAATCTCCCTTCTTACCAGACCATTTTTCATCCAGGCAACCTGGTACAAGCAGTCAAGATTAAAAAAATTAAAAATAAAAAGGGGACTTAATTTTTTTTTTAATGTGTTACCTACCTCATCAGTATTGTTTACTGTAACCTACCCATCCCTAGCAGTCTATACTTACTTTTCCTTCATTCTCCCAATGTTCTGTTTACCTCTGGAAGCCAAAAGGAAATTCCCAATACTTCCATGTATGGAAGAGCATGTGACAGCACTAAGTTTAATTTGACTACAGATAATCATGGAACGTTCATTTTAAAAAGGGAACCTATATGAAGTGTATTTGCTTTTATTAGTATGCACAGTGCTAAAACATTGTCAGCTAAACATGAAATATTGCATATACCATTTTGTATTTTCATTTCAAATCAGTAAGTAATGCATTGGGCTCTCCCCACCACCCATTTACCCTATCTTAATTGCTCTGTATATATAGAGCTTAATAGCACAAGCATACATTTACATAAATAAATGAGTCAGAGCTGCAGCCCATCCCTCTCCCCCCCGTTTAGATAGGGGTGTATTTTTTTGTTTTTTTTTCATTTCAGAGAAAGTCTGAAAAGTAAGCAGCTTCTGCTGTGTTCACTCTAATGCAATGTAACAAGAGGATGAGAAAAAAAAAAAAAAAAATAATGGAGTGTTCCCAACCCTTGGCCCAGTGACAAAAATTTATTTTGCTGCAGTCTGTGTCCCCACTGGAAAGATTTTTCATCACTTCCTGTGCAGACCATAGTAGTTTTGCTGGCCATACTCGTAACACACTGTACAATCTCATCTGGATTTACAAACAACCTTTTAAAGCCAGGACCTGATTTGATGTGAATTGTTAAGAATGATTAGATACTCACAACATCTCTACACAGTTGTCTGTAAACCGAAGAGGAAATTGGACAGAAATCATGTAAGCTGTGTGGCAAGTCTACATTTTTTTTTAGCAGGGTTTCCAGTTTCCCCTATTGTAAAAAGTCCATTACAGAGCTCAATAGCCCAAGCTGAAGTTTACAAACACTGACTTATTTCATGACCTGCACTGGAAGAATGACAGCTTGCAATGCGACCGATCACTATGGCTAACAGAGGCAAGGGTTTGCTCTCTTTGTTTATGGAAAACACAAGTAAAAGATGTCAGAAGAGAGATTAGTCAAACTTACTTTTGTCCTGTCCCTTTAAGACGTGTTTTGCACACAGAAAGTCTGTAAGATCATCTTGCTGGTGGTTTCGATACCAGTCTTCGATGACATCATCATACTGCTCAATCAGGGCATCACACTGATTGTCAAAAGAAAGAAAAAGGCTTTAGTATTTGTGTCCTGGCATAGAAAATGTACTTATAAAATACGAGTTCAGTACAGAAAGCAATTTCTCTGTGTTAAAGAAAATGCAACCATGATTTCTCGGTCTTCAAACAATACCACTGCATGGGTCAACTGCTCGTTTTTTTCTAGGGGTGAGCACAAAATTTATACTCGCCTGATACTTCTATCCTCTGGAACCCTGCACCCCCACCATCCAGCAGTGGACTGTTCCTGTCTATAGAGCATGCTCTAGGCGTGCTGATGTCAGAACAGTCAATTTTTTAAGACCGCTGGAGTGTAGGGGTGCCGAACTGGTCTTGTGCGGGGAAGATCAGAGGATCAGGTAAGTATTACTCCTCTGTCCTCTCCCCTAGAATAAAAGGAGCAGTTAACCTGTGCAGTGTGGCTGCACGGAGTTCAGCTTTAACAGTCAAATTCTCAACTCATTGTTTATAAGAGTGGTTTCCAACCATTTTTCACTTGCTTTTCCCCTCAGTAGCCTATTTTAGAACTGTACCCCCTGGACAGAAAGTGGAATAGGGAGAGGGGCTAATACGCCAAAGGACACTGACATCTGTACTTGTCAGTACTTAAGTGTAGCAGTAATGTTGAACCCCATTTTCCCTGCAGTGTGTATGACCTGTAGCCTGTGCTCCCTTCAGTCATTCCTCAAAGTGTGCACGTTTTCTCCTCTTCCTTACCTGCACTGTGACATCGACACAGCTGTACACTTTGCAAGTATAGCAATTAATAAAAGAGTGCCAGAGCACATTGTAGCTGATATCACCACTCTGCTAGGATTTACTTTTAAAGCTCACCGGGCGTTGACACATCTGCTTTAGTTTACTGACTTACTAATAGGAAGGCCAGCCAAGAGTGAAGAGAGGGAATATAAGAAAGGCTACTCTTACACCAATAGTCATGTCTGCACCAGTTAGCTTTATGCTCCTCGCCTACAGGGAGGCTGTGCCTAATGGGTGCACAGTGCTTTGCTTTCTGCAGGATGTAGACAGCACAATACACACAAAGAATAGAGTGGATGGCGGAAATGGTGAGAAGAGCAGACAGGCAGCGTCACAGACAGCAAGTGGTGGAGCAGGAAGCTCCCAAAGGTGACAATAATGCCACCCACCCTGAATAAGGGTCAATTCCAGTTGGCCACCAGTACTATGGAAGCATAGGATGCTGTGCAACCCGACCGCCTGCATCCCAACAATTTCCCATCCGCCCAATGTACCCCAAGCTGGAACCATTGGTTTATAGCAAAAGTAAATGCATACGGCGATGAGGATTTGTCCATGTCGGATACAAACAGCCATATACACAAATTTCAATTTCAGTCAAAACGGCCTTGTTGGAAACTTTTTCTTAATCAGCCAGCTGCAGATCAGCGTTTTCTGATAGTGAGCTGGATGTTTGTCCAGCTTTTCCAAATGCCAGGGGAAAAGTAGTATCAAAAATGCACCAAAACCCTGTTTTTTGCAAAGCGCTTGCTTGGGCATTCATTCATTTCAATGGCCAGAAAAATAATTAATTCTGGCCACTGAAATGAACACTCAAACGCTTGACGTATCTAGCATTAATACGCGTAAATCGTTTTTTTAGCGGTAAAACGCTGCTCTCCTGAATGCGCTGGCTATGGGTTTTTTTTCTGCCTCTGAACGCCCGTATCTAAAAGCCTATGTGTGCATGAACAAATGGGCCAACATTGAGGGGCATTTAGAGACCAAGAGAGGGAAAAAAAAAAAAAAAAAAAAGCTCCTCCAAAAGCGGCGTTTGAATTGTCCTGTGCGCAAGAGGCCTACATTTCTAAATAATGAAACATCACACTACTACTATTTATGATAGTAATTCATATGTAAAATTATTGAGAAAGGTTCACAACACCAAACGGCGAAATGATGGCTAGCCACATGCAAAATACAATATTCGCAAGTTTCAAACAAATGGACAGTATGGTGACCTGGCCTTGTGGTGCTGGGGTCATGGGCTGGATTCCCAATTTAGACACGATGGTCATGAAATTTGTATGTTCTGTCAAGGCCTGGTCCTGGTTTTCCCCTACAAACCACCCCAACCCCCCCCCCCTGCTAAAAACATACTAGCGGGTAAACTAGAACATACCCAAAGCCATGGCTCTGCTAAAGACTTGCTCCTTTCATTACACATGGACAACCCGGGTGCTGGATAACACAGCCTGCGTCTACTCTTAGTCGAAAATATTAAAGATATAAGCCACACTCCAAAAACGTAACTCTTTCTGTGTTTGAGAATTGTCAAAAAAGACGGCATGCAATGTATCCACCTAAAACCAACCTTCTTTGATGTGTTTCACCACTGCTGGCTTGCTCACAAGGATAGGGGTTGTCCCCTATCTTTGTGAGCAAGCCAACAGCGGTGAAGGTGGGTTTCGGGTGCAGATATTATATGCAGTCTTTTTTTAAAATTAGTAAACACAGAAAGAAGAGGGAGTGTTTAAATATTCTACATCAAATGCTTGGCAATCTACTTGCATATTTGTTAAGAAGAAACCCCAATGGATGGTTCCAAGTTGGACAACTATCTGATGGGTTTTCAGATGGAAAAACAGGTGTTAACATGAATGGGAATAAGCAGTCACAAGCAAGGGAGTGCTTTTCACAGGCTGCAGAAACATTCTGCTGTATTAGAATATCTCTAACTAGAACACTGCTTTTTTTCCCCCGTAAATTATACCTCTTTTCATCATGTAAACCATATCTATACTCTGGCCAATTTGGCCGACATCTCATGAAAATCCTTCTCAGGATAGCAGAGACTGCCAACACAGCAAAAGGAGTGCTATCATCATACTGAAACTCTTCATTTTAGAATGAGACATTGAACAGGCAGCAGTCCTGATGTGTGTGGCCATACAGTGTATCTAAATCTTCATTGACAGTCTGTGCTTCAAAATGTAGTAGTTTAATCCTGTTATATTACCTGCTTTTCTCATTTACCTGTTTCTTCATGTCAGCAACTTCAGCGGACGTTTCATTCCAGAGTTCATATGGAATGTCCATCACGACTTTCACTCCTTTATGGACGAGGTGATGCAAAGTTTGGAAGGTTTCAGACATCCCCTGAGCAAGAAAAAGTGACAAGCAAAGCCCAAATTCCATTAAAGACTGCTACAAAACCTGACATAATTGGATTTCGTAGATAAAATAGCATTCTAATAATACAGACAAGATATTCAGCGCTGACATAAAAGGACACGGATAAAAATGAAAATAAACTGCTAGGAAACACTCAAGGCTAATTCAAAAAATACTTCAACTAAACATACAAATAAAATAGTGCTGTGCAATTCCTAAATGTCCATACAATAAATTAGGGCTGAAACTATTCGATTATGAAATTAATCGATTACTATTTTCATAATCGATTAATTGGCCAGTAACATAATGGGGGTTAAAAAAACTAAAATGAGCCCTTTATAGTACAAAAAGTGTAAATAATTGCTACTGTAAAGATTACTTTCACAGTTCTACAGTAAAAAAATAAATCCCTTACAGTAGTGATTATTTGCTTTTTTTGTACTATAAAGGGCTAATTTTAGTTTTTTTTAACCCCATTATGTTAATAAACGTCTTAGACCTGGTTCACATCTATGTGTTTTTTGCAGAAACGCACTTCAGTTCATTTACATGGTTTCCTATGGGACACGTTCACATCTATGCTTTTTTCAGCCGCTGCTTATTTGGAAAGGGTCAGGGACTTTTGTTTAATGCAAAACGGTGCTTTTTTGGTTCAATTTACTTCAATGGAGAAGCTGCAGAAAAGCATGTAATGCAATTTTGCAGCAATTTGTGTTTTTGGCCAAAAAAAAAAAAAAAAAAAAGCAAAAAAAAGGCAAATTGCAGCAAAATCACATGCGCAAAAATCAAAACGCACAGCAAAAAGCACTGGAGAAACAAATCAAAAGCAAACTGAATAGGCGTGTACTGAGCCTTATGCTGGCCACCCGGATCAATTTTCAGACGAGAATATTCAGATGAAAAAATCTTTGTACATTCGCTGAATGAAAGAATGTTTGAAATTTTCACTTGTTTTTAACATTCTGTTTTTAAAATGAATGTAATTTCTGAATGAAAACCACATACACTGTCTGAAAATTCCTTTGACCAAGAAGTTTTCTATTATTTCCAAATTTTCCCGTTAAAATTACTTTTTTTTTTTAAGTTAGACATTGTTTTTTTAAATAAAAAAATGTGATATCTGAGTCTGATGATATTTACCAGATTCACCATTTAATAGTATATACAGTATATATCCTCTAATAGCATATACAGTATATCTCTTCTAATAGTATATACAGTATATCACCTCTAAGGCCTCTTTCACACGGATGATCCGTATGTCCGTTTTTCATCCATCCGTTTTCGGATGAAAAACGGACATACAGTCATCCCTATGGAGCGTCGGATGTCAGCGGTGACATGTCCGCTGACATCCGACCCGCTCCGATCCGAAAAGTGTAACGGAGGAAAAACCTACTTTTTCCTCCGTTTTCGGATCGGATCGGATGACGACGGACACTACGGACCGTCATCATCCGATCCCCCCATAGGGGAGAGCGGCGCTCTGACAGGTCCGTCGCTGCACAGTGTGCAGCGATGCACCTGTCATCTTCCTGCTCAGCGGGGATCGGCGGAGCTATCCCCGCTGAGCAAGCGGATGTTCACGGGGCGGATCATGACTGATCTGCCCCGTGTGAAAGAGGCCTAATAGTATATACAGTATATCTCTTCTGTCTGTTATTCTCAGAGTGGATTAAATATTTTGCTCCCTAACCATATAGCTGGTAATTTATATTTACACTGCATACATGGTCGTCATTAGCGGCTGTTATGTCCTTTCAGGCTCCTATTCAGGACAAGTAGGTCCTGTTACCCTTAGGCTCGGATCACATATATGCGAATTGGATGCATTTTTAACCGCATCAAATTTGCATAACATGTGAATCGGAGCAGTTTTTAATGGAGCCGGTTCACACGTCTGGGGCGGGCGTGGCCCTTTTTCTGAAAAGGGTCCTGTGTGATTTTTGGTCCAGTATAGATGCAAATTCAAGTAAAAATTTGCACTTGAATCGGTGATCAAACCGCACTGGACTCTGGACTGCAAACCGCAACCGGACATGTGTGAACCCAGCCTTAGACCCTGTCCCAACTACACTCCCTTCAATAGCATCTCAAATTGCAGTGGTAAGAGCTGTTAAATACTTGGGAGTTGTGGTTACTGTGCAAGTCCAAGACTACGTGGAGAGAAATTTGACCCCTTTACTTGCACGCTTTAAGCAAACGGGTAAAACTTGGAGTAAGCTTCCCCTGACAATAATTGGTAGAGCCAAGCTTGTAAAAATGGTGTGGATGCCGCAGCTTCTATACCTTCTCCATAATTGCCCCGTATGGCTTGTGCTTCCTCTTTTGTGCAATAGATTCCCTTTTCAGGGACCTTGTTTGGAAGTACAGACATCCTAGAATATGGCTCTCCACACTGCAATTATCTAAAGATAGGGGAGGTCTAGCGGCGTCTTAATGCTAGATTTTATTTTTTAGTATCCCAAATGCAACACTGGTATGGTTGGAATAACTTAAAACTTGCAAGACCCCATTCAGAATGCTGTCCTGTCTCAGTTCCCAGAAATTCCACCTGTCCAATTGATGGTGGCACAATAATTTTATAACAAAATGTACTATACCTACATTCAACTTAATAATTAAAGTGTGGGAAACAGTATGAAATCTCACTATGCACGAAGGCTATACACAGTATATGCTGATCTGGGATAATCCAGGGTTACCAGAGCTGAGTAAATTAGAGGGATTTGACTTGTGGAAAAAGGGTGGAATTAGATTCCTTTAGGTGTTATATGACAAAGATATATTACCCTATAATAAATTCACAGAATGGTACCAGCTGCCCAACAAATTATTTTTTCAACATCTTCAATTATGACACGCTTTACAGTACCAAGCCTCTTCCTACCAGCTCAAATATAATCCCTCTGTGGCTTTAACCAAGACGACCTTCACTTCTGACACCAAGCGGGGGACTCATATTTTACTATTCAAACAGCGGCCACATACAGTTAATAGCCTATGGGCATGGCAACAGGATGTGGATTCTTTGAGTGATGAGGAGTGGATCCAGGCACTGTCTGGAACACTTGACGAAGGTCTGTTTATCCCCTTCGCAGCACCTGACTCAGCTCTTCGTCATTCATAGGGTCCATTACACCCCTTTGAAGCTCTATGCTTAGGGAAAAGCGACATCTCCACAGTGCCCTAGATGTACTACGGCCTCAGGATCCCTCCTTCACATGTTATGGTGCTGTCCCCAAGCTCCATCATTACTGGGAGGCTATTTTTTCGATCTTTAACTCTGTTCAATGCAGGCACCGGTATATCCGAAAATTGCCACCCTAAAAATGCCTGAAAATTTTCTTAGGTCGACATGCATTTATTGTGGATAAGGTCTGTATATATAGCCTGTAAACTCATTTTGCAAAGATGGATTTCCTCTTCACCTCCGGCATATAGTCAATGGTGTGATATACTTAACTCTACTCTATGAAGAGAAGAGAAGGCGTATAAAACACAGAGGCTGCCCTAAGAAATGTGCAAAAATCTGGTCGCTGTGGCTAGATTCAGTGAATCAACACACGCCTCTAAACCTCAGGGCTGGACGCCATGTGATAAAAGCTTACTTGCCTTCTTGCTAAGGGAGATACCACAAAATAGTGTTGCAGTACCAAATGCTAATCTATTTGGAACACTTCTCTCAGTCTGTATGGAGACGTACATTGTGAGAGTCATTTTTGGAATCTGATGTTTTATGTGCAGTATTTCACAAAAGTGAGCACAACGCTCACATTTTTATAAATACTTTATTATATATCTTTTTCATGTGACAACACTGAAGAAATGACACTTTGCTACAATGTGAAGTAGTGAGTGTACAGCTTGTATAACAGTGTAAATTTGCTGTCCCCTCAGAATAACTCACACAGCCACTAATGTCTAAACCGCTGGCAACAAAAGTGAGTACACCCCTAAGTGAGTACCCAAGTACCAAGTACCCATTTTCTCTCCCCGCTGTCATGTGATTCGTTAGTGTTACAAGGTCTCAGGTGTGAATGGGGAGCAGGTGTGTTAAATTTGGTGTTATTGCTCTCACTCTCTCATACTGGTCACTGGAAGTTCAACATGGCACCTCATGTCAAAGAAATCTGAGGATCTGAATAAAAAAATAAAAAAAATGTTGCTCTGCATTAAGATGGCCTAGGCTATAAGAAGATTGCCAAGACCCTGAAACTTAGCTGCAGCACGGTGGCCAAGACCATACAGCAGTTTAGCAGGACAGGTTGCACCCAGAACAGGCTCAGGGTCATATCCACAGGTTGTCTTTGGGAAATAGATGTATGAGTGCTGCCAGCATTGCTGCAGAGGTTGAAGGGGTGGGGGGGGTCAACCTGTCAGTGCTCAGACCAAAAGCTGCATCAAATTGGTCTGCATGGCTGTCATCCCAGAAGAAAGTCTCTTCTAAAGATGATGTACAAGAAAACTGCAAACAGTTTGCTGAAGAGAAGTAGACTAAGGACATGGACTCTGGAACCAAGTCCTGTGGTCTAATGAGACCAAGATAAACTTATTTGGTTCAGATGGTATCAAGCGCGTATGGCGACAACCAGGTGAGGAGTCTGGGGCTGCATGAATGCTGCTGGCACCTGGGATCTACAGTTCATTGAGGGAACCATGCATGCCAACATGTACTGCGACATACTGAAGCAGAGCATGATCCCCTCCCTTCGGAGACTGGGCCGCAGGGCAGTATTCCAACATGATAACGACCCCAAACACACCTCCAAGACGACCACTGCCTTGCTAAAGAAGCTAAAGGTAAAGGTGATGGACTGGCCAAGCATGTCTCCAGACCTAAACCCTATTGAGCCTCTGTGGGGCATCCACAAACGGAAGGTGGAGGAGCGCAAGGTCTCTAACATCCACCAGCTCCGTAATGTCATCATGGAGGAGTGGAAGAGGACTCCACTGGCAACCTGTGAAGCTCTGGTGAACTCCATGCCCAAGAGGGTTTAGGCAGTGCTGGAAAATAATGGTGGTTACACAAAATATTGACACTTTGAGCCCAATTTGGACATTTTCACTTAGGGGTGTACTCACTTTTGTTGCCAGTGGTTTAGACATTAATGGCTATTATTTAGAGGGGACAGCAAATTTACACTGTTATACAAGCTGTACACTCACTACTTTACAATGTAGCAAAAAGTGTAATGTCGTCACATGAAGATATAATAAAATATTTACAAAAATGTGAGGGGTGTACTCACTTTTGTGAGAAACTGCATGTATTTGCACGTTCAGGGAGCTTTATATTTTCCTGAAAAAAGGTTTGTTTTTCTTTTACTGTAATATTTCAATTCAAACTATGTGGTATGGGCATTATTTGTTTTAAAAGACATATTTGTATGTAGTAATGAATGGGGATTTTTTTTTTTATTTGTCCGCTTTTTGTTTTTTTCATGGTTGTTGAAAAATGTTCGAATAAAAATGACCTGATTAAGAAAAATAAGACTGCCACAAAGCAAATCGAGATCCAACATCAGTATGATGCGTTAAATCTAATAACATTTTCAAACAACTGAAAAAAAAAAGGCAGCTCTTACAAAATGGTTTCTAAGAAATGCAATATTTACCCAGAAGTATATAGCGTTGTAACCCTAGGATGGCAAGTTTGTTAGGACTAGAGAACACCTCTCTCACTCCATAACATGGAGGAGACATTCAGTAAGCCACGGGGAGAGCTGCAAACAACTTTAACCATTAAAGGTGCAGCAGAGAGCACAGAAAGTTATCAGCCCCCTGGATTTCTGTGAGAATCAACAGGTATTTATACCCATTATCATTCAGATATAACAAAACACACTTTCAACTGAATTTTTAACAAAACAAAAAAGGAGCAAATAAAAAGACGTTAGTTGCTAGGGTTTACATACACTCTAAATTGAAATTCAAAATGTCAAAATTTTAATGTAAAAACAACCCCCATAGAACATTAATACATGGCAAAATGTCTAAAGGAGTGGGCAGAAATGAGGAAATTTTAAAATCAGGAGTATAAACTTCTGCAGTACTGTATTGTACCTTTGGCCTTAATAGCAGTTACACATTTAATAAGAATGCGGTTGCAGAGCTTGGAAAAAAAAAATCTTCTATTCTATAGAATGTACACACATGTAATTCTAGACATGCAGACTGATGCTCCTCTTCATCCTCGATGCCTATACAAATTAATAAAATAGCTATGGTAACCTCGGAACCTTCAGATTCTGCTGCAACCCACATTGGCTGTCTACAGACAGCCGACAGCCATCTACTGAAAATTTCCACTGATGGAAAAAGCCACTGGAGCCTTTTACACAATTCTTGCAGTCCAATATTCAAAAGTTCCATGAATATGTTTGGGAATATTGAAAATACATATTAATTTTTTTTATTTTTTTTTTTTACAGGTACTTTTAAAGCAGAACTATACTCACCTCCTCTGCATTGCTGTGATGTCCTGATCTCCCAGCCGCTGACATCGTCAGCCCAGGGGCTTTTGGCAATCGATCCCCGGCTGTTTTCATTGGCCGGGCCAAGATGACGTAATTTCCGCACATACGTGGGAGTTCCATCATCTATCATTAGTGCGGATAGACAGGTAAGCGACTTTAATGCAGAAGAGAGATAGCCCTTTTTGCAGGTTTTTTTTTTTTAAAGCACTAAAGTTCCACTTTAACAAAAGGGGAAGACTGTGTGCACTAAAATACCTTAGCAAAGCGATTGCTGCCAGTCCGCTCTTTGTGAAGGTTGTACTCCAACAGTCTTTGACAGAGACCTTCTGTGACGTCGATCAGGCGGATATCTCTGCAAACAAGATAAACAGATTTCCATTTACTTTTGCTGTCAGAGAGGGAAGACTTGGATAACAGAAACCTGTACAGAGAATATTGTGCCGGGGTCATACTGCAGCCAACACTGATAAAACAAAAATTAGATCAAAATAGCATTAAAATAAAAAAAAAAATAGAGTTAGGTACCTGGTAACTCTTTTTCTAAGAAGTCTTCCAGGGCAGCATCCGAGAGATAGGCTCCTCCTCTCTGAAACAGGAAACACATTAGTCCACCATTATAAATTTCACAGTCTTACCTGCGTGCCTCAGTTGTAATAAAGCACGAAAGGAAATCTCAGTAAGCTTAAAGCTCCCCCACTGTACCTGGTATTTGTCGTTTTAAGGATGGAAACTAGTGCTGCCCTGGAAGACTTCTTAGAAAAAGTTACCAGGTACCTAACTCTATTTTCTCGAATCGTCTTCTAGGGCAGCATACGAGAGGATGTATCAAGCAATACTTACTAGGGTGGGGGTAGAGACTGGAGCACCTTGCGACCAAATGCCTGGTCTTTGTCAGACAGCTGGTCTATACGATAGTGCCTTGCAAAGGTACTGAAGCTCGACCATGTCGCAGCCCTGCAGATCTGCTCCGGAGTTGCCCCTGCTGTCTCTGCGACCGAGGTTGTCCAGGCTCTGGTTGTGTGAACTCTGACCCCGCCTGGAGGGGTGAGGTTTTGTGTCTCATAGGTCGTCTGTATGGCCATTCTTATCCATCTGCTGTTGGTATTCTTGGATGCCTGCTTCCCTTTGTTAACTCTCGCATAGAGGACAAAAAGTGAAGTCATTCTTTGCCAATCCTTCGGTCTTTCGAGGTATGTTGTGAGTGTGTTTCTTACAACTAGTTTGTTGTGTCTCTTTTTTTGCTGTCCATAGTTTTTGGAAGTGCAGGAATGATGATATTTTGGGTTCTATGGAATGTTGAAGAAACCTTGGGTAGAAAGGCCGGGTCTGGCGAGAGAATTATTTTGTCTATATGTATTAGGTAGTATGGTTCCATCATAGAGAGGGCTTGGATTTCACTCACTCTTCTGGCTGATACTAGGGCCACAAGAAGTGCTGTTTTTAGTGTGAGGTTTTTGTCTGAGCTATCTTCCATCGGTTTGAATGGGGGAGAGAGAAATCCTCTAAGTACCGTGGACATGTCCCAAGTTGGAGTTCTATTCATTTTAGCCGGTCTAGCTCTTTTAAGTGACATTAGGAATCGCTTTATCAGCAGATCCTCTGCGAGTCTAATGTCCATGAACGAGGAGAGTGCTGCCACTTGTACCTTCAGTGTGCCTTGGGAGATGTTTTTGTCTGCTCCATCAAGGAGGAAGTCCAGGATTGTTGGGATTAGTCCTCTGTTGGGCATCGGTTTGTTTTTGTTCCAGGAGACAAACTTTTTCCTCACTTTCTCATAGATTGCCCTAGTTACGGGTTTCCTGCTGTCTAGTATGGTATTGATCACCTTGTCTGACAGTCCTTTGTTCTGAAGTCTTACCCTTTCAGTAACCAAGCCGAAAGCTTCAGGATTCTGTGGTTTGGATGGGTGACTGGTCCCTGTGATAAGAGATCTGGCCGGTCCGTCAGTGTCAGTTGAGGTTGGATGCTGAGGTTCTTCAAGTGGCTGAACCATGCCCTTTGTGGCCAGTATGGTGCCATTAGTATCACCGTTGCTCTCTCCATCCCCAGCTTTGGCTGAAAGCATCTACTCCGCTGTTGCCATCTGTGGGATCTAGTGAGAAGAATGTTGGAGATTTTGCATTTTCTTTGGAGGCGAACAGATCCACCTCGGGTACCCCCCACGTTTGAGTGATCTGTGCGAAGGTTGTTTGATTCAGTGACCACTCTGTCTGTTTTATGGTCTGCCGGCTCAGGAAGTCTGTCAGCGTATTGTCTGTTCCTTTCAGGTGGATGCCAGATATTGACCTAATGTTTGATTCTGCCCATAGCAGGATTGTTTCCGTCAGTCTCATCAAGCTTTGGGATTTTGTCCCTCCTTGCCCGTCGTGGTGTTGTCTGATTGTACTTTTACGTCTCTCCCCTGTATTGCTGGTTTGAATGCTTTTAATGCTTCCTCCACAGCTATTAGCTCTCTCATATTTGAGGAGGCTTGGGACCATCTGGGACTCCATTTTCCTTGTGTACAGAGACCATCCGTGTGTGCCCCCCAGCCTAGAGCGCTGGCATCGGTGGTGATCCTGACTGGGACGGATTGAGCCCATTTGCATCCTTCGATGTGTCGGAGCGGATTGAGCCACCATTGGAGCGTTTGTTTGACTGTGCTCGGGACAGGAATGGACTTGTCTAGGGATGAGTTGCTGCCATCCCACTGGGACAGAATGTAATTCTGTAGCGGTCTCATGTGAATCTGCGCCCAGGTGATGGCTGGGATTGAAGACGTCATCAACCCTAGTACTGCCGTTCCTTGTCTGATTGTAATGGCGTTGGTCCCCCTTAGAGAGGTTACTGCCTGCGTAATTTTTTCATTCTTTACTTCTGTTAAGAAGGTTTTGGTTAGTCTGGAGTCTAGTACATAGCCCAAATACACCACTCTATGGCTTGGGGTCATCTGTGATTTTTCTGCATTCACTATCCACCCCAGGTTTTGTAGATAGGACATACTTGTGTGCGGGTTGTTCTCTAGGGTCTCTGCTGAATCTGCAAAGAACAGTAGATCATCTAGGTATGGTATTACACCAATGCCTTGTTGTCTTAGACCTTTTAGCGCTTCTGTCATTATCTTTGAGAAGATTCTGGGTGCCGAAGAGATGCCGAAAGGGAGAGCTGTATATTGCAGGTGCAGAGTGGTTGCTGGTCCTTGTATTGCGAACCTCAGGAATTTTTGATGATCCTTCTTTATGGGGACATGTAGGTAGGCATCCTGTAGGTCTATTGTCGCCATAATTGTCTCCCGTGGCAGGATGTTTCTGATTGAGTAAATAGACTCCATTCTGAATTTTTTGTATTTTATTCCTCTGTTGAGCGTCTTGAGGTTCAGTATGAGCCTTAGCTTGCCCGACAGTCATGCGTGACTTTCTATATATTTCTCACATTCATAAGTGCCCACCGCTCTGGCAGTGTTTTGCGCCTTTGGGGCTTTGAGCGTGTTGGTGGTGCTGGGGTTTTTTCACACATTGCGGGAGCTGAGATGCGCCTCGTGGGTCCTCCCCCTTCTCCCTGCACACTCCCCTGTCCCTACCCTCGCGCATCGATGCCACGGTCCTCACGTCATGCGCTCAACATCGGCCCTGACGTCATCTCGCTGACGTTGAGAGGACCAACTGCGTGGTTCCTATGGGGAAGGTTTGGCGCCAATCACTGAGCGAATCAGCTCGGGTGCGGACGGCCCTCCCCCCTTTTGGGCTCACGCACGTGGCATTGGTGGCATGCACATAGATATTTCCCAGTCGGAGCCGGTTGTTCACACGGCTGGTCTCCGCCGGGGGCTCCTGCACACTAGCTGTTTTCTGCTTGGTGTTGCACGGCATGCAGCAATTGGGGAAGTGTCTTCAGGTCTAGGTTCACTTTGGTTGTCATGATTTTTTCATTGCACATTTTTGGTTAAACATATTTTATTTTATCACCACGCACCAGCTCCATGCTTGCACATATCTAGGTCATTGTCAGTCATCTCTTAGATATAGGTTAGCCCACTATAATATATATATATAGATAGATAGATAGATAGATAGATAGATAGATAGATAGATAGATAGATAGATAGATATAGATATCTCTCTCTATATATATATATATATATATATATATATATATAGATAGATAGATAGATATAGATATCTCTATATATATATATATATATATATATATATACACACACACACACACACACTTTTATTTAATATTCTTTTTACTACCACCATACATGCGGACATACTGGGTGTATATTTATATACTATTCCTAATTCATTACTACATCAAACTACATGTATACTTATTTGTTCCCAGATATCCCTGTCTGATGATCCACACACCAGCACTCTCGCTATTGGAGACTATCCCTACACCTGGGCACCTCAACACCACCCGATGCTGTCTATGTATACCACGCCGCCTCAGCTCCCGCGGTGTGGTCTATGCCTCTGGCTCACCATGTGCCGCTCGCCTCATGTCGCACTCACTGCCAGGGTTGGTGAGTGTGCTTGGTTCAACTTTCATAAGTACCATTTTTCTATTCCCCTCTATTCAGAGTGTGGTTTATTATATTTGTATACTTCACAGGAATCTATCGCATCTGCTCCTGATGAGTGGAGAAACATCCACGAAACACGTCGAGCTATACTTGATGCTATAGAGATACTCATTATGCCCTGATGATGTCATCAACATGAATTCAGTACATTTATATTTATACTATGCGATTATTCATACAGGTGTCGGCCATGCCGCCTTTGGCACTCGCAGGCCATATTGCTGTTGTACATACCATCAAATGATCAATATGTGTTTATTTATATATACCTTTGTACCATCATGTCTATACCTTGTGCCTTTTATGTATATATATGAAATTACTCTCTTACTCATTTTGATATGAATTAAATACATTTTTACTCTCACCTCCGCATTTCATCTGCTTCATTTAAAGTCCCATATTCCCCTTCAATGTATTAGCTTGCCCAACGGTTTTTTCTTTACAAAGATATGGGAATAAAACCCCCTTTGTTCCTCTTCTTAAGGTACATGGCAAATCACTTTCTGATCTAGTAGATTATCCAGGGACTCCAGAAAAGCGTTTGCCTGATCTTCGTCCTTTGGTACTATGGTTACTAGGTACTTGGT
The DNA here is from genome assembly GCF_042186555.1 of Aquarana catesbeiana. Classification (NCBI taxonomy): domain Eukaryota; kingdom Metazoa; phylum Chordata; class Amphibia; order Anura; family Ranidae; genus Aquarana; species Aquarana catesbeiana. Next base: position 272,558,121 of record NC_133331.1, on the reverse strand, counting down.
TGGGGGAAGGACAGAAAATTCTATTGCGTAGCCATCCGTTATGGTGCGTAAGATGAATTTGTTTTTTGTTGCTTCCATCCACTGGTGGGAAAAAACTGCGAGTCTGCCCCCCGCCTGGCGACAGTCATTGTTTTTTGTTCTGCCTGTTCTCTGAAGGAACGCATGTCCCGCTGGTAGACGGGGTACTGGCCTGGCTGACACTTGTTGGTGCTTCCAACTTCTCAATTGCTGAGCGCAGCAGTGCCATGGTGCTCTATTTCTATTTTGAAGGAGCTGAGCAAATCTTTTAGATAACCTTATGAGATTCTTTGGCCACCATTTTGTCTATGCATTTTTGACATAGGGGTTTTTTCTATTCAGGGGAAAACCGGTGGCCGCATGAAGCACATGTTTTGTTGCTTTTCTTTCCTCTGGGGTCTTTGCCTAAAATCAAGCATTAAAAAAAGGTCCCCGTGAGGTAGGCGGTTAAAAAACCTGCCCGTAAGTAGGCAGTTTCTCAGTGAGACTAAGACAGAGGTGACCCTGGAGTATTCTGGCTTACCTTGGAGCCGTCCTGGGTTGCAGGATTTGCAGGACAGGGTGGAGAAGCGTCAGACATGGTTAGCTACCAGGATCCTCTGCTTAGAGGAGCCTATTTAACTGCTTCCTGCTTAAGCTCCGGCCCAGCCCCCAGCTGACCCCATGCAGGTTGGTGGATGTACCTGCACATATCGCTGCTGCTGGTGTCCTCCTTCCTGAGCTTACATTAGGGAGGGGGACTCTGCTGCTGTATATATCTTTTTTTTTTTTAATGTAAAAATTTTTCTCTATATTTTTTTTTGAAATTCCCGCCTCCTGGAAGTCATGTCACCAGAAGTGCCCCGCTCTGTTTATCTCCTGGCCACGTGACGCTTTTCCGGCATCGGCGCCATCTTGGTACGCCTTGCAGAGCCTCCACAAGGGAACCAGCTTGTTCTGCGGGGTGTGGAGGATGACGAACGCAGTGGCAAAAAGAGGAATCGTCGGGGGGTGGACACTACCCCAGGAAAGAAGCGGAAGCTGTCCAACACCTACCCGTTCGGCGGCGCCTGCGGCAGGGGGTAAAGCATTCCCCAGGTTCTTCACTTCACCTCTGTTACACAGGCGATGTCTTGCTTGTCACCTGGAGAAAGATCCCAGATGGAAGCTGCAGCAGGTCCCTCCACCAGCAAGGAAAAAATGGTATGGGGGAAATGCCAGTGCATAGTTCCAGCTTGGGGGGATGATTGCAGACCCCTCTGTAGGGGTGAAATCTCAGGCAGAAGTAAAATTATAAACATTTCTTTGCAGCTCCTGTGAGTCCGGAGAAAACACAAACAACTGAGGCACGCAGGTAAGACTGTGAAATTTATAATGGTGGACTAATGCGTTTCCTGTTTCAGGGAGGAGGAGCCTATCTCTCAGATGCTGCCCTGGAAGACGATTCGAAAAAAAAATACGATATGCAAAATGGTAACAAGCAACTTACAATAGTAGAAAGAAAAGAAACAAAAACAGATGCAACCAGATGTTTTGGAGTGCAGACAAGGCCCTCTTAATAACTATTGCTCCAAGGATGACAATTCCACTTTGTACTGTAGTACTGTATGTTGCTTAGAAGTTTTCTGCTGTACTATTACATATACAGTGGAACCTCAGTTTGTGAGTAATGCGGTTATCGAGCGTTTCGCAAAACGAGCACTGTATTTTTAAAAATCGTAACTCGGTTTGCGAGTATTGTCTCGCAAAACTAGCACGATTCAGGCCAAAAGCAGTGTGCAGTACCTCTTTTGGCCTGAGGTGGGGGGCGCCGGAGCCAAGCAGAGCTGAACTTCGACGATTGGCACCGCTCGGAAATGCACGGAAAGGCCCAAGCACACTGTGGCAAATCGCGGGTAGATGTCTTTCCAAGGTTTGCCGAGGTCAGCCGAAGTGTGCTCGGGCCTTTTCGGACGTTTCCGAGGCTCTCTGGTGCCACCCCCCGCCTGTGGCCACATGCAGTATTACATCCTATTGAAGTCAATGCGGAACAAATTATTTTCTTTTCCATTGACTTCAATGGGAAAACTCGCTTTGATATGCAAGTACTTTGGATTACGAGCATATTCCTGGAACAGATTATGCTCGTAATCCGAGGTTCCACTGTATACTGTATATACTCGAATATAAGCCGAGTTTTTCAGCACATTTTTTTGTGCTGAAAGTGCCCCCCTCGGCTTATACTCGAGTCACTGCCATCTGCCTACCTGATCAGCGTGTCATGCAGTCAGATGGCAGCCATTCCAGTGTACAAAAGCCGTGCCTCCTCCTCCGTGATAGGGAAACACTCAGTTTCCCAGCAGTGACTTAGTGTTCAGTGTTCCGCCTATCACGGACGTCCTCTCATCCTCATCCCACGGACGAGGATGAGAGGATGTTCGTGATAGGCGGAACACTGAACAATGACTGCTGGGAAACTGAGTCTTCCGCCTATCACGGACGAGGACAAGGAGGAGGTGCAGCTTTTGTAGACTGGAATGGCCGCTGTCTGACTTCATGACACAGAGATCAGCTATGCAGATCGGCACAGGGAGGCTGCAATTAACACAGGGAGGCATGCAGATGCAGATCGGCATAGGTAGGCGATGCAGATCGGCACAGGGAGGCATGCAATAGACACCGGGGCATGCAATGGACACTGAGGTATGCAGCTGCAGATGGGCATTGTTGACCCTCTTTTCCACTTACAGTAGCTGCTGCATTTCTTACCCTCGGCTTATACTCAAGTCAGTAAGTTTTCCCAGTTTTTTTGTGGTAAATTAGGTGCCTTGGCTTATACCCAGGACAGCTAATACTCGAGTATATACTGTACTAAAGAATTACCAGCAGAAACCCCAAGCCAGATCCCATTCAGCAATTTGAATGCAACACCTCATGTGCTCATGTGCAGAGCAGGGTGAGACCATGTATTATTGGATTTTAAATAGTATAGAAACTTATTTTTAAGGGTTTACATAACTGTACCTGCAAAAGGAGCCAACCTGAAGTCATCTAGTAGGAATTAATTTTCTGACTTAAAAGTCAGAAAAACAAGCCACTTTAAAGTGGTTGTAAACCCTTACATATACCCAGCGAAGTCACTAGTAATACACAGAGATGAAACAAATCCTCCTACATAAGTCATACCTGTTTATCGCAGGTCTTCTGTTCTCTACATCCGTACAAAGTCCATGATTTAAAAAAACTTGCCTGAGCCATCAGAAAGAAGGGGGCAGAAAGCTGTAATTAAATACTGCAGAGCTCAGTGAGGAGAGCTCTGAGAGCTGATTGGAGGGAAGGGACACACCCCTCTGAAAAACAGCACACAGGAACAGAGCTGAGGCTGTGAATCAGGTGGAGGTTCCGCCCCAGTCACATTTTTTCTCTTGGCGTCAGGAAACCTTGTCAGTTTATGACTGAAGTGACACACTGATAGAGGAATGAAGCAGCAGACAGAAATTACACTAGGGCTCCTAATTGAGATAAGTACACACACACTATAGAGGGACATGCTTTGTTCATATTTCTGGAGGTTTACAACCACTTTAATTAGTTCTGACTACAAGTGCATGCAAAGGAGAGGGGGCATGACTCAATGCACACAGAGCCTGTACAACCACTATCTCTCTTCTGAAATCAACCAGAAACATCTGCAGTGTTCCCTCTAATCTTGGAGCCCAGTGCCTTCTCTGCTGTCAACTGTACTGAAAATATCTTATTGTAATGAAAGAAAAGACTGAGCTGAGTAATCAGCTACTCATGCTTTGTCCAAGATAGTAGTAACTGGCATATGTTGTCGTGGGGGGCACCCCTCTCCAGTCAGCTAATACTGTAGTCTCTCACCCCTGACCAGCTGGTGGCTGGAATCAGTCTCCCCTTTCAGTACAATGAAATATTTTCATAACAAAAATAATATCAAGGGAGAAGTAGAGGTACGGGGCTGCAGAAGGAAAAATGGGAAAGGTGGCTTCAGTGCCTGCTGTAACTCATAATTTGGGCTTTAGCCTGGGGAGGAGTTACAGCACAAAGAAATGCCATTTCATTTAAAAAAAAAAAAAAAAAAAAAACACTGCAAGGATCTGAACAGGACCAAGAGCTAGTATGTGCCCTGAGTGCCTTGAGAGATTCAACAATCATTTTCAACTTCTGCCAATACTTCAAGGTTGCCATACAATGGTTGGATGCGCAGACATTCCGACCACCAGACAACAGCCAGAATGGCAGAAACTCAACTAATGTCTATGGCCACCTATAGAGCTGGACTTTAAAGCCATCCTGGGCTCCAATAATCTAAGCTACTTGTTTCACCTACAAATGAATGCTAAACAAAGCTGTGAAATAGATGCACCTTTTCTTAACAAATGCAACATTGGTCACGTGATCACTACTGAAGTTCTTTGGGGACTTGGAGAACTGTATTTCTGGAAGAGACAGCCAATCAGCACACACTCCTTCCATTCAAAAGAAGCCAGACGATCAATCTCACAGCAATCCGGAATCCCGTTTTCCCATGGCAGACCAATTTAGGATTTATTTCAAGAATGGATAAGAGGAACTTACGAGTCTGTGTATTTGATCTTTTTCTTATTTCTGCCATCCAGAAATCCATATTGGGCATCAATCACTTCATGTGTCCGAGATGTCTCATCAAAAGAGGATTTCAGTTCTACAGCAACATACTTGCAAACTGCAATAGAAAACATCATGCATTGAGTCATACTGTGAAAGTTACAGTCCGTAAGAGAGAGGATGGTTCCATTCAATATCTTGCGCTGTCACAGTATACATTTGTTTTACGTGAAAGGAAGAGAGCGATATGTCTTTGAGATCAGTCCAGATGCAATTTGTATTTGTCACAACAAAGGTTTTGTTAAAGTGCACCGGTTCCCAGACTATGGATATCGATGTTTTTACACATTCTTAGCAAGCAGTAAAAGCTTTAAATACAAACCGACCACTGTAGTTGCATGTACTATGAAGCGATTCATCTTCAAAGATCATAGGTTAAGCTGAAGTGGGCTTTCAACTTAAAGCATCTGATGTATGTTTACATCACATGTGTCAAATACAAGGCCTGCAGGCCGAATCTGGTCCGCCAGGCCATTTCATGTGGCCCTCTCTTGCAGATGTGGCACCTCCTTTATCTTCGCTCCCACCTTGTCTTAGCAGTTGGCATCAGAGAGAAGTGCAGAACTCCTCCTACTGATCCTGGGCTTCTCCGTGCAGCTGCAAAGAGGCACGTCTCTGCCCCCTCCCCCATCTCAGCAGCAGAGGGAGGACAGAACTCCTCCTACAGATCCTGCACCTCTCTGTGCAGCCGTAGCACCCCCCTCGTCTCTGCCTCCCCTGGTCTCAGCATTCAGCAGAGTCCAACAGCCGATTCCAGCCCTCCTTCATACCCTGCACATTTTGCTTCCCAGCCTCTTCCAGACAGCAGCACAAGGTAAGGGCACTGTGATGTAAGGGAGGGTGAGGGACTCTTGACATCTAATGCAAGGGGGGTGTGGGCTCTAGAAATCTAGTCTTACAGATACAACCGGCCCTTTGAGGGCAACCATAATGCTGATGTGAGCGGTCTGATGAAGGAGTGAATTGCTCATGCTCCAAAACACGTTACCGCCCCCCCCCCCCCCCCCCCCCCCGACATCAGCTCTAGCCTATATGTTCCAGCGTGGTTCCGGAAGCCCATCGGCTATCTTGCTTCCTCGCTTCTCCCTCTCCTGTCACAGCTGTGAGCCAGCTCTCCCTCCCCCTAGAGGTGAAGGACTTTACAGGATGCCTATTATGCTGACTGAGATGCTCATTTGATCTACTACATTGTAAGTGTTTTTAACCGATTTTTATGAATAAATACTCCTTAATACTACACTTAGAAGCGCTTTCTGTTTTTTGCTTTCATAATGCTGATGTGGCCCATGTTGAAATTAAGTTTGACACTCCTGGTTTACATTAAAAGCCTTGCAGGTTGCCAAGTTCCAGATGCCACAGAAAACAAGCAGGGCAAAATAAGATTTTAGTAACTTCAGGTGAACTTTGAGGGCTCATTCACACCAGAATACAGTGTTGGAAACCCGCGTTCTGTGCACGTTTCCCGCACCGCGTTCAAAACGCACTGCAGCAGATGTCAAACGCAGTGCGTTTGTCCGCATTGTATGGCATGCGATCTGGTTGCAATGCACTTCCAAAAGTAGTGTATGTACTACTTTTGGTGCGATGCAATTTTAGACCATTCAAAATGATTCCCAGTGTGAACCAGCCCTGAAGATACATTTCATAAATCTCATTCAACAGTCCATTTGTTCAGAATGAAAGCATGAAGGAAGGATTGATGAGTACATCACATGTGCATCAATCCTTCGAAGCATGTATTGAGAACCCAGGCTTAAAGACCCCGCAATTGCACATTCATAAGGAATTTTAAGCCATCACCCCCTGGAATCCTACTCCTGGCTCATTCCTTGTTCCAACACCCTGTTTTTAAAAAGAGAACCACGCACAGGGGAACCTATGCAAGAACTTGAATATGCAGTCTTAAATTATCATTTTAAAAGCTATACCGCACAAAGACTTGCATTTTGTCCCTGATTTTTTTTTACATTTGCTGACATTTACACTGAAATAGCATTTCTCTTATTCTGTCCCAATTCTGAATTTGAGCAATTCTTATCCATGGTCAATGTATAAGTCTATGTCCTGCAGCTTAAAAGGATAAGTTCACTTTTTAAAAACAATAATAAATGCATATAATTTTGAAGGTAAAAAAATATGCATTAATTATTTTTTATTGCAGGAGCCTGTAAAGCATTGCACCAGAGATCAGCAGATGGACGGTGCTAGGCAGGTCTCCTGCAGATCTGTCAATGTATCGGGTTGCTCGTACCTCGTACAAGGAAGCTGATACATTCTGACTGGAAGACTTAAAGTGATTGTAAAGTCTCATTTTTTTTTTCCTATAAAAATAACAAACATGTTAGACTTACCTGCTCTGTTGCAGTGGATTTGCACAGAGCAGCCCAGATCCTCTTCTCGGGTCCCTGGCTGGAGCTCCTGGCCCCACCCTCCTGCCGAGTGCCCCCACAGCAAGCAGCTTGCTATGGGGTCACCGAGCTGAGTCATAGCTCCCTGTGTCCATTCAGACACAGAGCCCCAACCTGGTCCCGCCCCCTCTCTCCCCTGAGTGGCTAGCTGACTTTGATTGAGAGGGGCAGCCAATGGTGCTGCTGCTGCGTCTCAGCCAAATAGGTGGGAGAATCTCGGACGGCAGAAAGAAAGAGAGGGACAGAGAGGGACCTCAGGTAAGTGTTAGGAGGGCTGCCACACACAGAAGGCTTTTTATCAAAACCTTATGAAAAACCTTTATAAAAAACCTTTTGCCTTTACAACCCCTTTAATGAACTACTACAGCTCTCACCGCTCCATGGTAGTTCATTGAAAACTACAAGCTGACAGCCATAAAGGCTGCCGGACCTTGTAGTTTTCCATGTTCAAAAGATGGCCGCATCGTTTACTGAATTGTGGCAGCAGACACAGGGAGGAGATCCCCGGTCTGCTGTCACGGCGGGGATCAGGGGTCACTGCATTCATAACATGTTACACCCTGAATATGGGCATCTATCCTTTAAGCCGGCCACGATGGCTCAAATCTCGGCCATTCGACCGATCTATGGGTAGGCCGATTGTACCCAAATCGATCAACTTGGGTACAATCAGCATGTCTGGTTTCTAGCATGAGATTACGGCCACTAGCCACAATCAGTGTGTTCTCCCAGCAGGGATGGCTCCGCGGGAGGGATGCCCCTATCAACACCGACTGTGTTGTGGGAGAATCAAGCAATTTTCTTTGCTGCTACCTGTGGTGGTAGGAAAAAAATGAATAAATAATCGCATAATCTATGGCCTGCCTTACCGACCTAGTCTTAACTACTAGTTAGAAGATTTTTTTTTCTTGTGGTGGCTGATAATGGCTAAAACAGGTCAGTTCTGATAAAAGCTACAATGCTGCCAGTTCTAATCTGACACTTTAGTATACTAACATTTTGTATTTATCACAGGCATGCATACCTTCACATTTACTGGGCAAATGGACCCAATCAGTATCTACCGCACCACCCAGTCCAACATGTAACGGAAGCAGAACAAGCAGGAACCACATGTTTGATGGCTGCAAGAAAGCAAGGCAGTGCAGAAAATCGAATTAGTAATCAGGTATAACACAAAACACAAGCTGACCAGCGCCTATGCCATTTTCTAGGACATCACACACACCCCAAGAAGACTATGGATGCAATAGAAGAAATCCTATGAATTTCTTTACACGATCCAACTGGAAGTGGGAGCAGGTACCTACCAAAACAAGGTACCCGCTCCCCCCCACCCAAAAAAAAAAAAAAAAATGTCCCAAAGTGTTGGAGGATGGGGAGGATAACAAAAAGTGGAAGGAGGACTTATTTAAAATTGATGGGTTCAGATCTGCTTTAAGGCCAACTGTAAGTTGGTGTACAAAGATAGACAGAGCAGCATGTTTGCTGTCACTACCCTTCTACCTTACCCACCTGTCACTGGTTGGCAAGGACTGTCAGCTTCACAGCTGACAGTGGGGGAACCCGATGAGAAAACTGAGACACTAGTTCCCTATCAGGTCCACTCTCTCCTTGTAATTGACAAAAGGCAGTGGGTGAATTATATATCCAATAGCTGGCTGTCCTAATGACTATGGATCTGCCCAGTGCATGCTCTCAATCACAAGAGATTGGACCTGATGGGGAACTTTGCTCACCCAGCTACAAAAATATCATTTTTATTACAGCTTACCTGTAAAATCCTTTTCTTGGAGTACATCATGGGACACAGAGCCTTAACTACTTACTTAATGGGTTATAGGCCACCTTCAGGTGTTGACACTGGTTATGCCCAATCAAGAAAGTTCACTCCCTATATAACCCCTCCTCTTTCCAGGAGCACATCAGTTTTTGTAGCAAATCAATATACTTAATCCCAAAAGAGGGGAGGGACCTCTGTGTCCCATGATGTACTCCAAGAAAAGGATTTTACAGGTAAGCTGTAATAAAAATCCTATTTTCTTTATCGTACATCATGGGACACAGAGCCTTAAGTAATTACTTAAGGGGACGTCCCATAGCAATGCTACTTGAGGGGAGGGAGAGACTAACCCGTGGGGTACCCAAAGACTTGAGGATTTATACTGCTGACTGCAGCACACTGCGCCCGAAGGCGATAGCCTCATACCTCCTCACATCCACCTGATAAAATTTTGTGAATGTATACACTGAAGACCAAGTTGCGGCCTTACAGTTCTGAGCCATGGAGGCCTGGTGACGCACTGCCCAAGAAGCACTAACCGACCTGGTAGAATGCGCCTTAACTTGAAATGGGGAGAATTTTACCCCTTAAATCATAAGTTTGAATTATCACTTGTCGAATCCACTTAGCGACAGTGGATTTCGACGCTGCCTGTCCTTTCCTAGGAACCTCTGGCAGAATTAATAAGACATCAGTCTTACGAATCTGAGTAGTTGCCTTAAAACAGATTTTCACTGCTCTCACCACATTAAGACAATGTAGTGACTCTTCTTCCCTGGAACACGGTTTTGGAAAAAACGATGGCAGGACAATATCTTGGTTCAGGTGAAACCTGAAACCATATTTGATAAGAAAAAGTCTGGACGAGGGCGTAACACCACTCTGTCCACATGACAAATCAAATATGACTCTTTACAAGAAAGAGCAGCCAATTCCGAAATCCTCCTTGCTGAGGATATAGCAACCAAAAATACCAACTTCCTTGTCAGAAGGACTAGGGGAATATGTTGTATTGGTTCAAATGGCTGTTTTTTGTAACACAGACAAAACTAAGCTCAAGTCTCAAGGGTTCAAGGGAGGTTTGACGGGTGCGGAATAAGCCACATCACCCCTTGTATAAAACCCTGGACTAAAGTAGCAAGTGTATACAAAAGATACGCTGCGCTAAGGTGAAAATGTCAATCTGGAGATCATTAATGCATATGAGGTAAACTGAAAATACTGCATAAGCGGCTTAGCCAGCCACAGCAAGGCACAAAGGATATATGTATAAAAAATTTTTTTTTTTTTTTAAAGTGATTATAAGGTGCAATGTGTAAATAATATACTAGATGTATACCATTAGGATAAGAGTAGCGATGATTAAACTACTAACTGTATATATAATAAATGAAAAATTATTTATATAATCTGAAATTTACCATGTAAAAATATATATATATATATATATATATATATATATATATATATATATATATATATATATATATATATATATATATATATATATATATATATATATATAATCACAGTGATAAGTGCAAAAAATACAACAAAGTGCCAAGTGCCACACAATGAGTGTGAATATCAAATCCAAGATGTGATACGTGGTTATTAAAGTCCAATTTATGAAAGAAATGCACATAAAGTCCATAAAAACAGTTCATAAAAAATCCAACGTGCGTGCATTAATCTTAGTGCTTAGAATTCCATGCTCAAGTGCCATCCAGTGAGCCCCCCGGGGACAGCCGCTCACCTCAGAGTGTGCGACTCAGCTGTGAGACTGAATCTAAACACGCTTATGAGCCATTCCACGGCTCAGTGATGGAATCCAGATACACAGTATTCCCCCACTCCCCACATTAGGGTACTCACATTTGCAAGATGGGCGAGTGCACCAATCTGATAACAGTCTCCAAAATTTGCCTCAAAGTTTGCCTGTCAGGAGGGATAAGCTGTGCGTCTCATCTCAGTGGAGTGAAAGGCTCTGTGCTCCGTCCTGGCCCCTGGCCTCACTCCACTGAGATGAGACGCACAGCTTATCCCTCCTGACAGGCAAACTTTGAGGCAAATTTTGGAGACTGTTATCAGATTGGTGCACTCGCCCATCTTGCAAATGTGAGTACCCTAATGTGGGGAGCTTTTATTCCAATAAACATTTATAAACAATATCACACTATCCAGTTTTTCTTTTCCTTTATTCCTAACTGTGGAGCTGCTGCTGAATACTGTGTATCTGGATTCCATCACTGAGCCATGGGATGGCTCATAAGTGTGTTTAGATTCAGTCTCACAGCTGAGTCGCAAGCTCTGAGGTGAGCGGCTTTCCCCCGGGGGGGGGGGGGGGGGGGTGGGGGGGGGGGGGGGGTCACTGGATGGCACTTGAGCATGGAATTCTGAGCACTAAGATTAATGCACACACGTTGGATTTTTTATGAACTGTTTTTATGGACTTTATGTGCATTTCTTTCATAAATTGGACTTTAATAACCACGTAACACATCTTGGATTTGATATTCACACTCATTGTGTGGCACTTGGCACTTTGTTGTATTTTTTGCACTTATCACTGTGATATTACATATATATATATATATATATATATATATATATATATATATATATATATATATATATATATATATATATTTTACACGGTAAATTTCAGATTATATAAATCATTTTTAATTTATTATACAGTTAGTAGTTTAATCATCGCTACTCTTATTCTAATAGTATACATCTAGTATATTATTTACACATTGCACCTTATAATCACTTTTTTAAAAAAAATTTTTATACATATATCCTTTGTGCCTTGCTGTGGCTGGATAAGCCGCTTATGCGGTATTTTCAGTATACCTCATATGCATTAATGATCTCCAGATTGACATTTTCACCTTAGCGCAGCGTATCTTTTGTATACATTGTATTGCACGGCATATAAAACGTGTTCTGCGCGGGCAGCTAGGTGATTTCCACATTTGAGGCAATATACCATTGTGGCTCGCAAAATCCCCTTTTATCTATAAAGTAGCAAGTGGTCTTTTGAAATAAGAGCGATAAAGCTGAGACTTGGCCTTTAATAGTACTCAAGGCCAATTTCATTTCTACCCCTAATTGTAGAAAGGCAAGAATTCTGCCTATGATATATCTCCGAGGGTGCCAACCCTTGGATTCACACCAGGAAACATAAGCCCTCCAGACTCTATAGTTCTGGAAGCTGGCTTCCTTGCACTAATCAGGGTAGAGATAACTGACCTGGAAAGCCCACGTTTCTTCAGAATGTGGGTTTCAATAGCCAAGCCGTTAAATTTAGAGACCGTAAGGAAGGATGGAATATCGGTCCCTGTGAGAGCAGATCTGGCCGTAGTGGGAGGAACCATGTGCCCTCCACTGCCATCTTTACGATTTCTGCATACCAGGACCTTCTGGGCCATGCTGAAGCCACCAGAATTACCGGCTTTCTTTCCAGCTTGATCCTGCAAGAAGTCGTGGCAGCAACTGAATAGGGGGGAATGCATAGATCAGTGAGAACTGATCCCATGGGGTCACCAACGCATCCGTTCCACATGCGAATGGATCCCTTGTTCTGGCCACGAAGTTGATTAACTTCATGTTGAACCTGGACGCTAGAAGATCTACGTCCGGAGTCACCCATCTTTGGCAAACAGCCTGAAATATGTCAGGGTGAAGAGACCATTCAACTGGGAATAACTGCTGGCGACTCAAGTAGTCCGCCTGCCAATTCTCTACTCCCGGAAAGAAGACTGCCGATAGGCATGGAACATTCCTTTCTGCCTAAGTTAGAATATGGTTCACCTCTCACTGCGCTGAGAGACTTTCGATGCCCCCTTGGTGATTGATATAGGCCACAGCTGTGGCATTGTCGGATTGAATCCTGACAGGACAATACTGTAACCTGAAAGTCCAGGCCTTTAGAGCCAGACGTACTGCCCGAATCTCTAGGATATTGATGGACAAGGTTCTTTTCTGTTCTTGACCACTGTCCCTGGACAGTTGTCTTTTCTAGTACTGCTCCCCAGCCTAAAGGCTGGCATCCGTCGTTACTACTTTCCAGATGACTGGTCTGAAGGATTTTCCTTTCAGCAGATTCTGGGTTAGTAACCACCAAGTGAGGCTTTGGGACAATCTTAGGGACAGCTGCATTGGCTAGTCTAAAGCTTGAATTGTTTTGTTCCAAGCAGACAGGATACTGTTTTGCAACAGTCTTAAATGAAACTGAGCATAGGGAACTGCTTCGAATGAAGCCACCACGGTTCCTAGCAATCTCATGCAAAGGTGAATGGAGGGATCGCCATTTGACCTGACCATCCGCACCAACTCTTATGGAGTTGATATTTGCCTGAGGCAAGAACATCCTATCCTGGGCTGTGTCTATGATCAGACCGAAGTACTCCAGCTTCTTTTTTTTTTGCGGTATTAAGGAAGATTTCCCTAGGTTGAGAATCCAACCCAACTCTTCAGATAGCTGGTTGTAGTGCGTACGCTTTGCTCCAAATGAGTCACCGACTGATCTATTAGTAATAGATAGTCTAGGTACGCTACGTCTGTTATGCCCTGTGCCCTTAACCTGGCTAGAGGTGGGGCTAGAACTTTGGTGAACACCCGGGGTTCTGTGGCTAGCCCGAAGGGCAGGGCTACAAACTGGAAATGCTACTGTTCTAACTCTAACCGCAGAAACTTTTGATGAGCGGGAAATATAGGGACATGCAGATATGCATCCCTGATGTCCATTGATGCCAGAAGTTCTCCTCCTAGAAGGATAGAAACCATTGACCCGATCATCTCCATGTGAAAGGAGAGGATCTTCAGAACCGATTTAGATTTCTTACATCTAGAATGGGACTGACATCTCCATTTGGTTTCGGTACCATAAAAAAGTTTGAACAAAAACCCAAACCTTGCTCTTTTGTGGGTATCTGTATGATCACCCCTTGAGATATTAATCGGTCTAGTGCCTGAAACAGAGATTGTCTTTTCTCTGGATCTTTGGGAACGCTTGACCTCAGGAAGCGAGATGGTAGAAAGTCCCGAAATTCCAGCTTGTACCCCAGCTTTACCGTGGAGATGACCCATCTGTTCTGAATTTCTTCTTTCCAGACTTCTGAAAACTGCAGAAGTCTTCCCCCCACCTTGGTGAGGGGGGTTGCCTCTTCATAATGAGGCTTTAGGATTCTGGCTTGCAGGTTTCCGACCCCAGGACTTCTTTTGAGCCTGGGTCTGACTCTGAGATTTTCCTCTAGAGTATGATGGTGGAGACCGTCACCCCTGCCTAGAGTCGGAAGCCCTTGACGTAGGGGAAAGAGCCCGTTTTAAATGAAGGGCGTTTATACTTTCTTTTGACTGGCAAAAGAGTACTTTTCCCACTAGAAATTGTTTGGATATATTTGTCCAAATCTTCTCCAAATAGTTCGCTCCCCATGAAAAGGGAGCCCAGTTAGGAGGTCTTTACATGGTGCTTCAACTGACCAAATTTTTAACCACAGGATTCTATGCATATGCACAAGCATAAGTAGTTCAGCCAAAGCCCGAGCTTGTTGTGCAGGAAGCTCTCGAACGGTATGCTTAAATTGGTCCTTTAGGGACTGACAGACGCTTATTGCAGCGTCTGCAGCCTGAGTAATGGCACCTGCCATGGAAAAAGTAGATCTTAACAGGGATTCCAACTCCTTATCTGTTGGATCCTTAAGCATCTGTGCATTGTCTACTGGACAAGTTAGGCCTTTATTCACATTGGAAATCGCAGCGTCAACTGCTGGTATTTTCCATCTTTTGGAGAATTTCTCCTCCAGGGGATAGAGAATTTCAAAACTCTTAGGAGGGAGAAAATGCTTATCCGGGTGGTCCCATTCAGCAAAAATAAGCTGTTCTAGTAATGCACTGTGCAAGAAACACATGCAAAGGTTGAGAGGGTTTTAAGGAACCCAAGGAAGAAACCGAACTTTCAGGAGACTCCGTTAGGGGTAGCATGAAAGTAGAACGAACCATCTCCGTAAGAGATTGTATCAGCAATTTCTCAGATTGAGAGGCTGAAAAAGGCTCATCTACCGTTGTTTCCTCCGCAGAGGAATCATCATCGGTTTGTTTTTCCTCCTGATCAACTGAGGGTAACACCTCATCCTGTGCCCACTGTTCCCCTTGCCAAGGTTCTGAAGTGGGGGAGGGGGATCTAGCACGCTTCCTATCCATTTGAATGGAGGATGCAATTAAAGCCGCTAATCTTTCTTCCAGACCCTGCAGGGAGGAGGAAAGGACATCTTCAGTCACGTATACAGGGGCTGAGATGTGAGAAGCAGTTGCACCATCAATTTGTTCCAATGGCTCACCCTGGCTTGCCATAACTGGTAATTCAGGTGAGGATAACAGCATGGAAATGCGACTCGGGATCCTAGCGCCTTGGGGTGAAACCTTTACTTTTTTGGTTTCTGGCGCCAGCGGGAGGAACAGCGACTTATCATTGGCGCCAGCGGGAGGAACAGCGACCCATCATTGGCGCCAGCGGGAGGAACAGCGACCCATCATTGGCGCCAGCGGGAGGAACAGCGACCCATCATTGGCGCCAGCGGGAGGAACAGCGACCCATCATTGGCGCCAGCGGGAGGAACAGCGACCCATCATTGGCGCCAGCGGGAGGAACAGCGACCCATCATTGGCGCCAGCGGGAGGAACAGCGACCCATCATTGGCGCCAGCGGGAGGAACAGCGACCCATCATTGGCGCCAGCGGGAGGAACAGCGACCCATCATTGGCGCCAGCGGGAGGAACAGCGACCCATCATTGGCGCCAGCGGGAGGAACAGCAAACCATCATTGGCGCCAGCGAGAGGAACAGCAAACCATCATTGGCGCCAGCGAGAGGAACAGCAAACCATCATTGGCACCAGCGGGAGGAACAGTGACCCATCAATGACGCCAGCGGGAGGAACAGTGACCCATCATTGGCGCCAGCGGGAGGAACAGCGACCCATCGCTGGTATGAGCAGGAGGAACAGCGACCCATCATTGGCGCCAGCGGAAGGATAAGCGACCCATCATTGGTGCCAGCAGGAGGAACAGCGACCCATCATTGGCGCCAGCGGGAGGATCAGCGGCCCATCATTGACGCCAGCGGGAGGATCAGCGACCCATCATTGACGCCAGCGGGAGGAACAGCGACCCATCATTGACGCCAGCGGGAGGAACAGCGACCCATCATTGACGCCAGCGGGAGGATCAGCGACCCATCATTGACGCCAGCGGGAGGATCAGCGACCCATCATTGACGCCAGCGGGAGGATCAGCGACCCATCATTGACGCCAGCGGGAGGATCAGCGACCCATCATTGGCGCCAGCGGGAGGATCAGCGACCCATCATTGGCGCCAGCGGGAGGATCAGCGACCCATCATTGGCGCCAGCGGGAGGAACAGCGACCCATCATTGGCGCCAGCGGGAGGAACAGCGACCCATCATTGGCGCCAGCGGGAGGAACAGCGACCCATCATTGGCGCCAGCGGGAGGAACAGCGACCCATCATTGGCGCCAGCGGGAGGAACAGCGACCCATCATTGGCGCCAGCGGGAGGAACAGCGACCCATCATTGGCGCCAGCGGGAGGATCATCACCCCAAGGGCCAGATAAGACTATCACAGGGTCACATCTGTGCAGTTTGTAGACCAATAACAGATTTTCGAGGATATAATGGAAGACAATGGTGACTGACACCTATAATATTCCACTATTCCTAGAAATCCCCATCCAGTGTATATCCAGTCCTCACACTGCCGTCTATAGGGTCAGTCAGTCATACAGAAGAAGACATGTAAACAACAAACCATAGAAATGGAATCCCCATCCCCTGACAACACGCAGACAGCTAATGGCCGGGAAGACACACAAAGCCCACCCCCGCCCTGTGAGGCCGATCACACCGAATTCCAGGTGACAAGTCACACATCCCATACATCTCACCGTTCCAGATTCTCTCCGCTAACTTCCCCTTCAGCCGTCATGTGACTTGGCAGTCCAATTACAACCTGATAAGTCTCATCCAATCGCAGCCTCCAACGTGCAGCATCAGGTTCTTTTACAGGCCAGCGAGCCAAGAAATTCTAGAATGTCCTTAGTTCCTGTGAACAGAGACACGGGGCGGCCATTTTGTTGTAGCCCAAGGCGAACGCTGACTTACTGCGAACAACACAGCTAGAGAATACATTTCCACCTCTTGTGACAGCTGACAGAGTATAAATGAACACCATATAGTTATAGCAACTATACAACAAAAGAATACAGAAAGTAAAATAGTTTTATTTTTCCCTTTAGCTCCATCATGAGATAGAGATTGCAAGTCCAAAATAAAACAATATAATAAAATAATAATATAATATAATAACATTGTAACATATATAATATAATATAGTAATGTAGAGTAAAATAATAATATAACAATATAGCAAAATTAAATATATAATGATATAATAATATGGAAAATATTATATAATATAGTAATATATAATATAATAATACAGTAAAATATAATATAGTAATATATAATACAGTAAAATATAAATTAATGATATAGTGATATAGAATAAGGATGAGCTCAGGTGTGTTTGCAACTACACATGCCCGCGCCCGCCAGGAAGCTGACACTCTGCAGCGCTAATCACAGACATTTCCTGATCCGCGGCTGTGATTAGCACTTGTGGAGTGTCAGCTTCCTGGCGGGCGCGGGCACATGTAGTTGCGAACACACCTGAGCTCATCCTTAATATAGAATATAATATATTATTAATATAATACTATAGTAAAATAAAATATAATATCATAAAAAAAGTAATATGGAATATAATAATAATAATATAATATAGTAAAATAGAATATAATGTAATAATATAATAGTATATAAATAGTATTGGTTGCGAAATGAGCAAACAGTGTAACCAGGCAGTGGGAAAAGCGAATAGAATTCTAGGATGCATCACTAGAGGGATCACCAGCAGGAGTAAGGAGGTTCTGATTCCCCTATATAGATCCTTAGTATGACCTCGTTTAGAATACTGTGTCCAGTTCTGAAGACCTAACTTACAAAAAGATGTAAATAAGATAGAACGAGTCCAGAGACGGGTAACAAAAATGGTGTAAGGTCTGGGAGGTAAAACATATCGAGAGCGACTTCAGGAACTTAACTACTTGGCGCCTGCGCTATAGCTGAAAGACGGCTGCAGCGTGGGTTTAAAATTCTGGGAGGGCGTACAGGGACGTCCTCTCATTCTCCCGCTGCCCTTGGGACTCGGCTGATCACAGATCTGGGGAAAAGTGCCAATTATAGTGGGCCCTTTACCACGTGATCAGCTGCAAGCCTTTGACTGCTGATCATGGAAGTAAACAGAAGTCGGTTATCTGCTTTTTTTTATCCTTACGCTGTCAGCATGAAGAAAAGAAGAAAGGCATTACCGACTACTGTTAGAGGAACATCGGTCCCTTTACTGCCCACCGGTGCTGCTAATTAGTGCCCTCCAATGCTGCTAATCAGCCATTTTTTAGTGCCCATCAGTACTGCTAATCAGTGCCCACCAGTGCCACCTATCAGTGCCCATCAGTGCTGCCAATCAGTGCCGCATCATCAGTGTCACTTATCAGTGCCGCCTACCAGTACCTATCAGTGCCATTTATCAGTGCCATCTGTTATTGAGCAACATCAGGTTATTATTATTCAGTAGTACGGTAAAAATATATAAGTACACAACCTAAAAATGTTCAATATCAAACTCAATATTCATGCACAAAAAGAATAAAAAAATAATATACATAATTAATTTGTTCATAAACGACCTGGAGGATGGGGGAAACAGTTCAATCTCTGTGTAGCAATTACTCTTGGTGGAGCTGCTGGTTTAAGCGGGCTGTTACCGTCACCTTTGCTACCTCTATTTCACCAGAACTGGGTCTAGGGTCCCGTTGAGTTTAACACCAAACAATGTAGGCACCGGACACTTGAGTATCTTTTCCAATGCTTTAATAAACGTGAATTAAAGGAAATAGCAGGAAAGAGGTTGAAGGAAAGTTTCAGGGAAGTTCAAATACCTTTTCTTAGTGTAGTATTAGGAATTGAAAGCTTGTAGATGAATATACTCTCTCTGTAGAGTTCAATCTTTGCTCGCCCGGGTAGGTTTCTCTCACTAACCTAGCAGCCAGTACGCAGCACGAACAAAAGTCTCTGCCACAGACTTGATCGGAATGAAACCCGTACGATCCTCTGCCACAGGATGTATTGGTTTATGATGAACAGCAAACACAGCACTAGAACTTTTAAGCCAACTCGGCAGTACTATGCGGTAGGATTACTTTAGGATGCGTCCTCCAACAAAGTCACCAGGCCCCTCTCCAGACCAGCACTCTGCATGATCCTTCCATGGCGGGTCCTCCCCTGGGATCTTCTCAGTTGTCCAGCTTCTTCTCAGCTCAGGACCATTCCTCTGCCGCTGTGGTAGACCCCAGACAGGCTTCTGGGCCCACCCATGCGCCGCAGCGACATGGGCCTCCCGATCGAAGGACCACAAGGTGGTACTCTTAACGCATACCTGTCGGCCAGGAGGGGCAGCAGGTGGCTGAAAACGAACCCCTAAACATGGCGTCTGTCCCATAAATACCCTCCCCCAGAATGCAACTCAGAGGACCACCTCCACCGAGTTACCTCCGGGACAGAGGAGCACTCATACGCTTCAACGCGTTGCCTTTCCAACACCGACCCATGGTGACAACGACACCAACAGGCACAGTGTGAAACTACATGCAACTCAGCCAAGCTGGAACAGAGGCAAATCTGACTACGTATAACAGATAACCCACTAGGTTTACCTATCAGCAGTAGATTGAAAATCTACCAGCGCTACATTTGTATTTGCGGACGATACTAAGCTAAGCAGGGCAATAACTTTTTTGCAGGATGTGGAAACCTTGCAAGAAGATCTGAACAAATGAATGGGGTGAGCAACTACACGGCCAATGGGGTTTAATGTAGAAAAATGTAAAATAATGCATTTGGTTGGCAAAAATATGAATGCAATCTATACACTGGGGGGGGGGGCCTCTGGGGGAATCTAGGATGGAAAAGGACCTGGAGGTCCTAGTAAATGATAGGCTCAGTAATGACATGCAATGCCAAACTGCTGCTAACAAATCATACAGAATATTGGCATGCATTAAAAAAAGGGATTAACTCCAGAGATAAAACGATAATTCTCCCCTCTACAAGACTCTGATCCAGCAGCATCTAGAGTATGCTGTCCAGTTTTTGGCACTATTCCTCGGAAGGATGTACTGGAAATGGAGCGAGTACAAAGAAGGGCAACAAAGCTAATAAAGGGTCTGGAGGACATTAGATATGAGGAAAGGTTGCACTGAACTTATTCTCTCTGGAGAAGAGACGTTTGAGAGGGGATATGATTTCAATTTATAAATACCATACTGGTGACCCCACAATAGGGATAAAACTTTTCAAGTTTAATAAGACACGTGGCCACTCACTAAAATTAGAAGAAAAGAGGTTTCACCTTAAACTACGTAGAGCACAGGTGTCAAACACAAGGCCCGCGGGCCGAATCCGGCCCTCCAGGCCATTTTATGTGGCCCTCACACCTCTCCTGCAGCTGCAGGAGAGCTCCAGCCCTCCTCTGGTCCTCCTCCATACCCCTAGTTTCTGCTTTCAAGCAATGCATCCAGCTTCTTCCCAGCAGCAGCATAAGGAAAGGGGGGTGCACTGTGATGTTAGGGAGAGTAGGGGACTCAACTTCTGATGTGGGGTGGCTCTTGACATCTAATTTAAGGGGAGGGGATGCGTTGGACATCTAATCTTACAGATACAACCGGCCCTTTTGAGGACAATCATGGTGCTGATGCGGCCCACGATGAAGTTGAATTTGACACCCCTGACGTAGAGGGTTCTTTACTGTAAGAGCAGCAAGAACGTGGAATTCCCTTCCACAGGCGGTGGTCTCAGCGGGGGGTTTAAAAAAGCTATTAGATAAGCACCTGAACGACCACAACATACAGGGATATACTATGTAATACTGACATATAATCACACACATAGGTTGGACTTGATGGACTTGTGTCTTTTTTTAACCTCACCTACTATCTAACTATGTAACTATGTACATAATAAGTCCATAAAATAATAAAAAAATGAAAGGGTAAGCGCAAAATAATTTCTATATACAGTATATTATTGTTCAGTAGTATGCTGACATCTAGTGGTGTTTTATTAACAGCTTGTTTTCCGTGTGATCTGGTATCGTCCTCTGTCCTCTCTTCCTGTTTAGTGCTAGTTAGTTCAGTCCTAGCTAGACCCCATTTCTTTCATATTCCTTCAATCCGTGTTAGTATTTTGCAGAGACAAGGCTAAGGAAAGTCATCATATTCTTATACTTTAAAAGACTGGAAAAACTGCAATTAGCTGAAATATCTTTTCATTAGATTCAACTTCTGGGTCCTATTGAGTGGAACTGCAATCAGCAGACAGGTGACCACATTGTCTGGACAGACTGGATCTAAGGATATGTCAATGCATAAAGTGGCTTTTGAAACAGAACGCTGTCGTAAAAGAAAATGAGGCAACCATTATATCCATCTTTAAAAAAGATGCTAATTGTCTGCATGTAATTCTGGTCTTTTTTTTTATTATTTATAATATACTGTATATGGGTACAACAAAATATGTCCATTATTATTTAGAAGTCAGGTAACACTGAGGATTCGAGGAACAAAATAAAAATAAAATAATAATTCAAAAATGGGTCCTCAATTAAATGCTATTGAGATTAAATTGGGAAGTTAAAGAACACTAAGAAGCCTATTTATAGCAGAGAGCGGATATCGCTATACATGGTCAACTATACGCCACAAAGTTACTCCACACTGCAGCCATCATTTTACATTGCATTTATCAGGCTATGATGTGGAACCTATGGTGTGTCACAGAGCTCTAAGTCCGCATTTCTTTATTAATTTTAATTGCAGTGGAGCGCAACACAGAATTGTGCAGATTAATAGAAGTGCAGTGTGGTTTTTTTTAAACAACGGTAAGGCTACAGAAAGGAGCATTCACACTTTTATCTCCACCCTTGCTATAAGAATACCAGACCGGTCCATTCCAAAAGCCTATTCCCGTGACTATGAAAATGGAAAAAAAGGCTCATCAGACGTCAGCTGGTAGTCACCCCTCCAACAATTTCCCACTCCTCCTATTTTCTTGTTGCAGCTTCATTATGTGGTGGAGTTATTTTTTCTTGGGGGGGGGGGGGGGGGGCAGTTGCTATTTTTGATTTATATAAATATGGCGTCAGTCATAGTAGAGTTGGGCGAACAGTTTGGACCGAGCAAAAGTTTGGCCCAAACATTGTCTGTTTGGCAAACACCCGAATTTGCGGGACGCTTGACGGGATGTTCGCCCACTGAGCACCCGACAATGCACTACACGCTTCACGGTGCATTCTAGGGCCCTAATTAGACCACTGGCCAGGTTTGCCAATTAGGCAAAGTGATGATGACTTTGTCCAATCATGGCTCAGTGCTCATAGTTCCATCCCACACCATAAACGGTTCCTTCCCATAGGAAGCAGTGTGTTGTTGGAGTGGAGATATATAGAGCAGGGCTCAGTTTGCTACTAGCAAGTTAGTGTGTTCACTTATTGTGACTCTGAGTGTAGAGTGTTAAGTGTAGTGTTAGTATAGTGTGTCAGTATACTGTAGTGTAGTATGAGTATAGTGTGTAAGTATAGTGTGTCAGTATAGTATGAATATAGTGTAGCAGTAACTCACGGTGGAGCTGCTGATTTTCAGCGGGCTGTTACCGTCACCTTTTTCCCCTGTAATTTCACCAGTACCGGGTCTAGGGTCCCGTTGAGCTTACTGTCAGACAATGGAGGCAACAGTCACTTGAGTACTTTTCCAATGCTTTAATGGGGAGTAACTGGAAGAAGTAGCAGTAAAGAGGTAGAAGAAGAGTTGCAGGGAAGTTCAAATACCTTTTCTTGGTGTAGCATCAAGGAATTTAAATCTTTAGGATGAATGTATCCTCAGCTTAGGATTAAATCTTTGCCCGCCCGGATAGGTCTCTCTCACTAACCTAGCAGCCGGTATGTAGCATGAACAAAAGTCTCTGCCACAGACTTGGGTGAAACAAAATTGCACGATCCTCTGCCACAGGATGTAGTAGTTTTCGATGAACAGAAAACACAGTACCAGAACCTTTAAGCCAACCGGCAGTACTTGTGCGGTAGTGTAGCTTAGGATATGTCCTCCAACCGAGTCACCAGGCCCTTCTCAAGACCAGCCTTGCACGGTCTCTTCCAAGATGGGTCCTCCCCTGGATCTTCCCGATTGTCCGGCTTCTTCCCACAGGACAGACAGCACAGGACCATCCCAGCTATAGCAGGCCCCAGACAGACCTCCGGGCTTACCTGCACGGCTGCAGTAACGCAACCCTCCAAGCCGGAGGGCTACAAGGTATAACTACTGACACATACCTCTAGGCCAGGAGGGCCACGAGGCAAGAAGACCCTGAAACATGGCGTTTGCCCATAAATACCCTCTCCCAGAATGCAACTCGGAGGACCACCTCCACCGAGTTATCTCCGGGACAGAAGAGCACTCATACACTCCAGCTTGTTGCTTTTCCAACACCGGCCCATGATAACAACGACACCCACAGGCCCAATGTGGAACTGCACACAACACAGCCAAGCTGGAACAGAGGCTAAACTAACACTATATTGAATCTGAACTATGTACAGAACAGATGACCCACTAAATTTACCTATAAGCGGTAGATTGAAAAATCTACCAGCGCTACATACTCCCCCCACTACAATAGACGTTGTCCTCAACATCTGTCAAAATATAACTCTCAAGCCTGAGAGTAGGTATTTGAACTTAGAACTTGGATGAGAAAGAAGAAAAGACAGTATAGAAATGTTACAGTTTTAACATTTATACAACAACATATTCACATCAGTAAAAGAAATCACGTTAAACATGTCACAAAACCCCACTATCTACCTAGCTGAAAAGCCTAACAGCTTGATAGGAGATCTAGTTGTTCCTGAAAGAAACAAAGTTAGACACACACAAAATATGTATGGTAGCATCACTAAACAATTTAGGAGCAAAGCCTCATTCCACAAAAGAATGACACTCTTTTCCCATATATTTTCCTCTAATGAAAATAAACCAAAATAACTTCAAAAGTCCATCCCTATCTCTGGGTGAATTATATCCTTTCGATAAAGGAAATCCAGCTAGCCAAAAGTCTTTGGATTTAGAAGCGTTGAGATGAACAAAATCTCTTGACCACGGAGATCTCTAAACACTAACACTATCTGGCTATATACCCCAAAGTTCTTTTTCTTTTAGAAAAATAGAAGACAACAGTTCCTTTGAATAATCACCAATAAAACCGGGGATCTGGTAATGTCAGTTTCTTCCCTAGTTTATCCACAGTAGTGATAAAGTACACAATGTCATCTTTTCCGGGTCTGCAAATGACCACCTTGTCCGCATAGATGTGCCGACCATAGTTCCAATGCAGCAAACATCTATTGAAGCGTTCATCCATGGCAACAGAATACCCAGCTCTCCGGAAAGGTTTTGGCACAGACAAATGGTCCCAAACAGCTTCACGGTACCACTGTTCCCGGCTGGCCTCAATTTCCTGCATAATTTCCTGAGTAACATAGGGAAAAATTGAAATTGAAAAATCTACCAGCGCTACAATAGTATAGTGTGTGAGTATAGTTTGTGAGTATAGTGTGAGTATAGTATAGTGTGTGAGTATAGTGTGAGTATAGTATAGTGTGTGAGTATAGTCTGTGAGTATACTGTGTCAGTATAGTGTGAGTATAGTATAGTATAGTATAGTAGAGTATAGTAGAGTATAATATAGTATAGTATAATGTGTCAGTATAGTGTTAGTGTAGTGCAGTGTTTAACACAGCATTACATAACATTTAGTGCTGTATACAGTGCTGTATACCCCCCTTTTTTTTTGGTTGCTGCATGTTTTTTGGTTTGTTTTTGTTTTTTTTGTCTTTATTTTGTCCCCTGCCTGTCCCCTTTTCTTTAAATTGTCAGCCTCAGTTTTTTGACTGCGACGTTGGTGTCCCCCCCCCCCTTTTTTTTTAAGGTGGCAACGTTTAGAAGCAGTTGGGCGTTTTTTCAGTTGCCCCTGAACTCTCCTCTATGTTATCTTATCAGTACATGTACACATGTACACAGGGTCGTTTATAATTGTTTCTAGGCAGTTGAGATTAGAAGCATTTTTAGGAAGGCAAAAAAATGCATTCAGGACGGATGTTCAGAGGCATTTAAAGCGGGGTTCCACCCAAATTTTGAACAATATCTGTATGTATTCTCTTCCTTGCCTAGATGCTGACATGCCGTTTAAAAAAATTTAAATCGCCGTAATTACCTTTTATTTTTCTATTCTTCTTTGCACTTCCTGGTTCTCCTCCCGTGTGAGTAGGCGTGTTTCTAGCCTCTCCCAGACTCCTGGGAGCTAGTCTCAGGCTTCCCAGGATGCCACTGAGCATGTGCGGGAATGAGCAGTGAATGCTGGGAGCTTAGCATTCACCACATCCAGGAAATAAATGCTTGTGGGCTTCAAATGCCCACAATGAAGATGGAAACCGCCTGCAGTGAATAATATAAGTTATTCTTTCCGACGAAATCTGAGACGAGGCGGACATATTACACACAATATGTGAGTATGTAATGCTGAGAAGAAAAGTTTGTGAATGAACTCAAAAAAAAAAAAAAGATGGATAGGTGGACCCCCGCTTTAAAACCCCAAATGCCTGTAACAGCTTGTAAACACGGTAACTCGGGTTTAGCCGGTTTTCGTTTGCAGGCGTTTTTAATGGAGATACATTTTTGACTATTTAAAAAAAAAGCTTTTAAACACAATAGCGGCTAAACGCGACATGTAAACATGGCAAAACTGACGTTTTTAAATGTCAGTGACTATCTGTCAAGTTAAATCGTTCAGTAGTGGTTTCAAAATGTCCCACATACATTAAGCCTAATCGTTTTTACATTTCTTTCAGCATCAGTCCTCAATTTAAAGTGCACCAAACACCACTATTCATTCAATAAAGTGCATCCAATCACACATTTCCCCATTTCTATTAAATTTGGGTAATAACCCCCCCCATCATGTGTAGGAGGCCAACAAGGAGAGGCAGATGTTCCCACGCCACTATGGGGGAGCAAGCAGCGTCTGTGTTCAGAGGCAAAGGTGGACGTGGTCTGTCCTCAGGTAGGGCACGTTTGTCTCTCTTTAGTGAAGTTGTCCGTGCTATCCAGCCAGCCACAGCGAGCAGAGGAGGTGATGGACTGGCTTACTAAACCACCCTCATCCTCCATGACCCAAGCTGATACTAGTGCGCAGTCCACCACAGCTGCCAGAGCGGCTTATTCTGCCTCCTTGTCCACAGCTACTGCTGCCATAGCCACAGTATCATGCATGAAGGAATCAGCTGAATTATTTGAACACAGCATCAGCCACTTGCTTCTTGAGAATGCACAGATATTACTTGATTCTGATGTTGGTTATGAGGTTGGGGAAGGGAGTAACATGAGCCTACAGAGAGGGGATAACACTGATAAACCACAAATTGGCAGTCATTTTCCCCCATGAACTTGGGCCTAAGTGTACTATAATTTGGCCTCTTCACATAAGGCCAAATGTTCTAAAATGTGTTATTTCCATCCAAAGTCTGCCAAAGACACACCAAAATTTATCCAAAAAATCTCTAATCTTGTTCTGAGTGCACTAAGTTATGGCCTCATTAAACAGACTGGCTCCCCAAGCCGTTGTTTACAAAATAAAACGCTAAATATCCTATCAAATACTTACCATAATTTTCCTTTCCTAAAAGACACCATGGCAGCCTACATATGGGTTAATCCCGCCTCTCATACCTCATAGGACCCTTCTCCCATAAATCTTTGCTCATAGCCAGAGGCCATGTTCCCTAACTTAGCCTACTCCAGCAAATGGGAGGGAACTCCTGCTGCCATGGAGTCCATCAGGAAAGGAAAATTACGGTAAGTATTTGATAGGAAATTTTAGTTTTCCTGACAGACTTCATGGCAGCCTACGTATGGGAAATAACTAGCCATCCGGAGCGGTCACCACCTCCGGAGGTGCCAAACCCTTAGCCTTATAGGCCCACTAAATGGCCTGAACAATCCATGCTGCGATAGATCTGGAAGAGGCACGCAAGCCTTTGTTTTTCCCATGGAAGAGAACGAACAGATGCTCAGACTGATGAAAAGGAGCTGTGGCTTTTAAATACTGTTTCAGAGTTTCTCCAACATCTGGAGGGTGAGCACTAGAGTCCTCAGCTGACCTGAACGTTGGAAGAGCAATCTCCTGATTCTCATGAAAGATGGATGATACTTTGGGGTTTGAACCCAGCATAGGAATCAAAACTACCCGATCAGGGAAAAACGTTAGGAATGGCTCTTTGTATCCTAGAGAGCCAATTTTGGAGACCCTCTTGGCTGATGTTATGGCCACCAGAAAGGCAACTTTTAGAGAAAGTTCCTTGATAGAAAACTGATCCATTTGTTCCATCTCTCTCCCTGAGAAGAAGTCCAGGACAAGGGGAAGATTCCACTTGAAAAATCTTGGCTTTCTCTGAGGTCTGAGGGTTATTGCTCCTCTGAAGAATTGCCTAGTAAGAAGGGGTCTAGCCCAGGATATGCCCGTAAAAGCAGAAATTGCAGAGACTTGAACCCGTAAGGAGCTGACTAACAAGCAAAGATCCAGGCCCATTTGTAGAAAACCTAGGATATTCTGTATCTTTGGGTTATTGTAGGAACCTTCAGTGGTGGAAACTTAGGGGGAGATTTACTAAAGTTGGAGAGTGCAAAATCTGGTGCAGCTCTGCACAGAAACCAATCACGTTCCATGTTTTATTGTCAAAGCTTAACTGAACAAGCTGAAGTTAGAAGATGATTGGCTACCATGCACAGCTGCACCAGATTCTGAGTACTCGAGTTTTAGTAAATCTGCCCCTTAGTCTGCAAATTTTGACCAGATCATTTGGTAGACTCTGTTGGTACCTGCTATTCTGGCATTCAGCAACAAAGAGATTACCTTGCTTGGACAACCTAGTGCCTCCAGCCTTCCCCTCTCAAAAACCAAGCCATCGGGTGCAGATGGGCCGGCATTGGATGTAGAGTCATCCCTTGCGACAAGAGATCTGGCCTGGAGGGCAGAGGAACAGGGTCTCAGAAGCTGAGTTGCATCAGCAGAGGAAACCATGGTCTGTTTGGCCAGCATGGGACTATTGCCACTATCTCCGCTTCTTCCCACCTGAGTCTTGACAGGAACCGCAGAATGACAGGAACCGGGGGGGGGGGGAAGCATAGGCCCTGTGAAATCTCCACTGGTCTGTCAGGGCATCCACCCCAGGCCTGGGGACAATGGGGACAATGACACCTCGTGTAGTACCTCTTCAATTTGGAATTGCATGGGGAGGTAAACAGGTCCACCTCCGGGATGATTCCCAGAGACAGGACCCAGTTGAAGACCTCGGTGTGGAGAGCCCATTCCTTGTTGTCCAGAGATACTCTCGAAAGAAAGTCTGCCTGGATGTTCTGATCTCCTGGGAGAAAGACAGCTATCAGATTTGCCAAGTTCACCTGGGCCCAGGTCATGATAGGCCCCACTTCCTTCAGCAGTGAGAGACTGCGAGTACCTCCCTGCCTCTTGATGCATGAGACTGCTGTTGTGTTGTCCAGTCTCAGGAGGACTGAGGCTCCCGCGGTCAATTGGTGACATGCCTGTAGAGTGCAGAACGCTGCCCATAGCTCCAGAATATTCAAGACTACCCCTCGGGATGGAAAGCTCCATTTGCCTTGGGCTATTTTCGCCAGGCAGAGAGCGCCCATGCCTCTGTTGCTGGCATCCGTTGTGACCATAATCCAGGAAAAAGGTGCTATGGAGTGACAGTTGAGGAGATTCTTTCACTGCAGCCACCAAGCAAGGCTTTCCCCCATGGACGGGGTTATCCGGACAGAATGATCTTGGGACCTTGCTGGAGGGGCCGCATCTTCCACTGTGCCAATTTCACCATAGGCGCTGTGGCCACCATGGTGCCAATGATCTTCAGACACAGTGAGGCCCTGAGATGAGAAGAGGACATTGCAGGACAAACTTTGTCTCGAATCACCGGAATTTTCTCCAGGGGCAATGAGATGGTGTTCTTCAGTGTATTGAATTGAGCCCAGAGGAATATCAGGGACTGTATAGGTTCTAGGTGGCTCTTTTCCCTGTTCAACAGCCAGATGAACTCGGTCAGAGTGGAGATGACCTGAGATGGACTAACAGCTGCTCCCTGTCTATAGATAGTAACAGTAGGTTGTCCAGATAGTGATGCAGCCTATCTCTGATCCTGATTAGTGCCACGACATCCAATAAGAGCTTTGAAAATACCCGAGGTGATGTTTTGTCTACTGCAAATCGAAGACACTTCTGGAACTCTCCTGCTATCGGGACATGGAAATAGGCATCCTTCAGATCTATGGACACAAGCCAGTCGTTTGGCTGAATTGCCTGACGGATTGTGAGCAGCGTCTCCTTGATGAAAGAATTTAAGTGGGTCAGGTCTATGACTGGCCTCTAGGAGCCGTTCTTTTTCAGGACCATGAAGAGGGGCGAGTAGACCCCTTGAAATCTTTTGCCGGTTGGAACTTGTATGGCGGCGCTCTGAGCCACTAGAGAATCTGCATATGAAGAAGGACTTAAAATTGATGAAATAATTTTGAGCAAATATTAATAAATGATTCAAGATATAACTATCAAGTGAGGGTAAATAAATAAATAATAACTAGGATAAAACAACACAAATGTGAACAGTGAATTATATTAAAATGATGTGTTAATTAATACTAGTATCTTAGTGAATAAATTAAAGATGGCTTGGTGAAAGCATAATACAGTGAAATTATACTATATATGTGCACTTCAAATAGTGTATATAAAAATAAGCAAAAAATGGAATCATAAAATATAAGAAGTCCAGAGTTCTTGCAATTGGCGAAAAATGTGGGATTCAATAGTGTAAATAATTATTTTGCCCTCGTGGTCTTAATGCAGCTTCTTTAGTAGTCTGGTCTCCCAGAACTCTTACCTCAGTGCTAGTTATAGCATGCAGTCACCACTAGAGGGATCTCCCGTCCTTCCTAGATAAAATGTGTGATTCCTCTGGTTGGTTTAATGTATCCGTCTTTTTTCTCTCAGGTTGCAGCGGTTCACTCAGAGCTGGTTATAGCATATAGTCGCTACTAGAGGGATCTCTCGACTTTCCTGGATAGGGGATGTAGTTGCTCTGGCTGGTGTATTACATCCGTCTTTCTCCTTAGACTGCAGCGGTTCACTATCCAATCACCTAGTGAGGGCGGTGCCTCAATGCAGGGGGAACATAATGCAGAATCAGTGGGAGCCCCGAGCGTGTCACTAGCCACATCGCCTGCCACCAGATGCCATCAGGTGTCCCCAACGGAGTCCCTCCTTACATCAGGTGCCCCCAGCGGAGTCCCTCCTTACATGCAGCCTTTCACTAGAAACATTAGTTAGTCCAGTCCTGGAAATCTGCATCTGCTTTACTATTAATTTCCATAAAAATTGGTTTCCTGCAACTAGATGCGCCAAATGTATCTGGATGTGCGACCGCTGTGTATGTGACTTGCTTCTTCTCTTCTGAGTGAGGCAAGACTGTGGGTACAAACCGGAGTGTAGATGGTTTGCTGAACGTCCAGGCATGTCCTGAGGAGACCATTTTGACGGTCCAGTAAGATGCTCCCTTTGAGGATTTTTGGCCAGAAGGCTGGTTTCTCTTCCAGTTCTTCTTGAACTCACGGCAGGTCTATAGCGGCGAGCGTCTCTTGCACGATCAGGATCTTGCCTGGGTTGAGCTCTTCTCTGACCTAGCAGGCGACGATCCTGGGGTAAGAACCCTGACTTGACCCCCCCGTGGCATGGGTGATGGCACTGTCTAGCTTGTTCCCAAAGAGAGAGAAGCCCTCAAAGGGAATCCTGCACCACGCCTGCTTAGAGGCAGGATCAGCTACCCACGGGCGCAGCCACAAGGCATGCTTAGCCGTGACGGATGAGAGCATGAGGCTTCCCCCAGAAAGACTGACACCAGCTTTAGTTCATGTACTGGTGAACTCCTGGCTATCTCTTCAGAGACGCTTCCTAAGGATGCATCCACTTCATCTATCCAGGCCTCCATCGCTTTGGACAGGGCTGCAAGGGCCAGGGTTGATTAACAGGCCATACCCGCTGTAATATAAATGCGTTTTAGGTCGGTATCAATCTTCCTCTCCAAGCCATCCCTGAAAGAAACAGTGTCCTCCAGTGGGAGCGTGATGTGCTTCACCAATCTCATTAGGGCTGCGTCAATGAGAGGAGTCGACACTAGATGTTTTACATCCTCGCTCTTGAATGGGTCAATTTTTGCTATTTTAGTCAGTAGCAAATTTTTGCTCTCAACGCCACCCCATTCATCTGTAATAATTTTGCCAAGTTCACTCAGGAAGGGGAAGTTTGGGCACTCTTTCTTGAGGTGTTTGAAATACTTCCTCTGCTTAGAGGGTGCTTCCACTGGCTCTTCCCACTTCAAAGCTTCTTTGACTGCCTTGACCAACTGTGGTACTAGGGAAAAATCAAAACCCACGCCAGGGTCATCCACCTCACTGTCCGAGGCTTCACTTAAGGAGTGGCTATGATGAGAGGGACCTGGAGCCTGGAGCCTCAGGGTCGTCCCCCGCAGCAGGAGGATTGATGGTATGGCCAGAGTCCATTCTGATCAGGGATTCCTGAACCACCTTTCTGACCAGTGCTTCCACTTGTTGGTCTCCACCTCCTCTTTCCCTCGCAGTTCGGGTATAGCATGGCTCACAGAGGGATTTACCCTCAAGGACCTGAGCCCCACATTCCCAGCAAGCTTTCTTTTCAGAGCGGCTGGAATGGCGATGAGAATGGTGCCCAGACATGGTTTTGGGCTCTTCTCTGTGACGTCTGGAGGATGATCTAGGACATCTGGAACTTGATGAAGAATGATGGCATTGTGACCTAGAATGGTTATTATCTTTGCGTGCCGCATGCTGGTGTTCAAACCTAGAGGGGGCGAGGGGAAAAAAATAGAGTTAACATACTCCTGGTGAGTAACCAGACAAGCAGAAGTAAAATCCAATCCTACCTGCAGTGTAATAGATGGCCAGGGGAGGGGGGGGGGGGGTATGGGCGGTGACACATCCATGGCAGAAATAGCTTGGTAGCTGAAAGGAACCAATAATGCACATAAGAAGGGAGATGCCATAAGCCAGACCATTATCAGCAGCCAGGAAGTGCAGCATAAGCCCCTTACCTTGGCAACAACGAATATGTGCCCAGGGAAGCCACCGCCTAAGCCCGCAGAGCATACCAGGTAATAGCTGTATCTGACAGCTGTTTAAACTTGCTGCTGACGATGACGTCACTGTGCCCCACAGCGTGCCTGCGCTGGGACCGCCACCGCCTAGCGGTGCTCACACGCATGCGTGACCGCCTCCATCTTGCTGGGACTGCGCATGTGTGAACCAAGCCTCGATCGTGCCTTGGAGTTGCGTGGACAGCCTGGGACCCTTGAAACAGTGGACTGGAACGCAGATGTGTTCCAGCCCCCATAGCCAGAAACCGGAGCCAGAGCAGGAAAGTAGACAAACAATACCACAAATACATACACTGCTGCCATGTGTGATCATATATATACGTTACCACCACTGCACGACCTCGATCCAGCCTGGGACTGGGAGCTGTGTTGCACTCACTGCATGACCGGGGTGTTCAGGAAGGGCCTCCCGCTAATAGCTGGGACGTTTGGCCGTGTTGCTGCTTGCCTGCCAATGACCAGGCTAGTAAGCTCTTCATGGCATCGCATTTATCGCCCGTGTCCACCCTGCTAATAGCTGGGATTGCTGGACTCCAGAAAAGAAAAACACCTAATCCATCACTTTACGTGCAAACCGCCAGGACTGGATCGCAGAAATCTTCACAAGGTAAGACTTCACCTTGGTCCTAGGAGGAGGACAAAAAAGGAACACGGCCTCTGGCTAGGAGTAAAGATTTATGGGAGAAGGGTCCTATGAGGTATGAGAGGCGGAATTAACCCATACGTAGGCTGCCATGGAGTCTGTCAGGAAAGAAAGCTTGCAGGGAAAATCAATTTAAATGTAATTTTTTTTCTTTATAAATGTTAGTTTTGCTGCAGCAGGTTCTAAACAGGGTACAGATGCGTCGCTTTACAGGCAGACTAAGGGGACCCCCCCCCCCCCAGGCACAATATTTAAAGGAATTTTTCATCCTTATTGTTTCATTTTAAGCACCATTAAAATGACTTCTCCTTTAAAAAATGATCTTTTTAACAAAAAAATGTTTTTGCAATGATACATGTCCCCCAGGGCAGTACCCGGGCCCCTATACCCTTTTTATGGCCAACAACTTGCATAAAACCCCACCCCCATCAAATCATTCTTTGCAGCTATTACCTTTTGTACCACCACCCCCTCCCTTTAGAATGTAAGCTCTATGAGCAGGGCCCTCCTGTACCTTTTATATTGAACTGTACTGTAATTGTGTTGTCCCCCTTATACATTGTAAAGCGTTGCGTAAACTGTTGGCGCTATATAAATCTCGTATTATAATAATAATAATAATGATAATAATAATAAAAACCTTCAAAATGGACACTTATGATTTTTTCAAGTTTGGGTCCGAACTTTTATGATTATCGAGAGTTCTGGCGCGAACTGAACTGGGGGGGGGGGGGTTTCAGCCCATCTCTAAGCCATAGTCACTGATCTGACCGTACATGTGTTTATTGATACTTTAAATAAGGCTTATTTGATCATTTTAATGCCATTTTTTTTACTTTGCAGCTCCTCCAGAGTTACCATGGGTCTCTTGGCTGCTTCTCTGATTAATGCTCTCCTTGCCCGGCCTGTCAGTTTAGGTGGATGACCATGTCTTGGTAGGTTTGCAGTTGTGACATACTTATTCCATTTTCAGATGATGGATTCAACAGTGCTGCATGAGATGTTCAAAGCTTGGGATATTTTTTTTATAACCTAACCCTGCTTTAAACTTCTCTACAACTTTATCCCTGACCTGTCTGGTGTGTTCCTTGCCCTTCATGTTGCTGTTTGTTCACTAAGGTTCTCTAACAAACCTCCGAGGGCTTCACAGAACAGCTGTATTTATACTAAGATTATAATACACACAGGTGGACTCTATTTACTAATTAGTTGACTTCTCAAGGCAAGTGGTTCCACAAGATTTTAGTTAGGGGTATCAGAGTAAAAGCGGCTGAATATAAATGCACGCCACACTTTTCACATATTTATTTGTAAAAAATTTGGAAAAACATTTATCATTTTCCTTCCACTTCACAATTATGTGCCACTTTGTGTTGATCTATCACATAAAATCCCAATAAAATAAAGTGATCGAAAGAAACAGTACAGATTCTCCCATCCACACAAGCATGGTGCATGGAGCAATCCTCCCTCACAGCAGGCACTCCTCTGTTGTCAAAATACCGTGTTTCCCCAAAACTTATATTAATTTTGGCTACAAAAAACAGACTAGGGCTTATTTTCAGGGGATGTTTTATTAATTTACGGTATGTATAATAATCTACATTTATTCAAATACAGTCATTTCCTCTTCTGGAAAAATAAAATAAAATATCCTGATCCTTTAAAGCATGATAGTGCTTGTGCTGTTTCATTTATCGCTCTCTATATTCTAAAAAACCTGGAATAAAACAATAAAATATTTTTTTTAAAAGTTCCTGTGTCCCCTGTCTTCTTTCCCCCCTCTCCCCCTGTCAGCTCAGGAGTCAGCATTATGACATTCTGTAATCCCAAAACCTCGATTGAAGTCCTTGTACAATTATCTAATCTGTTCTGTTAAAAGATTATATAATGTGCAGTGTGCAGGGGCGGACTGACCTATCGGGCCCTCGGGCACTGCCCGAGGGCCAGAGCCGTTGGGGGCTTGTGAGAGGCTAGCAGGGATTCAGGAAGTATCTGTAATAATACCTCACACAGTAGGCTGCTCCCCGCGACCCCTCCTTCTCTCCGTCCACCCCAGGTGCTTGTACTGTACAAGACATCACCTGGGACGGACGAGAAGAGAGGAGGGGCCGGCAGGGAGCAGCGCGCTGTGAGCGGTATTACAGGCAGCGGGTGAGGCACTGTTTTTTTATTGGAGTACAATGGTCGCCATTGCAGGGGCTGGAGCGGGTGGCGCGGCAGGCAGTACAGGTGTAGGGGGCCCAGGCCCCAACAGGACTGCAGGAGGCCCCATGTAACTCTCACGGCCCTCCCCCTGCATGGTCTCCTCCTGTGCCCCCAACCCACACAGTATCCCCCTATGCCCTCAAACCCACCGTGTGCCCTCCACCCCCCCACAGTGACCCCCTGTGCCACCCCCCCCCACAGTGTCCCCCTGTGCCCTCCACCCCCTGCACAGTGTCCTCCTGCGCCTTCCATCCCCCCCACAGTGTTCCTCTGTGCCCTCCACCCACCACAGTGTCCCCCTGTGCTCTCCACCCCCCCACAGTGTCCCCCTCTGCCCTCCACCCCCCACAGTGTCCCCCTGTGCCCTCCACCCCCCACAGTGTCCCCCTGTGCCCTCCACCCACCATGTCCCCCTGTGCCCTCCACCCCCCACAGTGTCCTCCTGTGCTCTCCACCCCCCCCCCCCACAGTGTCCCCCTGTGCCCTCTAACCACAGTGTCCCCCTATGCCCTCCACCCACCACGTCACCCTGTGCCCTCCACCCCCCACAGTGTCCCCTTGTGCCCTCCACCCCCCACAGTGACCCCCTGTGAGTGTCCCCCTGTGCCCTCCACCCCCCCACAGTGTCCCCCTGTGCCCCCACCCCCCCCCACCATGACCCCCTTTGCCACCCCCCGTGTCTCCCTGTGCCATCCACCCCCCACAGTGTCCCCCTTTGCCTTCCACCCTTCAGTTACCCCCTGTGCCACACACCATGTCCCCTGTGCCCTCCACCCCCCACAGTGTCCCCCTGTGCCCTCCACCCACCATGTCCCCCTGTGCCCTTCACCCCCCACAGTGTCCTCCTGTGCCCTCCACCCCCTCACAGTGTCCCCCTGTGCCCTCCACACCTCCACAGCATACAGTGTCCTCCTGTGCCCTCCAACCCCCACAGTGTCCCCCTGTGCCCTCCACCCCCCACAGTGTCCCCCTGTGCCCTCCACCCCCCTCACAGTGTCCCCCTGTGTCCTCCACCCCCCCCCACAGCCCACAGTGTCCTCCTGTGCCCTCCACCCCCCACAGTGTCCCCCTGTGCCCTCCACCCACAGTGTCCCCCTGTGCCACCCAACCACAGTGTCCCCCTGTGCCCTCCACCCCCCCCACAGTGTCCCCCTGTGCCCTCCATCCCCCCCACCGTAACCCCTGTGCCACCCACCCACCATGTCCCCCTGTGCCACCCCCCACAGTGTCCCCTGTGCCACCCCCCACAGTGTCCCCCTGTGTCCTCCACCCCCCCACAGTGACCCCCTGTGCCACCCACCGTGTCCCCCTGTGCCCTCCACCCCCCCCACAGTGTCCCCCCTGTGCCCTTCACCCCCACAGTGTCCCCCTGTGCCTTCCATTCCATCCCATCCCCCCCATGGTGTCTCCACCCAAAACATCCCCCTGTGCCCTCCACCCACCTACAGTGTCCCCCTGTGCCCTTCACCCCCCACGGTGTCCCCCTGTGCCCTCCATCCCCCCATGGTGTCTCCCTGTGCACCAACCCAGAGTGTCCCCTTGTGCCCTCCACCCCCCCACAGTGCCTCCTTGTGCCCTCCATCCACCCCCCCCACGGTGTCCCCCCCACGATGTCTCCCTGTGCCCTCCAACCCCCCCCAACGGTGTCCCCCTGTGTCTTCTCCCCTAACGATGTCCCCCTGTGCCCCCCCCACGTTGTCCCCCTGTGCCCTTCTCCCCCCACAGTGTCCCCCTGTGTCGTCCACCCCCGCGATGTTGCCTCCCCCCCATGGCTACCCTGAGAGACACTGTGCTGAGTTTGGAGGATCCCAGTGCTCTATTGTGTGCCCTGTGTTTTGGTTTGTGCCCTGCTATTTGCCCTACTGCGTATCCCATGATCTGTGATGTGCCCTGCTGTCTACCCCCTGATGTGCCCTACTGTGTGCCCCTTGCCCTGTGATGTGTCCTGTGTCCTGTGCCCTGTGATGTGCCCGATGCTCTTCTGTGTACACCTGTTGTGCTCTACTATGTGCCCTGTGATGTGCTCTACTGTGTGCCCCATGCTCTGTGATGTGCTGTGTACTCCCTGATGTGCCATACTGTGTGCCCCATGCCCTGGGATGTGTGCTTTATGCCCTGTGATGTGCCCTGCTGTGTACCGCCTAATGTGCCCTGTTCCCAATGATGTGCCCTGGGATGTGGCCTACTGTGTGCCAGGTGCTCTGCTGTGTGCCCTACTATGTGCCACATGCTCTGTGATGTGTGGCATGCCCTGCTGTGTACCTCCTGATGTACCCTGTGATGTGCCCCGCTGTCCACCCACTGATGTGCCCTGTACCCCCTGTGATGCACCATGCTGTGCTCAATAATGTGCCCTGCTGTGTACAGCATAATAAACCCTGCTGTGTGCCCCCTGATGTGCCCTACTGCGTGCCCTGTGATGTGCCCCATGCCCTGTGATGTGCTCAGTGCCCTGCTGTGTGCCCCATTATATGTCCTCTTGTGTGACCTGCGATGTGCCCTACTGTGTGCCTCGTGTCATATGATGTGCTCAGTGCCCTACTGTGCGCCCTGTGATGTGCCCTACTGTGTGCCTCATGCCCTGTGCCCCATGATGTGCCCTGCTGTGCACCCTATGCCCTGTGATGTTCCCCCGTGCTCTGCTATGTGCCATGTGATGTGCCTTACTGTGTGCCCCATGAATTATATAGGTAGGGCTTTGTGTAGGTGTGGCTTGCGTGCGGGCAGGGACACAGGGGGCCCCATGATCTTCTATTGCCCGGGGGCCCCATGAGTTGTTAGTCTGCCCATGGCAGTGTGCCTCCTTGTATAACTTTATTGTGAAAAATACCTTGTTCACAGCGCCGCTGGGCACTCACCTGACCCGCCGGAGTTCTTCTTCCCCCTCTGCAGAGGGAGGGACCAAGATCTCCGCTAACGTCAGCCCCGCTTCGAGCACTGCAGAGAAGATCTCTGGTGGGTCACGTGAGAGCCCAGTGGCGCAGTAAATAAGGTATTTTCCACAATAAAGTTACACAAGGAGAAAAACTACACATTATATAATCTTTTTACAAAACGAATTACATGTTTTTACAAGGGCTTTAACCACTTCAGCCCTGGAAGAATTTACCCCCTTCCTGATCAGAGCACTTTTTGCGATTCGGTACTGTGTTGCTTTAACTGACCCATTGCCATGCGACGTGGCTCCCAAACAAAATTGAGGTCCTTTTTTTCCCACAAATAGAGCTTTCTTTTGGTGGTATTTGATCACCTCTGCGGTTTTTATTTTTTGCGCTATAAACAAAAAAAATAGCGCCAATTTTGAAAAAAATGCATTATTTTTTGCTTTTTGCTATAATAAATATCCCCAAAAAATATATAAAAAACATTTTTTTTCCTCAGTTTAGGCCGATACGTATTCTTCTACATATTTTTGGTAAAAAAAAAATCGCAATAAGCGTTTATTGATTGGTTTGCGCAAAAGTTATGGCGTCTACAAAATAGGGGATAGTTTTATGGCATTTTTATTGCTAATTTTTTTTTTTTTACTAGTAATGGCGGCGATCAGCGATTTTTATCATGACTGCGACATTATGGCGGACACATCGGACAATTTTGACACGTTTTTGGGACCATTGGCATTAATACAGCGATCAGTGCTATAAAATTGCATTGATTACTGTAAAAATGTCACTGGCAGTGTAGAGGTTAACCACTAGGTGGCGCTGTAGGGGTTAAGCGT
This sequence comes from Aquarana catesbeiana, assembly GCF_042186555.1. NCBI lineage: Eukaryota > Metazoa > Chordata > Amphibia > Anura > Ranidae > Aquarana > Aquarana catesbeiana. The sequence continues at coordinate 272,519,209 of NC_133331.1, read as the reverse complement.
GTCCTAGGGAGTGATTCTAACTGTGTGGGGAGAGGCTGTGTGTGACACATCACTGATCACCGCTCCCGATTACAGGGAGGGTGATAAGTGTCAGCGTCATTAGGCAGAACAGGGAGATGCTTTACTACATTAGCATCTCCCCTTTCTTCCTCACCGTGAGACGATCGCGGGTATGCCTGCAGACATCAAGTCCGTGGGACTCGCGATCCCGGTAACGGAGCTCCCGGCGCACCTGTGAGCCGCCTCTTAAAGGGCAATGTACAGGTACGTTAATCTGCCTGTACGTGCCCTTCTGCCGCAGTATATCTGCGTGAGTCGGGAATCGGTTAACTAGGGCTTATTTTTGGGGTAGGGCTTATATTGCAGCCATCCTAGAAAATCACACTAGGTTTTATTTTCGGGGTAGGGCTTATTTTTGGGGAAACAGGGTACACTGATGGGTGCTGCAGCCGATTGGCTGCAGGCGCTGATTGAATGAAAATTTACCAGCAGTCCTTTTCAAGAGGAGTCGATCACAAGACCCCTTTCACACTGAAGTGCTGCTAAAACAGCCGCTAAAGCGACGGTCGTTTTTGTGGTGCTTTAGCAGCGCTTTTCAGGCACTAGCGGAGAGCTATTTTTAGGCCCCTTTCACACGGACGGACCGTCTATCCGTTTTTCTTCCATCCGTCGACGGACGACAATGCATTCCTATGGGTAAACGGATGACCATCCGTTACCATCCGTTAACCTCCGCTTGGAAGCGCTGCCCATTCATTTCAATGGACAGGGGCGTTTTTTAAGCGCTATTTATAGCACTCCAAACATACCGCAAAGATGCTGCTTGCACACACATCGTTGGACTTGATGGACTTGTGTCTTTTTTCAACCTTACCTACTATGAAACTTTTTCTACCATCCCTCAAGCGCACCGCCCCAGTGTGAAAGCACCTATTCAAATGAATGGGAGGCAGTTTTCAGGCACTTCAGTGTGAAAGGGGTCTTATGCCACGTACACACGACCGTTTTTTCCATCAGAATAAACTCTGACGTTTTTTTCGACGGGGTTCCGATGGAGTTCCGCTGAAACGGACTTGCCCACACACCATCACACCAAAGTCCGATCATTTAGAACGCGATGACGTACGACGGGACTAGAAAAAGGAAGTTCAATAGCCAGTAGCCAATAGCTGCCCTTGCATCGTTTTTGGTCCGTCGGAACAGCATACAGACGAACGGTTTTCCCGATAGGAATTGATTCCGTCGGAAAGATTTAAAACATGTTCTATTTCTAGGTCCGTCATAATTTTCGAAAGAAAAAGTCTGATGAGGCCCACACACGATCGGAATATCCGATTGAATGATTCCGTCTGACCTTTTCTGCCGGAAAGTCCGGTCGTGTGTACGCGGCATTAGATTGACTCCTAGCGAGTGGGAACAGGCATAGATTGATCGAGAGTCGTCTGGTTCCTGCTGAATGGAACTGCTGATATATTCTGCCCTGCAATCAATTGTCTGTGTTACTGATCAGTGTATTCTGACTGTGGAGGAATCCCCACTGTCAAACAACAATAGAGCAACAACAATAGAGCAATAGTCAGTAAATCAGAGGGTTTTAAAGACACTGGATCAGCATGACCACCATTCTGGGTTGGCAACCACCCATTGCCTGTAAATATAAATTATAGCTCACCTGTATGGCTGCTGGTTTTATAGCTCACTTGTGCATGTATGAATTGGAACCTTTTAGGCAAGCCTGAGCAGAAATCCAAAGGAATGTTGTAAGATGGATGGCGAACCAGAGCTCCATACAGTCTTCCCTGTCAGCACCAGATGTCGAGCTGCTGCAAATACTACCTTGACTATGGTAATAATCAGGAAGCAGCCATAGCAGGTAAAGTAATGCTGGTTTGCAGGAAGTTTATGCAGTTGCAGGCACAGCTGATGTATGCCTGTTGCAAAAGGCAACACCTGAGATAGAGATGTGTTTTGATCCAGCATGTCTGCATTTTATTAGTGTGAATAGGATTGTATTCTGTGTGTCCTAGCAGTGAATTGCGTTCATCCAGTGTGATAAAACACAGGTCACCACACTATGTGTGAACAAGCCCTTAAACTGTAAAATATTACATTTTTTGTTTTTAGGTTTAATACTGCTTTAAGTGTCGGTTCACACCTGAATCGCATTTTGAACCCAGTGTGAGAAACGCTCAGAGAACAAAGGTTTCCCCCGTGTTCTGGTGTGAATGAGCCCTTAAGATGACAAAAAACCAACATCCTTTATAATATTATAATATTTTGGTTACTCTTCGTGCATACATAACACACTCATATACAGTAAATAATAATACTAGGGTTGCATCGATACCGATACTGGTATCGGCGCCAATACAAAGCATTTTGGTACTCGTGCAAATGCGCCGATACTAGAAACCGATACCTTCAGGTTCGTTGCTTTCATCTGTCAGCGGGATTCTCCCGCTGACAGCTGAAATGTATACAATAGAATGCCGGCAATTATCGGTTGTTAAGGAGCGGGGCCGATGCTGTTTCAGCTGTCAGTGGGATTTCCCTTCCCCGCCTCCTCCTTTCCCACCCACCAGCTCCACCGGGTACCTTCCACACCTCCTTTCTCTCCCTCCAGCTGCAGAGTGTTCTCCTAGCGGCAGGGGCAGACTGACCGGTCTGTCAGTTTGGCCATGATTCGAGGGCCCGGCCGTGAAAGGGGGCCTGCCAGCAGTGGCGTAGCATGGGGGGGGTACAAAATTATTACTGTGCTGAGTCTGCCAACAGTGCTGTCCCAAGTGTGCTGTGTGTTGCGGCCAAGTGCCTCCCCCCAGCCCCTACCCCTTCCGATGAGGCATATCCCGGGCATTGATCCACAGCACTCTCCCCCCGCCCAGGGAATCCTGTGGTTCAGCCTGTCCCCTGTGATCCCCCTGGTGTGGCCGGCCAGTGTGTGTGAAAACAGCGGGGGCGGGAGTGGTGCTCAGTGCAGAGCGTACGGCTGCTGTTGGTGGAGCTCTCGGCGGGCTGGGAGATACAGAGGAGCGGCTGGGTGGCAGGACTCCAGAACAGTACCGGTGCTGGGGAGAGCCCTGATCAGATGGATGATCATGGAGGCCACGGAGAGGTAAGCAAAATCCACCGATCTACATTGTACATGTGGGGGAGGGGGGGGGGAGTGTGAGTAGTGCAGGAAGTAGGAATCAGGTAGATCAGTGTAGGAATCAGGTAGGTTAGTATAGTGGTCAGGTAGGTTAGTGTAGGGATCAGGTAGGTCAGTATAGGAATCGGGTAGGTTAGTGTAGTGGTCAGGTAGGTTAGTGTAGGGATAAGGTAGGTCAGTATAGGAATCGGGTAGGTTAGTGTAGTGGTCAGGTAGGTCAGTGTAGGGATCAGGTAGGTCAGTATAGGAATGGGGTAGGTTTGTGTAGTGGTCAGGTAGGTTAGTGTAGCGATCAGGTAGGTAAGTATAGGAATCAGGTAGGTTAGTGTAGTGGTCAGGTAGGTTAGTGTAGCGATCAGGTAGGTAAGTATAGGAATCAGGTAGGTTAGTGTAGTGGTCAGTGTAGTGGACCCTCAGACAGATCTGTGTGTGATAGCCTGCATTGGAAGCCGTAAGAGAGATTTGGGGTCTAACAGACCCCAAATCTCTCCATAAAGAGGACCTGTCACGGCCCATGCTATTACAAAAGATGTTGTTCATCCCTTGTAATAGCAATAACATTGATCAAAAAAAAGTTACAGGTACAGTGTTAAAAAAAAATGTAAATAAAAAATAAATAAAATAACAAAACAGTTTTTTAAAATAGGTATCAGTAATTGGTATCGGCGGGTACTTGAGGAAAAGTATCAGTACTCGGTCTTAAAAAACTGGTATCGGGAAGGTGCAACCCTAAAAAATGCATACTGTAACATAAACACAACATACATTGACGCATGATTTAGAAATACTACAAACTAGTTTATTGTAAGATGTACTGCCTTCTATCTTTCTGGTTGACATCAGGAAGAAGCATATTCATTTTATAAGCCAGTGACTACAGGCCAATACAATTGCAGCACGGCTATCCAGGTCACCAGCAGGTCGATAATTAAGAGTTTGAAGACGATTATTCTGATGGCCAAGACAAAGAGGAAATCTTGCTTCACACGAAGAGCTAAAGAAAACAAAAGAGTCATTTAATATAAATTCAAGGTTTTTAATATCTGTGAACAGTAATTCCATGAATTTAGAATCATAAAGCAAAGTTTCCAGTATAATGCTGTTTTATTTAACTTCTAAGTTACCCACCTCCCTATATATTTAAAGTTGAACTCCAGGCCAAACCTTTTGTTTTTAGTTTTGTATAGCAAGAGAAAGCATTAGATCCCCTGCCAGGTTTTTATTGCTGTCTGGTGACAGTGCGATTAGCTCATTAGTAAATTTCCTGTAGATACATTTGGGGAATGCACTCCAGAGAGGAAAAAACAGGAAAGTTACATCGTTACATAGTAAGTGAGGTTGAAAAAAGACACAAGTCCATCAAGTCCAACCTATGTGTGTGATTATATGTCAGTATTACATTGTATATCCCTGTATGTTGCGGTCGTTCAGGTGCTTATCTAATAGTTTCTTGAAACTATCGATGCCCCCCGCTGAGACCACCGCCTGTGGAAGGGAATTCCACATTCTTGCCGCTCTTACAGTAAGGAACCCTCTACGTAGTTTAAGGTTAAACCTCTTTTCTTCAAATTTTAACGAGTGGCCAGGAGTCTTGTTAAACTCCCTTCCGTGAAAAAGTTTTATCCCTATTGTGGGGTCACCAGTACGGTATTTGTATATTGAAATCATATCCTAGTGAGCTCTTGGCAATGTCAGGGGAGTCACTGGGACAGGAAGTGAAGGAAAATCCCACAGACAGGGACACAGACAGTAGATCTTACCCTTCTCTACTTTAAATAAAAGGTATTAAAAATATTATTTGAGCTATCTTCTGCTTTAAAGTGATCTTGTACTTTGTCAATACTAGGTAATTTACCAGGTTTGCTTCATGGGAAGCACCATACTTTATTTGCCATCCCTAAGTGTCCCTGCTACTCCAATTTGCCATCAGAGAACCAAGAAATACCTGGTACCCCTGGAAATGGGAAGCATGGGACACTCCTTTTGCCTCTCCAGCATCTATCACACAGGGTGGGGAAGTGGGGAAGATTTAGCTTGTGTTAACCACTTGAGCTTCGGAAGGTTACACCCTTCCTGACCACACCATTTTTTGCAATACGGCACTGCGTTACTTTAACTGACAATTGCGCAGTAATGCAACGCTGTATCCAATTTTTGTTCTTTTTTTCCCACAAATAGAGCTTTCTTTTGGTGGTAATTGATTGGTTTTTATTTTTTGCGCTATAAACAAAAAAAGACAAATTATTTTGAAAAAAAAAACAATATTTTTTACTTCTTTGATATAAGACATACCCAATAAAAAAAATGTAAAAAAATCAAATTTCTTCATCAATTTAGGCCAATATATATTCTGCTACATATTTTTGGTAAAAAAAAATCCCCAAAAGCGTATATTGATTGGTTTGCGCAAAAGTTACAGCGTCTACAAACTATATATATATATATTTTTTTAAACTTTTTTTTTACTAGTAATGGCGGCGATCAGCTACTTATAGCAGGACTGCGATATTGGGGCGGACAAATCGAACACCTAACTGACACTTTTGGGGACCAGTGACACTAATACAGTGATCAGTGCTAAAAAAAATATGCACTGTCACTGTGCTAATGACACTAGCAGGGAAGGGGTTAATATCAGGGGCGATCAAAGTGTTAAATGTGTGCCTCGGGTGTGCTTATTCACTGTGGGGGAAGTGCTTTGACTAGGGGAAGGCAAAGATCCATGTTCTAGATTAGCAGAACGGACAGAGTGACAATCTTCCTCGTTTACATAGACAGATTGTCATTCTGCCTGTGTTTAGCGCCCTGGGGTTTTGTCAGGGAGCTCCTCGCCAAATTCCTTGTCAGGAGTAGCTACTGTAGTTAATTATTAGGGATCCATTGACTTCTCCCTAATTTTGGCCTGGTTGTACTTTCCTCTTCTACCACCAGGTGGCCGGGCACTTGGAGATATTAGACTGAGAAGGACAACTGAAGGTCAGGTTATGGGTATATGGGGTATCTCAGCCAATAGGCAGGGATTTTGTTGAATCCCTTTGGCCTCCTGGGAGAGCCTATATATTCGGGTGAGGTCAGGTGATCCAGGTTCTTGTGTGCCACCCAGACCGTCATCTCAGTGGACTGGTGTCGTCTACCCCAGGCTGCTAGGCCGGAGATTGGGCCTATCCTGGGGGCATCAGGCTGACAGGCTGTGTGAGGGCCTATCCAGAAGTAAGAGGGCAGCGCAGGGTTGGAACTGCGGCTTGCAGTCCAACCAAAAGTGACAGTTCTGCCGGCCAAAGAACCTGTCATGGTCGGAGGTAGAAGGGAAGCTGTTGCCACTAAGGGACAAATCGCCTTTACCGGGGACCACAGTGAGTAACTGAAGCAAGTAACGGAGCAGTATTCTCACCGAACGAGCATGGTGGAAAATCAGAAAACTTCAGGCGGTGATCAAGTCAGGGACCCAACCAGCGGAGGTGATGCTTGCAGAGCAGCCTTCTGTGCCAAGCTAGGGACAGAGCCGGTCAGCAGTGGTGAAGCTTGAAGGCAGTGGCGGAATTACCAGGGTCCCAACAGTCGCACTTGCGACGGGGCCCTGGCATTCCATCACTGTTGGGGGGCCCAGCGGGGTTGCTATTCACACAGCTCTGAGTGGAAAGCGTGTCTCTCATGGAACAGCAGCACAGAGACACCGGCATTGACAGTTCTCTCTCACGCAGCTGATCTGCTCCCCCTTCTCCCCCCTCCCCTCTCCTGTGTGTGCTCCACGGGAAATGTGAGCTTGTTAGCTTCACACTTGACTGCGCGTGGAGCACACAAAGGAGAGGGGAAGGGGAGAAGGGGAAGCAGACCAGCTGTGTCCTCTGTCATCCCATGCGAGAGAGGACGCGTGGAGAGGGAAATAGGACTGTCAATGCCGGTGTCTCTGTGCTGCTGTTCCATGAGAGACACGCTCAGAGCAGTGCTGTCCTGAGAAGGCAGACGGCACTGATGAGCACTGATAGGATTCACTGATGAGCACTGATAGAAGGCACTGATGGGCAGAGATAGAAGGCTCTAATGGGCACTGATAGAAGGCACTAATGAGCACTGATAGAAGGCACCAATGAGCACCGATAGAAGGTATTAATGGGCACTGATAGAAGGCACTGATGGGCACTAATAGAAGGCACTAATGGGCACTCATAGAAAGAACTAATGAGCACTGATAGAAGGCACTAATGGGCACTGATAGAAGGCACTAATGGGCACTGATAGAAGGCACTAATGAGCACTGATAGAAGGCACTGATGGGCACTGATAGAAGGCACTGATGAGCACCGATAGAAGGCACTGATGGGCACTGATAGCAGGCACTAATGGGCACTGATAGAAGGCACTAATGAGCACCGATAGAAGGCACTAATGGGCACCAATAGAAGGCACTAATGGGCACTGATAGAAGGCACTGATGGGAACTGATAGAAGGCACTGATGGGAACTGATAGAAGGCACTAATGGGCACTGATAGGAGGCATTTATGGGCACTGATAGGAGGCACTGATGGGCACTGATAAGAGACACCGATGAGCATTGATAGGAGGCACCGATGGGCACTGATGGGAGGCACTGATGAGCACTGATAGGAGGCATTGATGGGCAAACTTAAGGGGCATTGATGGGCACTGATAGGAGGCACTAATGGGCACAGATAATCTGCATTGATGAGCACTGATAGGCAGCACTGATAGGAGGCACTAATGTGCACTGATAGGCTGCACTGATAGGTGGCATTGATGGGCACTGATAGGTGGCACTGATGGGCACGAAAGAACATTGATAGGCAGAAATCAGGCAGTATTGATGGGCACTGATGGGCAGCATTGAAGAGTACTGATAGGTGGCACTGATGGACGCTGTTAGGCGGCATTAATGAGCAATGATAGGTGGTGCTGATAGGCAGACTTGATGGGCACTAATAGGCGGCATTAACAAGCACTGATGGGTAACACTTGTAGTCGGAATTGATGGGCACTGATAGGCAGCATTGATGGGCACTAATACAGTCAGGTCCATAAATATTGGGACATCGACACAATTCTAATCTTTTTGGCTCTATACACCACCACAATGGATTTGAAATTAAACGAACAAGATGTGCTTTAACTGCAGACTTTCAGCTTTAATTTGAGGGTATTTACATCCAAATCAGGTGAACGGTGTAGGAATTACAACAGGTTGTATATGTGCGTCCCACTTTTTAAGGGACCAAAAGTATTGGGACAATTGGCTGCTCAGCTGTTCCATGGCCAGGTGTGTGTTATTCCCTCATTATCCCATTTACAAGGAGCAGATAAAAGGTCCAGAGTTCATTTCAAGTGTGCTATTTGCATTTGAAATCTGTTGCTGTCAACTCTCAATATGAGATCCAAAGAGCTGTCACTATCAGTGAAGCAAGCCATCATTAGGCTGAAAAAACAAAACAAACCCATCAGAGAGATAGCAAAAACATTAGGTGTGGCCAAATCAACTGTTTGGAGCATCCTTAAAAAGAAAGAACGCACCGGTGAGCTCAGCAACACCAAAAGACCTGGAAGACCACGGAAAACAACTGTGGTGGATGACCGAAGAATTCTTTCCCTGGTGAAGAAAACACCCTTCACAACAGTTGGCCAGATCAAGAACACTCTCCAGGAGGTAGGTGTATGTGTGTCAAAGTCAACAATTAAGAGAAGACTTCACCAGAGTGAATACAGAGGGTTCACCACAAGATGTAAACCATTGGTGAGCTTCAAAAACAGGAAGTCCAGATTAGAGTTTGCCAAATAATATCTAAAAAAGCCTTCACAGTTCTGGAATAACATCCTGTGGACAGATGAGACCAAGATCAACTTCTGCCAGAGTGATGGGAAGAGAAGAGTAAGGAAAGGAACTGCTCATGATCCAAAGCATACCACCTCAACAGTGAAGCATGGTGGTGGTAGTGTCATGGCGTGGGCATGTATGGCTGCCAATGGAACTGGTTCTCTTGTATTTATTGATGATGTGACTGCTGACAAAAGCAGCAGGATGAATTCTGAAGTGTTTCGGGCAATATTAAATGCTCATATTCAGCAAAATGCTTCAGAACTCATTGGACGGCGCTTCACAGTGCAGATGGACAATGACCCGAAGCATACTGCGAAAGCAACCAAAGAGTTTTTTAAGGGAAAGAAGTGGCATGTTATGCAGTGGCCAAGTCAATCACCTGACCTGAATCCGATTGAACATGCATTGCACAAAACTAAAGGGAAAATGCCCCAAGAACAAGCAGGAACTGAAGACAATTGCAGTAGAGGACTGGCAGAGCATCACCAGGGATGAAACCCAGTGTCTGGTGATGTCTATGCGTTCCAGACTTCAGGCTGTAATTGACTACAAAGGATTTACAACCAAGTATTAAAAAGTGAAAGTTTGATGGATGATTGTTAATCTGTCCCATTACTTTTGGTCCCTTAAAAAGTGGGAGGCACATATACAAATTGTTGTAATTCCTACACAGTTCACCTGATTTGGATGTAAATACCCTCAAATTAAAGCTGAAAATCTGCAGTTAAAGCATATCTTGTCCGTTTCATTTCAAATCCATTGTGGTGGTGTATAAAGCCAAAAAGATTAGAATTGTGTCGATGTCTCAATATTTATGGGCCTGACTGTAGGTGGCATTGATGAGCACTGATAGATTACACTGATGATTGGGCACTGATTATCACTGTAAACAATTTACTGACATTCTTGACAGTTAACAGCAGTCCTTTCCTAAAACAGACACAACGTGAGAGGAAAGGGCTGCGGATAACCAGAAAGTCTGTTTACATGTGATCAGCTGATCACCTGGTAACGGGCCATTGTGATTATGCTGGATGCATGTCCCAGGGGGCATGCGGGAAGCACGGTTTTGGGAGGATGTCCATGGACACCCTCCCAAAATTGGAAGCCCGGGGCTCGGATGGAAGGGGGCAGGGGGGCCCATAATAGTTTCTTGCACGGGGCCCTGAAGGTTCTAGTTATGCCTCTGCTTGAAGGTATCCGGAGTGCCAAGCTAGGGACCCAGCAGGAAAGCGTGGGTGATGCTTGAGGGAGATACTACCACAAAGGCCTTTGAGGCGCTCATAAGATTCAGAGTCAGTGGATCAGAGGGTCTAGTGAGAGACCGGGAGTTCAAGGGGCTGAAGAACTACAAGCAGAAGTTCTAGTACAGCTGAGAGAACTGTTACTTTGAGTTAGGAACTGTTTAACTACTGTTACCATAGGAGACAGCAATTCTGCACACGCAGAAGTGGCACCTTGCAGTGGCCTTTCCCTGTACGGCTGTCCTCCTGTTGAAGTCTCGGAGTCTGCCATTTGAAATTGTAACTACTTAAGGGTGTCCTGGCCCTAACCCACTTTCCCTTGCAAAATATAAAAAAGGACTTCAAAGAAATAAAACCTCTTTTACATCCAAGAAGTGTCTGGCGCCCAATGACTTTTACCACCTTTGCACCCACTATGCCTCACAACCCACCACATATTGAAGGATGTCAACTATCTTTGGCCTTGAAGGTTCTCATTAGGCTAAGATTCTGCTACATGTGTCTTGTGTAATTGGCGGGTGGCGGCGGACATCGAGTCCGCGGTACCTGCTGCTGGGTTCCAGCTGTGTAGAATCACAAGGAGTTGCCAGTGGCGCACATGTGTGTGCCCCAGACCCGGAAGTGTCAGATCATGTACTAGATACGTGATCTGGCGCATAGCGGCCTCCCTGCCACAGTAAATGTACAGTGGGTGGTCCGCAAGTGGTTAAAGTTTTGACTCTCAAATTCAGCAAGAACCATGTGGTTGTCCACACAACTGGCACCTGTACATGTTGAGAATGAGGAGTATGTTCTATTTTTTTTTTTTTAAAGAGAGGGAGAGACTTCCATAACATTTCTGCAAACTAAAAAAAAAAATGACGTATTGAGAACAAAAGAATTTCCATACCCAACGCTGTAGAAAAGTCTTCATCATAGCACAAGGAGCGACTTGATCTTCCTGGAAACAAAAAATGTTAGAGTAATATCTACTATTTCTGCTTTCATGCATACAAGCCTTCACAATGACTGAAAAAATTAGGAATGCAGCTGCAAGAGTTTATAAAGGCTCCCACAGGTAAAAAAGGATCACAAGGATCACCACAATAGAATCTTCAAGGGATATAAGAAACCAGAGATTTAACTTTTTGGCATTCACCAAAGCGAATATATTCAACTTGGTTGAACACAGTTGTGTTACTACAAACCTAACAAGCAGTTACCTACTGGGGTGAATTTACAAATACTGAAGCAGGCAGAACCCGAAGCAGCTGTTCATAGTAGCCAATCAGCTTTTATCCTTAGTTGTTTAGCTGAGCGTTGAAAATTAAAGCTAGAAGCTGATTGGTTAAAAGGCACAGCTGCACCAGATTCAGTCAGCTTCAATTTTAGTAAATTCCCCTCGGTGTGTATTTTCAGATATATTGAAGGCTCTTTATTAAGGGGAGCTTGACTTCAGGAGTTGAAGGTGAAAGTTGTAGATTTGTGATTCAAGAATTAAACCTTTAAGAATGTGTTTTTCAGATATTCAGTGAATTCATTAGGTTTAGATTGAAATTATAATGTATTTTCAGTCCATCCTCCATTGTAGGGGACATTATGTATCTCATTTCAAGCAACTAGAGTTAACTCAAAAGTGGAACTTCCGCTTATCTGTCTCCTCCCCCCTCCGGTGCCACATTTGGCACCTTTCAGGGGGGAGAGGGGAACGGTTACCTGTTTTTGACAGGTACCATTCCCCACTTCCGGGAGACGGGGTCTGAAGTTCTGCCCCCTCTTCCTTCCTCCGCCGCCAGACCAATTAGAAAGCGCAACACACATGCACGGTAGGGAACCGGCTGTGAACCCGAAAGGCTTCCCTTACCAGGAATGGTAAGGGTTCCCTTACCAGGAATGGTGGCAGCTACACCCGATAGCCGATTCAAAGATCGGCTAGGGTGCCAACATCGCAGGCTCCCTGGACAGGTAAATGTCCATATATTAAAAGTCAGAAGCTGCAGTATTTGTAGCTGCTGACTTTTAATTTTTTGTGGGGGGGCTGGACCTCCTCTTTAAGTCAACAGCCACAATCGAAATGCATTTATTTCAGTGGGTTGGCAACATACTTTGATCTAAAAGTCAAAGTAGCTAGACAAGCAAATGTTGGCCAAACAGCTGTTGCATCCAAGGAGATGCAGCCACTATTCTGTATTCTGACAGCAAAGGGTGCTGGCTCTCAAAATACAGTAGCTGACAGGGAAGATTTGTCCATCCATGCTGTTTAGTGTGGATATGGGAAATTGATAGATTTTTACAGTGTATAGCCAGCTTTATATTGTAGAAATAAATGGTAAAATAACCACATGTAACACTGCAAAGCAGGAAGCAGAGGCTGCATATGTAATTAGCAGATATGGATATGGTTGCCCTCAAAGACTAGGCAATGATTACAATACAGTATATGTTAATAGTACAAACCTCAGCAAACATACTTGGCACATGTGACTTCAGCAGGAAAAGCTATTGGCTGGTTTGATTTGGCCAGCTATAGAAGCAGATGGCAATAGAAGCAATGCTAGTGCATAGACATGTATGACCATACTATATAATTGTGTAAGACAGAGACAAGAAAGAGCATATTATTGTTGATTATTCATTTTCCATTAGTCTGTTGCCACCATTGGACTAATAAAATAGAGTTAACTGCGCTAACCCCTCATGATGTGTGATAGGGTATATGTGAAGGAACACCAAATTAAATGTGAAAATATATATAAATCCTACAAAAATGGATTATCACAACAAAACCAATTATAAACAGTCCATAATAAGTGCATATGAATGAAAAAGGTGCCAAAAGCACAAAATAGTGAAAAATAAATATATAATGCAAAAAAAGTCCTAGGACCGGAAAGGAAATCTTCTAAAGAGATGGGACGAGTCCCTGATTAGCTCTTCATAGGGATCAGTGAATGAAAGTGGAAAATGGGAAAAACACCCCTTGCAGTGATCCTCCACCTTTAAGAGTACATGCTTACCAGATAGTAAGCTCAACAAGCTCGTAAATAAACCAAGGACCCGATAACCAGCAGGTATTGGAGCATCCCTCTGTTAGCGTGGCAGATGGCAGGCAAACCAGGTATATGCAGGACCTTGAATCCAGATAATCACCCAGCATTAGGACATCACTCAGGCAATATGCCGCAGGCATACATGGAGAGGGAGGGGGTTGCCACAACCCAAGTCACAGACATAGGAGCAAAGAAGAGAAGCCCATAGCGTAACTCCGTACAAATAATGTATTAATAACAAGTAGAAAACTTACATTCAGCATAAAAAGAGGAGCAAAATCGCCGGCCGGCTGGCGAGCGCCCGTTCAGAGTGAAAAGCGATGACGTTAGAGCGTCAACCTCCCGACGTACGTTTCGTCTGTATCCGACGTCGTCTGGGGAACGGGCGACGCTCTGAGTCATCGCCATTATATAGACAAATAAAACCACGCCTCAATGTGATCTCCCAAAGCCGCAGGCGCATGTGTCGAATCCACAAGAACGGTCGAAAACAGACCGTCCACGTAGCAAACAACCATCTTAACTGGTAAAATTAAAAAGGGGGAAATGTAAGTAAATATGTTAACCCCATATAGTACGAGCCAAACTAAAAAATAATTAATAATAATCAATAGGTGTTCGGCCATTGGAATAGAAAATATATACCCACATAATAATAGCAGCATAGATTGGCTATAAGACAGTATAACGCCATCTTGTGGGGAAAATGAATTTAAAAGGATGAAAAAATGAAAATTTATTTAAAAATAATCATAAAAATATTCAAATGAGAATAAAAATAAAAATAAAAATGAATAAAATAGGAAAAAATGAAAATAAAAGAATATTATAAAAATAAAAATAAAAATAAATATTAAAATAAAAATAAAATGAAAAAACTACAATGGTGTTAACACTGTCTTCTATCAATTAGAAAATGTAAACCATATATGTATAGACACATGAGATAACGGCACCGAGAAATCACATCGAGTTTACATAAATCTAAAAATGAACTCGAACTCTATAAAAAATTTTATTTTTATAATATTCTTTTATTTTCATTTTTTCCTATTTTATTCATTTTTATTTTTATTCTCATTTGAATATTTTTATGATTATTTTTAAATACATTTTAATTTTTTAATCCTTTTAAATTCATTTTCCCCACAAGATGGCGTTATACTGTCTTATAGCCAATCTATGCTGCTATTATTATGTGGGTATATATTTTCTATTCCAATGGCTGAACACCTATTCATTATTATTAATTATTTTTTAGTTTGGCTCGTACTATATGGGGTTAACATATTTATTTACATTTCCCCCTTTTTAATTTTACCAGTTAAGATGGTTGTTTGCTATGTGGACGATCTGTTTTCGACCGTTCCTGTGGATTCGACACAAGCGCCTGCGGCTTTGGGAGATCACATCGAGGCGTGGTTTTATTTTTCTATATAATGGCGATGACTCCGAGCATCGCCCGTTCCCCAGACGACATCGGATACAGACGAAACGTACGTCGGGAGGTTGACGCTCTGACGTCATCGCTTTTCACTCTGTACGGGCGCTCACCAGCCGGCCGGCGATTTCGCTCCTCTTTTTATGCTGAATGTAAGTTTTCTACTTGTTATTAATACATTATTTGTACGGAGTTACGCTATGGGCTTCTCTTCTTTGCTCCTATGTCTGTGACTTGGGTTGTGGCAACCCCCTCCCTCTCCATGTATGCCTGCGGCATATTGCCTGAGTGATGTCCTGATGCTGGGTGATTATCTAAATTCAAGGTCCTGCATATACCTGGTTTGCCTGCCATCTGCCACGCTAACAGAGGGATGCTCTAATACCTGCTGGTTATCGGGTCCTTGGTTTATTTACGAGCTTGTTGAGCTTACTATTTGGTAAGCATGTACTCCTAAAGGTGGAGGATCACTGCAAGGGGTGTTTCTCCCATTTTCCGCTTTCATTCACTGATCCCTATGAAGAGCTAATCAGGGACTCGTCCCATCTCTTTAGAAGATTTCCTTTCCGGTCCTAGGACTTTTTTTGCATTATATATTTATTTTTCACTATTTTGTGCTTTTGGCACCTTTTTCATTCATATGCACTTATTATGGACTGTTTATAATTGGTTGTGTTGTGATAATCCATTTTTGCAGGATTTATATATATTTTCACATTTAATTTGGTGTTCCTTCACATATACCCTATCACACATTATGAGGGGTTAGCGCATTTTTTTCTTTGTTTTTTTCCCATTGTTGTGTATATTGCACATTTGAACTGCAGCTCTTGTTGGTTTTTTCTAGCGCAGTGTTTTTTTGTATAATAAAATAGAGTTGTACCTCATTGCTCTTACTTTATTAGATATTACTGTAACAAACAATTAGGAAATAAATTACCTGAGAGGATAATATCATTAATGTCAACACTTTCAGCTTGAGCTAAAAAACAGGAGGCCGCTGAGTCCCATAATTTGAGGCTGTCGATTGGTAGACTTAAATGGGCAAAATTCTGGAGATTTCCAGTTAATACAGGTTGACCAATGTGAATATTGAGGTCCTGTTGAGAATCTGAGGTAAGGGAGCCAGCATTGTTGCTCTCAGTTAATTCTGGTGTAACGATGAGACCACTTTCACGGAAAGGTGAAGGAACAAAATTACGGACCTCTTTGCTAGAAGATAAGGAGGGCACCGCAGAATGAAGAGGCATATTCAGTGAAGTAAAAGGGGCAATGATGGGCAGCCTCTTAATGGACAAAGATATGGAAAGTTGAAAGCCAGCATTCCTGGTAGAAAAAAATGAGGAGGGGCCCCCAGGAGATGGAACTACAAAAACAGGAGGTTGATCATTGCCGGATGAATAGATGTATTGTTGGGTGGAGGATGCCGGCATAATGTTCATTTGAATGCCATCTAAGGTCCTTTTATTCGTTTCATTAACATTTGATATCCACACTGTGAAAATAGCATCTGGTCTGCTGTTCACCAAACATACGAGATTGACCTGATTTAGCCCATTGTCCAGCACACTCCAGACCACAGTCATTGTAGATGGGAGAGGTAGTGTCCAACACCCTAAAAATGAAAGAAACCTGTTCATACTGTGGCTACCAGACAGTTTTTCTGAAAAAAAATGCTTTAGGTGTAAACTAAATTATCATTAAAAAGCAATAGATAAAAAGCAAGGTCCATTCCATGCAGTTCACTACATTTTGTACTACTTACTGGTCCTCCACTATGATGAGGAAGATCTGATGTCCCTGGCCATTTGGTAGGTTGCACAGGCCCCTGTATCCAACTGTGGTATACAAGAGACTTAACTGCTATCTTATTTCAGAAAAATGCTAATTTTATAGGGAGTTTGAAGGACTCTGGGGACACTAAGGTAGGCTCTTCATCAAAGTGGGAGGCTTGCCTTGGCCTCTTTTGTTGCCAGTCTTTCTATGCATGTTTTACATAGTTTGTAAGGTTAAAAAAGACACATGTCCAACTAGTTCAACCTATAGAAACAAAAGTAAATTTGTTTTTGCTGGTTTTCTTTAATGCCATTTTCCCCAGCAGCACATGCTCACCTTTCCCTAAAGTGTTACTAAACCCACAGCAGCTGCAGGCGCCTGTTACTACCCTGACCCGTCTTTTACAGCCAAGACGTTCAGGAAAACATAGTGCATATGGAGGACCTGGGGGGGATTAGTTCACCTTTACCAAAAAACTGACAATACAGCATTGACTACAGTTGAATAATAAAAATGAGAAAAGAGAGAAAAGGAGGGCGCACCGACCTAGTGCATTACCACTGGTAAAGCTTAATTAAAGCATAAAACAGCAAAATATATACTCACAAACGAGCATGGATAACAGGCATTGACATTACAGGTACGCAGTTCTGAACATTGACAAATCAGGACCTGACGTCAAGTGGATATAGTGATGGCTGACGCGTTTCAGGGGAGAACCCCCTTCCTGAGAGCCCAATGGCGACCCTAGGGGGGGGCCAGAGGGGGCCCTGACCCCCCCAACATTATGCTGTGCCACACCATGTGCCCCCCCCCCCCCCCCAAAAAAAAAAAATTTTTTTTTTTTTTTTTTACAAAAAATCAATGTCTAAGAGGGAGAGAGTCCCCAGTCAGCTCCTGCGGGTGATTCCTCCCCCCTCCCCTGCTCGCTGACACTGCATAATGCGAGCGTTCACACAACCACGGCCGCCTGATCTGCTCCTTCACCTGCATCCTCATTGGCAGGGAGAAGAGCGAGTTGCAGGAAGGACTCCACCAGGACTTTCAGTTACGGAAAAAACAGACTGATTTCTCCCGTCCTTAGGACAGGAGGACCAGCCTGTAAATTCCAAGAGATGCCAGACCAGAGCTGTCAATAGCAGGGGCAGGACAGCAAGAGGAGGCTGGGGAACCCCACAGTGGCAGAACACCAGGGCCCAGAGGCAAGACAACCTTTGCAACCCTGATAGTTCTCCCACTGCTTTGGATCCTTATATTTTCTTGATATGCTGGTGACATATATCTCTTGTTTTTTGCCACCCTGGGGGACCCCAATACAGTAGGAAGGGAGCTCACTGCAGAACATGTGAAAGGGCCCGTTGTGGGGTCGTAGTAAAGGGCCCCAGGATATATATATATATATATATATATATATATATATATATATATATATATATATATATATATATATATGCATTTTATAGTTGCCCCCCTACTTTTGTCCCTGTCCCCCCATGTGCCCCCCCTAAATTTGAAAGCTGGAGACGCCACTGTCAGAGCCTAAGCGGGCAATGGCTGCTCACATGCACAGTCTCCTCTATATATGTGTGTCTGTGCATCCCAGTCACCACCAGCACCCACCCACACAAGTCACGCCCACCTACACAAGTCACGCCCACCTACATTGTAGGGCCCTCCCTGACTGCACCCAATCGCTAGAATGTAACACCATAGGGGTTAAGGCCAGTGACCCCATACATGCATGGCCAGTGATTAAATTGGTAAATAATCATAGTCCTAATGAACTGGTGGAGAATACATGGGGAGGCTGTTTAGCCTCCCATTCAGAGGTGGTCAGGCATAGAATCTACCTGTACCACCCCCAAATCTGTTGCATATTATGGGGATAGTGGGGTGAACCATACCAGATGGAGTGGCGCCTTCGGTCGCTGTCCTTCGCCGGTGGAACACACGCCGCTCCGATATCCAGGAAGTGCGGGTGTATCTGCGTTCCACCGGTGAATTCCGGCCAGCTCAGGCGTTACTTTCGCTTATGCGCATGCCAGAGGATTGACGGCGTGTGCAGAAGACGCGTCCGGAAGTGCGGGTGTATATGCATTCCACCCGCTACTTCCGACCGCTACAACGTAGGCACTCACTGGAGTAGTAATTTAGTGGTAACCCCGCGCAATGGACGTAGGTGAGAAATTGGTTTAGAACTGCTGCCTCCACAGATGCAATCACCACCTAAGGTGGAAAAAGCTGAGCTGTAAGGAAGTTTCAAGTGTGGGTGTGGCGCTGTTCTAATTGAGAATTATAACTCTATAATGACTCTATGGTACCATGCTGAGCTCACCTTTAATGGGTGAAAAAAGTAGTGTTGGTAGTTATGAGTGTCTGTGGCTCAAAAAAAAGAGGGGGAAGGGGAAGGGGGATGAAGGGGTGGGAAGGAAAAAAGGGGGGGGATCAGTGACTGGTACTTGAAACAAAAATATGAAGAGATGAAGAGAAAAAGATGAAGAGAGAAGCGTCACACAGCGGGAGCCTCCCATCCAATCATGGATGCGGAGCGGCCCGAAAAGAAGATGAAGAGAAGAAGATGAAGATAAGTAGATGCAGCGGAGGGAGATGCCGGACGAGAACACAGGAGAAAGAAGCAGAGGATCGGAGGAAGAAGAAGATGGAGTAAGAAACCGAAGGAAGATAGAAAATAGAAGAAAGAACATAGAAGATAGAAGAAAGAAGAAGCATTTAAATAAAGGGATTGTCAAAAACTGTCTCTTGTCATTTTTAAGATTTTTGACAGTTTTTTTGTGAAACGGTAGGCCCTTACCATTTCACATGGGGGGGGGCAGGGATCTGGGGGTCCCCTTGTTAAAGGGGGCTTCCAGATTCCGATAAGCCCCCCGCCCGCAGAACCCCACAACCATCGGCCAAGGGTTGTGGGGATAAGGCCCTTGTCCTCAACATGGGGACAAGGTGCTTTGGTGGGCTACCCCAAAGCACCCTCCCAATGTTGAGGGCATGTGGCCTGGTACGGTTCAGGAGGAGGGGGACGCTCTCTCATCCCCCCTCTTTTCCTGCAGCCTGCCAGGTTGCGTGCTCGGATAAGGGTCTGGTATGGATTTTTGGGGGGACCCCACGCCAATTTTTTTTTTTTTTTTGACGCGGGGTTCCCCTTAAAATCCATACCAGACCTGAAAGGTCTGGTATGAATTTTGAGGGGGACCCCTACGTCATTTTTTTTTTATTTTGGCGCGGGGTTCCCCTTAATATCCATACCAGACCTGAAGAGCCTGGTATAGAATTTAGGGGGACCCCCACGCCACTTTTTAAAAAAATTTTGGTTCGGGGTTCCCCTGTGGGGAAATCCCATGCAGTTTTTATCAATGAACTTTTATGTGTATTGTCGGACCAGCAATTCATTAATAGTCTTATTAATAGAGTAGTTTTAAATGACTTTTTTTCCTTTGAAATGTCATTTTGCTGTCAGACTGTTCTAAACACGGGAAACATGCGCCTCTTTACAGGCATACTATAGACACCCCCCAGGTACGAAATTTAAAGGAATATTACACTTTTATTGTTTGACGTTAAGCATTATTAAAATCACTGCTCCCGAAAAAAACGGCTGTTTTTAAAACTTTGTTTTGCATTGATACATGTCCCCTGGGGCAGGACCCAGGTCCCCAAACACTTTTTATGACAATACCATGCATATAAGCCTTTAAAATTAGCACTTTTGATTTTTCCCATAGACTTTTAAAGGGTGTTCCGCGGCTTTCGAATTTGCCGCGAACACCCCAAACTGTTCGAACTGGCGAACAGCCGATGTTCGAGTCGAACATGAGTTCGACTCGAACTCGAAGCTCATCCCTACTCAGCACCAGCATTATCGTACAGCAGAAGATATTTCTGAAAGGCTTCCTCTATATGTTCATCTTTGTACTCCTTCTCTTTGAATTTGCTTTTAGGACAAGACTTTGTTCCTCATAATCATGTTTCAGGGTGCACGTCTGCCTAAGTCTACAAAACTGGCCAAATGGGACATTACGAATCCATCTAGGGTGGTGATGACTACGGGCATGAAGGTAAGAATTGCCAGCACTTTTCTTAAAATGGGTTTTTGAATAGATACCTCCAAGCTCGTCAACTCGCAACTCCAGATCCAAGAAGATCAAAGATGTATCATCCACCACATGCCTGAATGAAATACCAAAGGGATTCTCTACACAATGTGCTAGAAACCCATCTAGCTCTTCGTTGGTGCCACTCCAGATTATGAGAACATCATTGATGTATCGTGCATACAGTACCAGTGTTCTTCCAAATGGGTTATTAGCCCAAATGTAGTTGAGCTCCCAGTATCCCATAAATAAATTTGCATAACTGGGAGCGAACCTGGCACCCATGGCTGTGCCCTTCACCTGCCTGTAAATGCCATCCATGTACATAAAATAATTATGAGTCAAAGTAAATTCCATACACTCATAATTATGTTATGTTCATGGATGGCTTTGGGAAGAATAGAGCACTGGTGTGTTGGATTGGGAGGGTACCCGCCTGGTTTGTTGAGATCTTAATTGTAGTATATAGTTAGTACATGTTTTAAATAGATAGCACCTGTGTATTTTTAGCTTAGATTGGTCAGAATGTCAGATTTTTTCCTTGTTATTTTGTAACAGCATATATGTAATTCCATCCAGCCTATTTTCACTTCATGCAATTTATCAGATATTAGCGGGTACATGGCGTCTGAGAGTCCCTAGAAGTTTTTGCAGCACTTATTTGGGTGTTTTATTTAATTTGTTTTTAGATTGGAGGATATTCTAGAGACCGCTACTGGGTGGGGTGTCCCATTTGACTTCCCATCGCTTAGTTGTCGATCTTTAGCCTTTTCGCAATAACCTTTAAGATGTTTTGTATACGCATACGTGCACATGGCTTGTTATGTGTGTATACATGTGCACATGTGTTTTGTCCACCTTTGTACATGGTTTATAATTTTTATGTAGTTTTATGATATATATGTTTTATATATATATATATATATATATATATATATATATATATATTTACTTATATTCTCCCTATGGGGATCGTTAAAAGGCTAAAAGTCCTATTTAAATTATTTTATATAATATATATATATATATATATATATATATATATATATATATATATATATATATATATAATTTTACATCTTTTACAATTATATATATCTATTTTACATCTGGGGACACTTAAATGGCCAATATCAATCGATGTTGGGCTTCGTTGTTTCGTTTCCTGTGTGGTTTTGTGCGCCTCGGTCACCTTACAGCATCTGTACATGCAGCATTAGTCCTCCTTTCCCCCATTCGAGTTATTCTATTTAAGTTCTATTTTTCAACTGGGCCTTTAGGGGGGGTGATTCCTGAGCAGACATCCAGTGTGGGCGTGCTCATTCATTCCAAATGCGCACGCATCCACACACTCACTACTTCAGTGAGTGCCTACGTTGTAGCGGTCGGAAGTAGCGGGTGGAATGCATATACACCCGCACTTCCGGGCCGCGCCTTCTGCGCACGCCGTAAGCGGAAGTGACGCCTAGGCTGGCCGGAACACGCCAGTGGAACGCAGATACACCCGCACTTCCTGGATATCGGAGCGGCGTGCGTTCCACCGGCGAAGGACGGTGGCCGAAGGCGCCACTCCATCTGGTATGGTTCACCCCACTATCCCCATAATATGCGACAGATTTGGGGGTGGTACAGGTAGATTCTATGCCTGACCACCTCTGAATGGGAGGCTAAACAGCCTCCCCATTTATTCTCCACCAGTTCATTAGGACTATGATTATTTACCAATTTAATCACTGGCCATGCATGTATGGGGTCACTGGCCTTAACCCCTATTATGTTACATTTCTAGCGATTGGGTGCAGTCAGGGAGGGCCCTACAATGTAGGTGGGCGTGACTTGTGTAGGTGGGCGTGACTTGTGTAGGTGGGCGTGACTTGTGTGGGTGGGTGCTGGTGGTGACTGGGATGCACAGACACACATATATAGAGGAGACTGTGCATGTGAGCAGCCATTGCCCGCTTAGGCTCTGAGGAAGGGGGTTCTCCCCTGAAACGCATCAGCCATCACTATATCCAGATCACAATCAGGTCCTGATTTGTCGATGTTCAGAACTGCGTACCTGTAACATTGTCAATGTCTGTTATCCATGCTCGTTTGTGAGTATATATTTTGCTGTTTTATGCTTTAATTAAGCTTTACCAGTGGTAATGCACTAGGTCGGTGCGCCCTCCTTTTCTCTTTTTTCTTTAGCCTGTGAATACCCATTATTCTGAGGAGGGCTGCAAGACGGCAGATACTACTGTATGAAGTTGGTCACACCACATATTGAGGAACCAGACACCTGAGCGCAGGAGAGATTTCTATTGTGTTTACAGTTGAATAATGCCTTAGCTACAGGTGTAGGCCATTTATGAACTTGCTGAAGCTTGGCCAAAAAACTCACAGTGATGGCGTCATCCTATCCTGTTTTGTTGATAGGATGTTTCTAAGACACTCTCATCCACTACTGTTCATCCCCACCATCACAGGAGTGAGCTTTCAAACCCCTGCACACGTGTGTTCCATTATCACCTCTATCGTAGCACCATTGAGCTCAGAGCTACCCAGACAGGGGAGAAGGAGGGCATGAAAGTGGGTTTGAATTGGCTGATGGTGTCTAAGCAAAGTCCTAGCAACAAGGTCGAAGGGAATGATTCCATCTCTGGAAGTTTTTCAGCCAGGCATTGGGGGGGTACATACTGTAAATGGCCTACCCCTTTAGCAAGGGCATTATTTTAAAGAGAAGTATGGGATTATAAAAAAAAAACAACCATACTTACCTAGATGGCTAAAACACAGATCCCATCTGCAGCTGTCCCGTGCTGCCTTCCCTGATTTGAGTGATTAAACACTGTTGATCACTCAGCTCTCGGTCTTCAGCCTGCAGAGAGCCAGAGACTGGTAATCACCGTCTCTCTGCTCTTCCCTTCCAGTGCTCACTGGAGCACTGGGCTGTGGAGGGGTCGTGAGCGGCTGGCTCAGGCTCTCAGTGGCTCACTGAGAGGCGGAGCCAGCTGCCAGTCCAGGCATCTGGGTGGATCCTGACCATATGTTCGGCATCTTTTCAGAGCCTGGACCTGCTCAGTTACATCAACTTTAGCCTGCTGTCGGCTAAAAACTGGTCACAGGAGTGTAGAACTAACTGCACTCCTGTGATCCATAGGAAAAGTGTAGCCAAAAAAGCTTTGACTATACTTCTCCTTTAATTTTGGTCAAAGCTGCATATTGTTTTTATCTACAGGCATAACTTACCTGCATAGGCAGTTGTTTTGGTAAAGGTGAACTTATCCTTTAATGCTGTAAATGCATTAAGGTAAAAAATGTTTTTCATTTAGTACTACTCTTATGCCACGTACACACGAGCGGACTTTACGGCAGACTTTGCCCGGCGGACGGGATTTCGTCAGACAATTCGATCGTGTGTGGGCTCCAGCGGACTTTGTTTTCTCAAAAGTTGGACGGACTCGAGTCCGGTCGAAAAGTCCGCTCGTCTGTATGCTAGTTCGACGGACAAAAAGCCACGCTAGGGCAGCTATTGGCTACTGGCTATGAACTTCCTTATTTTAGTCCAGTCATACGTCATCACGTACGAATTCGACGGACTTTGGTTGATTGTGTGTAGGCAAGTCCGTTCATTCAGAAAGTCTGTCGTAAAGCCTGTCGAAAAGTCCGCCGGGCAAAGTCTGCCATAAAGCCCGCTCGTGTGTACGCGGCATTATAATTCCCCTGTCTCTTTGGTACCCTGGCAAGATTCCTCTGCTTAGAATTTCAGTTTTCAACACTGCTTCATAAATTATAAGGAGTTTAATCTTCCTGACAATTTTTTTTTTTGATGATGCTATAGGGAATGCAACAGGGGGAGTAAAACTCCAAGGTAACTGGGGGTGGGATATGGAATGGGGCTTGTGGAAATGGCTAGAATATCTGTCAGGAAGACCTCATTGGAGTCTTTGGCTGGTAGTCTTTATTTCCACTGGACTGCTCTCGGAGTTACAACAATGTTTAAATACTGTACTTGTCAATACCTCTGGCCTGAACTGTGACCTTCTTGTGCTACCGTGACATATCTGATGGAATTGTAACAATTTTTTTTGCCTCTGATGTTTCTTGTACGTTGCTTCATAGTGTATCTGTTGAGCTTACCTCCATTGACTGAAGCCTGTGTGAAGTCGGTTTTGGTAGTAGCAACTGTGGACCTTGGGCCAAATACAATTGGGCGGTAACCTGGGGTGCCATTATGGTGTTGTGGAGCAGGCCTTCCACTTGGTTACAAGCCTATAGATGATTCAATGATTCATCCAACTAGCAACTATCTATTAATTAACATGGGCTCATATGAGATCCAGCATAACCATAAAAGCTGGATGAGATTGTACAAAACAGTGATAAGGTACAGTAAATTTAAATCGTTTAACAGATCTATGCAGACTGGAAACCTGTACACTTTAACAATCTCATTTTCAATTACTTGCTTTACATTTTGAATCAAATTATTTTTTATTGAACATTATTGAATATTTTACTTATACCCAAAACAATATAAAAAAACCTTTAAAAAAAACTTGTTTTACATTTTGACTGTACAATTTTTTAACCACTGAGTTACTGACCCTCAGGGCTTTTTTTCAGCGGGAATGTGGGGCACCTCTATCACTGAATGTATGTAATGGCAAGGGGTGCCGGGAGGTGCTGGAGGGTCTATTGCTGGCTGCTGGGGAATCTGTTATCTCTGGAAGGATCTATTGTTGCAGGGGGACTATTGTTGCTGGTGGGGGATATATTGTTGCTGGGAGGGCTCTACTATTGAGGGAGGGGTGTATTGATGCTGGCTGCTGGGAGATCTATTTTGTTGGGGGGAGGTATTGTTTTTGGCAGGAGGTCTGTTGTTGCTGGGGGGGATCTATTGTTGCTGGGGGATCTATTGTTTGTGCTGGCTGCACGAAATCTATTTTACTGCTTTCCTTGTTATCATTAACAAATTCCATACAAATTACAAATCAGCACAAAATGATACTTTGTTCTGTATTTTCGAAAAGGGAGTGATACTAGGAGGTGGGTAGGGGTGGAACCAAGGGACAGTGCTAGGAGGTGGGTAGGGGGCAAAGAAAAGCAGTGACTCGGAAGGGGAGTACCTGCACCTATTCTTTGCGGAAAAAAAAGCCCTGCTGACCCTTAAGCCCCGGTTCACACAGGGGCGGCACGACTTGCAGGTCGCCTCACTGAGGCGACCTGCACACGACTTCCACGGTGACTTGCAAAACGACTTCTGTATAGAAGTCTATGCAAGTCGCCTCAAGTCGCCCCCAAAGTAGTACAGGAACCTTTTTCTAAGTCGGAGCGACTTGCGTCGCTCCTATTAGAACGGTTCCATTGTACAGAACGGGAGGCGACTTGTCAGGCGGCTAGGTCGCCTGACAAGTCGCCCCTGTGTGAACCGGCACTAACAAGTATGCACTAACACAACACCAAGGCAACTGGAAATTTTAAAACGAGAGGTCAAGCAATAGCAGCCTTCATGTTTCTTTTGTAGCAGGGTTCTTTTAGGCTAGCTCCATACCTATAAGTTGCAGTAACGCACGGTAACGCACAATCCACATTTATATGAGCTGGCATGGTGCACTGGGGTGCCATTCAATGAGAACAGTCACATGCCGAAAATACATCTCCAAATGGCAAAAGCATATGATTTATAGTTTTTAGTGAATTGAGCCTATCATCAGATAGTGTTTTATGCCGCATACACACGGTCTGACTTTTCGGCAACAAAAGTCCGACAGACTTTCGACGGACTTTCGACGGACTTTTGTTGGACTTTTGGCGGACTTGCGGCAGACTTTCTTACGAACAGACTTGCCTACATACGATCACACAAAAGTCCGACGGATTCGTATGTGATGACGTACACCGGACTAAAATAAGGAGGTTGATAGCCAGTAGCCAATAGCTGCCCTAGCGTGGGTTTTTGTCCGTCGGACTAGCACACAGACGAGCAGATTTCTGGGTCCGGCGTAGTTACGACGTAAAGATTTGAAACATGTTTCAAATCTAAAGTCCGTCAGATTTGCGGCTGGAAAAGTCTGCTGAAAGTTCGGGGAAGCCCACACACGATCGGATTGTAAGCCAGCTTTAGTCCGTCGGCGTCCGTCGGACTTTTGTAGACGAAAAGTCCGACCGTGTGTACGCGGCATTACAATTGATCTGTCACATCTGCAAAATTTAGCAAAGCCTGTGCAGTGTGAAGATCTAACTGACTAATCAGAATTTTAATGAATGGTTAAGAGAGGTCCTTACACAACAACATGAGTAAATTACAAATTTGAGAGTTCGGTAATAAAATGCAACTACAACGTACAACTACAACTGCTGAATAAACCAAACAGTCTCAACAGAATTGCACATAAATAATATTATACTTACCATATATCATGAGAAGTAGTAGGGGACAAGCAGAGGACATAGTCTGTACCAGGACATCAGTGGCATGTATTATTATGGAGGGATGTCCTGTTCTTCTGTGAAGTCTTCCGTTAACCCACGTTCACATCTGGAGAGCCACCTGCTGAGAAAACCACCACCACATCAATTCTGACTTCATGAATAATTAGCACTTTAAAGCAGAACTCCAGTGTGAAATGTTAACTGCAGCACTTATACTACTAAATGTCAAGTTTTTATTTTTTTATTTCCTAAACAGCAATTTTTCTATAAATATAGTGGACTTTAGACATACCACACAAAACAATATATTTCCTTAAAAACATTAGCTTTTATTAGTAGCCACCTGTAGTAATTAACAACAATTTTAAAATGTTCTTTGTAGTCAATCAGTCATTGTAAACTACAACCTACAACCTAAACTACAACAACAACATTATGACCACCCACCTAATATTGAGTAGGTCCACCTTTTGTCACCAAAACAGCTCTGACCCATCGTGGCATGGACTCCACTAGACCTCTGAAGGTATGCTGTGTTATCTGACACCAAGCCATCAGTAGCAGATCCAAAAGCTGCACTCCTGCGTTCCAGTGGTATGCTTAGAGGTATATAGTCTGTGAATTCTTCATCAGCGCCAGAGGCCTTGCTGCCCCCTCAGGACAATGGGTATCCTTGTATGCTGCAAAACAACAACAGGAGAAGGGCGCACCCACCTAGCGCATTACCAAAAATACATTTTTATTTAACTACTTCAATCCAGGGCATTTTCACCCCCTTCCTGCCCAAGCCAATTTTCAGCTTTCAGCGCTGTCGCACTTTGAATAACAATTGCGCGGTCATACTACACTGTACCCAAATGACATTTTTATCATTTTTTTCCCACTAATAGAGCTTTCTTTTGGCGGTATTTGATCACCTCTGCGTTTTTTATTTCTTGTGCTATAAACAAAACAAAAGTGACAAGTTTGAAAAAACACAATATTTTTTACTTTTTGCTATAATAAGTATCCAAATTTTTTTTTTTTTTTAAACAAATTTTTTCCTCATTTTAGGCCGATACGTATTCTTCTACATATTTTTGGTAAAAAATATCGCAATAAGCATATATTTATTGGTTTGCGCAAAAGTTATAGCGTCTACAAAATAAGGGGATAGATTTATAGCATTTTTATTAATATTTTTTTTTTTTACTAGTAATGGCGGCGATCTACTATTTTTATCATGACTGCGATATTGTGGCGGACACATCGGACAATTCTGACACATTTTTGGGACCATTCACATTTATACAGCGATCCGTGCTATAAAAATGCATTGATTACTGTATAAATGTGACTGGCAATGAAGGGCTTAACCAGGAGAGGGCGCTGTAGGGGTTAATGGGCTGCCTGGAAGGCTGCGCCATCATATGACGGCGGCCCAGAACAACAGCTGCACCGTCCCGCCGTCATATGTTTTTTTTTTTTCTTTTGATCATAAAGAAAGAAAAAAAAAAAAAAAAGCAACAAGTGTTATATTCACAAATGCATAGCATGTATACGCATATCATAGCAAGTGAGAACAATCGCCTCCAGGACTGTTGTAATCAACCAGTAGCAAGGGAAGACCAGACAGCATCCGTAATGGCTGACTCGTTTCAAGGGAGAACCCTCTTCATTAGAGCCAAAGATATGCTACGATATGCGTATAGATACTATATATTTGTGATTATTACACTTGCACTAGGTCGGTGCACCCATTTCTTGTTGTTTTTTTGCAGATCCTTTAAGTCCTGTAAGTTGCGAGGTGCGGCCCCCATGGATCAGACTTGTATTTCCAGCACATCCCACAGATGCTGGATTGCATTGAGATCTGGAGAATTCAGAGCCCAAGTCAACACCTTAAACTCGTTGTTGTGTTCCTCAAATAATTCTTGAACCATTTGAACCAGTGTAGCAAGGTGCATTATCCTGCTGAAAGAGATCACAGCCATCAGGGAATACCATTTCCATGAAGGGGTATACTTGGTCAGCAACAATATTTAGGTAGGTGGTATATACCAAAGTAACATCCTCATGAATGGCAAGACCCAAGGTTTCCCAGCAGAACCTTGTCCAAAGCATCATACTGCCTCTGCAGGCTTACCTTCTTCCTAAACACGCACCCAGCCATCCATATGATGTAAAAGAAAACGTGAATTATCAGACCAGACCACATTCATCCATTGCTCCGTGGTCATTGTACTGTAGGTGCTCTTGGCTGTGGCCACGGGTCAGCGTGGGTCTAGCCATTACAATTTGGCCTTTGCCAAAATAACTCAAATCCTTACGCTTGCCCATTTTTTCTGCTTTCAGCACATCAACTTCAAGGACAACAATCCCCCCCCACACACACACACACACGGGAGGGGAGAGAGGGCTCAATCTGCTCCTCTTCCTCCTGCTCCTACCCCTCTGTGTCTGCCCACCCTCCAATCCCTGGCACTGTGCCTCAGAAAAGGAAAGTGGGGGTCGGAAATTTGAAGTCCAGCAGCCTCAGATACATCTGGATGAGAGGTGCTGACTGCCAAGGGGTGAGTGAGCTCACCATCCATCCCTGTCTGCAGAGGCGGCTCTCTAATTAGGCAAATTAGGCGATGGCCTCGCCGCCGCCTAGTTTGCATAAAGAGCCGCCTCTGCTATCCTCCTGCATCAATCCTAGTACAGTCAGCGCAGCGGAGCTTCGTGCCCGCCTTGTTCAGTTTACAAACAGTCCTCCTCCTCTCTGCTCTGTAACACCACGCCCCATGAGATCACGGCCCAGTCTCCACTCCTGTCAATAAAACTCCATTGGAACAGCTGGCAGAGACACACACAGAGACCGACAACTGACCCGCCCCTCACTGCCCCACCAGCAAATGCTGTCCGTCCCTTGAGTCGATATCTTGTGCAAGGGCCGGGCACAGCTAGCACCTCAGCAGGATCGTGAGTCCACCCTCCTTCCAGGACGGGGCTTCTGTGGTGGAGGCGGAGCCCATTCCAGTTCACTCGCTGTAGCCTGTCTGTGTGCAGTCGACTGACTGCTGAGCTGAGGATGCGCCGACTGAGCTGTGAGGGGACAGAGCCTCTATGTGTGAGGTACATGTGACTGGGGGGGTGTGCATGTCACTAGGGGGGTGAACATGTCACTAGGGGGTGTGTGCATGTGACTGGGGGTGTGTGCATGTGACTGGGGGGTGTGTGCATGTGACTGGGGGGTGTGTGCATGTGACTGGGGGGGTGTACATGTGACTAGGGGGGGGTGTGTGAAAGTGACTGGGGGGTGTGCATGTGACTGGGGGTACATGCGACTGGGGGGGTGTGCATGTGACTGGGGGTGTGTGTGCACATGTGGCTAGGGGGATGTGCATGCGATTGGGAGTGCGTATGTGACTGGGGGGTACATGCGATTGGGGGTGTGTGCATGTGACTGGGCGTGTGTGTGCATGTAACAGGGGGTGTGTGCATGTGACTGGGGGGGTGTGTGCATGTGACTGGGGGGTACATGCGATTGTGGGGTGAGCATGCAACAGGGGGTGCGAATGTGACTGGGGGGGTGTGTGCATGTGACTAGGGGGGTGTGCATGCAACAGGGGGTGCGAATGTGACTGGGGAGGTACATGCGACTGGGGGGGGTGTGCATGTGACTGGGGTTTACAGTCAGGTCTTCTCAGTCCTCTGCCAGTGTCCCAGTGTGCCTGCCTGTGATTGACAACCCGGGTCCCCCTGACCTGACTCCACCCAACTCTCATCCCCAGCCACCCAGGGCTCCACTGTGGTGGTCGGGAGGTCCCAGCTCAGTCCAGTGCCGATCCTCAGCCATGGTGGGCAAGGTGCTCTTCATTCTGCGCTGGCACTGCTCATGATCGGCTTCTTTGCGGCTATCTCCCACCAGGAGCTCTTCCACTATGAGGAGTCCGAGGGGACCTACTGCTGCCCAACAGGGATGATGAGACCTCTGAGGTGGTGAATTTTCGCACAGCCCCTTCTCTTCTATGAGGCCGAGTTCAAGAAGCTCTATGTGAGTACAGCACAGAGAGAGACAGAGCACTGACACCAGCACCGAGAGAGACAGAGCACTGACACCAGCACTAGCAGAGTGTACACTGACGCCAGCACTGAGAGAGAGAGGTTACTGACATCAGCGCTGAGATAGAGCACACTGCACTGAGATGGAGTCCCCCGACACCAGCACTGAGAGCATGCCAGCACTGACACCAGATTTGAAATAGGGGACATTGACACCACCAGTACTCTTAATCAGGGTCGGTGCTACCACTAGGCAAACTAGGCGGCCGTCTAGGGTGTCAGGTCACTGGTTTTCCTACTCTCTTCTTTCTGCAGCAAGCAACTAAATCTCAGCATCAGCAGGCAGCCGCCGCTCCATTCGCACATAGTGTCAGAGGTGCAGCAGTGGTGGAGGACTGTGTCTGTGTCCCGACTCCCGCAGCAAGC
This sequence comes from Aquarana catesbeiana, assembly GCF_042186555.1. NCBI lineage: Eukaryota > Metazoa > Chordata > Amphibia > Anura > Ranidae > Aquarana > Aquarana catesbeiana. The sequence goes on along the minus strand of NC_133331.1, from coordinate 272,487,767 downwards.
AAACATTCATTGATGGGCACTGGTAGGCTGCATTGAAGGGCGCTGGTAGGTTGCATTTGATGGGTGCTGGTGAGGCTACATTTGATGGGCGCTGGTGAGGTTACATTTGATGGGCGCTGGTGAGGTTACATTTGATGGGCGCTGGTGAGGTTACATTTGATGGGCGCTGGTGAGGTTACATTTGATGGGCGCTGGTGAGGTTACATTTGATGGGCGCTGGTATGCCTGCATTTGATGGGCGCTGGTGAGGTTACATTTGATGGGCGCTGGTGAGGTTACATTTGATGGGCGCTGGTGAGGTTACATTTGATGGGCGCTGGTATGCCTGCATTTGATGGGCGCTGGTGAGGTTACATTTGATGGGCGCTGGTGAGGTTACATTTGATGGGCGCTGGTGAGCCTGCATTTGATGGGCGCTGGTGAGGTTACATTTGATGGGCGCTGGTGAGGTTACATTTGATGGGCGCTGGTGAGCCTGCATTTGATGGGAGCTGGTGAGGTTACATTTGATGGGCGCTGGTGAGGTTACATTTGATGGGCGCTGGTGAGCCTGCATTTTATGGGTGCTGGTGAGGCTACATTTGATGGGCGCTGGTGAGGCTACATTTGATGGGCGCTGGGGAGGCTACATTTGATGGGCGCTGGTGAGGCTACATTTGGTGGGCGCTGGTGAGGCTACATTTGGTGGGCGCTGGTGAGGCTGCATTTGATGGGCGCTGCTGAGGCTACATTTGATGGGCGCTGGTGAGGCTACATTTGATGGGCGCTGGTGAGGCTACATTTGGTGGGCGCTTTATTAAAAAGGTGGGATTTACATGGGCAGGAAAAAGGGGGCAGAGTCAGCCGGGGGGGGGGGGGCAAAATGAGGTTTTGCGTAGTGTGTCAAAAATCCTTGCACCAGCCCTGCTCTTAATATATGCAATTCAATTTTATTGCTTGAATTATTTTTTCCCTTATGGACGTGAGTGGGGCCTCATGTCCAAGTTATGCCTAAGGCCTCACAAAGCCTAGAGCCGCCTCTGCCTGTCTGTGACTGAAGTCTCCCCCCTTCTCTCTCCTGTCTCTAAGTAAGTACACTAAGGAAAATCAGGGTTCTCAGAGCACCCCTTACATCAGAGTTCCCCTTTACACCAGAAGCCACAGTGTTCCCCCTTACATCAGATTCCTCTCCATATATCAGAGTTCTCAGTGTTTCCCCTTAAATCAGGGTTCCCAGAGCATCCCTTATGTCAGAGTCCCCAGAGTTCTCCCTTACATCAGAGTCTGCAGAGTCCCCCCTTACAGTGTAAGATAACTCTGCAAGTGGATTCATATGTAAAAGGGGAACTCTGTGGACTCTGATGTAAAGGGGGACTCTTGTGATTAACTTCATATCATTAGAAATGTTACTTAATTGCAAAATATATGTATAGTTTATAGTATAAAAAAAAACATTTCTGTGCGCCGCTAAAGTGTTCGGGTTTGACTTGAAGAAAAGGTGGCAACCCTATTTATTAGTACCCACCAATACTGCTTTAGGCTTTATGTCAGAAGGGTGATTCTAAACTTATGTTATTCTAATGCCGCGTACACACGGTCGGACTTTTCGTCTACAAAAGTCCAACGGACGCTGACGGACTAAAGCTGGCTGGTAATCCGATCGTGTGTGGGCTTCTCCGGACTTTCAACGGACTTTTTTAGCCTAAAATCCGACGGACTTTAGATTTGAAGCATGCTTCAAATCTTTACGTCGTAAGTACGACGGACCCCGAAGTCCGCTCGTCTGTATGCTAGTCCGACGGACAAAAACCCATGCTAGGGCAGCTATTGGCTACCGGCTATGAACTTCCTTATTTTAGTCCGGTGTACGTCATCACGTACGAATCCGTCGGACTTTTGTGTGGTCGTGTGTAGGCAAGTCCGTTCGTTAGAAAGTCTGCTGCAAGTCCGCTGAAAGTCCGCCGGAAGTCTGTCGGACAGGCTGTCGGACTTTTGTAGACGAAAAGTCCGACCGTGTGTACGCGGCATAACAAGTCACTTCTTTGCTGATCCCGCACAAGAGAATGATTTTTTTTTTAGCATTTCAGGCAGTGACTTCCACTAGTTGAAGTTGAATATCGATGAATGTGATACAGGCGCAGTGTTGCTGTAACAGAATTGCCCATCCGATATGGCCTTTATTAGAGATGAGAAAATCAATGTGCTCTGTTTACTAGCAAACCCAGTTCTAAAACAACTATCAGGATTCAAAAGGATTTTGGTTTTAAAGATACAGGGCTTATCAACTTTATCATGATTTCCACTTATTACAGGGTAAATGGAACTTTAATCTAGATAACTAGATAAAAGGAACATACATTCCACATTAATAATTATGCTACCAAAATGAATGACAGCTGTAAATTGCCTCCAGCATTGCTACTGTTACTTCTTGCTGGAGGCTGCCATATTGCTGAAGCCCAGAGCACCTGAGCAGAAGTAAATCTTTAGGCTATCAGCAGATCAGAGTAGCTCTGATTTTCATCAAAGTGCCCAAAATAAATAGCAACTGAGCATGTGCAGAGAAGGGTGAGACAGTGGGGCTGATTTACGAAGCATTTGTGCCATGAGTTGCGGCGCACGCCGATGCGCAAATTACATTTTCGTATTTACAAAACATATGCGCCGGTAACACAGTACAATCCCCCATTTACTATTCTCTTCCTGGCGCATGGGAGGAGCCGATCGGAGCGCCACTATAGACATGGCGCACGGCATCTTTAATTTAAAATTTAAACAAGCTGGAAGTGCCAATAATATGGGGGTGATGTGGGGAAGTGTAGTACTAACTGCCCAAGTCACAAATATGCCCAAAATAGAATGAGAAAGTAACTTTCTCTGAACAATCCTGCAGCGCCGGCAAATACATTTAGAACTGCGGGAGGTCAATTTATGCACCCGCATGCTCAAACAGCATTTGCGATTGTTCAAATGCATTGGTTCAGTGCGCCGGCAAAATCTTAGTAAATATCAAGCAACGTAAATGCATTTGCATAGGTTGAACGGACGCACCTCTAAACTTTTGTTTTGTTTTTTTTTTACGCTGGTTCACTTCACGGCTATAATGAAATGTCGGTCTGGCAAATACACATGAAAGTTCATTGAAAAAACAGCATTAAGAAAACAAACACAATTCAGAAAAAAAATGTGTGGGGTTCCCCTGAAATTCCATATTAGTCCCTTCAGGTCTGGTATGGGAATTAAGGGGAACCCCACGCCAAAAAACAAAACAAAAACATGGCGTGGGGGTGCACCTCAAAATCCATACCAGGTCATTCAGGTCTGGTACGGATTTTAAGGGGAACCCCGCGCCAAAATAAAAAAAATGGTGTGGGGTCCCCCTCAAAATCCATACCAGACCCTTCAGGTCTGGCATGGATTTTAAGGGGAACCTGCTCCAAAATTAAACAAAAAATGGTGTGGGATCCCCCTAAAAATCCATACCAGACCCTTATCCAAGCAAGCAACCTGGCAGGGCGCAGGAAAAGAGGGGGGACGAGAGAGCGCCCCCCCTCCTGAACCGTACCAGGCCACATGCCCTCAACATTGGGAGGGTGCTTTGGTGTCCCCCCCCAAAGCAATTTGTCCCCATGTTGGTCAGGACAAGGGCCTCATCCCCACAACCCTTGCCCGGTGGTTGTGGGGGTCTGCGGGCGGGGGGCTTATCAGAACCTGGAAGCCCCCTTTAACAAGGGGACCCCCAGATCCCGCCCCCCGTGTGAAATGATAATGGGGTACAAAAGTACCCCTACCATTTCACAAAAAAAGTGTCAAAAATGTTAAAAATGACAAGAGACAGTTTTTGACAATTCCTTTATTTAAATGCTTTTTCTTTCCATCTTCTTCAGGTCTTCTTCCTTCCTTCATCCTTCGGTTTCTTCCTCCATCTTCTTCTTCCTCTGGTTCTTCCTCCGATCCTCTGCTTCTTGCTCCGGTGTTCTCGTCCAGCATCCTCCTCTGCGGCGTCTTCTTCCCCGCTTTGTTCTCAGGCCGCTCCGCATCCATGATGGGAGCCTCCTGCTGTGTGACGCTTCTCTTCTTCTGACACTTCTTATATAACGGAGGGCGGGGCCACCCAGTGACCCCACCCCCCCTCTGAAGTACGGTTCTGTTATATAAGTGTCAGAAGACGAGAAGCGATACACAGCGGGAGCCTCCCATCATGGATGCGGATTGGCCCAAGAACGAAGCGGGGAAGAAGACGCCGCAGAAGAAGTTGCCGGACGAGGACACCGGAGCAAGAAGCAGAGGATCGGAGGAAGAACCAGAGGAAGAAGAAGATGGAGGAAGAAACCGAAGGATGAAGGAAGGAAGAAGACAGAAAGAAGAAGCATTTAAATAAAGGAATTGTCAAAAACTGTCTCCTGTCATTTTTAACATTTTTGACACTTTTTTGTGAAATGGTAGGGGTACTTTTGTACCCCATTACCATTTCACACAGGGGGGGGGCCGGGATCTGGGGGTCCCCTTGTTAAAGGGGGCTTCCAGATTCTGATAAACCCCCTGCCCGCAGACCCCCACAACCACCGGGTAAGGGTTGTGGGGATGAGGCCCTTGTCCTCATCAACATGGGGACAAGGTGCTTTGGGGGGACCCCAAAGCGCCCTCCCAATGTTGAGGGCATGTGGCCTGGTACGTTTCAGGAGGGGGGGCGCTCTCTCGTCCCCCCTCTTTTCCTGCGGCCTGCCAGGTTGCATGCTCGGATAAGGGCTTAGTATGGATTTTTGGGGGGACCCCCACGCCATTTTTTTTAAATTTTGGCACGGGGTTCCCCTTAAAATCCATGCCAGACCTGAAGGGCCTGGTATGGACTTTGAGGGGGACCCCCACGCCATGTTTTAAAATTTTGGCACAGGGTTCCCCTTAAAATCCATACCAGACCTGAAGGGCCTGGTATGGATTTTGAGGGAAAACCCCACGCCGTTTTTTTTATTTTGGCGCGGGGTTCCCCTTAATATCATACCAGACCTGAAGGGCCTGGTATGGAATTTCGGGGGAACCCCACACATTTTTTTTTTATTAATTTTGGTCTTTTTCTTAATGCTGTTTTTATCAATTAACTTTTTTATGTGTATTCCGACATTTCATTATAGCCGCGAGTAGTTTTAAATAACTTTTATTCCTTAAGGGCCAGTTCACGCCACATGCAGTCCAGTGTGTTTTTTTTTCTGCATCAAAAATGCATGGAAAGTAGGTTATATGGTTTTCAATGGCATAGTTCACACCACTGCTTGCAGTTCCAGTGCGTTTCCAGTTCCCGAAAAAAAAGTACAACATGCTGCATTTTTTATGCACTGGACTGTACTGGAACGCTGTAAAATGCATCAAAAATGCACTGGAACGCACCTAAATGCACCAAAAATGCACTGCAACACACTTGTCCTTATTTAAGGTTAAGAAAAAAGAGGGGGAAAAAGCACTGGACTGCATCAAAAACGCACCAAAAACGCACTGAAACGCATCAAAAACGTGCATGCAGAAAAACACCTGGAACGCATCCGGACTGCGTTTCTATGGTGTGATCTGGCCCTTAGGGCCAGTTCACACCATAGAAACACAGTCCGGATGCGTTCCAGGTGCTTTTCTGCATGCGCGTTTTTGATGCAGTCCAGTGCTTTTTTTCCCCCTCTTTTTTCTTAACCTTAAATAAGGACAAGTGTGTTGCAGTGCGTTTTTTTGGTGCATGTAGGTGTGTTTTTGATGCATTCCAGTGCTTTTTTTTCCCCCTCTTTTTTCTTAACCTTAAATAAGGACAAGTGCGTTCCAGTGCATTTTTGATGCGTTTTACAGCTTTCCAGTACAGTCCAGTGCAGAAAAAATGCAGCATGTTCTACTTTTTTTTAATGGAACTGGAACGCACTGGAACTGCAAGCACTGGTGTGAGCTATGCCATTGAAAACCATATAACCGACTTTCCATGCATTTTAATGCATAAAATATGCGCTGGACTGCATAGGTGTAAACTGGCCCTTAAGCAATTTGGCATATTTAAAGGCATTTCTCCTTGTTTCGTTTTAGGGGTTGTACATTGATATATGTCCCTTAGGGTGGGACCTGGGCCCCATACCCATTTTAAGGCCAATAACTAGAAGATAAGCCAGCCAAGTGGGGACTATGGTTGCCACCTCATCCCTTTAAACCCGAACACATATTAATTACACAGGTTCTGTGGCTGATTAAGTTGGTAATTAAACTCACTTGGTGCCTTATCTGCATTTAATTAGCCTCAGAACCTGTGTAATTCAAAGGTGTCTGGGTTTAAAGGGATGAGGTGGCAACTCTAGTGGGGACTAGTAAAATTGCCAAGTCAGTTCCCTTAGACTGCAATGGTATTTGTTGTATAACTTTTGCACATGTTAGGCTCTTTAGTTGCCCCCTGGACTGGGGGGTGTTTTGCCCCATCTGTAATTTTGGTGCATGCTGGATGATGTGCTTAATTTTGGACAGGGGGGTGGCTTATTTTGTGCTAGCTGCATTTGGGTTGTTCTGGACATGCTCAGGGACTTTGTTTTTTTCCTGTGCCTTTTGGTGTGTGAAATGCATTTGGGTTGGTCTGGGCATGCTCAGGGACTTATTTGGTGGTGCTTTTTGTGTGTGAACAGCACTTGGATGTTTCTGGGCATGCTCAGAGTGTGTTTTTTGGGTTAGTAATTTAAGGACATCCTTAACAGGTGTACCCACTTTGAAGTTCTGTCTACATTGGGTGAACTTGCATTTTGTGTGTTTCATGGACTGTCCATGTGTTTGCAATTGCCTCATTAGAACACAAACCTATGTTATATAAAGCTTGCAGATAGCATTCTTTACTTTGCCCTGAAAAGAGCCAAGATTGTGTGTGGGCCGGCAAGAGAGTACATTTGGGTGTCCTTATCGAGTTTCTAACACATGTATTTTCTATTTGTATTTTGTTTATGTTGTTGCAAAACAGATGTGTTTTTATGCAATTTATTTGTTACTTTGGTTTGTTGTATTTTTTTTGGGTGGTGGTTATTTTACCATGAAATCTTCTTTTTTTATGTTGGCAATTTTTGTTGTTTTTACGTTGTTCACTTTGATTTAACTGTCTGTGCTGCCTTATTTTTAAAATTCTTTCCCAAGATGTGCCTTATGTTGTTTTAATCCTTAATAGATGTCCATTTGTGGGTGCGCTCCTTTTTAACTCCTGTTAATTTACACTGCAAAAGGGTCAAACCTCAAACATATTCTGTTAGTGTCTCAAATTAACATACATGTGTGTATTTTGCTTTCCTTGCTTCTTTTCCAAGTCCTGTGTGTGTGGTGTGTGGTGTTTTTTTTTTTTTTTTTTTGGACTAATACAATTGTTTCAATTTTTTTTTTTTTTTTTTATGTTTTATGTGTGTTCTTTTCATGCAGCAGATTTCCCAGCTGCAGCTTAACTAGGCTGATTGGCATGTCTTAGACAAATCCCCTTTTTTATTTATTTTTTTTTTTTTTTAGTTTTAAGTTACTTTCCTGGTGCCTTCATGGCAGTACATGCATGGATTGTGCGTATGCTGCCATGGATAGTGACCAGGAAAGTAACATTTCAGAGTGGTAAGTATTCAATTTTCTTTGAGCAGTGGTTTTCAGCCTCAGTCCTCAAGTACCCCCCCAACAGGACATGTTTAGAAAATTTATCTTATTTAAAATAGCTGTCCAAAATACAAAGCCATTGACTTTGATTTCAAGCAGCTGTGCAAGATGAAGGAAAACCTGCAAACATGGCCTGTTGGGGGGTACTTGAGGACAGGGTTGAGAAGAACTGTACTAAAATCAAGCTGAAGGCAATCCTATGCTAATTGTGGACATTTGAGGGAAATCAATTTTTTTTTTTTTTTGGTTGGGCTTTGTGTCCCTTTTCTTAAAATTGGCTTCACTTCCTGTCACATAGCCAAAGAGGAATTGAGAGTAAAACCCTAACAATATTTTTCCTTGGGGACACACAGGTCAATCTAACTAGTGCCCCATTATGCAAATGGCACTCTAGCGCTGTGTTGTGTACACCCCAAATTATTAGGTATTTTGGGGTTGATTAAAGGCAAATCCTTTCTGCAATACAAGTGTAGTTGATGAAAATCAGAGGGGAAGCACTGGTGATTTTATCATCCAATCATGTAGAGGCAAAGTGGGTTTTTTTTTTTTTCTTTTCCTTGCATGTTCCCCTCAGATCTCCAGGAACTGCACTTGTAGTGCAAAGTGGATTTACCTTCTAGTAAATAAACCCCAAGATACATAATAATTTGGGATGGACATGGCAAAATGCTAGAGTTCAATTTCCCGAATGGGGAAACTATTTAGATTGACCTGTGTCCCCAAGGACATACATTGGTAGGGTTTTACCCTCACTTCCTGTTTCGCTATGTGACAAGAAGTGAATAATTTTGAATGAGAAATTGGCAAAATTTGAGAGTTGTCTTCAACCTATCAGGGGTGCAGACATCCCCCAAAACTTCTAATCCCTCTGCAGTCTATCCCTAAGCAAAAATAAGAAAGGATTTTATTTGGTTTAACTTTGCAAAGATACATTCCTAAGTTCAATTGTGAGGCATGTTAACAGCCCATTTAAACCTTTAATAGAAAGTCATCAGTTGCCTTTGACTCTAAATATTTTTGGCCAGTCCTAGAAATCTGCATCTGTTTTTCTATTAAGCACTTGGTGTCTGTGCTATAGCCAAATGACGGCCACAGCGTGGACCTGAAATTTTGGGAGGCTGTCATAGGACGGGCTCCCTGCAGAACGCGCACTGAGAATCGGGTGATCACAGATCGAAGTAAGGGCTGATCCCGGGCCCTTGCCACGCAAGCTGGATAATGAATCAAAGAGCTCCGGATGGCCGCACTGCTGTGAAAAAAAGAACATTTATTCCATTAAAATATTGCAGATCACATCAAAAAGTGGATACATAGGACAAAAACAGCTAACGCGTTTCACATCAGTGGATGCTTACTCATAGCTGAGGGACAGTCATCGCAAATGCAATATATAAAGGGGGGGTTGATTAATTAAAAGTATATGTAACACCTGAAGATGAAACACTTAATCAAACAGGTAAAAACCACACCTCTCAGAATACATGCAGGCTGCGATGACCTATAAATACCTGGTTACACTGACAATCAAACAAAAAATGAATTAAACAAAAAAGAAAAAATACGTTAAAAACATACACACTAAGTGCATTCGTAAATTTTTATGAGATGAAATAACATGAAATACAAGCATGCAAAGCTAAGCAGTCATGAGAAAATGACACAATTTAGCAGAAAATGAGAGAAACAAAAACAAGTAATGGATGTAAAAAACGAAACATATGAATTGCTATATTTGTGTTAAATGGTGTCATTATGGCAGACGTAATCTAAACCCCTGTAAGTATAGAAAAATAAAATCTTATAGGGGTACGACCGTCAAATGAAACACCATTGAGTGTCATAGCTTCAGACATACTTGGTGGTATTATTCTTCATGAATCCAACCACCATACACCAGACAGACATCCATAGGTCTTGAATAATCTAAAGCTAATATTATGACATAACGGGGTGGAATAGCCAGAGATCATCAGAAGACAGATATCTGTGGCAACCATTCCTAAAACATGTGTCCAAAAATCATAATTGAATGATATCACACTTAAATTTGAAGTATATGCCGGAGTATGGGAAGGAACAAAAAAATCGAACAAATAAACAGTATGTACTCTGATGTTATTAAACAGCAGAGACATATAAATGTGCACATACACATGATATTTTTAAACAGCAGAGACATGTAAATGTGCACAAATATATATCCAAAAGACAATGATATTATCCAAGGGATATTATCCAAAAGGTAATAATACGCTAGGAGCAAAGAGGAAAGATCTAGTCTATAGATTACAGGATGATTAGTAAAATCCAGCCCAAAAACCAAAAACCAAAAAATAAAGGGTATGACAAAATAACTAGAAAAAAGAGACCATAATCAAAATGGCCAAAGTGGAAAAGAAGACAGACAACCAAACATTACGTTTAGGGAATCCATATGCATGGAAGAAGATCGCCAGAAAACTACAGGTTAAATATTGGAAAAGCCAGGCCTCTAGCATTGCAAGACGGGGAATCTCCCTTCATATATTCTAAGGTTAAATAACAAAAAGAAGTTAAATGTTTAACCACCTCAATACTGGGCACTTACACCCCCTTCCTGCCCAAGCCATTTTTCAGTTTTCAGCGCTGTCGCACTTTGAATGACAATTGCGCGGTCATGTTACACTGCACCCTAATTAAATTTTTATCATTTTTTTCCCCACAAATAGAGCTTTCTTTTGGTGGTATTTGATCACCTCTGCGGTTTTTATTTATTGCGCTATAAACAAAAGAAGAGGGACAATTTTGAAAAAACACATTATTTTTTACTTTTTGCTATAATAAATATCCAATTTTTTTTTTTTTTTTTAACAAATTTTTTCCTCAGTTTAGGCCGATATGTATTCTTCTACATATTTTTGGTAAAAAAAAATTGCGATAAGCGTATATTGATTGGTTTGCGCTAAAGTTATAGCGTCTACAAAATAGGGGATAGATTTATAGCATTTTTATTATTTATTTATTTTTTACTAGTAATGGCGGCGATCTGCAATTTTTATTGTGACTGCGATATTGTGGCGGACACATCGGACACTTTTGACACATTTTTGGGACCATTCACATTTATACAGCGATCAATGCTATAAAATTGCATTGATTACTGTGTAAATGTGACTGGCAGGGAAGGGGTTAACACTAGGGGGCGCTCGAGGGGTTAATGTATGACCTAAGGAGGTGATTCTAACTGTGGGTGGAGGGGACTGACTGGGGGAGGTGACCGATCGCTGTCCCTATGTACAAGGGACACGCCATCGGTCTCCTCTGCTCTCTGACAGGACGTGGATCTGTGTTTACATGCACAGATCCACGCTCCTGCTCTGTTACCCGGCAATCGCGGGTGCCCTAGTGGCTCGGGAGGGCGAGGACGTCATATGACGTCCTCCCAGAACAACAGAAGCCTCGTCCCGCCGTCATATGACGGTGGGCGGTGGCTTAGTGGTTAAAATGCCCCAGTATCCCATAGCGAGAATCTATATATTTGAAGAAAGCCGCTGAGGAGACTGCAGATTATATGTTAAAAGAGTCAGACCGCCACATGTCAAAACTGGAGGTCTCACCTCACATGCTGCAGGCTTCGATTGCAAAGCAAAGAAATCCGACAAGCTTGGAACCAAACGAACCTAATCCCTAAAGTGTCTCTGTAGTGTTATGAATGTAAAAACTCCCACTAAAGAGGCTACGGATTCCGCGTTAGAAAGCCAGGTTGCAGCATTGCGGAGCGGGAAGTCTCACTTCGCATGCTGCAGGCTTCAAAGGCAGAGACAAAAATTAATGCCTAACAGGCTTCAATTTCAACCTGCAGGCCATGAATAGGAGAATCAAACCACAGCCTAACGGAGCGGGAAGTCTCACCTCGCATGCTGCAGGTCTAGATTGTGAAACGGAAATGAAAAAATAAAAATAAAACATAAAAAAAATCAAATCAAAAATGCCTGACAGAATTAAGTCAGAAATACCTGGTTGTTGGGATACCCCTATAATGCCGTGTATGTATCAGCCGCTATTTGAAAAACTACAAACTCTGTGTAGGAGAACAAGATGACAGCATTACAGGGCGAGAAGTCTCACTCCGCATGCTGCTGGCCTCAAACACAGAGAGAAGACCAATAAATGGCAGGCTTGAATAACAAAAATGCCCAAAACTTGAGATGACTGTAGCTACCATTCTGCACCATGACAAACGTCTATGTGTGTGAAAGGTTCTACCTCAGAGCCTAAGGCTAACTAAAAGGACTAAACTGCAGCACTGTGGAGCGTGAAATCTCGCTCCACATGCTGCAGGTTTTAATAATGGAAACAACCAATATAAAAAGGGTCTCTATCATTGTACTCCATAGCGGGAACAGTGTTGTTTATGACTGGCACTATAGCGAAAATTCAAAAAATATGGATATAAAATACAATACCATCAGTTGCAAAACCAGCATAAAATAATATCAAAAATCAAAACAAAATATATATCAAAGATAATGATTGAAGCCAAATAAAGGGCCATCATGGGCCACAAGAGGCATTAATTCAACATAAAACTAATTAACCATAATATAACTGAATGTTGGAAGCAATGAAATTCCTGCATGGCCAAAGGAGGGCATTGTGATCAGCATGAAACCAACCACAACTTGAATATGAAGTGTGTGGGGGTATGGTGGATAAGCCTCTAAAACAACAAATAGAAATGGGAAACATCCCATTCGAAGTTTAACCCGGATGGTTGACGGGTATTTAAAAAGAAAATCCATTTAACCTCCTGTCTGCACAGAATTTTGAATTTATCTCCTCCTCTAGGTGGTCTCTTAATTTTTTCTAAACCCTGAATGGCAAGACTAGTAGTGTCCTTCAGATGGTGGACATTCCAGTGCCGTGCTACATTGGATGAATGATTCTTAGTAATGTCGTATAGATGGTCATAGAGCCTATCTTTTAGTCTACGGGTGGTCCTGCCAACATACTGTACTTGACACTCTTTACAGGTGATTACATATATAATGTACCTTGTATTACAATTTATAAAAGAGTGTAATTTATGTGTGGACCTGTAGAGGTGGATACCACTTTGTCACCTTTTAAAATAAAAGGACAGTAAGCACACCCATGAATCCCACATTTGAAGGTGCCTCGAAACGATAACCAGGTATCCGAGTTTAATGTGCTGGAAAAAATTAATCTTAGTAGTTAAAGAGAAAGTGTTTCTTCAAGACCTACGGAATGACTTGTCTATTACTATTAAAAATGCCGATAAAGACAAATTCATGGCATTGGAACACATCCTTCTGGATATCAGAGGTGGCAGTAATGATTCAAAATTACTACAACTTGAGTCTCGATGGATACACTCATTGAAGGCTACTGTTTACCCTGGTCTAAATGAAATATTAAGTTTCAAGCCCTTTCTTTAGCACCTCCCTTCCCCTTTCTTCTTTTTTGCTTCTTTCCCTCCTTTCTTCTCCCCCCCCCTTCCTTTTCCTTCCCTACCTTCACCCCCTTCCCTCTCTGTCCTCCCTTTTCCTCCCATTTCTTCCTCGATTTTTTTTCCTTTCTTTTATTTTTTCTATTCTTCACTTTCTTGTCTCTTCCTCTCCCTTTCTCCCTTTCTATATCCTGGCCGTAGTGAATAAAACCCTTTAGGATACTACTGACGAGTATTTTTTTCCTTTTCTCTCCTAGTGTATATTGGTTTAATACTGACTTTATCGGCTATGATTAGTCGATGGTATTGCACTGTACCCTTGATTATAATCTAGTGTGCACCTTTATAAAGAAAAATTGTTTATTATTTACTTTCTTTGCATATTTTTATTCTTATTACTTTTCCCTTATACTTTTGTGTTTATGTTTGCACTTTATATTTTATATGATTTGCACTATATTGGCTACACTATGTCACTGAGTTCCTGCATTGCAATGTTCATTGCCTGGCTATGTAAATGCACCTGTTTATTCCAAAAACCTTGGCATTGCTTAAACTCCCATTTACATTCCGGGACTGACCTCCCTCTTTCTCCCATTTGATTGGTGCCTGTACCTGCTCTTCCACATTTAGCCACACTCCAGCTTGAGCCTTGGCCAATGACAGGACGCCCGCCTTTCTGTTCCGCACGGCGCACTCTGCACCTCTTCCCTCTGTATGTACAGAGGCGATGCGCCCCCCCCCCCCCCTTTCCCCTGGTCACCACTGGGGGGAGCCGCTCCCTCTCGCCGCGTGTTTGGTCCTTAGGACCCGGCGGCAACGGACGGAGCGTTGAGGTGCAACAGTGCGCAGGTGCGCTGCAGCTCAGCGTCCGCTTCCGGCCCTCTTCTGGACCGGATGGTCCAGATGGTCACTCGTTGCCGGAGCCCCTTGGGACATGCTGTGCCACCATCCTCGCAAGGTAATCTATGCAGCTATGCTGATATGTGCTGATACTGAGCGACCATTGGGTGCCTGGTCGTCCTGCCTGTGACTACCTTGGCTCCCTTTGATCTTTTCTTTTGAGCAGTACATCACTGCTCTGTAATACTGACTCTGTGTCAATTTAATAATGGATTCCTTTTTAATTTTTATATTTCCCCATTTCTTCCAGCACGAGCCCATCCTCTGCTTTTAGTGGTGTAGGGTGGCTATACCAAGTCCCTTGGTTTCAAATCGCTTCTACGCTCATATTGTGAGTTCCCTTTATCCTTCTGCATTTATGTAATTGGTGGTTACACTGTTTCATAGATCGATTATCTATCAAACCTAATGTCCATTTACACATTTATGTATTCACTATAAGTATACACCAATGGATATATGCTATCCTTGTCTACATATAGACTCCTCTTTTTTTTCTCTCTTTTTTTTTTTCTTTTTGAATATATGTTGTTTAGCTGGTCCATTTGTCCCCTCTGTGACCCCCAGCCATTTGCGGCCCTGACTGTGCAAGTGGGCTTTAGGTGTGAGTGCAACGGAACTGCTGCCCCTCTCACTTTGGTTGATACGGGATAGAAGCAATGCTCTGGGATTGAATATACAGGTGCATACACTATTTTACTTTATGTGTACATATGTCTATGCTCATATATTTTATAATGTTTTGGTGGTGATATGTGTATATCCCTTTTTTTGCTACTTGAAACTTCTATGTATTTTTTCTTGTTTATGTGTACGGTTTTTTGTATGTCTGTTACTTTAGAAGGCGTGTACCCCTGCAAGGACAGCTCCCCTGAAGAAGCCCGATTCATGGGCGAAACATGTCGGGTTCTGTATGCTGTCCCGATTGAACATCTTGTGATTAACATTGTACTTGCCTGTATTTATTGATTTTACCTTGTTTTGTTTCTATTGTACAAGAAATTAAACAATAACGTCTTTTACTGAATGCATCTGACATTATTTTTTGCACCTTCAAAATCCCCATTCCTTTTTCCTCTGTGAGTTTCATTTTCACCTGGGGATCGGTGCCACTACATGACTGTGTCATCCACGACTGATTACGTGTTCTTAATAATAGACTTCACTGTGCTTCAATGCATTTATAAAGCCTTTAACAGCTTTTTGTATCCACCTCCTGACTTGTGCCTGTTTACAACTTTATCCCGATGACAGTGCCTTGCCACCCATAGTTGATTGCTTCAGTTGTACTACCAGGAACTGAAATTCTACAGGAAAGCTCTTTTCATGCTGAGCTAATCAAAATGACCACAGCTGATCAGTTTAAAGTCAAACGGCTTTGGGGTCAATTCACTAAGAGTTAAATAACAGCTCATACAATGTGGTAAAATACTGCATGTGATCACAATTATGCACGTTCCTAGTACAGCAATAAAAATGTATTTAAGATGAAATTCTTAAAATGGCAGTAAATGGATTGCACTCACATAGTGCTCAGTGGATGCAAGCTTCCCAAGTCCAGTGAGAGAACAGAAAACCGCCGGGTGACCCTTGGATGATGTGCTGCAAGCGCTGTGAACAGCAAGGGAGCAGGAGCCTCGAGGAGCCACGGATGGTTGCCGGCTTGGCGTGTAGGTGATCTGTGACTGTAGACCTGGGAGTAGCCTTCCACTGTGATCAGCCAATCAGAGCTGAAGGAGGCGTGGCCATGCTTCCGAAACGCACTCCCATTGGCCGAGCACAGTGACAGATCACCTAAACGCCGAGTCGGCATCCATTCGTGGCTCCTCGAGGCTCTTGTTCCCCGCTGTTCACGGTGCTTGCAGCACATCATCCAAGGGTCACCCGGAGGATTTCTGTTCTCTCATTGGACTTGGCAAGACCACATCCACTGAGCACTATGTGAGTGCAATCCATATACTGCCATTTTAAGAATTTCATCTTAAATACATTTTTATTGCTGTACTAGGAATGTGCCTGGCGCTTCTCTCCCCTCTCTTGCTTTTGTCTTCCACAGTTCCTGGGTTCCCAGCCCTTACGTGAAGCAGCCTCACCACCCACTGCAGCAACATAATAGAGACTCATTTAAAGGGCTCAACTTTACTTTGAAACACGGTTTTCGTTTCTCATAAACTTTCATCTTTGCACCTTTTTCATATCAATATAAGATTTATGAGCATTTTTGTGCTCTGATTGCAACTATCAAGAAATGTCAGATGGAGCCTGCAGTTCCTTTAGCACTTTAAGCTTTGTGTGTTCTTTATCTTTTAGTTACGGTAACAATTGTGCAAGTTTTCAATCCTGTAAGAATTTTGCGTTAAATACAGAATGCGGTATTTGTTCAATTTAGCGGTAACTACCGCATTAGTTAATGTGGTAATTTACCGCATTGAGCTGGTTGCTGAGGAGCGGGCCGCTGCATCCTTAACAACCAATGACTCATCAGCTGTCAGCGGGTTCCCCACTGAATGTAAAAAAAAAAAAACCTGACAATTGAAAATGTTGAAAAAAAAAAAAAAAGTATGGGCCCTTCGGGTCTGGTGTGGATTTTAAGGGGAACCCTACATACACAAAAAAAAAATGGCGTGAGGTCCCCCCCAAAATCCATACCAGACCCTTATCCGAGCATGTAGCCCGGCAGGTGAGGAAAGGAGGGGAGGGGGGCGAGCGAGCCCCCCTCTCCTGAACCATACCAGGCTACATGCCCTCAAAATAGGGGTGGGTTCTTTGGGGCAGGGAGGCTCTGCCCCCCCCAAAGCACCTTGTCCCATGTTGGGGACAAGGGCCTCATTCCCACAACCGTGGGCCGGTAATTGTGTGGGTCTACAGGCAGGGGGCTTATATCTAGAAGCCCCTTTAAGAAGGGGGCCCCCATATCCCGCCCCCCCCATGTGAATGAGTTTTGGGTACATAGTACCTCATTCACCAAATTGTGTCACAAAGTAATAAAAACACACACAGTTTTTGACAATTCCTTTATTAAAAAAAAAAAAATTGTGTCCCCCCATGTAAATCTTTCGTCAATCACACCCCCCCGCCAGACCTAAAAAAGAAAAAAAACAAAGACGCTCCCACCGACGATGAAGGCTGGCTGCCTACTGCATGATCCACTATCTGACATTTCTTATTAAGGTAAGGGGTAGGCCGCCTGGCTATTTCACCTGGTGGTCCCGCCCCTTGTGATGTCACCAACCCAGCATGCATCAGCCAGCCTTCATCGAGGGTGGGAGTGTTGTTTTTTTTTTTTTCTTTCTTGGGTCCAGTTGGCGGCGTGATTCACGATGGATTTACATCAGGGGACACTATTTTTTTTATTTTTTGTTTATTAATTTGGTACACTTTATTGGCGAATGGGAAGAGATGCTATGTACCTGATACTCATTCACATGGGGGGTGAGGGGGGCCGGGATCTGAGGGGCCCCCTTTTTAAAGGGGGCTACCAGATTCCAATATGTCCCCTGACTGCAGACCCCCACAACCACTGGCCACAGTTGTGGGGATGAGGCCCTTGTCCCCATCAACATATGGACAAGGTGATTTTGGCTCCCCCTGCCCCAAAGCACCCACCCCTCCCTGTTGAGGGCATGTGGCCTGGTGGGGTTTAGGAGGGGGGTGCTCACTCACCCCCCCCCCCCTTTCCTAACCTATCTGCTTGGTTAAGGGTCTGGTATGGATTTTGGGGGGATGAGGCCCTTGTCCCCATCAACATATGGACAAGGTGCTTTTGGCTCCCCCTGCCCCAAAGCACCCACCCCTCCCTGTTGTGGGCATGTGGCCTGGTAGGGTTTAGGAGGGGGGGTGCTCGCTCCCCCCCCCTTTCCTGACCTATCTGCTTGGTTAAGGGTCTGGTATGGATTTTGGGGGCGGGGGGGGGCACGCCGTTTTTTTTCAACATTTTTAATTGTGAGCTTTTTTTTTTTTTTACATTCAGCTGTCAGTGGGAAACCCGCTGACAGCTAAGTCATCAGCTGTTAAGGACGCGGAGGCCGGCTTCCCGCCCCGTAGCAACCAGCTATTTGTAAAAAAACAACATGGGGATCCCCATGCTGTTTCACAAATACTGCATGTGATACTGCCAGAAAAACCCTGTTGGTAAATATCACATGCTTTTTTACTCTCTGCTCTGTTTGTGAATTGAACTTAAGAGATTTTTTTCCCCAGTAAATACCGTATAATCTTTTTTTTTTATGAATTGGATTTTATTTACCGCATGCGATAATGTATGCAAATGAGTAATATGATACCCTTATCGCATGCAGTAAAACTTAGTGAACTGACCCGTTTGTGTGCTATTGAGGTGATCAGCTTCCAGTTGAGGCCAGCACAGTGAAACGCATTGAAGCGAGAACACGTGGTTTAGTATAGCACAGTTGAAGATGGAAGTCCCGCCGTTTGAAGCGCACGCTGATATCCATGTGGGAGAAGGCAACTGGTGGACATAACAACCACTGTTTGGATCGCTGGGTGCCGGCTGAGGCACAAGATAGTGTGTTTTATTCTTATATTTTACTCCTGCAAGTAATGATTATTAAACGAGTTACTCTATGGAATGTGTTTGATCCAATTTTTCAGAGCATTATAATGATAATGGAGCCAAGGCGGAGAGGAGTGGGTATACAACAGCCCAAACAAAGGGGATTAAACCTGAGCGCAAGCTGATTCACAACAATGGGGTCTTTATATCTGGTGCGTGACAGCGTGTGGAAAGGTGCGAGGGCACGCGAAGGTTGACAGCACTTGTCACATTTATGCATGATTGGAGCACAATGGTGTTGTAACACTGAGCACAAAATGGACTGTATAAGCTGGCAAATGGACTTTTCGTTTATTGTTGGGTTCACTATACATATTATTATTATTATACAGGATTTATATAGCGCCGACAGTTTACGCAGCACTTTACAACATTAGGGCAGACAGTACAAGTACAATACAATTCAATACAGGAGGAATTAGAGGGCCCTGCTCGTTAGAGCTTACAATCTAGGAGGGAGGGTCAAGTTATACAAAAGGGTAATAGGTGTGGGGGATGAGCTAATGGAGAAAATAGTGGAGTTGTTAGATGGAGGCAGGATAGGCTTCTCTGAAGAGGAAAGTTTTCAGGGATCGCCTAAAAGTGGATAAAGTTGGAGACAGTCTGACAGATTGGTGTAGGGAATTCCAGAGGATGGGCGAGGCTCGGGAGAAGTCCTGGAGGCGGATATGGGAGGAGGTGATGAGGGAGCTAGAGAGCAGGAGGTCTTGGGAGGAACGGAGATGGCAATTAGGTTGGTATTTTGAGACTAGGTTAGTGATGTAGCTGGGGGCAGAGTTGTGGATGGCTTTGTAACTTATTGTTAGTATTTTGAATTTAATTCGTTGAGCGAGTGCCAGCCAATGGAGGGATTGGCAGAGAGGGGTAGCAGACACTGAGCGGTTTGTAAGGTGGATGAGTCTGGCAGCAGCATTCATGATGGACTGAAGGGGGGATAGCCTGTTTAAAGGTAAGCCAATGAGGAGTGAGTTGCAGTAGTCAAGGGGAGAGATAACCAGGGAGTGAATCAGGAGCTTTGTGGTTTCGTTGGTTAGAAAGGGACGTAGTTTAGAGATGTTGCGGAGGTTGAGGCGGCAAGCTTTGGAAAGTGATTGGATGTGGGGCTGAAAGGAGATTTCAGAATCTAGGATAACACCTAGCACCCTGACATGTGGGGACGGGTGGAAGGTTTTGCCATTGCTCTTGACAGAGAAGTCAGGGGAAGAGGCACGTGGGGGAGGAAATATTATAAGCTTGGTTTTGGACAAGTTGAGTTTGAGGAAGTGGTGTGACATCCATACAGATATGTCGGTTAGTAAGTTAGTGATGCGTGAGGAGACTGATGGAGTGAGTTGAGGGGTGGAGAGATAGATTTGTGTGTCATCAGCTTAGAAATGATATTGAAAGCCGTGAGAGGCTGACCCAGGGAAGAGGTGTAGATTGAAAATAAAAGAGGAAAATAAGGGGACTAGGGGAAAAAAGGGGGACTTTATATGAAACACATCACTAGGGCAGGCTGAGTCATCAGATGTAAAAAAATGTAAATTTATTGATACCACATGAGAAACAAGGTGCAATAGATGATGCTTGCATATAGTCAGTAAATAAGGTACAAAGTATGTAAAACATGGCAGTAGAACATATAATAATAGCATAGTAACATGTTATACATTGTAACATAGGTAGATTGCAGCATCGTCAAAATTACACCCCACATGTGTATACGTGATTCATATTGTATTAAAATCCAACTGATGGCTAAAACACTAAAATGCCCATAGTAGATACATATTCGTTGTGACATGTCAAGAAATTATGAATGTTCAGTTGTATTGCTCGACGCGTTTCGTGGAAGTTTGTCCACTCATCAGGAGCAGCTATCTGGAAATATCTAGAGTAACGTATAAAGTAGTAATTAATAATATTTAATTACAACAGGAAGAGGGGAAGCAAAACCGCTAGTCCTAACACTCTTACCTGTAGATATATGGTAAAATAGTAGTAGGGCATATATAGGAAAGTTCATGATGGTAGGAGATAACCAGGGGTGGACACAACAACCCCACGGGAGCTGAGGAGGCAACCAAGAGGCGGCAGGGCGAGGCAGCTCAGGACGCCATAGAGCAATGGGTAGTGAAAAAGTTCACCTAGGTTTCCAACATGGTGTGTAAAATAGAGCATTGACCCACGGTAACTGTAGATAAATGAAATAAAATACGTATAGGTAAAAAACAAGTAGTGTTGGATGACCACTAGGTGGAAGATCAAGTGTGGGACAAGGTGAAGTGACAGTGAAGTGAACATAGGAAAAACAGACAGATAGTGTCCGGGAGACCGGTGGAGTGAAGGAACAAAGAGAGCCCATCACAACACCAAGCGAACAAGGTGAAGGGATAGTGCAAGGCAGGTAGAGTGAGGACGGGTGTATAAAGGGGGATAAAGAAAGCAAGGTGCAAGGAGATCTACGGTTACCTAAGATGACAGAGTCTCAGCCCGCCAGCCAACGAGGTGAACCCCCAACGTCCCCTTATTTTTCTCAGATATAATTGGATGGAGACCTGTGTACCGGATGGTCATGGTCTCATATAAAGTCCTAACCTATACCTCTTGTTTCAATTAATATGGGATGGAAACACACACTAAATACTATATATACCATTGCTGTGGTCTTGTGTCATATGCCTAGTTACTATATTTACTTGTTATCACTGGAATATCTTTGTTTTACCCTAGTCATGTTATCTATCCAGGTTGATACTCGGGGGGTGGATCCTTTCCATCCTCGGGAGCTGCGACGCGCACCGTTGCTATCCCCCTATCCCCCTGATCCACCAGTCATGGGATTGGGGGCGTGTGTTCGCTGTGCGTCGACGCCAAGCCCCGCACGTCGGCACGTTTGGCGTCAATTGACATCACGTGCCGTCGTGACGCTGTTTCCATCTGGCGTGCATACTGATGGAGGCCGGAGGTTGCCTATATAGGCGCTAGTCGCCTTAGTGGGCTGCCTCCTCTCCTCCCTCCTAGCACGTCTGAGCGTGACGTTGGGGGTTCACCTCGTTGGCTGGCGGGCTGAGACTCTGTCATCTTAGGTAACCGTAGATCTCCTTGCACCTTGCTTTCTTTATCCCCCTTTATACACCCGTCCTCACTCTACCTGCCTTGCACTATCCCTTCACCTTGTTCGCTTGGTGTTGTGATGGGCTCTCTTTGTTCCTTCACTCCACCGGTCTCCCGGACACTATCTGTCTGTTTTTCCTATGTTCACTTCACTGTCACTTCACCTTGTCCCACACTTGATCTTCCACCTAGTGGTCATCCAACACTACTTGTTTTTTACCTATACGTATTTTATTTTATTTATCTACAGTTACCGTGGGTCAATGCTCTATTTTACACACCATGTTGGAAACCTAGGTGAACTTTTTCACTACCCATTGCTCTATGGCGTACTGAGCTGCCTCGCCCTGCCGCCTCTTGGTTGCCTCCTCAGCTCCCGTGGGGTTGTTGTGTCCACCCCTGGTTATCTCCTACCATCATGAACTTTCCTATATATGCCCTACTACTATTTTACCATATATCTACAGGTAAGAGTGTTAGGACTAGCGGTTTTGCTTCCCCTCTTCCTGTTGTAATTAAATATTATTAATTACTACTTTATACGTTACTCTAGATATTTCCAGATAGCTGCTCCTGATGAGTGGACAAACTTCCACGAAACGCGTCGAGCAATACAACTGAACATTCATAATTTCTTGACATGTCACAACGAATATGTATCTACTATGGGCATTTTAGTGTTTTAGCCATCAGTTGGATTTTAATACAATATGAATCACGTAT
Source organism: Aquarana catesbeiana (assembly GCF_042186555.1). Classification (NCBI taxonomy): domain Eukaryota; kingdom Metazoa; phylum Chordata; class Amphibia; order Anura; family Ranidae; genus Aquarana; species Aquarana catesbeiana. The sequence goes on along the minus strand of NC_133331.1, from coordinate 272,465,412 downwards.
ACACATGTGGGGTGTAATTTTGACGATGCTGCAATCTACCTATGTTACAATGTATAACATGTTACTATGCTATTATTATATGTTCTACTGCCATGTTTTACATACTTTGTACCTTATTTACTGACTATATGCAAGCATCATCTATTGCACCTTGTTTCTCATGTGGTATCAATAAATTTACATTTTTTTACATCTGATGACTCAGCCTGCCCTAGTGATGTGTTTCATATAAAGTCCCCATTGTTCCCCCTTTTTTCCCCTAGTCCCCTTATTTTTCTCAGATATAATTGGATGGAGACCTGTATTGGTATTTGTTAGGATCTGTTATCTTACTTTATGACCTAAGACTGTTTATTGTTTACACAGTGTAAATGCATTAACTGCATCGTGTCTAGCCCTGATGAAGCGAAATTCCTTTTGCGAAACATGTTGGCTCTAGTCACGCACGAACCGTTGATGTCACTACTGGATAATTATATGTCTATATTTGTATTGCCTATACCTTTTTATATTGTTTTTCAATAAATATTATCATTTTAGCTGATTGTTTATTATGCTCATCTACGCAACTCAGCCATTTTTTCCTTAAAATCCCACCCTTTGAGGAGGGTTGCTGCCTAGCCCTTCCATTCCCCCAATTTTTTTCCCCCTTTCCTTTCCCTCCCTCCCCTTCCCACCCCTCCTCTCCTTTTCATACTGTGTACCGGATGGTTATGGTCTCATATAAAGTCCTAACCTATACCTCTTGTTTGAAAATAAAAGAGGTCCAAGAACAGAACGTTGGGGGACCCCGACAGAGAAGGGAAGAGGAGTGGAGGAAGTAGAATTGTAAGTAACACTGAAGGTGCGTTGGGATAGGTAGGATGAGAGCCACTGAAGAGCGCAGTCACGGAGACCGACGGAGTAAAGTTTTTTGAGGAGGAGGGGGTGGTCAACCGTGTCGAAGGCAGCTGAAAGATCCAGAAGTAGGAGTACAGAATAGTGTCCGTTGGTTTTTGCAGTTAGTAGGTCATTTGTGAGTTTTAAAAGAGCAGTTTCTGTGGAGTGTTGAGGGCGAAATCCAGATTGAAGGGGATCAAGAAGGTTGTTTTTAATGAGGTGGTCACTCAGTTGGTTGTAAACCAGGCGTTCAAGGAGTTTAGAGGAAAAGGGGAGCAAGGAGATTGGGCGTAGGTTGTTAAGATTGGTAGGGTCCAAGGACGGCTTTTTGAGTATGGGGGTGACCAGTGCATGTTTTAGAGCATCGGGGAAGATGCCAGAGGTGAGGGAGAGATTGAAGATGTGGGTTAGAGAGTGTAGGATGGGGTCAGAGGGTGACCGTAGCATTTGAGAGGGAATAGGGTCCAGGGGACAGTTGGTTAGGTGGGCGATAGAAAGGAGTTTAGCAACTTCATCTGTAGTAGTAGATTTGAATAGGGGGAGTGCCAGTTGTACCTGTTGACATGGGGTCTTAGCTGGGGGAGATACCTGTAGAATGGAGATTTCATCACGGATTGTATCAATCTTGTTTTTGAAGTGATTAGCGATTTCCTGGGCAGTGAGTAAGTCAGTGGAGGACAAAGTAGAGAGTTGAAGGTAGAGAAGAGTTTACGGGGATTGGATGAGAAGGTGTTAATAAGAGTTGTAAAATAGGTTTGCTTGGCAGTGTGGAGGAAAGAATAGTATTTTTGGAGGACAGATTTGTATTGGTTGAAGTCTTCGAGAGACTTAGTCTTGTGCCACAGACGCTCAAGAGCGCGACTACGTTTTTTTAGAATTTTAGTGTCATCTGTTTGCCAGGGTTGTAGGGGTCGAGGCCTGATTCTGCGTGTAGTGAGGGGAGCGAGCTTGTCCAGGGTGAAGGACAGAGATTTATTGTAGATGGACATGGCTTGGTTACATATAGTTCTTTGTAATATAAGAGTAATATGATTAAAGTGTACACATTGGGACACCATTAACAGGTTGGAGTCCTAGTAAGTTTTATATTAGGTAATTTATCACATGGGAAGGACTATGGATTAGTATTTTGGGAGGACACCTAGCGCCCACAAAAATATTTTATATATTTCTCCTTTCTGGATTAGCTACACCTGGTTGAGTTTACAAGTCATTTTTAGGAGGGGGGGTGATCCTTTTTTCAAGTGATTATTTTAAAAGGGGGTGACTCTTTTCTATACCCACTATACATTACACAGGGTTTGGAGGATAGAGAAATTGCTCCTGAGACAAGCACTTTGTGCTTTCTATCGGACTTTCGGATTACTGTGTTAAAAAAAAAAAAAAAATAGCCACAGTCCAGAGACTCCTGCAGATCAGCTCTAGACTACAACAAAATGCTAGCTTAAAGCGGGAGTCCGGCGACCAATCTTTTTTTTTTTTTTTTTAGGTCATTGAGACATTTTGCTAACCCCAAAATAATACTCAGTTTGGGTGTAATATTTCCGCCTCTGTCTGTTTTCGTACTAAAGAATAACTTAAAAAATGTGATGCTGGCTGTTTCCATCTTGCTTGTGGGCATGTGAAGCCCACAAGCATTGATTTCCTGGATGCGGTGAATGCTGTTCATTCACAGCTTGTTCACGCGCATGATCATTGTTTCCACACTGAATCTTGGGAAGCCTGACACTAAGCTCCCAGGAGACAGTGCGGCGCCGGGGAAAGGCAATAAACACGCCTACTCCCATGGGAAGAGAGACAGGAAGTGCCACAATAAAGTACAATATAAAGGTAATTACAGCGAAAAAAAAAATTTTGTGCGGCATTTGAACATCTATGCAATTAACTGAAGGGGGTAAGATTAAGTTAAAAATTTGAGTGGAACCACGCTTTAAGACCCCTTTCACACTGGAGGCATTTTTCAGGCGCTTTGGCGCTATAAATAGTGCCTGAAAAATGCCTTATCTGCAATCCCAGTGTGAAAGCCCGAGTGGTTTCACACTGGGAAGCTGTGCTGGCAGGACATCAAAAAAAGTCCTGCAAGCAGCTTCTTCTTGTGGCGCTTTAGGAGCGGTGTATACACCGCTCCTAAAGTGCCCTGCCCATTGACATCAATAGGCAGCTGTTAAAAGTGCCCCACTAGAGGCCGAAAAAAGCACCTCTAAAACGAAGGTAAAGCGCCGCTAAAACTAGCGGCGCTTTCAGTGTGAAAGGGCTCTAAGCTTAATAATGTTCACAGTGTGGTGATTGTTAGAGAGTCTCCCTCCTTAAGGCTCTCTCCATACAGTGCAATGTCTCCCAATCATGCTGGTAAAGCAGTGGATCCTGTGAGTGAGGAGACACAACTTCTCCTGCCAGGATGAAAATGTTGTGCCAGTAACCCCTGGCGCATAGAAGGAAAACTCGGGCTTAAACTCCTCCTTCTAGTCCCCCTGAGACTTTGTAACTGGTGCCTGAGCGTGGCATGGGTAGCATTAGCATCGCTGACCATAACCTGCAGTAATACTCTCACAGAATACACACAGAACAAGATGTGTTTGCTGGTTCTGGCCCTCAATGTCATCAGCTACCCAACTGAGAAGGCATTTGTACAGACTCAACAGAGGCACAGGCATAAGGAAACATGCCCGTCCACCTACATTCTGTATCGCCATACACAGCCCTAGAAATAAATAGCACCCATATTGCTTAAATCACCAGGATGGATAACAGATGCAGGCTGGGCTAAGGAAGCATGGCAGGAGGAAGAGTTGGTGCATGCGTTCACTGTTATTTACTTTCATCAAGGCTCGGTCTACAAGAAAACGGAGTGAAATACCTGTCAGTTAAGCATAACAGTGTGAACCAAGATATGCGTGAGAGCTGCTCAGGCTGTATGGGAATGAAGTCCTTTGCCCACCGCTGTGAGTGCTGGCGGGAAAGGAGCTTGTCTATGCTCCAAGCAATAATAGAGAGTGATAGGTGTCCCGGGAGCCGCACATCAAGTCAAAGCCTGCTGTGTGATAGTAACATAGTTGGGGAGGTTGAAAAAAGACACAAGTCCAAGCTGTGTGTATGCTTTTATGTCAGTATTGAATGTGTCAGGACCTGGACTTGAACCTGGGAGCTCTGCTGCCTGGCAATGATGGTACAGTTCCTTAGACAATTCCTTGAATGATCCATTCTTGAATTTTATTTGCCTTGAACTCTTTGCTCCTCCCATGTACTTCCTGATTAAGCCATGTCTCTAAACTTCCTGGTTGCCAGAATATTGTGCCTTCACCACCAGCCAATATCCCGCTCTTGTCCCTCCTGCTGTCGACCGTATCTGCACTACCATTCGTTACCGACATTTGGCTTGTTCCTTGACTACGCTTCCGCTTAATCCCAACCTGCAACTATTCGTTACCGACATTTGGGTCGTTTGACGCTTCTGCTTGATCTGCCCGGACCCTACCAGCTATATCTGCTACTGGACCCTGGCTTGCACACCTCCTGGTAGGGGCTATCCTGAGGACCGTGACCTGGTGCTAACACACAGCAAAGTCCATCTCCACCATTTAGGGGCTCTGGTAAATACTGGTTAGTACTTAGAGCCCACACCTCAGGTGAACCCGTGTCATCAGCCAGGGTGACCTGCGTGAATATCTGTTCCACTTGTCAGTGGGTGCTGCTCCACTACTATAGCTACTGGCCTCCAAGCCTGACTCCAGACTGACAGAATGGCAGTCTCAGCGCTTGGACCCTCGCCAGGTCATGCCCCAAACGCGTTTCACTCCTTCCACCCGAACGTACTCATGTGGGAACATGGTAAGCATAACAGTGCGTTAAGACAGAATAGAAAAAAGAAGCCCCAAATCTCTAAAAGACAATAAAAAGAGGCCCTCCAAGCTAAAATATAGAAGCAAAAGGAAGAGATCAACTCGCCGCCTTTAGGGCTACTTTACACTAGCTTCAAAACATGGCTTCGGACAGGCTTTGTTAAAGCTCTCCGAATCTCAGTCAAAGCCCCCGTCACTAAATAAAATGGTTAGCTTACAGTCCTGTTTACACCTTGCATTTGCTTTGGCTTCAAAAATTATAGCTTTAGTGGTGCTTCAAAGCCTCCATAGAACTCTATGACAAAGCTCGCTTGAAGCACCTTTAATTCAGCTTCACTTTGTTTTGGGGAAAATGCAGGTATGAGATATCCAACACACGCAGGGCGTCTGTCAAGCTTCAACAAAGCTTCAAAAGAGCATCACAGAAGCATCACCAAAGCTTCACCGAAGCACCACCGCTTCTATAAGAAGAACTTGATAAGAGGAATAGGGCATATGATCTAGTATATATTGTATTCAGACCCAGGGTTAGAACTGCTGCAGCTGTGGTCCTTAAACTCTGCTAGGAATCCCCAACCAATATTGGCCTGATGTGAATAGGGAAGTCTTGTGGTAATTGGAACACAGAAGGGATGTCATTGAGAGCAGGTTCAATATGGAGAAATCACTGGTATAAAACTGTGAAAACATGCACTTGTTTGAATAAAGGCTTCTGGGATTTCATGTATCCTGTATGATTCTCCCATTGTTTCAATGCTTCTCAGCTAACTGGAGAGACTTCCAGGATATGCCTGGTATGAATCTACTAGCAGCTTGTTGATAAAGTAGAAATTCCACCAAATAAAGAGAGCAGCAGAGCTGAAGAAAACACATCCACTCTCCTGAGACTAGCAGAAACTGAGGCCTGACGATTGTGGGTGAGGTTAAGCTGTGCTGGCCAATAGAGTAAAATGGAGTACTAAAGTCACAGAGTACACTTCCATTGCTCTAAGAGCAATACAAATGCTAGTTTTTTTTTGACAACCCAATATAAGCTTACTTGAAAATCCTCCTTTTATGTTGCGATTACTGCCTGTCTGCTGGCCATCTCTTTCATCAACTTCCTAGATCCCCAGCATGCTTTGCAGCTTCTTCTCTACTCATTCCTTTGGCTTACTTGCAGTTTCTAATAAATGCATATCCCATGGTACCTTGCTGCTTGCAAACATGTAAGGTGCGTTTCCTGAAATGACTGTGCCTCTTGAATGTCCTCTATTCAGCACCTTTGCGGTTCACACAGCTGGCTCTGTGAAATGTGTGACACATCAGTGCATAGTGAATGTGTGCCACGGTATTCAAAGAACTAAATGTGTGGGATTCTTCAAAAAGTACGTTTTCAAAGGTCAAGTTTTCGTAACATCATAAGGAGTAGGAGTAGGCTAAAAATAATTGAAATTCAATGTGAAAATGAATATATGATTTTAAATGTTGACCATACATATACTGTAACATAGCACTTAGAGGTTACCAGCCATAAGGCAATGTTATTTAACATTAACCATAAATTTTATTTTATGTAAAAAGTATTTACAGAGAAATAATGGAAATAGTTTCCAGTGTCCATTTCTGATCCATGTCTCCGTGATCCTTAGTTGAATGGTATAGTCCAGTTTTGACAGGTGTCGCTCCGTGCCAAAAGTTGGCCAACTAGTGTCAGTCAAGCTGTATTTCGTTTTGAAATCACGTTATTAAAAGGCAACAATTGTCCATATGTTGTGCTGTTCTTCTGAAAAGCCGCCAGTAATCCACCAGTCAGAACACAAGCCTGCAAAAAATAACAACAATGTAATAATGCATAAACTGACCAATTACACAAACTACAAGAAAGGCTCTTAATGCTGCCCACTACAAACAGAATCCATCTGTGAGGTATCACTCATACATGCAGCCATGGTGTAGTAAAACCAGACGTTTGAGCCGCATTTTTACTGCCCATCTGAACACAATCAGGGCTGTACACATGCCAAGGGCACGATGATGTGCTTCCCAGTAGAGCTGCACGATTAATTGTTAAGAATCGTTATCGCAATTTTTTAGATTTAGATTAGATTAGATTTTACGCGGCGAGAATAGTGATCTTTTTATTCTAAGCAAAATAAATTGTGATTCTCATTTTGGCCAGAATCATGCAGCTATACTTCTCAGCATAAGTTAATACAGCATGTCCCATTCAGCAGGTGTTACTGCAGCCGAACGCAACCCATGCAAGTCTATGGGGCCACTCCACAACTGAAAGCAATGCACGCAATTGCGGCACAGTGGTGCAAATTAACAGGGTTAAATCAGGCATATCAACTCCTCACTGCCTGTCAAACAATGCACATGTGAACAAACCCTTAGTATTTCACTGTAGATTATAAAATTTCAGATTCACTTGGTTTATATAAGAGCAACAATGATGCACCTCTTTCCTAGTTTATACATGAACTTCAGTCAATAAACAAAGAAGCATATACTAGACATGCTATACTCATGCCACTTTTCATTGGAACAATTCCATGTACAATATGAGACAAAGCACTCTTTATGAGACATTTTTGCAACTTTCAGGAAATTGCACAGGTGTAAAACAGCACATTATGGAGACTGAACACCTGAAACTATTGTATTAGTTGTTGATCCTGCCAGTACAATTTTCATCCTTTAATAGAGCAACAGTACTAAAACCAAACAGGACGACGCAAACACCCTCCTTGTGTTCTTTTTGTAGCTTTTATTGGATACTCGATCTGTGGTGGGCTGCATCGGCTGGGCACTCTTGACAAATGGCATTCTTGTCACCTATGGTATGCTGTAAACTTTTCCTGTGGCGGAGCTATGAGTGCTTAAAGTGATCGTGTGTTTTATACTTAGAGCAACAGTACTGTTCATTCTGATGTGAAATGGCACATCAGTGTTGTCAACCTGTGGACAAGGTAGGCTTGGCCTGCATTTACACCTGATCAGAGTGTGTTGCTAGTGATTTGGAAGGCTTTTTTTTCCCCCAGTAGTCTTACAAGTGTATAGAGCTTTTTTGTGTTTTGTTTCCTTTGCAGAGCAGTTTTAGAGGACAGGAATTTTCAAGGCACTAAAGTGCAAACAAAAGCATGCATCACCCTTTATAATTTCTGGGGGCAAAAATGTTCATGTACTTTGAGCATTAGGTGTAGAGCATACAATTCTGAACAGATAAAATAAAAAAAAAGATAGGATTCTGCAGGTTGAGCATAGCCAGGCCTAAAAAACAAGCAGAAAAAAAAACAAAGTGTGACTGGGAGCTTAGATGGACGTATAATGCCGCGTACACACGAGCGGACTTTACGGCAGACTTTGCGGACGGGATTTCGTCAGACAATTCGATCGTGTGTGGGCTCCAGTGGACTTTGTTTTTCTCAAAAGTTGAACAGACTTAGATTTGAAACATGTTTTAAATTAATCCGTTGAAATCGAGTCCGGTTGAAAAGTCCGCCGTCTGTATGCTAGTTCGACGGACAAAAAGCCACGCTAGGGCAGCTATTGGCTACTGTCTATGAACTTACTTATTTTAGTCCGGTCGTACGTCATCTTGTACGAATTCAACGGACTTGGTGGATTGTGTGTAGGCAAGTCCGTTCATTCAGAAAGTCTGTCGTAAAGTATGTCGAAAAGTCCGCTGGGCAAAGTCTGCCGTAAAGTCCGCTCGTGTGTACGCGGCATAAGGGTTGATTTACTAAAACTGTAGAGTGTAAAATCTGGTGCAGCTCTGCCTGGTAGACAATCAGCTTCTAACTTCAGCTTGTTCAATTAACCACTTCCCACCCGCTGGCCATCACATGACGTCCTTGACTTTGAGCGGGGATATCTTAATGATGCCTGCAGCTAGAGGCATCATTCAGATATTGTTTTTTTTCCGCCGGAGATTCCCTACACCATAAGAACAATCATAGCGGCTGTTCAGCCACTTGATCGTTCTTACGGGCGGAGAAAGGGATGTCCCCCCTCCCTCCGGTGCTTCTACCGACTCACTGCTACCATCGGCGAGTCGGAGACAGGATCCACTGGCCCCAGATGTTTACCATAGAGATTTCCGGAAGACCAGATGGTTGCTGGAGTCTCAATGATCGTTCGGAGGCTGGGCGCGATGTTATAACAAGAAAAGAAGGAGGGCGCACCGATCTAGTGCATTACTACTGGTAAAGCTTTATTAAAGCATTAAAACAGCAAGATGTATACTCACAAACGAGCATTCGTAAAAGGCTTTGACAAGGGAACAGATGCGCTGTTCTGAAGATCGACACACCAGGACCTAAATGTCGAGAGGGTCAAACCGATAAGAATGGCTGAAGTGTTTCGGGGGAGCACCCCTTTCCTCAGAGCCTAAGCGGGCAATGGCTGATTTTGTTTTAATGCTTTAATAAAGCTTTACCAGTGGTAATGCACTAGGTCGGTGCGCCCTCCTTCTTTTCTTGTTTCCCTTTAGTTTTTGAATACCCATTGTTCTGAGGAGGGCTGCAAGACTAATTACTTCATAAAGTTGGTCGCACCACATACGTAGTCACTGGACACCTGAGCGCAGGAGAGATTTCTACTGTTTTCGTGATGTTATAAGGTCATGCCCGGCCTCTGCATTCAAACAAATGGCGCAGCCTCAGCTGGGAAATCGAGGGGGGGGGGGTTTCAGGCTTCCCAGCCTAGAGGCGAGATGTGGGGTCTGAACATTTTGAGGGAAAAACATTTTTTTCTTTTTTTTTTTAGTATTGAAGTGGTTAATCTGTTATAGCAATATTTTATATTTTTTTTACTCTTAGAAAAGTTAAAGTAATATGAACACAAAGTGAATGTTGTAACATCCATGGCAGTGTTATTTGGTTTCTCCCAACTCGACTACTTTTGTTTGACAGTTTGGTCCATTAGAGGAGGTGGGAAAATAACAAATCTAATATCAGGAACAACAGGTAATAAAATACATTACAGGGTAGGCTCAGAAAAACAAAAAACGGCTGTGTTAATGCTATTGACAGAATGCATCAGAAATGTCTTTTTTGATCAGCAACTCCTCAGGCTCATTTATTTGAAATTTGTGCAATTTCACTCAAAGGAAACATTTTAAAGAGATTTTTTTTTCATACAAAAATATGAATATGCAATATTTCATGCCACAAAAATATGAATATGCAATATTTCATACTCACCTAATATACCTTTTTTGCCTTACAATAATGAAATCTATGCAAAAACGACTTTTTGCTGCCGTCAAGCCCCATTACAAAAGGCTTCTATTTTTCCCAATTTTTAAAAAAAATTCACAATTTGGTGCTTATTTCAAAGCAAAGAAAAATGAGTGGAGTGGAGGTTGGAGTTAGAGAGAGATCTGCTGTTCCTTAAGATGAGGAACAGCGATCTGTCTCCTCCTCCAGTCAGCTCAGCCCCCATACAGTTAGAAACACCTCCCAGGGAACACACTTAAACCCCTGACCGCCCCCCCTCTAGGGTTAACCCCTTCAATGGCAGTGACATTTATACAGTAATCAGTGGCCATTTTTAGCTATGATCACTGCATAAATGTCAATGGTCCCAAATAGGTATCAAAAGCGTCCGATCTGTTCACCGCAATGTCGCAGTCCCGCTAAAAAGCCATAAATCTATCCCCTATTTTGTAGACGCTATAAGTTTTGCTAAAGTGCATGCAGTGCAATCAATAGTCTATGAACATCATAGAGAATCAATTGCAAAATATTGCATAAAAAATAAATATGCAAAAAATAACATAAAACATGTACTAATTAAAGTGCAATAAGTACCATCAATTGTGCAACACCTAAAATTCAGTGAGAAATGAATTTCAAGCATAAATACCAGTGCAATATATAAAAGGGACTGATATGTATACACACTACTGTGCTTTGACATAGTCACTTTAATGGAGTGCTAAATTTAAAGTGGGTCTACGACAACATAGAAAAAAGTCAGTCAATTCAGCACATATCTCAATTACTAAGTATTGGTTTGTCTACTTCTTTCTAGCCATTAATTATTGAAAGTTGCTCTATCCTCCATAATTTCGCTCAAAGGAAGTCCTTAAACAGAAGCAGAGGTCTCAAAGTCAACTGTGAAATGATTTGTCTCAGTCCATGTGGTTATGCTTCTTACCTTTGTTTTAATTAAGCTTCCGAATCAGATCATTAATGGCATCTCCTCTATGTCCAGGATCCCCCACCTCAGACAGATAGCCCTTCCTATTAATACCTGCATGCCTAGCAATTGACAGGACGAAGGGGCATAAGAACTTATTGACTTCCATAAAGTGTTCTCCTGTAGAGTACAGTTCATGAATCAGATCTTCCAAACAGATGATCTCAAACTTTCCTGAAAAGAGACAAACAAACATGAGAGGGAAAGAAGAACACGAAGACGGGTCTTGCATATTAAAAATGGCTTCTTTTGTGCTTTTTAATTCACTCTTTGCAGTGACAGGAAACAGAGTGGAATCAGATCTGCTGCTGTAGAGCAAAACTTCCTGTTATCTAGACCAGTCACTGCTGCTTCCACTAACGTAGCTTTCTGCAGGCAACCTGTAATGGGTGGATGTGCCGGGTCCCTCCCGCAGCACAGTGACCATGCCACTGCTGTGTTTGTCACACAATAACTGGGTTTGCAAAGGCATTTGGTGCACATGCGGTGGCTGTCAAATATATTTAAATGAAAGCATTTGCGCATGGTGTTCAGCTTTAAAAGCAAAACGATATTACTTGGTATTAGATAAGTGTACCTAAAACTGCGTGCAAATACATGTAAATGACTAAAAGCCCCCATGCTAAACAGAATATTACATTTCATGTATTGAACAGGATGATGTAGACTTGGCAGCAGCAAAAAAAAACAAAAAAAAAAAACTAAACACAGTTTGATAATGTTTATTACCTAGCGCCTCTTCAATCATAGTATTGTCTGTAAGGGCAACTTTTTTGCCATTTACTCTACCCTGTCCACGTTTCAAGATGAGCTCACGCACAGACTTTAGGTTCGGGAACCTGAAAAAAAAAAGAAGAAAATGTTTCAATCCAGGGAAACTATCAACAAACTTCTTCAGACAGAAACACTTAGGCTGTCCATGCATCTATAGATTTCTTTCAGTCAGCCAGGAGGGCTGAACAAAAGACATCTAACAGATTCAGATGCCACCATCCATACTAAACTTCAGGCCTCATGTACAATGCTGCTGGTAAACAGACGTTTAGGAGCAGTTGGGCGTTTTTTTCAGCTGCACCTGAACTCTCCTCTATGTTATCTTATCACTACATGTACACAGGGTCTTTCAGAGGCAGCTGAGTTTTGGAAAGTAAAAAAAAAAAAAAAAAAAAAAAAATAAAAGGTTCAGGATGGATGTTCAGAGGCATTTGAAATGCCTTTAACCACTTAAGGACCAGCCTCGTTTTGGATTTTAGGTGTTTACATGTTTAAAACAGTTTTTCTTTGCTAAAAAATAACTTAGAACCCCCAAACATTATATATTGTTTTTTTCTAACACCCTAGAGAATAAAATGGCGGTCATTGCAATACTTTTTTTAGCACCGTATTTGCGCAGCGGTCTTCTAAGCGCACTTTTTTTTGGAAAAAATTCACTTTTTTTAATAAAAAAAAATAAGACAAGAGTAAAGTTAGCCCAATTTGTTTTTATATTGTGAAATATGATGTTACTCTGAGTAAATTGATACCCAACATGTCACGCTTCAAAATTGCACCCGCTTGTGGAATGGCGTCAAACTTTTACCCTTATAAATCTCCATAGGCGATGTTTACAAAATTCTACAGGTTGCATGTTTTGCGTTACAGAGGAGGTCCAGGGCTAGAATTATTGCTCTCGCTCTACCGGTCGCGGCGATACCTCACATGTGTGGTTTGACCACCGTTTTCATATGCGGGCGCTACTCACATATGCGTTTGCTTCTGCGCGCGAGCTCGTTGGGACAGGGCACTTTAAAAAAAAATTTTTTTTTCTATTTTATTATATTTTAATTATTTTTTTCACAGTTTTTAAAAAAAATAAAAAATTGGATCACTTTTATTTCTATTACAAGGAATGTAAACATCCCTTGTAATAGAAAAAAGTATGACAGGTCCTCTTAAATGAGATCTGGGATCAAAAAGTCCTCAGATCTCATATTAACACTAAAATGACAAAAAAAAAAAAAATAAAAAATATGCCTTTAAGACATATGGGCAGAGCTGACGTAATGACGTCGCTTCCGCCGTCCTATGGTATGGAGACGGGTGGGCGCCATCTTAGCCTCACTCGTCTCCATACTGAAGAACTGACAGGTCCCGATCGCCTCCGCCGCTACCGATGGCTCCGGTAAGTGGCGGAGGCTGCAGAGACCACCATTGTCGGAAACACGACCGTCTCCTGTAAAGATGGATACCTCGGTTGTGGCAGCAGCTGCTGCCGTTACCGAGATATCCCTCTTCAAATTGCCGACGTATATGTACAGGAGCCGGTCGGTAAGTGGTTAACAGCTTGTAAACGCAGTAACTCACATTTAGCCGCGTTTCGTTTACATGCGTTTTTCATTTTTTGACTATTTGCAAAAAAAAACAAAAACATTTTTTAAACGCTCCTAAACGCAAATGCGTCTAAACGCGGTATGTAAACGTGGCAGAACTGAAGTTTTTAAACGTCATTTACTATCCATCAAGTTAAATCATTCATGGGAGGTTTTAAAACATATACATGAAGCAGCAGATGCTATAAGAGGATATCATATTGGTCTATACATTTGTGTGAATTTACATACTTATATGAAAATGAAAGTAATAAACTATAAAAGGATATTTTATGATAACTAAATGGAATGTACATGTGCTTATATGTCATTTGCAAAAAAAGATGAAATTGTTCTTTTACATGAAGCCATTTGCTTTTCTATCGTAAAAATTTGCTTTAGAGGGGTTTTTTTTAAAGTTATGTTTGTAATAACAAGAAGAGTTAAAAAAATTATAATATAGATAGATATAGAGAGAGCGAGAGAGAGAACATAAACACTATTAAGGATTTAATTATCAAGTTATTTTGCCCCTTAGCCAAAATGTAAAAATCGAGATGCCAAAAAACTTGCAGGAACCACAAAGTGCCCATATCTAAACCACCTCACCTGTCTTAGGCTAGGTCAGGTTCACCATAAAATCTCACTTACTTGCATTTCCTAGGCTCCAACACCCTTTTTATTCACCCCTAATAAGCCACCTACTTATCTGTCCTTGCTTTGTTACAATGCTCAGCGCCACACAACCTTTTCTGAAAAATCTTTACTGCTGTTTCGCTCGTGCACACACACTATTATCTCTATTTATTCCAATGGAAGGTTTGTCAGACTACAAATCATGACAAAACAGGGACAGGCCAGGAAAGTATGTGACTTGTCAGTGGTGATGGAGGGCATCAGAGCCCCTGAACATTTTAACACTGAGCAAAAAAATAAAATAAAAAAAAATAAAAAACCCCATAAAAGTAGGTACTGTCCATAGAATATTATTATCACATTTTCTAACCTAGCTAAAACCTAATTGGCTACTAAGGGCAGAGGAGCTAAGTATACAAATAACCGTACATATGTAACTCAAGTGTTACTAAACACAGAACCTGCATTCACTATATCTGGTCTCCCACAGTACACAGAACATGCAAATGCATTTATTTTAGTAAATATAAACTGCTAAATACCTTTTCTCATCAGCAGTATATAGCAGTCTTGTGACTTATCAGTGCCTGGTCAAGGGCTCATGCACACAGGGGGGGTCTGATGTTTTTATAACTGCCTCTAAACGCCCCCCTGTGTGTCCATGCACACAAAAACTTTCAGAGGCATTCGGAGGCATAAAACAAAAAGCGACAGCCTGTGCATCCAGGAGCAGAGGCTGTTGAGCTGTAAAAATGAAAAACGTCAAACGCTGCTAAACGCTGTAACAAGCGTCTAGCCACTTTTTGCGCTTTTACATTATAGGGAGTGCTTTTACTGAAAAAAAATAATGCTATTCAAAAACACAGCTAACAGCGCGTTTTTAACACTGCTTTTTCCTGACAGCAGTGCCGGCGTTTTTTAAAGGTCTTGTGTGCATGAGGCCTAAAGCTTGTAGTAGGAGTTTTCATGCTGCACTTGGTGTCCTCCGTCTGGACAGTGCTAATTGGCCCTGTGCTGAGTACATGCACTCTCCCAAGATAAAAACTCTCTAGCAATACACACCAAACTGAGCATGTGCTCTATTTACTCTGTTTTATCCAGACATGTTTTGGGGACAACGCACGGAGGGGAGGATCTAATGCACCGGATTAACCCCTTAGGTTCCATAGTGAGTATAACAAGCATGCTTTACTGCATAAACAGACTGATTTTACTGTTGTGGGTTTAGTAACACTTTAACTATAAACCAGGTAGGTAATACTTACCCCCATGCAACATATGGCTCAATGAACTGTAGCATCTTCAAAGTTTCTGCAGTTATCTTTACAAACGACCCTGAAAAAATTTTGCCCAAGCGGAAAGTCTTCAAGATTTGCATCACTTGCTGGCTAACTCCTTCAATGCTGAAAGCCGAGAAAAAAACAAAACATTAAATCGGGCTAGAATGATAAAAAAACAATGTGCAAACAGAATATATTAAAAATGCCTCAAGAGGAGACAATAATAAGGGATTTTGATCTCCTGTTGTCCTCATCAACAGCTCTGGCCTCCACTGATGATAGGGATCCAAATCTGGATATTTCCTGATTTTGTGATCACTGTGTCAGCTATCACTTACTGATCACATAAAGGCTTTATTGAAAAAAGGGAGGCAAGGTTTGTCTGTTGTACAGGACATCGGGGATGGGGTCCCAGATGGGAGATATGTGTCACCTCCATTTGGGATGTGGTCCCTTTATGGGGGATGGCAAAAGAAGCGGTTGGATTCTCACCCATGCAGAGTAAAGGGGCTTTGGGGCAATCTAAAAATGTTTTTGTAGTTTTCCCAGCATTGCCAAGACCTTACATGAAATCCACAATTCAGAGGCTCGGAGATCTTGGGTAGAAAAGAGCCTTCTATCCTGACTAAGAGTCCTTTGAACCTAAAAGGGTTAAAGGGGTTGTAAACCCTCGTGTTTTTTCACCTTAATGGATCCTATCCATTAAGGTGACAAAACACCTGGCAGTCACCGGCCCCCCAGCCCCCCGTTTTACTTACCTGAGCCCCTTCATCTCCTCGGCGGGGATGTGCTGTCCATCTCTCCATGTGGTCCCAGCTCTTGATTGGATAGATTGATAGCAGTGTCAATTGGCTCCCGCTGCTGTCAATCAAATCCAATGACGTGGGCGCCGGGGGTGGGGCCGAGTCCGGCATTCATGTCTGTGGGCGCAAATGCTGGACTCTGGAGCGCGCCCGCAAGATAACCCCCTCGGCAGAGCGCTTCTCCTAGGAGGTCATCTGATGCGGGGAGGAGCCGTCGGGGGACCCCAGAAGAGCAGGTTCAGGGCCACTCTGTGCAAAACGAGCTGCAGTGGAGGTAAGTATGGTATGTTTAAGTAACTTGCAGATGTCCTGGGATGTTGTGTGGAACAGGACACAGACAGGGCTGCTATCTGTAACTTTAAAGTACTAAGAGCTAGACCCTTTTCAGCCCCCTGCTGTAAGAATTCTAGAATAATTTGTGTGTCCTTTTTCCTGTTCAAATAAGGCAGACAGGAACAGAATCTCAATATGGGTTGTCATGCAGAACAAACTAGAGCAGATGGCTTAAACGGATAAGTTCACCTTTCTACAAAAAAAATAATAAATGCACATCTTTTTGCAGGTAAAAAAATGTGCATTTATTATTTTTGTAGGAGCCTGTAAAGCATTGCACCAGCGATCAGATCACTGAAGCCATGCAGGTCTCCTGCACACTGTCAGTGTATCTGCTTGCCCATACATCCCGTAGGGGTAAACTTGCTGACAGGAAGACTCAATGAACTACCACAGCGTTCCACAGCACATGG
The DNA here is from genome assembly GCF_042186555.1 of Aquarana catesbeiana. Classification (NCBI taxonomy): domain Eukaryota; kingdom Metazoa; phylum Chordata; class Amphibia; order Anura; family Ranidae; genus Aquarana; species Aquarana catesbeiana. The sequence continues at coordinate 272,448,692 of NC_133331.1, read as the reverse complement.
GGGAAAAAAAAAAAAAAAAAGCTTACAACAGATACAACTAAACAAAGCAGTGACGTACTCTGTAATTCGGACAACAAATGCAAGTTTGTGTTTCTCCAAGCTGGGAACTTTCTTCCGGTACACCTCCATCCTCCGCAACCTACAGTCATCTCTCATTTTTCTTCTAGAGTTCCGGACAAAGGTCTCTAGTCTTTTAAATTTTATTTGCTTTCCGGGCTGAAGCTGAGGGAAAAAATAATCCAATGAAACAAATATGGCATGAGGAATATGAAAAATCTGTTCTTCAAGCACAGGAAACCGAGCCCAGAAATGCATTCTGCCTTTATGTTGACACCAATGCATTCTACAATGCATCATGGAACCTTAACAAGCTAATAAGAGGTGTACCAAATAGTACAATATAGTACATGCACTGGGGACATCTTACAAATCAATATTTCTAAAAGCAAAAAGTTGCAGACTGTTGGTGGCCTATGTTTCACTAGTCTCTTGGGCCCCCCTTCCAGCAATGGGTCATAGGCACCTAGGCTATGCCGCACCATATGAAACTTTAACCCCTTGGCGCTGGCCATACGCAAATATGTGGCCTTTCGGGCACCTGGTCCTTTGCGCTGAGGGGACACATATTTGTTTCCCATACACCTGTGTCGAGAACGCGCACGCTGCGCACTCCCAGCACAGTTACTGTCGACTAACCAAAAGCTTTCGGACCACATGACCGCCAATCAAGGTGGTCATGGGAGGACCGCCTCCCAACATCATAAACCTCTTAAAAAGTCGGGTGGCGCCGGTGCTAAGAGGTTAAAGCAAGCTTGTCACTACCTCTAACAGCATAGCAGAGCCTTAATCCCAAATTTGTCTGTGGTCCTTTTTCCAGGTCACGGTATAGCTAAGAGTAGATCGTCACATTCAACTGGATCTGTTCTGCAATGCTGAACACATTTCATAGCTTAAAAGGATAAGTTGCAGGTAAAAAAAAAAAAAAAAATGTGCATTTATTAGTTTTTGTTTCTGGAGCCTCTAAAATATTGCACCAGCAACCAGCAGATCGCTGATGCCATGCAGGTCACCTGCAGACTGTCAGTGTATCTGTGTGCCCGTACAGCATTCATGCGACTGCTGACTGCTCAGTTCTTGGATTTGTTCTAAACACACCACTCTCTGTTCTGCCCCTCCAGCGTTCACTGGAGTGTCGGGCAACAGTGGCTGGCTTAGGAATTTCAGCCGACAGCAGGAAAATGCACACCTGTGACCCACATGAGAAGAATGGCCAAACAAGCTTTGGCCATACTTCTCTTTTGAAGGAAATGGGACATGTTTTGAGGAAAGTGAAATGCACATTTTGAACAAAAGACAACCGTTTTCCGGCAAGATAAAAAGAGGCATCCTTAAACAGGCATGGGGACCTTTGACATCTTCTCTATATAATGCCATTGGTATATCTCTATCCTGGCTATTAGACAATTCACACGTCAGCCATGTTATTAAAAGGATTAACTGCTAGGCAGTCCTGCCACCAAAGAATCAATTTTTTGTATATATTTGTGTTTCGCTGAGCAAAAGGCTGCAAAAATGTCATTTTCGGTTTGGCAAGCACAATCTGCATGATATTTTGACAGTCACAGACAGCTGTAAGAATGTAAGGAAGAATGCTATTATAAGACTATTACTATATGAATATCACAGTAAAATTATTATTTTAATAATATAATTTTAATAAGGGAATCCTCTGACAAACCTAAATCTATAGGGGACATAAGTAAAGCCTTCACCAACACGGCGGCATGTTAACAAACCAACATAGAAAAGGCTACAGGAAGATAGTGCTGCGTCAGATATATGAAGCTCTGCATGTTGGGCTTGGAAAGTATGAACAACAATGTAACACTGCGGTTGTTATAATCCAAAGGAGATTTACCTTCCTCTTCTCTTCTAAAGCTCTCTTGGCTTCTGCTGCTTTCAGTCCTTGATACTTCTTCCGTTTCTTCAAAAGATTTTCTGGCACTCGTGGAAGCTTCCTGGGCCTTAAATACAAATAAAGCATGTCAGTAATGCTAGATACACACAGAACCCTGTATTTTTTTTTAGTACATCTAGTACTAAAGTTTCAGTAAAAACTGGCACATGTATCTTACACAATTTCACATATCACACACTACTCGCAAGGCCATTGATGACCCATTGGCACCCATGCATAGTTAAATAGTAGGTAAGGTTGAATAAAGACAAAAGTCCATCCAGTTCAATATGTGTTGGTTTGTGTGCGTTTATGTAATCATTTCCCATATCCCTGTATATTGTGTTCATTATGTACGTTGAAAAGTCTTTTAAAACTATCAATACTTCCTGCTGACACCACCGATTGTGGAAGACAGTTCCACATCCTTACCGCCCTGACCGTGAAAAAACCTCTGAGCAGTTTAAGAGTAAACGTCTTGTCTTCCAGTCTCCTCGTGTGGCCCCGTGTCTTCCTACAATCCCTGGGACTGAAAAGTTTCATACTTACGCTGGGATCACCATTGAGATATTTGTATATCACTATCAGATCTCCTCTCAGGGAGAATAAATTTAGTGCTTGTAGTCATTCCTCGTAATTGAGGTCCTCCAGTCTCCATATTAATTATGTTGCTCTTCTCAGGACTCACTCCAGCTCTAGCACATCCTTTCTGAGGATTTGTGACCAGAACTAGACGAAATACTCCAGATGTGGCTGAACCAGAGTTCTATAAAGTGGAAGGATTATCGATTTATCTCTGGAGTAAATTCCCTGCTTAATGCATGCTAAAATTCTGCTGGTTTTGCATGATATTGCTCAGTTTGTCTTCTACTACATGGGTAGCGTAACGTATGAAAAACTCATATTCTACAACAGGCGGCACTTTGTGATGCACGATGTTGGAAAATATGTTGTATATTTGATTTTGACTGCATGTTTGTTAGCCCCTTCCTGCTACAGACTCCGGGACCTTTAACAGGATTTAAATGTCAGGAGGCAGACGCAGGCATTCCAGTCATGTGACTGCTGTGATTTGCAGTCACATGATCGGAAAGCTTCCGATTGCAAGTATGCACTGGGAGCTTTCCGGTACCCGCTCATTATTGTGCTGGGAGCGTGCTCTCAACACAGTACAGTGTTTACCTAGGAACGCATACATGCGACCACTTGGCATTAAAACCCACCGGCTGAGAGGCTGCATATATGCATACGACCAGCAGTAAGCGGTTAATGCATCATCACGTAAAATATTGAATGGGGCAAAAACATACTACAGTTGTTTAGGAGCCTTTTAATTTCATCCAAGACCCTCATGACTAAGCCATTTTTTCCTATTTAGCACTGCACTAATTCAACTGGCAATTACGCAATGCTGTACCCAAACAAAATTTATATCATTTTTTTTTATCACACAAATAGTGCTTTATCTTTTGCGATATAAACAAGAATTTTTAAAAGAAAACCACCCCAATATATATGTTATAGCGCCTACAAACTATGGTATATATACTGGGATTTTTTTTCTTTATACTACTAATGGTGCCGACGTTATTACAGTTATCAGTGATAATACTGTACACTGTTCTAATGACACTGGCTGGGAAGGGGTTAACATCTAGGGTGATCAAGGGGTTAAATGTGTGCTTAACTATATCTAAAGTGTGTACTGCTTTTACTACTAAAGCAGCCATTTCGATACGAAAATTGGATGGAAAGATTTGTACGACGAGCTGTCTGTCGATTTTTGGATCGTTAGTACAGTGCTTGCAACAGCCGATTTCGCTGCTGGATGTGCAGACTATAACATTTTTGTCCGATGTGAGCTCAACGTCCGATTTTCATTTCATTATATGTTTTTGGAGTGAAAAAGACTACGCATGCTCAAAACTGAAAGAATATATACAAAGCTATTCAACACATTACAGCACTACTGACGTATTCTGTCGCACAAAAATTTTCGTATTGTGAGTAACCTCTTCACTTTCGATATGAGAATAGCATGCCACAAAAAACAGACATTCAGTCGTCCGAAAATTGAAGCGTGTGTATGAGGCTTTAATCTCTCAGTTTCTGCTTGCAGGGATGAAAAACTGACAAAGGGCTCCCTCCACACAGAGTTCTGTGTTGTTTATCAACACAAAGCTCTGGGCTGTAATTGTACGCAGCCGATTAGCAGGTTCTGGGCATGAATCATTGGTCGGGACTTGCGGCTCACCAATTCTTTGATGTGGTGTTTGCATTAGTTTTAAGGCATATCTTCCTTTATTTTTACCTGATCATCTGTCCAGTACATGTTATTTTTTTTAACCACTTCCTGCCGCTAGACCGTGTATATATACACTACCTTGGGTTGAAGTGGTTATACAAGGATCATGGTTGCAGCTACAGCCATGATCTTGATACCGTTCTTTTCTGCTGGTAATTCTCTTTGTTGCAAAAAAAAATTAAAAAGATCAGGTCGCATTCACTGTGAAGAGGGGAAAGAATGGGAGTTTCCACCCCTCTTCCATGTCATCAGAAACCAGGAGCGATGGAATCCTCAGTTTCAGTCTGATGTAAACACACCGTTCCTGGCTTGTACAGCATCTGATCAAACCGATCTTGGCTTGACCAAATGCTTTGGAGACCAGAAGGGAGATATGGGGGTAAATGAACACGCATGTAGGTCTACACAGGGATCGCACTGCACATGTGAGAGGGAGAGCAATAATTCTAGCACCAGACCTCTTGTGCAACTCTTATCTGGTAACCTGTAAAAGGCTTTTAAAGTGTTGCCTATGGATAATTTAATGTACTACTGTAGTTTGTGGTCATTTTTTCAAAACAAATTTAAAGCACAAGGATTGGTATCTATTTACTGTGTGAAAAATCATCTTTTATATTTTACCAAAAATTGGGTATTATATTGTGTCTCTGTTCAATAAAATTCATTAAAGTCTATTTTTTCCAAAAAATGTAATTTTTACATGTATGAGAGAAATGTCAGAATTGGCCTGGGGGGTTCAAGTGGTTAAAAGACCAAGCTATCCAGCAAAAGTGACAGACTGTCCATACACGGTTCTAATTTCGGCCAAACCGTTAATGGGCAAGCCGAATGTACCGAGCTGATCGATCAACTTTGGTACAACCAGCCTGCTGGATTCTCTCACGATTATCGCTTGTAGCTGCTATAGTCGCTAGCAATAATCACTGTCTTCTCCCGGGAGGGACGGCTTTCCCCCACCAGTAGCAGACTATTGCAGGAGGAATTCCCCTGTCAGCACTGTCTGTGTTGATGCCTCAATCCTGCAAATTTCTTTTCTCCAACCCGTGGCCGTGTATGGGCTGCCTTAGAGGGTTCAGACAAACCGTTTACCACTAAACAGGGGTAGTTACAGTGATCAGCTTTTATGTAAAACCTTTATCTCAACACCAGGGTGGATAAAAATCAATGATTTTTATGCCCCCTGTAAGCTGCAAAGCTTGGGGATGGGGAGGTTCACATGCTGCTGCTGCAGCTCCTCTGGCAAAAACCTTCACTCCTGTAATGCACAGTGGGTTTGTTTATTTTTTTTATATTCATGCTTACCTAGGTGGATGCTGAAGCTGTCCCCCGGTGCCTCTACACTAAGGATGAGCTCCGGCGTGTTCGCACAGCCCACATGCAGAGCCCGCCAGGAAGTCGGCGCTGCGCTGATCACAGGCAGTGAGACATTTCCCGATCTCTGCAGCCGCACATCGGAACAATATCTCACTGCCTGTGATTAGCGCACCGCTGACTTCCTGGCGGGCTCTGCATGTGGGCTGTGCGAACACGCCGGAGCTCATCCTTACTCTACACTGAGAGCCTGAGCCACCGAACACCGCCGATGACTCGGTTCTCTCAGCTCCCTGAGCGGAGAGATGCTGCCTGTCAGTCAGCTTCTCTCCTCTCTGCTCCTGTACACTCATTGGAGCGCTGAGCTGTGGAGGGGCGGGGAGCCTTGAGCTGTGGAGGGGCGGGGAGCCTTGAGCTGTGGAGGGGCGGGGAGCCTTGAGCTGTGGAGGGGCGGGGAGCGCTGAGCTGTGGAGGGGCGGGGAGCGCTGAGCTGTGGAGGGGCGGGGAGCGCTGAGCTGTGGAGGGGCGGGGAGCGCTGAGCTGTGGAGGGGCGGGGAGCCTTGAGCTGTGGAGGGGCGGGGAGCGTTGAGCTGTGGAGGGGCGGGGAGCCTTGAGCTGTGGAGGGGCGGGGAGCCTTGAGCTGTGGAGGGGCGGGGAGCCTTGAGCTGTGGAGGGGCGGGGAGCCTTGAGCTGTGGAGGGGCGGGGAGCCTTGAGCTGTGGAGGGGCGGGGAGCCTTGAGCTGTGGAGGGGCGGGGAGCGCCGAGCTGTGGAGGGGCGGGGAGCGCCGAGCTGTGGAGGGGCGGGGAGCGCCGAGCTGTGGAGGGGCGGGGAGCGCCGAGCTGTGGAGGGGCGGGGAGCGCCGAGCTGTGGAGGGGCGGGGAGCCTTGAGCTGTGGAGGGGCGGGGAGCCTTGAGCTGTGGAGGGGCGGGGAGCCTTGAGCTGTGGAGGGGCGGGGAGCCTTGAGCTGTGGAGGGGCGGGGAGCCTTGAGCTGTGGAGGGGCGGGGAGCCTTGAGCTGTGGAGGGGCGGGGAGCGCCGAGCTGTGGAGGGGCGGGGAGCGCTGAGCTGTGGAGGGGCGGGGAGCGCCGAGCTGTGGAGGGGCGGGGAGCGCCGAGCTGTGGAGGGGCGGGGAGCGCCGAGCTGTGGAGGGGCGGGGAGCGGCTTGCTGAGAGTGCCAACAGTCCAGACTTTGGAAGTCGGGATGGCGCGGTGCCTCGGCTGACTGCAGTGACGTTGGCGGACTTCAGATCGCTCTCCGCTGAAAACGGATCACAGGAGTGCAAAACAAATTGCACTCCTGAGACCCAGAGGAGAAGGCCAGCCTAAAAAGCTCAGGCTGGACTTGTCCTTTAAGGGAAGGGGGGTTTAAATGCCTTAAACTGCATGCAGTGTACACGGTTGCTGTGTGCTGGTTTGGCAGTTATGGGGTTAAACCAGGGGTGCTCAACCTGTGGCCCTCCAGCTGTTGCAGAACTACATGTCCCATGAGGCATTGCAAGGCTGTCAGGTAAAAAAGCATGACTCCCAAAGGCAGAGGCATGATGGGACTTGTAGTTCCGCGACAGCTGGAGGGCCACAGGTTGAGCACCCACGGATTAAACGTAGTGAGGAGGTGGCGCTTCACCTCCTCACTGCCTGTCAAATGCCTCTGAAAAGCAATTTACATGCAGAACACTTTTCAGAGGTGCAACAGTGTAAACATAGGCTCACCTATTGATCAGACCCATCTTGTGTCCACTGACATCACAACTAGACCTGCTGGCAGTGAATGGCAACAGATGACACTCTTATATGTTTATGTCATAGAGCCCCCTAACAGACCTCTGTGATCCCCTTTATGTGGATAATCATCCCCCCCCCAATATATATCTAAAGAAAACACCCCAAACGCATCGGGTCCAGTGAGAGCTAACATGGGGTGACTCCATCCACGTTCCCGGCCCCGCCCATCCCAAGCCCCCTCTCTACTCCTCCACATCACAACTGTCCCCCGTACAGCGGATGACACTGGATTACATCCCCCCCCCCACAAACTTACTCTGTCCCGTCCATGTTGTCGCTCCGTCTTCTGAAAACCGGAAGCCGCACACGCACTTCCGTACACAACACGTGTTCCGGTCCGCCATCTTGGGATTGGCAGAAACCGAGGCACGTGTACGTGACAAAGGCGCATGCGTAGATTACATGCTAGTAGACACATAGAAGAGTTGTAAAGGGAGCTCGTCAGTGATTGAAAGCTTATGTATATAAAGATTCGCCTAAGCAAAGAGAAAAAAAAATGTTTATTTTTTGCCTCTTAAAATATTACTGACTGGAAAAAGAAGCTGCAAGAAAGCAGATACAGGAATGCCCCTTTTATTCTTATTTCACTGACTGGGGGACGGGGCAGAACACGAGATGTGGACACCCAGTGAAAAGCAGAAGGCTAAAGCCTCGTACACACGATCGGATTTTCCAACAGGAAATGTGTGATGACAGGCTGTTGGCGGAAAATCCGACCGTTTGTACTCTCCATCGGACAATTGTCAGATTTTCCACAGACAAATGTTGGATGGCAGGTTTTAAAATTTTCCACAGACAAATGTGTGTTGTCGTATTTTACGATCGTGTGTACACAAGTCCGTCCGACAAAAGTCCAAAGTACAAACACGCATGATCGGAAGCAAGGACGAGCCGGAAGCGGTCGGTCTTGTAAACTAGCGTTCGTAATGGAGAATTAACATTCGTGACGTGGCAAATTATGAAATCTCGAAATGCAGCGCACAATTCTCTTCTTCTATAATGGGATAATAATGAAGCTGCTTTGCTGGTGATACTGATGGAGTTATTGCAAATTAATTTTCAAAGGCTTTTTTTTTCTAGTGATATCAAGAACAATATTATTATGCTTTTTTTTTTATTATTTGGGCAAGTTACCACAACACCATTATCCCGTAGTTTTTAAGATCAAAGATACAACTATGTTGGTGTCCCTTGTCAATTTGACATTGTATTTTTTAAAATGTAACTGCCTACTCCCAAACTGTCATTTGAAGTAAAACACACAGCCAAGTATTATTCTCCACAATTTTTTTATTGTGCATTAAAAAAAAAATAAATAAATAATAGACATGCTATCTGCAATAGAACTTAACCAAAAAGTGCATTCTATGCATCTAAAAATATAGAAAATATAACAAATCAAATCATTATTCAACCAAAAAAATAATGTCAAAGCAGTAACTCCAAGGCCAATAATAAATGACGTTAGCTCCTCCGATTCCGCAACATGTCTGGTTGACGAACGGCCGTCCAAAAAGGAACTGAAAAGCACAAAATAAAAAGCGCAAACTGAACAGCGTGAAAAGAAAGGCGCAAATCAACACTCACAAAACTTCTACTAACACGAAATTAGCAGAAGGAGCCCAAAGGGTGGCGCTAAAGAGCTGAAAAAACATGTAGTACGTCACTACGTTCGTGTTTGTTGGCTAACAATTGTGTGGCCGTGTGTATGCAAGACAAGTTTGGGCCAACGTCCTTCGGACAAAATTCTACGGTTTTGTTGGCGAACAATCTGATCGTGTGTACGAGGCTTAAAGCAGGATTCCGTCTTTAAAAAAAAAAAATTTAAAAGTCACCAGCTACAAACACTGTAGCTGCTGACTTTAAATGAGTACTTACCTGTCCTGGGTGCCCGCGATGTGGGCCGCCCAAGGCCGACCAAGGCCGACCCGTCCCTCGGCTCTTGGGTCCCGGCACCGCCATCCTAGGTAAGGGAAACAGGCAGTGGAGCCTTGCGGCTTCACTGCCAGTTTCCTACTGCGCATGCGCGAGTGGCGCAGCGCTTTGTGAATGGGACGCAACGTGTTGTGGGACACACACAGTTCACATAACACACCGCGCCCCATTCCCCAGAAGACAACGCGGGGAGCAGAAGACTGAAGATCACCGCGGTGTAGGAAGAGGCAGATTAGGAAGACTGCCTAGCAACAGCCATTTCACTTAAGTAAAAAAAATTTTTTTTTTCTTTTCCTCCATTTTTTTAGGTATTTTTTGGGGCATTTTTTTTTCAGGGTGGACCTCCACTTTAAGGTTTCAATTTCACATTTCAGGAGGAAAAACTTCACTTTTTTTCTCCTCAAGAGAATGTGAATAAAGTAAAAGTTCAATATATTTGAAAGCATCCAAGCATGCACAGTTTAAAGTGATATTAACCCTTTCGTGACTAAGCCTATTTTTGAAATTTGGTGTTTACAAGTTAAAATCTGTATTTTTTGCTAGAAAATTACTTAGAACCCCCAAACATTATATATATTTTTTTAGCAGAGAATCTAGAGAATAAAATGGCGATTGTTGCAATATTTTTTATCACACGGTATTTGTGCAGCGGTGTTTTAAACGCAAATTTTTGGAAAAGTGACACTTTCATGAATTTAAAAAAATCCAAACAGTAAAGTTACCCCAATTTTTTTGTATAATGTGAAAGATGATGTTACGCCGAGTAAATAGATACCAAACATGTCACCCTTTATAATTGCACGCACTCGTGGAATGGCGACGAACTACGGTACCTTTGAATTTCCATAGGCGACGCTTTAAAACTTTTTTACGGTTACCAGGTTTGAGCTACAGAGGAGGTCTAGGGCTAGAATTATTGCTCTCGCTCTGACAATCGCAGCGATACCTCACATGTGTGGTTTGAACACCGTTTACATATGCGGGCGCGACTTCCGTATGCGTTTTCTTCGCTGCGCGAGCTCGCGGGGACAGGGGCACTTTAAAATTTTTTTTTTTTTTTTATTTTATTTATTTTTGTACTTTATAAATTGTGTTTAAAATTTTTTTTTTTTTTTTTACTTTTATTGCTGTCACAAGCAATGTAAACATCCCTTGTGACAGTAATAGGTGGTGACAGGTACTCTTTATGGAGGGATGGGGGGTCTAAAAGACCCCCCATCCCTCCTTTACACTTCAAAGTATTCAGATCGCCGAAAACGGCGATTCTGAATACTGTGTACTTTTTTAAATTCGGCGCCATTGGCAGCCGAGTAAACGGGAAGTGACGTCATGACGTCGCTTCCGCGTTTACAACAAGAAGGCTGGAACGAAGCCGCTCGCAGCTTCGTTCCAGCCCGCCCCCAGCCGCCGAAGGCAGCCGAACGGACACCGGGCCTCCCGATCGCACGGGAGGCCCGGTAACAGCGGCGGGAGGCTCCCACTCCTCCGGTATAACAGCCGAGCGGCTTTTAGCCGTATCGGTTGTTATACTCGGGGAGCCGATCGCCCGCTGTAAACAACGGTACCGGGATGATGCCTGCAGCTGCGGGCATCATCCCGGTATAACCCCGGAAAGCCGAGTACGCATATCTGCGTACGGTCGGCGGGAAGGGGTTAAAGAGGAACTGCAGTCTGCTCACATAATTTGTAATAAAAACATCTTTGCCATTCTGTTTTTTTTCAAGAATTTTTATTGTTTTTTCTTGACATCTGAAGCTTCCCTCCAACCACTTTGCATATTATTTTATATACACTGTGATTCTGTACTTGCCAAATATGCTGCAGAAATCTCCCTCCACTTAAGCCTCGTACACATGGCATGATTGTTGGAAGGGGATTGTCTGTTGACAGACTGTTGTCCTAAATTCTAAAGCCTCGTACACACGATCGGATTTTCCGCAGACAAAGCGTCAGACTTTTGTCCGAAGGGCGTGTGCCGTGAACTTGTCTTGCATACAAACGGCACACAATTGTCGGCCAACAAACACGAACGTAGTGACGTACTACGAGGAATTTCAGCTCTTGAGCGCCACCCTTTGAGCACCTTCTGCTAATCTTCCGTTTGGTGAGCATTGATTCTGAACATGCGTGTTTGTATTTTGGACTTTTGTGTGACAGACTTGTGTACAGACGATAGGAAAATATGACAACAGACCGTTGTCCGCCGAAAATGTACTAGCCTGATATCCAACATTTGTTGGCAGAAAGTTGGCCAACAATTGTCTGATGGAGCCTATTAACCTTTGGATTTTAGGCCTGTCATCACACAATTCCCTGCCGAAAATCCGATTGTTTGTACGAGGCTGTACCAATAGTACGCTCCTTTAGACTATTGTTTTCCAATTTTTGGCTAACAAATGTTGGATGGCAGGCTAGTAAATTTTCAGCGGACAATGGCTCCACGTCTGGTTTCCGTATGGTCAGTACACAAATACGTCACACAAAAGTCGAAAGCACAAACACGCATGCTCGGAATCAATGCTCACCTAACACGAAATTAGCAGAAAGGGCCCAAAGGGTGGCGCTCAAGAGCTGAAATTCCTCGTAGTACGTCACTACGTTCGTGTTCGTGGCACGACAATTGTGTACCGTTAGTATGCAAGATAAGATCCTGGCACACGCCCTTTTGACAAAAATCAGACGCTCGGTTGGCCAACAATTGTACCGTGTGTACGAGGCTTAAGGCTGCAGCCATTTTAACTGGGAAGCTGAAGCTGCTGGATGTTAACTTCCTGGATTTACACAAAGGCACACCTCCAGCTCTGCAGCCCTGCAGCTTTCATTGGCCCTCTTATGACTCACCCCCCTCCCTTCCTGGAGAGAGCTGTGCATGATGTTATAAGCCTGGGCAACAAACAGGAAGTGGGCTGTATAAGGTATTTACTGGCAGAAAAAAAATGTTTTACTATCCAAAGTTAAAACAACAAGGGCAGAAGATTTATTAGATGGAAAGTTGAAAAAATGACTGATAGTCCACTTTACAGGGATTTTTTTTAAAGCAGAGCTCCACCCAAAAGGGGAAGTTTCGCTTTAAGGCCTCCACCCCCAACCCCCCACTCTCCTCTTCACTAAATGGCACCTTTTTTTTTGTAAGGGGGGCAGGTACCTGGATTTCACAGGGACCCTCTCCCACTCAGATTGCCTAGGTGATCCAAGCAGAAGTTCTCCTCTCCTCCTGCAGTCTTCTGGGACACGTTGCAGGTCCAAGGAGACTGCAGGACCATTCGCAATGCGCAGCGCGACGCACAAGAACGTCACTGGATCCTGGGACAGGTGAGTGGATGTTTATTAAAAGTCAGCAGCTACAGTTTTTGTAGCTGCTGGCTTTTAATAAACACAAAATTGTCTGGAGTTCCGCTTTAAATAACAAACGTTATACCTACCTGCTCTGAACAGAGTAGCTCGGATCCTCCTCTTCTTGGGTCCCCCACTGGTGCTCCTGGCTCCCCCTCTTCTCCAAATGCTTCCATAGCAAGCCGCTAGATATGGGGGCAACTGTGCGTGCTCACTATCAAGCCCCGCTCTGTGTGTCCGTAAGGGCTAGTTTACACTTGCTTCAAAACATGTCTTCTGACACGCTTTGTTAAAGCTCTCTGAACGCCAGTCAAAGCCCCAGTCACTAAATAAAATGGTTATCTTACAGTCCTGTTTACACCTTGCTTTTGCTTGGTGCTTCAATGAGGCTTCGGTGGAGCTCCGATGAGGCTTCGGTGGGGCTTCGGTTAGGCTTCGAGGAGCTTCGATGAGGCTTCGGTGGGGCTTCGATGAGGCTTCGGTGGGGCTTCGATGAGGCTTCGGTGGGGTTTCAGTGGGGCTTCAAGCGAGCTTTGCCATAGACTTCTATTGATGCTTTGAAGACGCTTTGAAGCAACACTAAAGCATAACTCCCAACTGTCCCTGATTTGGAGGGACTGTCCCTGATTTGGAGCAATGTCCCCCTGTCCCTCTTTCCTCCTCATTTGTCCCTCATTTTGGTCTGATCTATAAAGTTGTATATAAAATGCACTTTTTATGTTTCAAAAAGTGTTTCCCAGTGCTAAACATTTTATCCAAATTCTAAATTGCTGCATTTGTAAATTTTAAAAGGCAATATAAAGGAATAGTAGTGGTGGTAAAAGCACTTGTGGATTTCATTAACCTTTTTTAAAAAATTATTATTTCCCCTTTAAGGTGCGTAGCAGGGGGCGTGTCCTATGCCTACATATGTTTGCTAGTAGGTGTCCCTCACACCCATCTTAAAATGTTGGGAGGTATGCTAAAGCTACATGGCGTATAATTTTTGAAGAGAATCCGAAGCAAAGCAAAGCAAAAGCAATGTGTAAACAAGACTGTAAGCTTACCACTTTTTTTGTGACAGGAGCTTTGACTAGCATTCAGAGAGCTTTAACAATGCCTGTCCGAAGCCTTGTTTTGAAGCAAGTGTAAACTAGCCATTAACCACTTAAGGACCGCCTCACGCCGATGTACGTTGGCAAGGCGGCACGGGCAGGCAAAATCACGTACATATATGATTTGCCTCCCGCGGGTGGGGGGTCCGATCGGACCCCCCCCCCGGTGCCCGAGGCGGTCCTGTTATGTCCCCCGGCGATCGGAGGTGAGGGGGAGGCCATTCGTTCGTGGCCCCCCCCCTCGCGATCACCGCCGGCCAATCAGATCATTTCCTTTGCTGCTGTATGCTAAACAGCAGCAAAGGAAATGATGTCATCTCTCCTCGGCTCGGTATTTTCCGTTCCGGCACCGAGGGGAGAAGACAGGTATGTGAGTGAAAACACACACACACAGTAGAACATGCCAGGCACACAAAACACTTCGATCCCCCCCCCCCCGATCGCCCCCCGATCACCCCCCCCCCCTCCCTGTCACAAACTGACACCAGCAGTTTTTTTTTTTTTTCTGATTACTGCATTGGTGTCAGTTTGTGACAGTTACAGTGTTAGGACAGGTACTGTTAGCCCCCTTTAGGTCTAGGATACCCCCCTAATAAAGTTTTAACCCCTTGATCACCCCCTGTCACCAGTGTCGCTAAGCGATCATTTTTCTGATCGCTGTATTAGTGTCGCTGGTGATGCTAGTTAGGGAGGTAAATATTTAGGTTCGCCGTCAGCGTTTTATAGCGTCAGGGACCCCCATATACTACCTAATAAATGTTTTAACCCCTTGATTGCCCCCTAGTTAGCCCTTTCACCACTGATCACCGTATAACCGTTACGGGTGACGCTGATTAGTTTGTTTATTTTTTATAGTGTCAGGGCACCCGCCGTTTATTACCGAATAAAGGTTTAGCCCCCTGATCGCCCGGCGGTGATATGTGTCGCCCCAGGCAGCGTCAGATTAGCGCCAGTACCGCTAACACCCACGCACGCAGCATACGCCTCCCTTAGTGGTATAGTATCTTTACGGATCAATATCTGATCCGATCAGATCTATACTAGCGTCCCCAGCAGTTTAGGGTTCCCAAAAACGCAGTGTTAGCGGGATCAGCCCAGATACCTGCTAGCACCTGCGTTTTGCCCCTCCGCCCGGCCCAGCCCACCCAAGTGCAGTATCGATCGATCACTGTCACTTACAAAACACTAAACGCATAACTGCAGTGTTCGCAGAGTCAGGCCTGATCCCTGCGATCGCTAACAGTTTTTTTTGTAGCGTTTTGGTGAACTGGCAAGCACCAGCGGCCTAGTACACCCCGGTCGTAGTCAAACCAGCACTGCAGTAACACTTGGTGACGTGGCGAGTCCCATAAATGCAGTTCAAGCTGGTGAGGTGGCAAGCACAAGTAGTGTCCCGCTGCCACCAAAAAGACAAACACATGCCCGTCGTGCCCATAATGCCCTTCCTGCTGCATTCGCCAATCCTAATTGGGAACCCACCGCTTCTGCAGCGCCCGTACTTCCCCCATTCACATCTCCAACCAAATGCAGTCGGCTGCATGAGAGGCATTTTCTTTATGTCCTCCCAAGTACCCCTACCCAACGAACCCCCCCAAAAAAGATGTTGTGTCTGCAGCAAGCGCGGATATAGGCGTGACACCCGCTATTATTGTCCCTCCTGTCCTGAAAATCCTGGTCTTTGCATTGGTGAATGTTTTGAACGCTACCATTCACTAGTTGAGTATTAGCGTAGGGTACAGCATTGCACAGACTAGGCACACTTTCACAGGGTCTCCCAAGATGCCATCGCATTTTGAGAGACCCGAACCTGGAACCGGTTACAGTTATAAAAGTTAGTTACAAAAAAAGTGTAAAAAAAATAAAAAAATATATAAAATAAAAAAAAATAGTTGTCGTTTTATTGTTCTCCCTCTCTCTATTCTCTCTCTCTATTGTTCTGCTCTTTTTTACTGTATTCTATTCTGCAATGTTTTATTGTTATTATGTTTTATCATGTTTGCTTTTCAGGTATGCAATTTTTTATACTTTACTGTTTACTGTGCTTTATTGTTAACCATTTTTTTGTCTTCAGGTACGCCATTCACGACTTTGAGTGGTTATACCAGAATGATGCCTGCAGGTTTAGGTATCATCTTGGTATCATTCTTTTCAGCCAGCGGTCGGCTTTCATGTAAAAGCAATCCTAGTGGCTAAGTAGCCTCTAGACTGCTTTTACAAGCCGTGGGAAGGAATGCCCCCCCCCCACCGTCTTCCGTGTTTTTCTCTGGCTCTCCTGTCTCAACAGGGAACCTAAGAATGCAGCCGGTGATTCAGCCAGCTGACCATAGAGCTGATCAGAGACCAGAGTGGCTCCAAACATCTCTATGGCCTAAGAAACCGGAAGCTACGAGCATTTTATGACTTAGATTTCGCCGGATGTAAATAGCGCCATTGGGAAATTGGGGAAGCATTTTATCACACCGATCTTGGTGTGGTCAGATGCTTTGAGGGCAGAGGAGAGATCTAGGGTCTAATAGACCCCAATTTTTTCAAAAAAGAATACCTGTCACTACCTATTGCTATCATAGGGGATATTTACATTCCCCGAGATAACAATAAAAATGATTAAAAAAAAAAAAAAAAAAAAATGAAAGGAACAGTTTAAAAATAAGATAAAAAAGCAAAAAAATAATAAAGAAAAAAAAAAAAAAAAAGCACCCCTGTCGCCCCCTGCTCTCGCGCTAAGGCGAACGCAAGCGGCGGTCTGTCGTCAAACGTAAACAGCAATTGCACCATGCATGTGAGGTATCACCGCGAAGGTCAGATCGAGGGCAGTAATTTTAGCAGTAGACCTCCTCTGTAAATCTAAAGTGGTAACCTGTAAAGGCTTTTAAAGGCTTTTAAAAATGTATTTATTTTGTTGCCACTGCACGTTTGTGCGCAATTGTAAAGCATGTCATGTTTGGTATCCATGTACTCGGCCTAAGATCATCTTTTTTATTTCATCAAACATTTGGGCAATATAGTGTGTTTTAGTGCATTAAAATTTAAAAAAGTGTGTTTTTTCCCCAAAAAATGCGTTTGAAAAATCGCTGCGCAAATACTGTGTGAAAAAAAAAATGAAACACCCACCATTTTATTCTGTAGGGCATTTGCTTAAAAAAAATTATATAATGTTTGGGGGTTCAAAGTAATTTTCTTGCAAAAAAAAATAACTTTTTCATGTAAACAATAAGTGTCAGAAAGGGCTTTGTCTTCAAGTGGTTAGAAGAGTGAGTGATGTGTGACATAAGCTTCTAAATGTTGTGCATAAAATGCCAGGACAGTTCAAAACCCCCCCCAAATGACCCCATTTTGGAAAGTAGACACCCCAAGCTATTTGCTGAGAGGCATGTCGAGTCCATGGAATATTTTATATTGCAATACAAGTTGCGGGAAAGAGACAAATTTTTATTTTATTTTTGCACAAAATTGTCACTAAATGATATATTGCTCAAACATGCCATGGGAATATGTAAAATTACACCCCAAAATACATTCTGTTGCATCTCCTGAGTACGGGGATACCACATGTGTGAGACTTTTTGGGAGTCTAGCCACGCACGGGACCCCGAAAACCAAGCACCGCCTTCAGGCTTTCTAAGGGCGTGAATTTTTGATTTCACTCTTCACTGCCTATCACAGTTTCGGAGGCCATGGAATGCCCAGGTGGCAAACCCCCCCCCCCAAATGACCCCATTTTGGAAAGTAGACACCCAAAGCTATTTGCTGAGAGGTATAGTGAGTATTTTGCAGACCTCACTTTTTGTCACAAAGTTTTGAAAATTGAAAAAAGAAAAAAAAAAAAGTTTTTTCTTGTCTTTCTTCATTTTCAAAAACAAATGAGAGCTGCAAAATACTCACCATGCCTCTCAGCAAATAGCTTGGGGTGTCTACTTTCCAAAATGGGGTCATTTGGGGGGGTTTTGTGCCACCTGGGCATTCCCTAAATGTATTTTGGGGTGCAATTCCACATATGCCCATGGCCTGTGTGAGCAATATATCATTTAGTGACAACTTTGTGCAAAAAAAAAAAAAAAAAAGTGTCACTTTGCCGCAACTTGTGTCAAAATATAAAATATTCCATGGACTCAATATGCCTCTCAGCAAATAGCTTGGGGTATCTACTTTCCAAAATGGGGTCATTTGGGGGGGTTTTGTGCCACCTGGGCATTCCATGGCCTCCGAAACTGTGATAGGCAGTGAAGAGTGAAATCATAAATTTACACCCTTAGAAATCCTGAAGGCAGTGATTGGTTTTCGGGGTCCCGTACGCGGCTAGGCTCCCAAAAAGTCCCACACATGTGGTATCCCCATACTCAGGAGAAGCAGCAGAATGTATTTTGGGGTGCAATTCCACATATGCCCATGGCCTGTGTGAGCAATATATCATTTAGTGACAACTTTTTGTAAATATTTTTTTTTTTTTGTCATTATTCAATCACTTGGGACAAAAAAAATAAATATTCAATGGGTTCAACATGCCTCTCAGCAATTTCCTTGGGGTGTCTACTTTCCAAAATGGGGTCATTTGGGGGGGTTTTGTACTGCCCTGCCATTTTAGCACCTCAAGAAATGACATAGGCAGTCATAAACTAAAAGCTGTGTAAATTACAGAAAATGTACCCTAGTTTGTAGACGCTATAACTTTTGCGCAACCAATAAATATACGCTTATTGACATTTTTTTTACCAAAGACATGTGGCCGAATACATTTTGGCCTAAATGTATGACTAAAATTGAGTTTATTGGATTTTTTTTATAACAAAAAGTAGAAAATAACATTTTTTTTCAAAATTTTCGGTCTTTTTCCGTTTATAGCGCAAAAAATAAAAACCGCAGAGGTGATCAAATACCATCAAAAGAAAGCTCTATTTGTGGGAAGAAAAGGACGCAAATTTCGTTTGGGTACAGCATTGCATGACCGCGCAATTAGCAGTTAAAGCGACGCAGTGCCAAATTGGAAAAAGACCTCTGGTCCTTAGGCAGCATAATGGTCCGGGGCTCAAGTGGTTAATGTGTGTTAAATCCAAAGCAAGTGTAAATGAGCCCTAAGGGCTTGTTTCCACTTGCTTCAAAACATGGCGATGGACACGCTTTGTTAAAGCTCTCTGAACGCCAGTCAAAGGACCTGTCACTAAGTAAAATGGTTAGCTTACAGTCCTGTTTACACCTTGCTTTTGCTTGGTGCTTCGATGAGGCTTTGGTGGGGCTTCGATGAGGCTTTGGTGGGGCTTCGATGAGGCTTTGGTGGAGCTTCAATGAGCCTTTGGTGGGGCTTCAGTGAGGCTTCATGGGGCTTCGATGAAGCTTCGGTGGGGCTTCAACGCGAGCTTTGCCATAGACTTCTATGGAGGCTTTGAAGACGCTTTGAAGCACCACTAAAGCTACATGGGGAATCATTTTTAAAGCGAAGCTGAAGCAAAGCAAAAGCAAGGTTTAAGCTAACCATTTTATTTAGTGACTAGCGTTCAGAGAGCTTTAACAAAGTCTGTCCGAAGCCTTGTTTTGAAGCAAGTGTAAACTAGCTGTTAAAGTGGTTGTAAACCCTAGGCCAAAAAACAAAAACAAAAAACCTGCAAGACAAAGGCATAATGAGCTAGTATGCATAGTATACTAGCTCATTATGAATTACCTGAGATTGAAGCCCCTGCAGCTGTCCTCGTACACCGCTCTGGCAGCCGACATCGCACCCAGAGTTACTTCCGGGTATCATGGTCTCCGGCGATGTGATTGGCTGGAGCCACGATGACGTCACTCCCGCAGGAGCCGCCGGTAAAATGGCACACTCACTGAAACGACAGCACATACGTGCTGTTGCTTCAGTTTGCTTCAGTGCGCATGTGCCGATGATGTCGGCACATGCAAATACAGGGGATTTCTCCTAAACCGTTTAGGTTTAGGAGATATCTGGGGTAGCTACAGGTAAGCCTTATTATAGGCCTACCTGTAGCAAAAAGTGTGTTGTAAGGGTTTACAATTACTTTAATGTGTGTTGAAGCCGATGCAAGTGTAAATGAGCCCTAACACACAGAGAACGGGGCTCGACCCGCCCCCCACCCCAGCTGCCTCCTCACTGGCTGTGATTGACTGTCTCTCAGCCAATGAGGAGGCAGGGACCTGGGAGAGCAGCTGCTCTCGTGCATAATGCTAGATTAGTATAATGCCTCGTACACACGGTCGGATTTTCCAATGGAAAATGTTCGATAGGAGCTTTTAGTCGGAAATTCCGACCGTGTGTAGGCTCCATCGGACATTTTCCATTGGAATTTTCGTCACACAAATGATCTGGATCTCAAATTTTCTGACAACAAAATCCGTTGTCGGAAATTCCAATCGTGTGTACACAATTTCCGCCGCACAAAGTTCCACGCATGCTCGGAATCAAGCAGAAGAGCCGCACTGGCTATTGAACTTCATTTTTCTCGGCTTCAGCCTGTAAAAAAACTTTAGGGACTCCTGCACACTGAGCGTTTGCCCAGCTCCTCTGAACGCCTTTTCTCCTGGCAGGAGGAAAGCAGCTTAAAAAAAACACATCTAAAGCTGCGCTTTGCAAATATATTTAACCACTTCACTACCCGCGTATTGTCAAATGACGTCCACAGATGGGATCTCCCATCCTGGGTGGACGTCATATGACGGCCTGGGCTTCCCGGGCGTCTAGGGGGCGCGCGCACGCGCGCGCCGCATTGCTCGGGACCCGGTGCGTGTGCCCAGCCACCGCGATGTCCGTCGGCACCCGTGATTGCCCGGTAACCGGGCCGGACAGTGGATCTGTGTGTGTAAACACACAGATCCACGTCCTGTCAGTTGAAAGGAGACCGATTTGTGTTCCCAGTACAGAGGAACACCAATCGGTCTCCTCCCCTTGTACGTCCCCGCCCCCTACAGTTAGAATCATTCCCTAGGAAACATATTTAACCCCTTGTGTCCCCCTAGTGGTTAACCCCTTCACTGCCTGTCACATTTACACAGTAATCAATGCAATTTTATAGCATTGATCGCTGTATAAATGTGAATGGTCCCAAAAATGTGTCAAAAGTGTCCGATGTGTCCGCCATAATGTCGCAGTCACGAAAAAAAATCACGATCGCTACTTACTAGTAAAAAAAATAAATACATTTTTTTTTTTTTAAAATGCCATAAATCTATCCCGTATTTTGTAGACGCTATAACTTTTGCGCAAACCAATCAATATACGCTTATTGCGATTTTTTTTACTAAAAATATGTAGAAGAATACGTATCGGCCGAAACTGAGGAAAATTGTTTTTTTTTTTTTTAAATTGGGATATTTATTATAGCAAATAGTAAAAAATATTGTGTTTTTTTTCAAAATTGTCGTTCTTCTTTTGTTTATAGCGCAAAAAATAAAAAACGCAGAGGTGATCAAATACCCCCAAAAGAAAGCTCTATTTGTGGGGAAAAAAAGGACATCAATTTTGTTTGGGTACAATGTTGCATGACCGCGCAATTGTCGTTTAAAGTGCGACAGTGCTGAAAACTAAAAATTTGTCTGGGAAGGAAGGGGGTGAAAATGCCCTTTATTGAACCGGTTAAACTGTCAAGGATTTTTGGACGTTCATTCTTTCTATTGGCCAGAATATTAATTTATTCTGGCCATTGAAATGAATGACCTCTCAAGCATTAAATGTGCCTAGCATTTAGGAGCTTCAAGTGTTTTTTTCTACTCAAACTCCCCTCTCCTGTATGCGCAATTGAGCTTGGGTTTCTTCAGCCTCTAACTCTTCTCTTCAAATACGCATGTAAACGCCTTTGTGTGCATGGCCACATAGGCTAACATTGAGGGGCATTTAGAGACTGGAAAAAAAAAGTGTATCTAATCTAGTTGTCTAGATTTGGTGTGGTGATGAGGGGTTAGAATCCCTGTGAGGCTTTTATTGATGTCTGTGTCCCTACTAGGGAGATTTACCCTCTCTATGTGCCTTGGTAATCATTGTCACTTGGGGTGAAATTGAGGGCAAATTCTAAATTTAGATTTGTCCCCAGAACAGCAATAGAGAATAAATATTTTAGTAGGGACAGTTGTTTTGGTGACAACTGTCTTAAGTTCAAGACACACATTACAATCAATCTGTACAATCGCCTTTAGATCTACATGTAATACAAGGGCCTACCTGATTGGGTACAAATTGATTGGATAGTTTAGATCCTCACACTACATAGTTTTAGAGATTGTGCAGTCAGGTTGTAATGTGTTTGATGAGCATTAAAAAAGAAGAATCTCCATCTTGTGGTTGCTGGGCATCATGATCAGACAGCTGCCCCCCCCAAACTGCTGATGGCAATACTGCTAACAATGAGACAAATATTTTAATGCTCAGCTCCATTTAGTCAGCACTGCGGGGCTGTGTGATCTATCTACAGCTGCCAGTAGAGTCCTGTCCAAAGGGGTCAGCATCACCCTTTTGTTTGTTTGTGGATTACAGGTACCTTTGTTTTGGGGGTGAGCGCTCCAACAAGCAGGGCCGCTGTCAAGGCAGTACAACTGATTCCTGTTGTACTGGGCACAGCCCCATCAGCTCCACAGGGGGGCTAGGCAGCTTTCCAGGTAATTTCTGCAACATAAAAAAATAGGGCTTCCTAATCTTCACCCCTGCTCCTGCTTGCTTAGAGGGGTGTAATTAAATTTTCCTGGGCCCCATCGTGTCAAAGTGAGCGCAGTGGAGGGACTTTTTCTTTTTTTTTGGAGGCTGGATGTACATAATGCCACCCTGCATATTGCTCTGCTGCTCAATCAGTCTTGGCTGCCGCTGCCCACTGCCTTCCCTGGCAGAGTGATGCTATGACGCTATGCTCAGCTCCCACCTCCCATCCTCAGGTGCCGAGACTGATGTGATGTGGCAGGCGGCTTAGCATGTGGAAAAAATAGGTTATAATCCTCACAGTGTAAATTTTTTTTAAAGAAAATAGATTTAAAAAATACATTCAAACCGCTCCCCATTCCCCATGCTCATTAGCAATGCAAATGTGCCCACACATGGCTGTATGCATGTAAACAGTGACAAATCTGCATTTTGTTTTGAGGCGGGGTCAGGGGTGGGTCGAGGGCAGGGTTGAAGGGGGCCCCGTCAGGTAGGCTGTACAGAGTCCCATGATTTCTAACAGCAGTCCTGCCAACGAGAGTGATCGAGTTGTTTATTTTTCCACTGGCCAGTGGTGTTGGTGGGCTACCGGATCCAGTTAAAGGGGTTGTAAAAGCAGAAGGTTTTTTTATCTTAATGCATTCTATGCGTTAAGATAAAAAGCCTTCTGTGTGCAGCAGCGCCCCTTTAGCCCTCCTAACACTTACCTGAGGTCCCTCTCTGTCCAGCGATGTCCACGAGTGTCTCAGCCGTCCATATTCTCCTTCGTGATTGGCTGAAACATAGCAGAGGCGCCATTGGCTCCCGCTGCTGTCATTCAAAATCAGCTAGCCAATCAGGGGAGAGAGGGGGCAGGGCTGGGCCGGTGTCAGAAACCATGAAATCAGACCGAGACAGAAGTACAGTTAAATCACACTTGTTTAATAATAAAAGTAAAAAGAACAAACATAGTCAAAACATAGCCAAAGTTCAGTAACCGGAACGGATAGTCAGCCAAGCCAGAAGTCAGGGATCAGCGTAAAAAAACAGCAAGCAGGGTCTGGAGCCAGAAGGGATGTAGGCAAAGCAAGTCTTTAAACAGGAACGCAGGAGATCGTCACTGTGATGTTGACCAAGGCGAAGGTAGAGCTCCTCTGGACTGGACGGCTTAAGTAGGCAGGACTAATGAGCAGGATATCATCAACAGCTGAGTAACTGTGGAGAGATATTGTGGAGCTGGCAATTAGCCGACAGCTGAGCAGCCAGCTCAGAGAAGGAAGGGCTGAACCCAGCCCTGACAGTCGGGCTCTGTGTCTGAATGGACATAGGGAGCAGTGACTCAGCCCAGGTTCCCCCATAGCAAGCTGCTTGCTGTGGGGGCACTGAACAGGAGGGAGGGGCCAGGATCACAGAAGAGAGACCCGAGAAGAGGAGGATCCGGGCTGCTCTGTGCAAATGCACTGCAACAGAGCAGGTAAGTATAACATGTTTTTTATTTTTATAGTAAAAAAAAAACAAGCCTTTAGAATCACTTTAACAGCAGCTCCTTAGGAAGTCAGTGTTACATGTGGGGGCTCATCAGGGATCCTCTTGACTCTCTTTGCAGTGTGATGACTGTGCCAGGAAGTGCATGCCAAGCCAGCAAGATTGACCCAGACTATCGCCTCTAGTATTTCTGCACTGACACCCCCAGGATAACTTAGACCTTAGTCTTTTCTGATGTGGGAAGGTTGGTAGAAGGTTGGTAGAAATTTATCTTTGCCTTTTAATTATGGGTACAGGAGGCTATATATTTATTCAGGGAAAATACTTGTTCCATCTAGGAAAGTGGATTTTGAGACCTGGAAAGATTAGACTGTCAAAGAATGTGAGGTCTTTCAATAAGAGATATAGGATTAAAGGGAGCCAGCAAACACCAGCATTGGACATTGTCCATAATTTAAAGGGGGACAAGCCAATTTTCATTTCCCCAAAATATCTAGAGGCATTTTGAGATGTCTACAAATGGGTGGAGAGCTGTGATGAGCTAATTTGCATGTTTGAGTACACCTTCCAGGAGGAAGGGGAGAGATTTTCCATTTTTATTCTTAGCAATGACAAAATCTTTTACCACGTTATCCTTAAAGGTGAGATGGAGCCAAATACTGCAAGTCGAGCCTTGTAGACTCAGGCCCTTAAAGTGGCACAGCCTTTAGACTCCATGGTGCTGAAATTTTGGACAAGAGAACAGAGTGATTCATTGGCTTACCAAAATGATCAAGATAATCTAGGAGGAAGAGTCCCTGTTAGCTGCCATATCTCAGAAAGCAGCTGCTCAGACCAAATATGGTTAGAGCCATGAGGGTATATCCTTGTGTTTGGCTCTGATCATTTCTGAGACCCCGGAAGGAAAGGGAAAGTGAGATGCAAAATTTTCTGGTCCAGTGTGGGTTCAGGCAAAATGCAACAATTTCCCATTGATCTTACAAAGAAAGGGTAGAGATTCAAGTGGTGGAGACTCAAGCAAGGGTGCAACTCTCACCAATGTCCAGAGG
Source organism: Aquarana catesbeiana (assembly GCF_042186555.1). Lineage (NCBI taxonomy): Eukaryota > Metazoa > Chordata > Amphibia > Anura > Ranidae > Aquarana > Aquarana catesbeiana. The sequence goes on along the minus strand of NC_133331.1, from coordinate 272,423,839 downwards.
GCTATAATTGCCCTGGGTTTCTGAAGGAAGGCATCAGGTGTGTGGATGTCTGTGGAGAAGCTGGACACTTCAAAGCCCAGTGCCCAAGGAGGCACTGATCTTCAGCTTTGGTGTAGTGAGAGGCTTTTGGTCATTCCTAAAATGTTTTTCTTAGAAAAATCCAAACTAGAATTTGTTATAGTAAATCCACATTTGTTGAGGGAAAACAAACTCTCTGGATGATCAATGTATATTGCAGTGATTTTAACAAATGTTCTAGCAGTTTTCTACCTTTTGTTGCTGTGAAAAAATAGCTCTTTGTTTCATTAGGCTGATCGCATAATTATTGGGAGGGTCTGGTTCATTATAATCAGCTGTTGCATTTTCTGTGTTCTAATGAGCTAAGCTTCAGTGTCTGCAACCCTTTAGAAGTGATTAAAGTGAAACTACATGCAACTGAGCACCACAAAACAAAAACAAAGTTTAAATAACTTTTAATATTCAAAGCAACCCCCCCCCCCATCCATCCATGGTTTATTTTGCTGAGAAATCACTTTGAAAAAACCCTCACTAGCATTTCTGGCCGTGACCATCTTGAGTAAGGGCAAATGATTCATGTAGCATGTTGAGGTCAGAATTTTGTGCAGGCCAGTCAAGTTCCTCCACCCCAAACTTGCTCATCCATGTCTTTATGGACCTTGCTTTGTGCACTGGTGCGCAGTCAAGTTGGAACAGGAAGGGGCCATGCCCAAACTGTTCCCACAAAGTTGGGACCATGAAATTGTCCAAAATGTCTTGGTATGCTGACACCTTAAGAGTTCCCTTCACTAGAACTAGGGGGCCAAGCCCAACCCCTGAAAAATAACCCCACACCATAATCTCCCCTCCACCAAATGATTTGGACCAGTGCACAAAGCAAGGTCCTAAACTCAACCAGATAGAACACCTTTGGGATGAATTAGAGCGGAGGCTGCTGTTTAGACCCCTGATATCTCACCAAAGCCCTCCAACAGAGCTGTTAAAAATGTAATAAATAATAAAAAAAATGAAAAAAAGAATAAAAATATAAAGTTGTAAAAGGGAATAAAAAGAATATAAATAAATAAAATAACTACTGACACTGGCCACTGCCCCCTCAAAAAGCTTTGTGAAAAAAAAATAATAAAAAACGAAAATCGTAAATAAATAAACAATATGATAAAAATAACAAACTACTGACACCATCCACTGCTCCACTAACACCGTCCACTGCCATACTGACACCATCCACTGCCAACCACCCAAAACTGTTGTCAAAAAATATAAAACATTGTAAAAAAATAATAAAATACTAAAATTGTAAATAAATACATAAAATAATAAAAAGAACAAACTACTAAACACTGTCCACTGTTCTGCTGACATCATCCACTGCCCTTCTGACACCATCCACTGTCCCTCTGACATCCTCCCCCCCAAAAAAAAGCATTTTGAAAAAAAATGGGGAAAAAATGGAAAAAAAATAAATTGTAAATTCTAATAAAAAAAAATTTGTTAAAAATAAATAAAAATAATAATAAAAATAAAAAACTACTGTGGCCGTCAATTGCTCTACTGACACCATTCACTGCCCTACTGACACTGGAATTGAGAGGTAGTAGCACAACGTGGAAATAAATATATGATTTTACATTTTGACCATAGATAACCTTTAACTTTACCATAACATTCAAATAATAGTATATGACATATCCTAATCTTACAATATTATATTCATTCTATCAAGTCAATTTGAAAATAAAAGGGAGGTTTATAATATACATATTTCTCAGAAAACTCTGCTTCATAACAAAATAAGGGGATGGAGTATTGTCATGTGGTGTGTGTGTGTGCCACTAGATGTCAGGAATGTTCTGTGTAACAAAGTGCATATTAAGTGACATTGATAAAAAAAAGTTCTGTTAAAGAACATGGTAAAGGTAAAAACTCTTTTTAGATTTAAGTGGAAGGACCAAAGTTGAGATACCTCAATGCTCACAGCAATGGGGAGATGTTCATATATATGAATTTGAGGCAATTCTGAATAATAGGATAATCTTGTATTAAGTTTGCTGAATCATCATTGGTGAAAATCCAAAATGAACCCCTCTTTAAATCATTCCCCTCAAGGTGTTACAAAAATGGTTTGTAGGATCACTGTTAAAAAGTTCCATACCCCTCCCCCCCTCCCCCCCAAAAAAAGTAAAAGTCAGCAGTAGGGATGAGCTTCATGTTCGAATCGAACGCATGTTCGTCTCGAACATTGCCTGTTGGGTCGTTCGCCGAATTCCAAACGATATGGGCCATTCGCGCCAAATTCGAGTGACGCGTCACAGCCCATAATTTACTGCGGCATCGCAGTGCATTGCTTGCTGATGATTGGCCAAGCATGCACTATGACCCGCATGCTTGGCCAATCACAGCGCCGTCTGTACAGAGAGCCGTAATTGGCCAAAGCCAGGGTGGCTTTGGCCAATTATGGCTCAGGGGGTTTAGTACACGCCCCACACTATGTAAGGCCGCCTGCAGGGCGGCCCTGTGTAGTGTGCAGGGCCGATCCTAGGGTCACAGACGCCTGGGTGCAGAAATATTTCTGGCGCCCCCACGTGGGCGTGGTCATCTTTACCAACTCCCCCCCTTTACAAATGTTACTATGGCAACGACCAAACACAGAAATGCTCCCCTAAGACGTCTTCATTACCCTAGGATCCTCCCATGATCTTTTAACAATAAAGAAAATACAGGAAGAGCGTACACTAATGAGACCTGGAGGGGAGTCTCTCTGATGCACACAGAGAGGGCTTCTGTTAGAGAGTCTGTTAGAAAGAGTCCCCAGACATAGTACAGGAGATGATCAGAGACTGCAGACATAATACAGGAGACGGTCAGAGACTGCAGACATAATACAGAAGATGGTCAGAGACTGCAGACATGGTACAGGAGATGGTCAGAGACTGCAGACATAATACAATCGATGGTCAGAGACTGCAGACATGATACAAGAGATGGTCAGAGACTGCAGACATGTTACAAGAGATGGTCAGAGACTGCAGACATGATACAAGAGATGGTCAGAGACTGCAGACATGTTACAAGAGATGGTCAGAGACTGCAGACATGTTACTGTTACAAGAGATGGTCAGAGACTGCACACATAGTACAGGAGATGGTCAGAGAATGCGGACATATTACAGGAGATGGTCAGAGAATGCGGACATATTACAGGAGATGGTCAGAGATTGCAGACATACTACAGGAGATGGTCAGAGACTGGAGATATAATACAGGAGATGGTTAGAGACTGCAGACATAGTACAGGAGATGGTCAGAGACTGCAGACATGATACAAGAGATGGTCAGAGACTGCAGACATTTTATAAGAGATGGTCAGAGACGGCAGACATAATACAGGAGATGGTCAGAGACTGCAGACATACTACAGGAGACGGTCAGAAACTGGAAATATAATACAGGAGATGGTCAGAGACTGCAGACATAATACAGGCGATGGCCAGAGACTGCAGACATGTTACAAGAGATGGTCAGAGACTGCAGACATGATAAAGAGATGGTCAGAGACTGCAGACATGTTACAAGAGATGGTCAGAGACTGCAGACATGTTACAAGAGATGGTCAGAGACTGCAGACATAATACAGGAGATGGTCAGAGATTGCAGACATGATACAAGAGATGGTCAGAGACTGCAGACATGTTACAAGAGATGGTCAGAGACTGCAGACATGTTACTGTTACAAGAGATGGTCAGAGACTGCACACATAGTACAGGAGATGGTCAGAGAATGCGGACATATTACAGGAGATGGTCAGAGAATGCGGACATATTACAGGAGATGGTCAGAGATTGCAGACATACTACAGGAGATGGTCAGAGACTGGAGATATAATACTGGAGATGGTTAGAGACTGCAGACATAGTACAGGAGATGGCCAGAGACTGCAGACATGATACAAGAGATGGTCAGAGACTGCAGACATTTTATAAGAGATGGTCAGAGACGGCAGACATAATACAGGAGATGGTCAGAGACTGCAGACATACTACAGGAGACGGTCAGAAACTGGAGATATAATACAGGAGATGGTCAGAGACTGCAGACATAATACAGGAGATGGCCAGAGACTGCAGACATGTTACAAGAGATGGTCAGAGACTGCAGACATAGTACAGGAGATGGTCAAAGAATGCGGACATATTACAGGAGATGGTCAGAGATTGCAGACATGATACAAGAGATGGTCAGAGACTGGAGATATAATACAGGAGATGGTCAGAGACTGCAGACATAGTACAGGAGATGGTCAGAGACTGCAGACATGATACAAGAGATAGTCAGAGACTGCAGACATGTTACAAGAGATGGTCAGAGACTGCAGACATGTTACAAGAGATGGTCAGAGACTGCAGTTCTTATGGACGTTAGTAGATCATGGCAAATCGGCCCTCTCACCTGACCCAGCGATACAGCAACAACGGTTCCTCTGATCAGGAGTCTGCTCACTCTGAATTGCCCGTGGCGACTCCGCTGGGTAGCACCCAGATCTGTATTCTGGCAATGACTCCATTCCTTTCTCCGCCTGGGATGGCGCTAGGCTGTGTGGCTTTCCCTCTGTTGGTGCAGGGCAGCGGGGTTCTCTCTCTGATGGTGTTCTCTCAGCACTGTCCTCTCCCTCTGGAGTCCTGGGTGTACTTCCCTGAAAGCTTTCCCGGGCTCCTTGCTCTCTCTCTCTCCCATTCAGCTGAGCATGCTGTGTGGGCTGCAGTTTCCGTGTTACAGTGGGGCTACCAGTCCCCGGGACTACATATCCCACAATCCTCTTCTTTGCTCCATTTTTTTACTTCCCTGGCCGATATGAAGGCGGGGGGAAGAAACATAGTGCGCCGCTCACTAGTACAGCAGCACACGCGAAGAGGAGAGGGAGAGGGGTGTCGCCCGGTGCGGTAAAACATGGTATCATCCCCCCTCCACCAACTATAGTCGCCCCTCAGTACAGACCCCCCCTCCACTAAGTATAGACCCCCCTCTGTCAGTGCAGACCCCCACTAAGTATAAACCCCTCCCTCAGTACAGACCCCCCAGGACAAAACACCCCCCTCTATCAGTATAGACCCCCCTCAGGACAAACCAACCACCCCTCCATTAGTACAGAACCACCCCCCTCCATTAGTACAGACCCCCACAGAACAAACCACCCCCCTACATTAGTACAGAACCACCCCTCCTACATTAGTACAGACCCCCCCAAAACAAACCACCCCCCCTCCATTAGTACAGACCCCCCCAAAACAAACCACCCCCCCTCCATTAGTACAGACCCCCCAAAACAAACCACCCCCCTCCATTAGTACAGACCTCCCCTGGACAAACCACCCCCCGTTAGTACAGACCCCCCAGGACAAACCATCCCCCCTCCATTAGTACAGACCCCCAGAACAAACCACCCCCTCCATTAGTACAGACCCCCCGGACAAACCACCCCCCCTACATTAGTACAGACCCCCCAGAACAAACCACCCCCCCTCCATTAGTACAGACCCCCCAGAACAAACAACCCCCCCACCATTAGTACAGACCCCCAGGACAAACCACCCCCCCACCATTAGTACAGACCCCCAGGACAAACCACCCCCCCTCCATTTGTACAGACCCCCCAGGACAAACCACCCCCTCACCATTAGTACAGACCCACCCAAGACAAACCACCCCCCCTATATTAGTACAGACCCCCCAGGACAAACCACCCCCCCTCCATTAGTACAGACCCCCCTGGACAAACCACCCACCCCTTCATTAGTACCGACCCCCCCAGGACTAACCACCCCCCCTCCATTAGTACAGACCCCCCAGAACAAACCACCCCCCCTCCATTAGTACAGACCCCCCAGGACAAACCACCCCCCTCCATTAGTATAGACCCCCCAGGACAAACCACCCACCCCTTCATTAGTATCGACCCCCCCAGAACAAATCACCCCCCTCCATTAGTACAGACCCCACAGAACAAACCACCCTCCCTCCATTAGTACAGACCCCCAGGACAACCCCCCCTCCATTAGTATAGACCCCCCCTAGGACAAACCCTTCCTCCATTAGTATAGACCCCCCCAGGACAACCCCCCTCCATTAGTACAGACCCCCCCCAGGACAACCCCCCCTCCATTAGTATAGACCCCCAACAAACCACGCCCCCCTCCATTGAGCTAATTAAAAAACACCCGGACGGCAGCTGGAGAGGAGAGGACAGTGTGCAGCCGTGCCGCCTGGGTGGAGAACAAAGCGTGTCAGGCTTGGGCAGCAGGCGGGAGTTGCATACAGGAAGGATGAGGAGAACTGGAACATGGGCACGGAACCCCCCCCGACGTCAATGCATGGCTGGTCTCTCTGCACACAGAGACACAGCCGCTCCGATCTCTAGCTATCTCCGCTCTCCTCCTCTGACAGGAGGAGAGAGGGGGGATGGGCTTCGGCAAAAAACAAAGTGGCTGCGGCTGTCGTTACCGTCGGAGAGAGCCGCCTACTACGGACAAGGAGAGGAGGAGGAGGAGGAGGGAGGGGAGCACTCTGCCTCTGGCGATGCAGCGCCCCCACCTTTGTGGCGCCCGGGTGCACTGCAACCCGTGCACCCCGTCCAGGATCGGCCCTGGTAGTGTGTTCTGGCGTTGACAGAGAGCTAGATAGACAAAGAAACAGTGTCATTTGATTTAAGATAGATAGAGTAGGCAGGAGAGTCAGTTAGCTGCACTTACAGTATATTGTGTATATATATATATACATCCTAGGTGTTGTATATATCTATATATACACTGTATTCAGTTTAGCTAGGTCCGTTCCTGTTATTCTCCTCATACTACTGACAGGCAGGCAGGTGTTTTTACAGTATTTACAGCTACCTGAAGAAAATTGCTGGTGTTCTTCTGATCCTATTAGTCCTATTAGCTACAGTATTTACAGTTAGTGTAGTGCATCCACTGCATACTGTGCACCTAAAGCTACCTGAAGAAAATTAGTGTTCTGATCCAATTAGTACAGTACCGCAGGCAGCTACAGTATTTACAAGTTAATGTAGTGCGTCCTCTGCACGGTGTGCACCTAAAGCTACCTAAAGAAAATTAGTGGTGTTCTTCTGATTCTATTAGTACAGTACCACAGGCAGCTGTAGTATTTACAAGTTAGTGTAGTGCGTCCTCTGCACAGTGTGTACCCAAAGCTACCTGAAGAAAATGAGTGTTCTTCTGATCCTATTAGTATAGTACCACAGGCAGCTTAGTATTAACAAGTTAGTGTAGTGCATCCTCTGCACAGTGTGCACCTAAAGCTACCTCAAGAAAATTAGTGGTGTTCTTCTGATCCTATTAATACCACAGGCAGGCAGCTACAGTATTTACAGTTAGTGTAGTGCGTCCTCTGCACAGTGTGCACCTATAGCTACCTGAAGGAAATGAGTGTTCTTCTGATCCTATTAGTACAGTACCGCAGGCAGCTGCAGTATTTACAAGTTAGTGTAGTGCGTCCTCTGCACAGTGTGCACCTAAAGCTACCTGAAGAAAATTAGTCGTGTTTTTCTGATCCTATTAGTACAGTACCACAGGCAGCTGTAGTATTTACAAGTTAGTGTAGTGCGTCCTCTGCACAGTGTGCACCTAAAGATACCTGAAGAAAATTAGTGATGTTCTTCTGATCCTATTAATACCACAGGCAGGCAGCTACAGTATTTACAGTTAGTGTAGTGCGTCCTCTGCACAGTGTGCACCTAAAGCTATCTGGAGACAATTGCTGTTGTTCTGCTTCTATTAATACCACAGGCAGGCAGCTACAGTATTTACAGTTAGTGCACTGTGTCCTCTGCGCAGTGTGCACCTAAAGCTACCTGAAGAAAATTAGCGGTGTTCTTCTGATCCTATTAATACCACAGGCAGGCAGCTACAGTATTTACAGTTAGTGTAGTGCGTCCTCTGCACAGTGTGCACCTAAAGCTACCTGGAGACAATTGCTGTTGTTCTGCTCCTATTAATACCACAGGCAGGCAGCTACAGTATTTACAGTTAGTGCACTGTGTCCTCTGCACAGTGTGCACCTAAAGCTACCTGAAGAAAATTAGTGGTGTTCTTCTGATCCTATTAATACCACAGGCAGGCAGCTACAGTATTTACAGTTAGTGCACTGTGTCCTCTGCACAGTGTGCACTTAAAGCTACCTGAAGAAAATCAGTGGTGTTCTTCTGATCCTATTAATACCACAGGCAGGCAGCTACAGTATTTACAGTTAGTGTAGTGCGCCCTCTGCACAGTGTGCACCTAAAGCTACCTGGAGACAATTTCTGTTGTTCTGCTCCTATTAATACCACAGCATACTGCCAGCTTTGCTCCAGTGATGAGGAGGGAGGAGATGATGAGGTCACTGAATCCACGTGGGTGCCTGATAGGAGAGAGGAGGAGGTATATCACCAACGAGGCAGGATGCCCTCTAGGGGCCAGCACACCGACTGCATCACACCGCAGAGCTCAGCATGTGCAGGGCGCTGCTGTCTCTGCACGTTATTTCAAAAGATCTTTGGTGTGGGTCTTTTTTGAGACAAGTGCATCAGATCCCACCGCTTCTATTTGCAACATATGTGTTGAATGAAGGTGTAGAATTAGATGCGTCACAGCCAAGTACTTGGGGGCAATCTGCTATCGGTACACCGACGTCAGATTGTACCAGGCAAATTTCCCTGCCCCAGCTGCTGCACCGCCGAAAGAAGTTCGCTCCCAGCCATCCACATGCCCAGCAGTTGAATGCTAGCTTGGCTAAATTGTTAGCACTTCAACTGCTGCCTTTTCAGTTGGTAAACTCTGCCCCCTTCCGTGAGTTTGTGGAATGTGCGGTTCCTCAGTGGCAGGTTCCCAAACGCCACTTTTTCTCACGGAAGGCGATTCCGGCTCTCTATCGGCATGTGTAAGGCAATGTCTTGGCCTCACTGGACAGGGCGGTCAGCGATAAGGTGCATATTACCGCTGACTCATGGTCCAACAGGCATGGACAGGGACGTTACCTATCTTTCACCGCTCACTGGGTGACTCTTCTGGCAGCTGGGAAGGATGCAGGACAGGGTGCAGTAGTGTTGGAGGTTGTTCTGCCATCACGCCTCCAAATTACTAGTGGTGATTCTGCCACACCTCTCTCCTCCACCCCCTCCTCTTCTTCTTCCTCCATGGCCTCTTCCTCTGCTGATTTAACTTCGGAACCAGCGGTGCTCCGTAGGCGTTCAAGGGGCTAGGCAAGCACGCAGGCCAAAAGATGCCATGCGGTGCTTGGGGGACAGGAGCAACACTGGGACAGAGATTCTGTCAGCTCTGCAGGGGCAGGTTCAGAGGTGGTTGACGCCACGCCAGCTTAAGGCAGGTATGGTGGTTTGCGACAATGGCACCAACCTCCTCTCCATCCTCCGACAGGGACAACTGACCCATGTGCTCTGTTTGGCCCATGTCCTTAATTTGGTGGTGCAGTGGTTCTTGGGCAGGTACCCGGGCTTACAGGATGTCCTGAGGCAGGCCAGGAAAGTCTGTGTGCATTTCCGCAGGTCATATAATGCCAGTGCTCGGCTGGCTTACCTCCAAATTAATTTAACCTGTCCAAGAACCGTCTAATCTGTGACATGCCCACCAGGTGGAACTCAACACTGGCCATGCTGCAGCGGCTGCACACGCAGCAGAGGGCCATCAATGAGTACATGTGCAACTATGGCACCAGGACAGGGTCAGGGGAGCTTGTTTTTTTTTCCCCACGCCAGTGGGCCATGATCAGGGATGCATGCACTGTCCTGTCACCATTTGAGGAGGCCACGAGGATGGTGGGCAGTGACAGTGCATGCATCAGTGATACTGTCCCCCTTTTCCACCTGTTGGAGCACACGCTGCGTGGAATAATGGACAGGGCACTTGAGGCAGAACAGAGGCAGAAAGAGGAGGACTTCCTTAGCTCTCAAGGCCCCCTTTATCCAGACAGTGTTCCTGCGTGCCCGCCGATCACACAGGAAAAGGAGGAGGAGGAGGAATGTGTCAGCATGGAGGTGGAGCCTGGCACTCAGCATCAGCAGCAGTCTTTAGGGATCATTTACAGTCCCAACAAACCCATGGACTTATACGTGGCTGGGAGGAGGTGGCTGCGGATCATGTCGTCCTTATTGACCCAGAGGACTCCGGACCGAATGCCTCAGCAAACCTACGCTGCATGGCCCCCCTGATCCTGCAAAGCCTGCGGAAGGATCCTTGTATTCGTGGTATCAATAAGATGGATTAATACAGGCTGGCAACCCTCCTTGATCCACGTTACAAGGGTAAGGTTGTGGACCTTATCTTGCCATCGCAGAGGGAGCAGAGGATAAAACATCTTCAGGAGGCCTTGCAGAAAGGTCTCTGCAACGCGTTCCCAGAGACTGGGAGGTTACAAACTCCTGTTCCTGGACAACGTGTTGCTGAGGCTTTGGTCAGTCAAAGAAGGAGAGGTGGAGAAGGTGGACGTCTGACTGATGCGTTCAGACAATTTTTTAGTCCGCAGCCCCAAGGTATAATTGGTTCCAGCAACCATCGCCAGCGTCTGTTTTACATGGTGCAGGAATACCTAGGGGCAAGATCTGACTTGGATACCTTTCCCACCGAAAATCCTCTGGGTTACTGGGTCTTGAGGATGGATCACTGACCAGAGCTTGCACAGTATGCAATTGAGCTATTGGCCTGTCCTGCATCCAGCGTTCTTTCAAAATGCACATTCAGTGCTGCTGGAGGTTTTGTAACCGATCACAGGATGCGCCTGTCCACCGACTCGGTTGATCGACTGACCTTCATAAAATTGAATCAGTCTTGGATCACCACCAGCTACCAAGCACCTGATGCTGATGTAACCGAATAATTTTTTTTGAAATGTCAGATTCCTTCAAGACTGCCTATGCTGAATGACTATCCTCTTCCTCCTCAATGATCATGCTGATAGCTTGTAAGAATATTTTTGGTTCTGGGCACTAAGGCCCAATTTTTCAGCCCCTGTTTAACAGGGGCGTGTAATTACAATTTTTGATGCAATATTTTGCAAGGAGGGTTCGTTGCTGCACTCAACTAGAGTATTTGTGAGGGGTTGCAGTGTTGTGGCACCAGCACCAGTGCCTAAGGCCCAATTTTTCAGCCCCTGTTTAACAGGGGAGTGTAATTACAATTTTTGATGCAATACTTTGCAGCAGGGCTTGTTCCTGTGCTCCAACTAGACTAGAGTATCTGTGAGGGGTTGCAGTGTTGTGGCACCAGCACCAGTGCCTAAGGCCCAATTTTCAGCCCCTGTTTAACAGGGGCGTGCAATTACAATTTTTGATGCAATATTTTACAGGAGGGCTCATTCCTGCACTTCAACTAGAGTATCTGTGAGGGGTTGCAGTGTTGTGGCACCAGTGCCTAAGGCCCAATTTTTCTGCCCCTGTTCAACAGGGACATGTAATTACAATTCTTGATCTAATATCTCATAGCAGGGCCCGTTTCTGCGCCCACCAAGAGTAACTGTGAGGACTTACAGTGTTGTGGCACCAGCACCACCACCACCAAAGGCCCAATTTTTCTGCCCCTGTTCAACAGGTGCATGTAATTACAATTCTTGATCTAATATTTCACAGCAGGGCCCATTTCTGCTGTGAAATATTAGATGTTGTCTATATAAAGGAATATTTCACTTTTTTTTTTCACTTTAACCATTATTAAAATCACTGCTCCCGAAAAAACGGTTGTTTTTAAAACTTTTTTTTGCATTGATACATGTCCCCTGGGGCAGGACCCGGGTCCCCAAACCCTTTTTAGGACAATACCATGCAAATTGGCCTTTAAAATTAGCACTTTTGATTTCAAACGTTCGAGTCCCATAGACTTCAATGGAGTTCTAACGTTCGTGCGAATTTTCGGTCCGTTCGCAGGTTCTGGTGCGAACCGAACCAGGGGGTGTTCAGCTCACCCCTAGTCAGCAGCTACAATAACTGTAGCTGCTGACTTTTACTATTAGGGCACTTACCTGTCCAGGCATCCAGCGGTGTCTTGAATTGGCTCTCGGGTTCTGGGCCGCTATCTTGGCTGGAAACAGGCAGTGAGACCTTCCGGCTCACTTCGCCGTGAGTGGGAGCAGGTACCTGTCAAAACCAGGTACCCGCTCCCCCCAGCCTCCCAAAAGGTGCCAAAGGGGCAGACAGACAAGAGGAGCTTCCTCTTCCCCTCCGCTTTAAACTCTGCAGGTCATCTCATCCTTAACTGTCTATGGGCTCCTTCTATGTAGTTGGTGTTATTTAAAAGGACTACAGTCAGGGCCGTCTTTAATATTGATTGGACCCTGGGCAAACATTTTCTTGGCCCACCGGGCAGAGATTGCGATTGGTTGCCAGAGGTTACAGCATATCATTACCGCTCGCTGATTAGTTGCTAGAGGTTACAGCACATCATTTCTGCTCACTGGTTGCTAGTGGTTACTGAACATCATTACCGCTGATTGGTTTCTAGAGGTTACTGCACATCATTACCACTCACTGATTGGATGTTAGAGTTTACAGAACATCATTACCGCTCACCGATTGGTTGCTAGAGGTTACCGTACATCATTACTGATAACTGGTTTCTAGCGGTTACTGCAAATCATTATTGCTCACTGATTGATTGCTAAGGATTACAGCAGGTCATTAATATTCACGGATTGGTTGCTAGAGGTTATTGCACATCATTATCACTGCATCAAATTGTTAGTGTGGCCAAACTGCACTAACATTGAGGCATTGTTACATACTAGGAGTTCAGGAGTGAACTACATACAGAATAGTGTGCTACATTTAGAGTGCGGGGTTGAGGGGAGTTCTACGTGCAGAGTGCAGGGTTGAGGGGTGCACTATGGGCAGAGTTGATGTTTGCACTATATGCAGGGTTGAGGGGTGCGCTATGTGCAGGTATACTATGGGAAGAATGCATAGTTGAGGCAGTTTGCTGTACATCCAAGTCCAACCCCAAGCCCCCCCAGAGAAAAAAGCTCTCCTCCCCTCAGATTAAAGTTTAGCGCTCACCCAAACAACAGAGTGATGCTGCAGATATGCCGTGCATGTCCGTGCACTACGGGCAGAGTTGATGTTTGCACTATATGCAGGGTTGAGGGGTGCGCTATGTGCAGAGTGCAGGGTTCAGAGGTGTGTTAGCTGTAGAGTGCAGGGTTGAGGGGTGCGCTATGTGCAGAGTGCAGGATTGAGGGGTGCGCTATGTGCAGAGTTGATGTTAGCTGTAGAGTGCAGGGTTGAGGGGTGCGCTATGTGCAGAGTGCAATATTGAGCGGTGCGCTATGTGCAGAGTGCAGGATTGAGGCGTGCGCTATGTTCAGAGTACAGGGTTCAGGGGTGCGCTATGTGCAGAGTGCAGGGTTCAGGGGTGCATTATCTGTAGAGTGCAGGGCTGAGGGGTGAGCTATGTGCAGGGTTGAGAGGTGTGCTATGTGCAGAGTGCTGGGTTGAGGGGTGTTCTATGTGCAGAGTGCAGGATTGAGGGGTGCACTATGTGCAGAGTACTGGATTGAGGGGTGCGCTATGTTCAGAGTACAGGATTGAGAGGTGTACTATGGGAAGAATGCATAGTTGAGGCAGTTTGCTGTACATCCAAGTCCAACCCCAAGCCCCCCCAGAGAAAAAAGCTCTCCTCCCCTCAGATTAAAGTTTAGCGCTCACCCAAACAACAGAGTGATGCTGCAGATATGCCGTGCATGTCCGTGCACTACGGGCAGAGTTGATGTTTGCACTATATGCAGGGTTGAGGGGTGCACTATGTGCAGAGTGCAGGGTTCAGAGGTGTGTTATCTGTAGAGTGCAGGGTTGAGGGGTGCACTATGTGCAGATTGCAGGATTGAGGGGTGCGCTATGTGCAGAGTTGATGGGTGCGCTATGTGCAGAGTGCAGTATTGAGCGGTGCGCTATGTGCTTCAGGGGTGCATTATCTGAAGAGTGCAGGGCTGAGGGGTGAGCTATGTGCAGGGTTGAGAGCTATGTGCAGAGTGCTGGGTTGAGGGGTGTTCTATGTGCAGAGTGCAGGATTGAGGGGTGCACTATGTGCAGAATGCTGGATTGAGGGGTGCGCTATGTTCAGAGTGCAGGATTGAGAGGTGTACTATGGGAAGAATGCATAGTTGAGGCAGTGTGCTGTACATCCAAGTCCAACCCCAAGCCCCCCCAGAGAAAAAAGCTCTCCTCCCCTCAGATTTAAGTTTAGCGCTCACCCAAACAACAGAGTGATGCTGCAGATGAGCCATGCATGTCCATGCAGGCTGCCGGTCTCTGGAGGAGCTTCCGCATGCATAGATGCCCCACCACTCCCTCCTCTGCTCTCACACAGATCGATGTGTGGAGCAGGGAGAGGTCTGAACGGTCGCACGAAGAGGAGGGCTGTCACTTGTAAATACAGAAGCAGCGCTTCTCTCCCAAAGGACAGTAGCGAGCAGCTAGCATGATCAGCGCCTGGAGTTGGCGGAACTCCGGCGGGCAGCTGTTTGGGCCCCAAAACAATGACTTGGTCCAGGTCAGCTGCCCCATTTGCCCCCCGGTAAAGGGAAGCCCTGACTACAGTGCTTCCCTTATCAGAGTTCCTGATGACTTTGATGAGTAAACATATAAAAGTTTGGTTCGCTGGACATTCGCTGAACACCTAAATAAATTTGCACACCACAAAAATATAGCTGTCAGGAAGCCTAGCTCTGAAGAAGGGGGTGCGCCCGCGAAATGCGTCAGCTTTACCCAGTGTTGTGGTCCTGTGCATGTCCATACACTGTGTGTTTTTAAAGCTCATTGAGAGTTGCACTTTGTTTTTCTTATAGCTGTCAGGAAGTTTAAACAATTAATCACGATAGTAAGACCAATTATTTAATTAATCAATATACAACAGTGCCTCCAGCTTTCTGGCATGCCAATTAGCATAAAATAATTCAGTTAAATACACTACACTGAATTGACTAATTTCCTGAGTCCTTTTAACTTTAACTTTTAGAGATTTTTAACACAATAAAATTAGCAATAAAAAATATGGACTGAGTAATGATAAAATAAATAACAATTTATTTACCAGTAACCACTTGCTTACTGGGCACCCTTCCCACCAAGGCCGATTTTCAACTTTTAGCGCGGTTGCATTTTGAATGATAATTGCGCAGTCATGCAACACTGTACCCAAACAAAAAGAGCTTTCTTTTGGTGGTATTTAATCACCACTAGGTTTTTTATTTTTTGCTAAATAAACAAATAAAGACAGACAATTTTGAAAAAAAAAAACAAAAAACGTTTTCATAGTTTGTTATACAATTTTTTTCCTTCACTGATGTGCGCTGATGAGGCTGCACTGATGGGCACTGATAGGCGGCACTGATGAGGCTGAGCTTGAAGCCCTCCGACAGTACACTGATGAAAAGCCAAGGGATTCGTTCGTCTCTCTTCCTTGCCGGCCGGAGCAGGTAACTTCTTTGTTGAGAAAAAGGATCACTCTCTCAGACCATGTGTTGACTACAGGGAGTTTAATAAGATCTCTATCAATAATAGGTACCCACTTACCCTTGTTCTGGAATTATTTCAGAGGTAACGAGCAGCCTGGGTATTCACGAAGTTGGACTTAAGGGGGGGCCTACAACCTAGTCCGCATAAGGGAAGGGGACAAATTGAAGACCGCCTCCCGAACTTTGGTCATTTTGAATACCTTAAATTCGAAAGCCGCAGAACACCCTTTAAAAGTCTATGGGAGAAATCAAAAGTGCTAATTTTAAAGGTTAATATGCAAGTTATTGTCTTAAAAAGTGTTTGGGGACCTGGGTCCTGCCCCAGGGGACATGTATCAATGCAAAAAAAGTTTTAAAAACAGCCGTTTTTTCGGGAGCAGTGATTTTAATAATGCTTAAAGTGAAACAATAAAAGTGTAATATTCCTTTAAATTTCGTACCTGGGGGGTGTCTATAGTATGCCTGTAAAGTGGCATATGTTTCCCGTGTTTAGAACAGTCTGACAGCAAAATTTCATTTCTAAAGGAAAAAAAGTTATTTAAAACTAGTCGCGGCTATAATGAATTGTTGGTCCCGGCAATACACATAAAAGTTCATTGATAAAAACGGCATGGGATTCCCCCACAAGGGAACCCCCGAACCAAAATTTAAAAAAAAAAATGCGTGGGAGTCACCCCAAATTCCATACCAGGCCCTTCAGGTCTGGTATGGATATTAAGGGGAACCCCGCACCAAAATTTAAAAAACAATGGCGTGGGTGTCCCACCAAAAATCCATACCAGACCCTTATCCGAGCACGCAACCTGGCAGGCCGCAGGAAATGAAGGGGGGGCGAGAGAGCGCCCCCCTCCTGAACCGTACCAGGCCACATGCCCTCAACATTGGGAGGGTGCTTTGGGGTAGCCCCCACAAAGAACCATGTCCCCATGTTGATGGGGATAAGGGCCTCATCCCCACAACCCTTGCCCGGTGGTTGTGGGGGTCTGTGGGTGGGGGGGCTTATCGGAATCTGGAAGCCCCCTTTAACAAGGGGACACCCAGATCCTGCCCCCCCCCCCCCGTGTGAATTGGTAATGGGCTACAAATGTACTCCTATCATGTCACAAAAAAAGTGTCAAAAATGTTAAGAAAAGACAATAGACGTTTTTTGACAATTCCTTTATTAATGTCTTCTTCTTTCCCCGCTTCTTCTTCCACCCTCTTCTGGTCTTCCTTCGGTGTTCTTCTTCTTCCTCCATCTTGTTCTTCCCTCGCTTCTTCCTCTATCTTCCTCCGCTTCTTCCTCCGGTCTTCTCGTCCGGCATCTTGCTCCGGCTTCTTCTTCTCCGCTTCGTCCTCCGATCCGCCTCAATGGGATTCTCCCGCTGAGTGACGCTTCTGTTCAGGTGACAGCTCTTATATAACGAATGACGGGGCCACCCGGTGACCCCACCCCCCTCTGACGCACGGGGACTTCCCTATGGCTTTCCCCGTGTTGTCAGAGGGGGGCGGGGTTATCCGTTTATGTAAATGGGTGACCCCGCTCCCCTCTGACACCACAGACATGCATTGATACATGTCCCCTGGGGCAGGACCCAGGTCCCCAAACACTTTTTTAAGACAATACCATGCATATAAGCCTTTAAAATTAGCACTTTTGATTTTTCATGTTTGTGTCCCATAGACTTTATCGGTGTTTGCGTGTTTGAACAAATTTTTTGCCTGTTCGCATGTTCTGGTGCGAACTGAACAGGGGGGTTTTCGGCCCATCCCTACTTCTGAGAGTACTCTGACTTTTTTCTCATTGTCTACCTGGACAACATATTTATCTTCTCAGCCTCACTTGAGCTCCATCAAGACTGTGTCAAAAAGGTGCAAAATCCCCTAAGAACTCATGACTGGTACGCAAAAGCAGAAAAATGTGAGTTCGATAAACATCCATTCAGTTCTTGGGACTCTCTACCGAGGGAATTTTCTATAGATTCTCAGAAGGTCTCAACAATTATAGATTGGCCCGCACCTTCGGACAGGAAGGGAGTCCAAAGATTCATAGGCTTTGCTAATATTTACTGGAAATTTTTCAAGGGTTTCTTCTTGAGGTAGATGCCTCTGAAGTAGCAACAGGAGCAGTGCTCTCTTAACGTCAGGGCCCAAAGGCTTTGCCTCACCCGGTAGCTTTTTGTTCCAAGAGACTAAACCAGGCCGAAATGAATTATGACATGGGTGATAGGGAGCTCCTGGCAATTAAAGTAGCCTTCAAGGAGTGGCAATACCTGCTGGAGGGCGCTAGTCATCCAATCATGATCTTTAAAAACCACAAGAACTTGGAGTACTTGAGTAGCTAAACACCTAAGACCTTGGCAGGATAGATGGGCCTTGCTTTTCTCCAGGTTTAGTTTCCATTTGAAGTACTGACCAGGATCCAAGAACGGGATGTTCCCTGAAACTTCTGAACCTGCTCCCCCAGGCACCATTCTTTCTGCAATTCTTTGCTAATTCAGCCCAGTCTGGAATCATCCGTCAGCAATATTTACGTTGTTTCTCTGCTTCCTCTCAAGATGACTGGGAATCCCTGCTCCCACTGGTAGAATTCGCCTACAACAACTCTTTACATTCAGCAACCAACCAATCTCCATTCTGGGCCAATTACGGATTTCACCCTTCCGCTCTGCCAGAAACAATGTCCGAATCAACAGTACCCGCCATGCAACAACTACCAAATCCTTCAAAACTGCAAACAAAGGGCTCAAACAGATTACAAGAGGTTCTTCGACAGGAAACAAAGTAGTAATCCCTCCTTTAAAGTCAGGGACAAGTAGTGACAGTCAACTGTGAATCTGAAACTGACGTGCCCATGGAGGAAGTTGGGGCCAAAATATATTGGTCCTTTCCAAATCAAGCATGAGATAAACCCAGTGGCATTTGAGCTGTCCCTGCCTGACCCTTACAGGATCCACCCGGTCTTTCACGTTTCTCTTCTCAAGCCAGCCATTCCTGACCCATTCCCAAGAAGAGTGGAACCACCAATGTTGGAGAAGAAACAGAGTATGAAGTGGAGTCAGTTCTGGATTGCAGGAAGCAAGGTAGACAGGTCCAATATCTGATTAAATGGAAGGGGTATCCACTCGAAGAAAGCTCCTGGGAACCCAAAGCCAATATACATGCCCCCAGACTCCTCTGAGAGTTTCAGGCCAAATATCCGGGAAAAATTGCCCAAATGGGCATCCAAAGGACTCTAGGACCCAGCATATGTCAGATCACCAACAGCAGAAAAAGAGATCTAGGACCCAGCATCTCTACCAGCATTTCACATGGGACTTTATAAGGAAGTTTGGCAGTGTTTGAAGTTGTTGATTGATCTTCGGCTTGTGCCATGTTCCTGTGATCCTTGTTCCTGAAAGTTCTCTTCTACGGACCCGGCTTGTCCTTGACTATTCTCCTGCCTGTCTCCTGACCTGACCTTGGCTTGTCCACGGATATTCTGTTCTGTTCTCCTGTGTCTGATCTCAGTTTCCCTTCTGACCTTGCCTGCTCTGTTATCCTCCTGGCTCCGAACTCTGTCTTGAACTGACTTCCCATTTTCTCAGTGCTACTACAGACCTGCAGCAAAATTTAGCACATCAGAAACCCTTCTGAGTTCCTCTGCAAACAACATCACAGGCAACCTGTGCTACTTTGAGCCTGACTCACTTGATCCTGTTCTCACTTTCAGAGAAGTCTGGAACTTAAATATATAGAACAAAGTTGCGCTACCCAATATAAACAAAAATAACAGCAGCCAGCATCAACAATGATAAAAATTGCAAAGGTGAAAATGTAAAAAATGCAGCGCTAAAGAAATATAACCACCCAAAGTTTCCTTTGGGGTGGAATATTCACTTAAAGTGGATGTAAACCTAATGTCATCCTTTCTAAACTACTGCCATAGGGGTTATCTATAAGGATATACATGCCTCCTGCATGTATCTTTACCTGTCAAATGTCTCCCCTCTGTCTGTTATTAGACCCGAAAAACTGCAGATTCTGTGGGTGGGTCTGTTGTCTGGAGCTCGGTGGGTGGAGTCGTGATGTCAGTAGACTCCCCGCCCACCTCTACACTCCCCTTGTCAATATGCATTTTCTCCTGTGTATTTCTAACACTGAACTTCTGCTGAACTTCTGCTATGATCTCTAACATCCAGTGAATAGACAGGAAAGTAACCACATGACTTCAGCATGCCAAATCATGCTGAGGTGTGGAACAGCCAATCCTTGCAGAGCTGCTGAAGAAAGGAGTAGGGGAGGGAATTAAAAAAATAATGCCTGTGTCTTAGTCTAGTGCACGAGATGTAAATCACCTGTCACTCACAGCAAGGGGGAGTATTTGACAAAGTTTTTCTCAGTTTGTCAAGATTTTTCTCACTGAACAATAAAAGAGGATTGCTCAGAGATGGATTAACTCTGTGTGGCAAGACTGGGCTCAAATGATAGAAAATCTTATACTCTACAGTATGATAAAAAAAAAAAAAAAAAAATTTCGGGTTTACATCTACTTTAAGTGAACTCGTGAATAGTAATAAAACTATGTATATGGTAATGTGCTATAGAGGTGCTCATTACATGTGAAAAATGAAAAAACGAATGCAAACATAACATAATCGCATGGACGCATAAAGTACGTCTGTAAACTGCATGCAGAGTATTTAACAGACCAGGGTGCTCCGCTGAGGCAATAAACCTATAATGGATATTCTCAATAGTTCATAGCACCAATCGATATAGTCTTTTAGAGATAATAAGAGGTGCAATCCTTCTTATAAGCCAAAATGACAACTATGCATTATATAGGTGACTTCACACATGACAATCTGGGATGTGCATTGTAAGGGTGACTTCACATATGACACTCTGGGATGTACATTAAACATGAAAGGAGGGGGGTGAATACTCTTACCCCAAAGCGTGGACACACACGCCGTACGGCGGTGGGTCAATCAAGCATGAAATGATCCTCCAAAATGAATCCTCCAACCAGAATTTCTGCAGACAGAGCGGTGCCAACCAACTTTGACATCCAGGGGAGTCCATGATGAGTAGTCACAATATGGACTCAAGAAGGAAGATGTTTGTAATCATCCAACCAGCAGCATGGATCATGGGAGAAAAAAGTAAAAAAGGCCTCCACATAAAGCAGATAAATCCAGTAAAAAAGATTTATTCAAATAAAATAGATAAAAAAGTACAAAACATCGCTCACGATGTGTACAGACGTGATCACAGATATGAGATTAAAAAAAGCGTGGTGTATCGAGCCTAGCAGGCTATGTGGGCTTCCCTTGTGGCTAAGTCTGGAACTTAGCTGTAAGGGAAGCCCTCTCTCCATTGGCCTCCAGCACCAGGAATGTGATAGGGGGGATGAGAGAGACAGTGGGGGTGAGTGAGGGGGCTAGAGAGAGAGAGAGGGGGATGAGAGAGGGGGGCTGAGAGAGGGGGATGAGAGAGGGAGGGCTGAGAGAGGGAGGGATGAAAGAGAGTGGGGGTTGAGAGAGGGAGGGGGGCTGAGAGAGAGGGGGGCTGAGAGAGAGGTAGGGCTGAGAGAGGGGGGCTGAGAGAGGGAGGTCTTAGAGAGGGGTGGTTGAGAGAAAGGGGGCTGGGAGAGGGAGGGCTTTGAGAGAGGGGGGCTGAGAGAGGGAGGTCTTAGAGAGGGGAGGGTTGAAAGAGAGAGAGGACTGAGAGAGGAAGGGCTGAGAGAGAGCAGGTTGAGAGAGGGGGGCTGAGATAGAGAGAGAGGGGGGAGTGAGGGGGAGATGAGACAGGCCCCTAGCCCTTTCCCTGCAGTCCCTCCTCTGTCCCATTGTCCCTGTCTCTGTCTGCAAATCTGCATTCTTCACCTCCCTAAAGACGCTGCTTGCAGGACTTTTTTTTTGGTCCTGCAAGCGCACCACCTCAGTGTGAAAGCACTAAGGCTTTCACGCTGGGGAGGCTTGAGAGGTGCTTTTCAGGCTCTAATTTAAGTGCTAAAACGCCTGAAAAGTGCCTTCAGTGTGAAAGGGGTCTTAGTTGTGAGACTAGTAAGAGCATAAAAGGGTCACTTATTTTTATAGTAGATGCTCACCCCTAGATGAGCAGTGCATAGAATTATGTACAAAAGTAAAAATTCCAAACACAAGAAAGAAATTACATACAAAAATGGCCAGGCCATTATTAAATAAAATGTAATATTAAATAAAAAGAGCAGAAAACTGGCAATACTGTACTGTATAGAAAAGTCATATTTGCACTCTTAAAGGGGGAGAGGACGCTTTCCCTGATAATAAATCATTTCTTTACCTCAGATCTATCAAATCTCCTACTTTCTTTAACATTCACTTGGGATATCCATTACTCCATCTCTCATATCATTTATCTCAGCAGACCTTTCAGGACCAGACCTATTACTTTTAAGATGTATGAACTGTTCTACAGGAATAGATTTATTAGTGCCGCTGTATTTTCCATGCAAGTTTTTTTTAATGTGTGAGAACAAATAGATTTGTTATTTACAAAGCATAAACCCAAGTCAATATAGTTGACTCTTATGAGGAAGGCTGGGTGATTTGGCCTTTCCTTAACGTGACTCTGGATTGATCATGTCTGTGCAATGCTAGGGATCCAATTATATGTGTAAGTAGCCTCTCTTTGTGATCCTTGTTAGGCTTCACACACATGGAAAGAGGCTGAACACATGCTGGTCCTAAATTTTTGGGTATAGTCCCATGTCCAGGGAGCCCCAGGTTCTGCGTACAGCCATTTACTTGTATAGCAGGTACTAGCTGTACTCCTGTACATACATCTTTGCATTGGCATTTACCTGCACATGCATGTATGATGTATTTCCTGAAAACAGGGGGACTTGGCTACTGACTAGACAAATTGATATTCAGGGCACAGAGGCACCAGCTGGAGAGCGTAGTTTGTGATTGTGATACCCTGTTCGCTGGTCCCCCTTAGGACTGCTTCAGTTATTTGTATTGCTATGCAGTTTTAAAAATTGCCTTTAGGCCCATTTCACACGAGGTGGACTCCGTTTCTACGGAGCCCGCCTCGGTCCGCCAGCTCAGCGGGAGATCAGTCCGTTGATCTCCGCTGAGCCGGCGGATGACAGGTCTCTCTCTGCTCACTGAGCGGGGAGGGGCTTGTCAGGCGCCGCTACCGCCTATGGAGGGATCGGACAAAAACGGACAGCATGTCCATTTTCGTCAGATCTCACCCGATTCGATACGCCAACGACGGACCTGGACGTAGAGCCATCCGTCTGCTTTTAGCGGATCAGACGGGGTCGGATGTCAGCGGACATGTCTCCGCTGACATCTGACGCTCCATAGACTAACATGGAGCGCCCGTTCAGGTCCGCCGTCAAAACTGACAGGCTGACCTGAACGGTCCGATCGTGTGAAAGGGGCCTTACTGTTTTGTGGACCAGGGTTGTTCCTTCATACCGACCTGGTGTGCACGCTGTACTGGTTTTCTCACAGGCGGCTTTGGGGAATGATCGATGACACCATGTTGGACTTTGCTTAATTAAGGCAACTTTAAAATAATGTATTAATATAGACAAAAACTCACCCAAGCTCTACTGCATGTTTATAGGGTGATGAGCTGAATAACGGTGCTCAGGCCATTGTGTCCCATACATCAAAATTGCAAAAAGAATGCTGCTTTTAATGCACATACACTACTTACCTTTAATGCAGTATACAGTATCTCACAAAAGTGAGTACACCCCTCACATTTTTGGAAATATTTTATTATATCTTTTCATGTGACAACACTGAAGAAATGACACTTTGATACAATGTAAAGTATTGAGTCTACAGCTTGTATAACAGTGTAAATTTGCTGTCCCCTCAAAATATCTCAACACACAGCCATTAATGTCTAAACCACTGGCAACAAAAGTGAGTACGCCGCTAAGTGAAAATGTCCAAATTGGGCCCAATTAGCCATTTTCCCTCCCCGGTGTCATATGACACATTAGTGTTACAAGGTCTCAGGTGTGAATGGGAAGCAGGTTTGTTAAATTTGGTGTTATCGCTCTCACTCTCTCATACCGGTCACTGGAAGTTCAACATGGCACCTCATGGCAAAGAACTCTCTGAGGATCTGAAAAAAAGAATTGTTGCTCTACATAAAGATGGACTAGGCTATAAGAAGATTGTCAAGATCCTGAAACTGAGCTGCAGCATGGTGGGCAAAACCATACAGCGGTTTAACAGGACAGGTTCCACTCAGAACAGGCCTCGCCATGGTCGACTAAAGAAGTTGAGTGCATATGCTCAGTGTCATATCCAGAGGTTGTCTTTGGGAAATAGACATATGAGTGCTGCCAGCATTGCTGCAGAGGTTGAAGGGGTGAGGGTTCAGCCTATTAGTGCTCAGACCATACGCCACACACTGCATCAAATTGGTCTGCATGGCTGTCATCCCAGAAGGAAGCCTCTTCTAAAGATGATGCAAAAGAAAGCCCTCAAACAGTTTGTTGAAGACAAGCAGACTAAGGACATGGATTACTGGAACCATGTCCTGTGGTCTGATGAGACCAAGATAAACTTATTTGGTTCAGATGGTGTCAAGTGTGTGTGGCGGCAACTAGGTGAGGAGTACAAAGACAAGTGTGTCTTGCCTACAGTCAAGCATTGTGGTGGGAATGTCATGGTCTGGGGCTGCATGAGTGCTGCCGGCACTGGGGAGCTACAGTTCTTTGAGGGAACCATGAATGCCAACATGTACTGTGACATACTGAAGCAGAGCATGATCCCCTCCATTAGGAGACTGGGCCGTAGGGCAGTATTCCAACATGATAATGACCCCAAACACACCTTCAAAACGACCACTGCCTTGCTAAAGAAGCTGAGGGTAAAGGTGATGGACTGGCCAAGCATGTCTCCAGACCTAAACCCTATTGAGCATCTGTGGGTCCTCCTCAAACGGAAGGTGGAGGAACGCAAGGTCTCTAACATCCACCAGCTCCGTGATGTCATCATGGAGGAGTGGAAGAGGACTCCATGCCCAAGAGGGTTAAGGCAGTGCTAGAAAATAATGGTGGCCACACAAAATATTGACACTTTGGGCCTAATTTGGACATTTTCACTTAGGGTGTACTGACTTTTGTTGCCAGCGGTTTAGACATTAATGGCTGTGTGTTGAGTTATTTTGAGGGGACAGCAAATTTACACTGTTATACAAGCTGTACGCTCACTACTTTACAAGCAAGTGTCATTTCTTCAGTGTTGGCACATGAAAAGATATACTAAAATATTTACAAAAATG
Organism: Aquarana catesbeiana; assembly: GCF_042186555.1. Classification (NCBI taxonomy): domain Eukaryota; kingdom Metazoa; phylum Chordata; class Amphibia; order Anura; family Ranidae; genus Aquarana; species Aquarana catesbeiana. Next base: position 272,399,043 of record NC_133331.1, on the reverse strand, counting down.
TGAGGGTTGTACTCACTTTTGTGAGATACTGTATGTATTATGTATACACTGTACCGTACTTTTGCCTTTTGGAAAAAAAAGTGTTTTGAACAAACATAATTCACTACTTTATGCGCAATTATTGTGCTTACTTGTCAAATTTTATAAAAGTCCCTAACATGTCACCCATGACACCCTTTGCTCCTTGTGGTACTCTGTTTGGCTGTATCATAGTAATCTATTCCATAATTTCAAGTATGGGGGACATATGACTCCCTCTCCTTCCTTCCAGTGATGCAATGTTGGATGCCTATGCAGCCAATCTCCAAGCACTGGTGTTGTCACTTAGGGGGTTGAGGGAGTCATCAGCTCTGTGAAAGCCCTGACCAGCATATATAGAGTTCTTCTCCTCCCAGAGGTGAACATAATGATGGGGAGCAAAGCAAAGGTAATTGCAAGCAGTGCACAGGGCCTAGCAGTTGAGTGAACCTTGGTCTCCACCATGCAAAGGTTCACTTAAACTGCACACATTCGGTGTGGTCTTTCTTCTGGTAGTTATTTGTACTGTATTGGGTGTTATTGAGAGTTTTCACATTTACAATACCCTTTTTGTTTATTTAGATGATATTTAATTGTCTGATGTCCTGGCAATGAAAGTTTAATTAAATACGATTTATGACTGAATATATAATCTGACCTTTGGATGTTCTGTAATAATTGCAAGCCAAAGAAACAACACATCGACGATCTGTCCCACAGGTGAGAACTTTTAATCTTCTCCACTTTATTAAAATTCAAAAATTTCTTAACTTTTATTTTATAAAGTAAGTAGAATTATACATGCACTATAATAGCAGAGTGCAGTATGAATGACAAAGATTATAATTTTACTTAACAATATAATAGCAGAGTGCAGTATGAATGACAAAGATTATAATTTTACTTAACAACTTATTGTGAAAATGATTTCCAATGCAACCAAATTACTGATTTTTTAAATGACTGAACTAGAGAATAAACTGAACTATCAGGAATATGCAACCACTGTATGCCAATAGTCAGCTGCATGAAAAGAAGCAAAGATGAAGATAAAGTACAGTTGCCTGATTTTTTATGGAACAGTTAGAAGGTATCTCAGAGTAAGGCATGAGATAAGTAATTTGGCAAAACCAATTGCACTGCCAAAATTACAGTTTTTGGTGTTGGCCACAATTTCACCACACAAAATCACAAACTCTCAAATTCAATCAAAGTGCCGCTTGGGCAAAAATTACTTAAAAAACAAATTAACTATTATTTTTTCTGCTTTAGCTAGAGGGTGTGGGTTTTTTTTTTTTGGAGTGGGGGAGTGGTATTTATGGTACATTTTCAAAAGGCGCTTCCTTAGCTTTCAGGAACAATTTTAAAGTCAATTATAATCTCTAACCCTAATAGAAAATAACCTTATTTTCAACCTCCACATTGACAACCACATTTCACCAAAATGCCAATATTTAGCTGAAATCTCCTGTTTTTGCCAAACTGTTTGCAAAATGAAAACTTTAATTTCACTTATTCTCATTTAAGATGGAGTCTAATCATTCTCAATTCCTCTGCCCCTCCAGGACCTCTCCTTATGTATGTTATCAGCAGGGGCATTGCTAGGGGGTGACTTTTGGGGCTATAGCCCCGAATCTGAGGCCAATAGCCCTGAGTCTCTGCAGGGGAGGCTCTCTGGGGAACCTTATGTAAGTGTGAGGCTCTCTGGGGACCCTGATATAAGGGAGAGGCTCTCTGGGGACCATGATTTTAAGGCCTAGGCTCTCTAGGGACCCAGATTTAAGGGAGAGGCTCTCTGGGGACCCTAATGTAATGGGGCCTCTCTGGGAACCCTGATGTAAGTGGGGGGGCCCTCTGGGTACCCTGATGGAAGGGGGAGGCTCTCTGAGGGCTCTGATGTAAGGAGGAGGCTCTCTGGGGACCCTGATGTAAGGTGATGTAAGGGGGGGGCTCTCTGGGGACCCTGATGTAAGTGGGGGGCTCTCTGGGAAAATATATATACCCACACGTATATTACTGTATATACATGTGTATGCCCGCCCAAGCGTATGACTTTCTTTACTACGCTGCTATGGGCTCTAGCCCCAGATCTTTTGTAGACCTAGCAACGCCCCTGGTTATCAGTGCTATAAAAACACTGAGTACCACCAGCCTATAAACTCTCCCTCAAACTTGACATTTAATCTTTACTTAAATGTAATCATTAACATTTACAGTAACCTAAAACCTATACAAATACCTAACCTAACACTAAAATGGTTCATAATTCATAACTTAGCATAATTAACACGCATAACTAACCCTGTATATTACATAGTTACATTGTTTATAAGGTTGAGGAAAGACACAGGTCTATCCTGTTGAACCTATATGTGTGTATGTGTGTTAATTTTAATCTCCAACAATTCCTGTAGCCCTGTATATTATCATTCCAGAGGAAGGCATCACATTTTTTTTTAAAGTTGTCAACACTCTCAGCTAGTACCACTTCCTTCCTAACTGTAAAGAAGCTTTTTCACACTCTAAGGTTAAACCTTCTTTCTTATATTCTCAGATTGTGGCCACTTGTCCTGTTCAGGGACCTTACAGTAAGCAGTTTATTACAGCTACTGGATTCACCTTTGATATATTTGTACATTGTAATCATTTACCCTCTTAAGTGCCTCTTCCACAGAGTGAATAATTGCAATCTATACAAGCAATCCTGATAGCTCAGGTCCTGCACTCCCCCCTTTTAATTTTGTTGCTCTTCGCTCAACTCTTTCTAATTAAACAACATCTTCCTGAGGATTGATGACCAAAACTAAACTGCATATTCAAGATGAGGCCAAACCATTGTTTGGTGTCAGGGTAGGGCTATTGATTTATTTCTTAACCACTTCAGCCCCGGAAGGTTTTACCCCCTTCCTGACCAGAGCACTTTTTACAATTTTGCACTGTGCTGCTTTAACTAGTAATTGCGCAATCATGCAATGCTGTACCCAAATGAAATTTGCATCCTTTTTTTCCCACAAATAGAGCTTTCTTTTGGTTGCATTTGATCACCTCTGTGTTTTTTATTTTTTGCGATATCAACGAAAAAAGACCGAAGAGTTTGAAATAAATATATTTTCTACTTTTTGTTATAAAAAAATACAATAAACTCAACTTTAGTCATACATTTAGGCCAAAAATCATTCAGCCACATGGCTCGGGTAAAAAAAAAAAAATCAATAAATCAATAAGTGTATATTTATTGGTTTGCGCAAAAGTTATAGCGTCTACAAACAGGGTACATTTTCTGGAATTTATGCAGCTTTTAGTTTATGGCTGCCTATCTCATTTCTTGAGGTGCTAAAACGGCAGGGCAGTACAACACCCCCCCCTAGTGACTCCATTTTGGAAAGTAGACACCCCAAGGAATTTGCTGAGAGGCTTGTTGAGCACATTGAATATTTAATTTTTTTGTCATAAGTGATTAAAAATGACAAAAAATAAATAAAATTTACACAAAGTTGTGACTGAAATGATATATTGCTCAAACATGCCATGGGCATATGTGAAATTACACCCCAAAATACACTCTGCTGCTTCTCCTGAGCATGGGGATACCATATTTGTGGGACTTTTTGGCAGTCTAGCCACGTCCAGGAGTTTAAAAACCAATCACCGCCTTCAAGCTTTCTAAGGGCGTACATATTTTATTCCACTTCTCACTACCTATCACAGTTTCGGAGGCCATGAATGACCAGATAGCACAACCCCCCCCCCCCCCCCCCGCAAATGACCCCATTTTGGAAAGTAGACACCCCAAGCTATTTGCTGGGAGGTATGTTAAGTATTTTGCAGATCTCGCTTTATGGCACAAAGTTTTGAAAATTCAAAAACAAATGAGAGCTGCAAAATACTCACCATGCCTCTTAGAAAATACCTTGGGGTGTCTACTTTCCAAAATGGGGTCATTTGGAGGGGTTTTGTGCTATCTGGACATTTCAGGGCCTCCGTAACTGTGATAGGTAGGGAGAAGTGAAATCACCATTTTACGCCCTTAGAAAGCCTGAAGGCGGTGCTTGGATTTCGAGGTCCTGTACGCAGCTAGGCTCCCAAAAAGTCCTACACATGTGGTATCCCCGTACTCAGAAGGAGCAGCAGAATGTATTTTGGGGTGTAATTTCACATATGCTCATGGCATGTTTGAGCAATATATCATTTAGTGACAACTTTATGAAAAAAAAATGATGTATTGTAATTTTCCTGAAACTTGTGGCAAAATATAAAATATTCCATGGACTTAAAGCGGAGTTTCGCTAAAAATTTTTTTTTAGATGTCAGCAGCTGCAAATACTGCAGCTGCTGACTTTTAAAATAAGGACACTTACCTGTCCCGGGGTCCAGCGATGTCGGCACCCGAGGCCAAACCGTCCCTCGATCCTTGGGTGCTGCCGCCGCCATTCTCACTGAGGGAATCGAGAAGTGAAGCGTTGCGGCTTCACTGCCCGATTCCCTACTGCGCATGCGCGAGTCGCGCTGCGCGTCTACACTGGTCCCCGTTGTGTTGTGGGAACTGTGTATTTCCCACTACACAACGGGGGTGGGCGGGGACTCTGCGGCTAGCTGCGGCTAGCTATTCCCGGAAGTGGGTGCAGATACCTGTATTATACAGGTATCTGCACCCCCCTGAAAGGTGCCAATTGTGACACCGGAGGGGGGGAGGAATCCGATGAGCGGAAGTTCCACTTTAGGGTGGAACTCCGCTTTAACATGCCTCTCAGCAAATAACTTGGGGTGTCTATTTTCCAAAAAGGGGTCATTTGGGGTGGGGGGGTTTGACCTGTCCTGGTATTTTATGCACAACATTAGAAGCTTATGCCACAAATCACCCACTCTTCTAACCACTTGAAGACAAAGCCCTTTCTGATACTTTTTGTTTACATGAAAAAAAAATTTTCTTTTGCTAGAAAATTACTTTGAACACCCAAACATTATATATATATATATTTTTGTTGCAATTTTCTTTCACACAGTATTTGCGCAGTGATTTTTCAAACACAATTTAAAGAAAAAAGCAAAACACTTTTTTGATTTTTAATGCACTAAAACACACTATATTGCCAAAATGTTTGGTAAAATACAGTGGGGCAAAATAGTAGCTGGGCAACACGGACTTTCAACTCCCTCCAAAGGTTTTCTATGGTGTGTTTGGGATCATTGTCATGCTGAAAGACCCAGCCATGTTTCATCTTCAATGCCCTTGCTGATGGGAGGAGGTTTGCACTCAAAATCTCATGATACATAGCCCCATTCATTCTTTCATGTACACGGATCAGTCGTCCTGTTCCCTTTGCAGAGAAACAGCCCCAAAGCATGATGTTGCCACCCCCATGCTTCACAGTAGGTATGGTGTTCTTTGGTGGGACAAGAGAGCCGGAGAAAACCATGGAAAACGGCGGGAGGGGGAATGTTCCCTCCCACTGCTTGTAAAAGCAGTCTAGCGGCTAATTAGCTGCTAGGATTGCTTTTACATGAAAGCTGATCGCTGGCTGAAAAGAACAATACCAAGATGACACCTAAACCGGCAGGCATCATTCTGGTATAACCACTCAAAGTCCAGCAACATACCAGTACTTTGCTGGTCTTTGTTGGGCATCTATTATAATGTTCTTGTTTTTCATGCAGCCTGTGGGCTGAATGAAAAAAGAGATTGATTGGTGGGTATGCCCACCATTAGAATAACGTCCTGCATCCACCCACTTCTAATGATGGGCATACATGCACCATTTTTTTTTTTTTAACTGTGGTGGTGAAATCACCTCCTACATCGCTGGAGTCGCTGATTTACATATCGTGAGCGCAAACGCTGTTGCTGTCAAGATAAGTAAATCAGTGCTGCAGCTGAATGGCGTACCTGAAAAGCAAACAATGGTAACAATAAAACATTAACTCAATAAAACCACAACAATCTGTTAAAAAACAAAAGAGTAAAAATATATGCCGAAGCATGGGGGCAGTCCATCCCTAATTTTAGGAGCAAATTTCCCCTCCACCCCTGCCCCCATACTTCAGCATATATGCTCTTTTTTTAACTGTAGTGGTGAAATCACCTCCTACAGCGCTGGAATCGCTGATTTATGCTTCGTGAGAGCAAACGCTGTTGCTGTCAAGATGAATAAATCAGTGCTGCAGCTTAATGGCGTACCTGAAAATAAAATAATGGTTAACAATAAAACTCAGTAAACAGTAAAGTATAAAAGAATTACATACCTGAACAGCAAACATGATAAAACATAGTAACAATAAAACATTGCAGTTAAAAAATACAGTAAAACAGAGCAGAACACTAGAGAGAGAACAATAGAGAGAGATAATAGAGAAAGAATAAAACTACAACTATTTTTGGCCTTTTTTTATATATATATATTTTTTTACACTTTTATTTGTAAGTGTAACTGTAATGGTTCCAGGTTTGGGACTCTAAAAATGCGATGGCATCCTTGGAGACCCTGTGAAAGTGTGTCCTGGTCTGTACAGTGCTGTACCCTACGCTAATACTCCACTAGTGTGGGGTAGCATTCAAAACATTCACCAATGCAGAGACCAGGTTGCTCAGGACAGGAGGGTCAACAATAGCAGATGTCACACCTAAATCTGTGCTTGATACAGACACAACGTCTTCTTTGGGGTGATTGATTGGTAGGGGTACCAGGGAGGACATATGGAAAATGCCTCCCATGCAGCCGGCTCACTGCATTTGCATTGGGAAGTTGGGACACAGCACTGTCTGGAAATAGAAGGGCTGTGATGATCTTTTCCTGGAATTTAAGGAAGGATCCAGTTTGTCCTGAAGCTTTGTATAGAATATAAGCGTTCAGCAGAGCCAATTGGAATAAGTATACAGACACTTTTTTGTACCAGCGTCTGGCCTTACGGGCAATTAACTACGGTGCCATCAACTGGTCGTTGAGGTCCACCCCTCCCATATTAAGGTTGTATTCGTGGACACAAAGGGGTTTTTCCACAAAACCAGTCACCGTTGTAATTTGGACTGTCATATCTGCGTGAAGGGAGGACAGAACAAAAACATTCTTATTATCCCTCCACTTCACTGCGAGCAAATGATTACATCTTAAGCAGGCTCTCTCCCCCAGCCTAAGACAGGAATCTACAAGCCGCTGGGGTAAGCCCCGGCGATTACATAGCACGGTGCCACATGCGCCAATTCCATGATCAAACAAGTGACTAAAAAGTGGCACGCTTGTGTAATAATTGTCCACGTACAAGTGGTACACCAAGTCCCACACAATCTTACCAGCGCTCCCTATGTAGTCTGGGCAGTTCCCTGGCTCTACGTAACTATCTCTTCCCCGTAAACCATAAAACTATATGTATAGCCTGTTGCCCTGTCACAGAGCTTATACATCTTGACCTCATATCTGGCATGCTTGCTGGGAAGATACTGTTTGAATGACAAGCGACCAGAAAACGTAATCAGGGACTCATCAATGCAGACAACTTGATCTGGAGTAAACACGGCTGAAAACTGTTGGTTGAAGTGGTTTACGAGGGGCCAAATTTTGTAGAGCTGATCGTATTAAGGGTCACCCCGAGGACGACAAAGTTCATTGTCATTAAAATGCATGAACTGCAAGGTCTGCTCGTATTGTGTCCTGGTCATGGAGGCAGAGAACACGGGCATATGGTGAATTGGGTCAGTGGACCAATATGACCGCAACTCACTTTTTTTATTTATGCCCATGAGGAGGTATAGGCCCAGGAAGGTCTTAAATTCAGAGAACGTAATAGGTCTCCAATCTCTGGCAAGGGTCAACTGGGGACTAGCTGTGATGAATTGACCAGCATTCAAATTGATTTGGTCCACAATAGATCAATAGAGATCGTCTGTGAAAAACAGCAAATAAAAATCAAGTGATGATGACCTGAATTCCGGGTTGGCCAGTGAATGGGGGAAGTACGGGTGCTGCAGAAGTGGTGGGCTCCCAATTCGGATTGGCAAATGCACCAGGAAGGGCACTATGGGCTCGACTGGCCTGACGGGCCTGTCTTTGTCTTCTTGGTGGCTGCGGGACACTACTTGTGCTAGCCACCTCACCAGCTTGAACTGCACTTATGGGACTCGCCACATCACTAAGTATTACTGCAGTGCTGGATGTACGACCAGGATGTACTAGGCGGCTGGTGCTTGCCAGTTCACCAGAAGGATGAGTGGCACTAGTACTGGCTCTCTGCTCCATACGAGAGCCCTGTGGTTCTTGCACCTCAACAACAGCACAAGAGCGGGGTCGGGTAGCCTGACCTTGGAAGGGACCACAAATCCGTCGTCAGAGCTATCTGTCAGGGTGCCGCTGCTGTCTACAGGATCGTATTCTGAGCCTGAATCTGACAGATGGGTGACTTCCTCTTCACTCTCATCTGTCATGCTCAAAAACGTGTAGGCCTCTTTACTAGTGTACCTTTGATTGGACATTGTGGCCTCTAAATTTACTGGTACAACTAGTGAAACTCACAGGAAAAAAAAGCACCTGATTGTCAGCAACTGCTTTAATAGCTACCAAAAAAACTGTTAGCGTTCGCAGGAATCAGACCTGACTCTGTGAATGCAGCAGTTATGTGCTTTGTAAGTGACAGTGATTGATTGATACTGCACTGTTGGGCTGGGCTGGGCGGAGGGGCTAAACGCAGGTGCTAGCAGGTATCTGGGCTGATCCCGCTAACATTGCATTTTTGGGAACCCTAAACTACTGGGAATGCTAGTATAGATCTGATCAGATGAAAGATATTGATCCATTCAGACACTATACTACCAAGGGAGGAGTATGATGCGTGTGTGGGTGTTAGCGCTACTGGCACTAATCTGATGCTGCCTGGGGCGATGTGGACCCTAACTGACGCTAAAACCTATAAAAAAATAACTAACTAACCAGCGTCACCCATAACACTAATACAGTGATCACTGGAGATGGGGTGATCAAGGGGTTAAACCTTTATTGGGGGGGTTAGGGGGGTACCCTAAAGCTACCTGGGCCTACCACTAACTGCCCTAACCCTGATTAGTGTCACAAGTGACACCAGTACAGTGATTAGTGAAAAATCTGACAACTGTACTGGGTGACACTGTGACAGGGAGTGAAGGGGTTAACTGGGGGTGGCGATCGGGGTGTGATTGGAGGGTGACAAGTGTACCTACATGTGCTGGTGTTAGTGTAGTGTTGGTGCAACTTACTGTGGGAAGTCCTCTCTCCTCTCTGTGGAACGAAAAAAGTTCCACGAGGGGAAATGACATCACTTCCCCTGCCTGTGTTTACACATACAGGCAGGGGAAGGATTTCATTCGTCAAAACTGATCAGCAGGTCCAAGCCATAAATCATTGGCCTGGACCTGAAGATTGATTGGTTCTAGAACTAATCCGATGGTCGGGGGCACCCCGTACAGGTACGGGATTTTGCGCAGCAGTGCCATTGTGCCGCAGTATATGTACACGAGCCGGTCAGGAGAAGGTTAAACATATGTCATTTTTAATGCATGAGAGTTTTTTGCTAGCTTTGTTTTTTTTTTTTTTTTATTGAGTATTTTTGGCAACCAAATGCATAACTTTCCATTTCTGAGTATTGAAACTCATTTGCCATCTGCCTTTATCAAGGTGTTTCTGTAATGATGCCACCACCTGTGCCAAATGTATTTCCCTGCATAATTTGGTATCATCAGCAAACACTGAAACTGAGCTTTTAATTCAAACCTCTATATCATTAATAAACAAATTGAACAGCATTGGCCCCAAAACAGATCCATGGGGCACACCACACACAACATTAAGAAAATTTAGAAAATGGGTCATTCCTCACTACTCTCTGGACCAGTGGTGAGCTGAGCATACTCTGGTTTGGTTCAGCGAATATTCGGCGAATGTTATCAAAGTTCATATCCAGAATCCAACCCCTATTGAATCAAAGGAAGCCAAATGTTAATTTTCAGTAATGGCCATTTTGTAGGGTTACAGTCAAGGGATTGGCCAAGAAAGGGAATGGGGGGGGGGGGGGGGGCATACTGACCTGGGGGGCATGTACCAAAGAAAAAACATTAAAAAAAAGGTATTTAGTGGAGGAGCCATTTTTGAGCAGCTCATAAGCCAACATAAAAATATGCAATTCCTTTGAAAAACATGCTTGGGGGATGCCTTAAAGCTGTATGTGTGATTACAGAATGTTATGATTCTCAGGGACATTGTGAGCAACACCATTCTGTCATCATATAACTTGTAAGTCTATTCATTGACTCTACTTTCACATAATTGCTTGTCTTACATACAGCAGCAGCAGTCAATTGCAATTGATTTCCACCCAAAAAGAAAGTTGTAGTTTTGTTTTGTGTAGCAGTAAAAAGCCTTAATTGAGAGTTAGATGCAGTAGAGGCAGTACAGCAAAACACTAATGCGATCATCATATCAATTGCCAAACATGGGCAAAACAAATCACAGAGCAAAAAGTGTTATGATCTTCCTCTCAGTAACACACTGTACTGTACACAAATCAGAAATCCACATTGCAGAGCTGGGGTACATAGTTACATAGTTGGTAAGGCTGAAAAAAGACAATAATCCATCCAGTTCAACCTGTGAAGGTGTATGTATATCAGTGTCTATAATAATTTTCCATATCCCTGTATGTTGTGTCCTTTTATATGTACGTCTAAGAGTCTTTTAAAAATATCCATATTCCCTGCAGTCAGGCTTAATTAGAGTTTTATAATGTGGCAGAATGATAGTTTTGTCCCTGGAGTATATCCCTTTTTTTATGCATGCTAATGGGAGCTAAATTGAGGAAAAGGACCTCCAAGGTAGTATTCTCAGGAATACTACCGGTACATCGAGCCACACCAGAAAGGCAGAGGGAGATTAGGAAAGTAAACAAGTGGCTGAAGAGCTGGTGTAGTAAGATGGTGTTTGGGTTCCTGGAGGAGTGGGCCGACTTCTCAGTCGACAACCGGTACTATAGAAGGGACGGACCGCACCTAAATGAGCAGGGTGCAGATCAGATGGGAATGAAGATGGCCAAAAAGTTAGAGGGGTTTTTAAACTAGGTGATGGGGGGGATGGTCCAGAGGTAGAGACAGTCAGCGCGGAACATATTCCAGAGGGTAGTATTGGGGGCATTAGTGGTAGGTTGACCAAAGCACAAAAACCCAAGGTAAGTATAGTAGCAAGTCCTAGTTGCAATCTCGGAACACCCAATACGAGGACAATATGCGACTGGTCTAAACTATGTGGCATGTTCACCAATGCCAGGAGCATGGCGGACAAGATGGGTGAACTAGAGATACTGTTGTACGAGGAGGATTTGGATTTTGTGGGAATTTCAGAGACCTGGTTCAACAGCACTCATGATTGGCTGGCAAATATTCCAGGGTATACCCTTTACCGCAAGGATAGAGAGGGTAAAAAAGGGGGAGGGGTATGCCTATATATCAAGAATAATGTACAAGTGAATGTGAGAGATGACATCACCGAGGGAGCTAGGGAGGAGGTGGAATCCTTATAGGTAGAGCTCCAAAGGGATGAAGCTAAGGGGAAAATAATACTGGGAGTATGCTATAGGCCCCTAACCCGAGGGAGGAAGTGGAGACAGATCTCCTATAACAATTTGGATTAGCAGCAAGGATGGGAAGTGTTATCATAATGGGGGATTTTAATTATCCAGACATAGACTGGGCGGAGGGAACCGCGCATTCATTTAAGGCTCGCCAGTTCCTTAATGTCTTGCAGGACAATTTTATGGGTCAGATGGTAGACGCACCAACTAAAAATAAAGCATTATTGGATCTATTGATTACCAACAATACAGACCTGATCACGGATGTGGAAATACGGGGCAATTTAGGTAACAGCGATCACAGGTCAATTAGTTTTAGTATAAATCACACAAATAGGAAACAAAGGGAATACAAAGACACTGAATTTCAAAAGAACCAACTTCCCTAAACTACAAACCTTGCTAAAAGGCATAAATTGGGATAAAATATTAGGAACAAAGAACACGGAGGAGAGATGGGTTTGCTTTAAGAGCATATTAAATAAGGGCATTAGCCAATGCATCCCATTGGGTAATAAATTTAAAAGAGCGAACAAAAGTCCTGGATGGCTTAACTCCAATGTAAAAATGCATATAAAAGCAAAGGAGAAGGCCTTCAAATACAAGGTTGAGGGATCATCAACAGCATTAAGACTTTATAAAGAATGCAACGAGAAATGTAAGGGTGCAATTAGGACGACTAATATAGAACATGAAAGACACATAGAGAGCAAAAAAAATCCCAAAAAATTCTTAAAGTATGTAAACAGTAAAAAGGGGAGAACAGACCATATTGGCCCCATAAAGAATGAGGAATGACATCTGGTTACAAAGGATGGAGAGATGGTGATGGTATTGTATTTATTCTTCTCCTCAGTCTTTACGAGTGAATCGGGGGGCTTCAGTAACCAAAACCGCAGTGTTTATCCTCATGACACAACACAGGAAGCACCTCCATGGTTAACAGAGGACAGAATTAAAATTAGACTTGAGAAACTTAACATTAATAAATCACCGGGACCAGATGGCTTGCATCCGAGGGTACTTAGGGAACTCAGTCAAGTGATTGCCAGACTGTTGTTCCTAATTTTTACAGACAGTCTACTGACTGGAATGGTACCAGCTGATTGGACAAAAGCCAATGAAGCACCAATATTTAAAAAGGGCCCAAAATACATCCCTAGGAATTACAGACCAGTTAGCCTAACATCAATAGTATGTAAACTCTTGGAGGGGATGATAAGGGACTATATACAAGATTTTAGTAATGAGAACGGTATCATTAGCAGTAATCAGCATGGATTCATGAAGAATCGTTCTTGCCAAACCAATCTACTAACCATCTATGAGGAGGTGAGTTGCCATCTAGATAAAGGAAGGCCTGTAGATGTGGTGTATCTGGATTTTGCTAAAGCATTTGACACAGTTCCCCATAAACTTTTACTGTACAATATAAGGTCCGTTGGCATGGACCATAGGGAGAGTACATGGATTGAAAACTGGCTACAAGGGCGAGTTTAGAGGGTGGTGATAAATGGGGAGTACTCGGAATGGTCAGGGGTGGGTAGTGGGTTCCCCAGGGTTCTGTGCTGGGACCAATCCTATTTAATTTGTTCACAAATGACCTGGAGGATGGGATAAACAGTTCAATCTCTGTATTTGCAGACGATACTAAGCTAAGCAGAGCAATAACTTCTCCGCAGGATGTGGAAACCTTGCAAAAAGATCTGAACAAATTAATGGGGTGGGCAACTACATGGCAAATGAGGTTCAATGTAGAAAAATGTAAAATAATGCATTTGGGTGGCAAAAATATGAATGCAATCTATACACTGGGAGGAGAACCTCTGGGGGAATTTAGGATGGAAAAGGACCTTGGGCTCCTAGTAGATGATAGGCTCAGCAATGGCATGCAATGCCAAGCTGCTGCTAACAAAGCAAACAGAATATTGGCATGCATTAAAAAGGGGATCAACTCCAGAGATAAAACAATAATTCTCCCACTCTACAAGACTCTGGTCCGGCCGCACCTAGAGTATGCTGTCCAGTTCTGTGCACCAGTCCTCAGGAAGGATGTACTGAAAATGGAGCGAGTACAAAGAAGGGCAACAAAGCTAATAAAGGGTCTGGAGGATCTTAGTTATGAGGAAAGGTTGCGAGCACTGAACATATTCTCTCTGGAGAAGAGACGCTTGAGAGGGGATATGATTTCAATATACAAATACCGTACTTATGAGCCCACAATAGAAATAAAACTTTTTCGCAGAAGAGAGTTTAACAAGACTCGTAGCCACTCATTAAAATTTGAAGAAAAGAGGTTTAACCTTAAACTATATAGAGGGTTCTTTACTGTAAGAGCGGCAAGGATGTGGAATTCCCTTCCACAGGCGGTGGTCTTAGCGGAGAGCATCGATAGCTTCAAGAAACTATTAGATAAGCACCTGAATGACCGCAACATACAGGGATATACAATGTAATACTATAACATAATCACACATAGGTTGGACTTGATGGACTTGTGTCTTTTTTCAACCTCACCTACTATGTAACTATGTAATATTCTGCCTGCTTTGGTAGCTGAAGCTTGGCACTGCATGCTGTTGCTCAATCTGCTATCTATTAGCACCCCTAGATCCTTCCCATCCTTGAGTCTCCCATCGGAATTGGTCCCAAGACAGAACCTTGAGGTACCACACTCACCACTCCAGATCAGTCTGAGTACAAGTTATTTATCACTACCCTTTGGACCCGTCCCTGTAACCAGTTTTTTACCCAATCACAAACCCTATGGTCCAAGGCTGCAGACCTCAGCTTGTAAACTAAGCGTTTATAAGGGACTGTAACAAATGCTTTTGCAAAGTGCAGATACACCACATCCACAGGCCTCCCCCTTTCTAGATGGCAGCTCACTTCCTCGTAGAATGTTAGCAGATTGGTCTGGCAGGAAAATCCTCTCATAAACCCATGCTGATTACCACTGATGATATTCTTCTTCTCAGTAAAACTTTGGATATAGTCCCTAATCATCCCCTCCAATAATTTACCCACTATTGATGTTAGGCTGACTGGCCTGTAATTCCCAGGAATTTGTCTCTGCCCTTTTTTGAAAATTGGTACCACGTTGGCTTTTCTCCAATCAGCTGGAACCAATCCTGTCATTATGCTGTCCACAAAAATCAGGAATAATGGCCTGGCTATAACTTGACTGAGTTCTCTGAGGACTCTCGGGTGTAAACCATCTGTTTGGTGATTTATTTGTGTTAAGTTTATTAAGTCTTTCATTGACTCCGGCCTCTGTTAGCCATGTCGGTATGTCATGTGTTGTGTTACTAACACTACAGTCGCTGTCAGTAAACCCTTCTTTTTCCTGTGTAAAAAGTGTGTCGAAAAAGGCATTGAGTACAGTTGCCTTCTCCGTGTCATCTGTAACCATCTTCCTATCCTCATCTTTTAAATGTGCAATGTGCTCCGATTTTGTCTTTTTACTGATAGTATATCGAAAAAAAAGTTGGGGTTATTTTTACTCTCTTCTGCTATGTGTCTCTCTTAATCCTTTTTAACCGCCCTGATTGCGTTTTTACATTTCTTATTGCATTCCTTGTAGTGCAGGAATGCTGAAGGTGACCCATTCCTTTTATATTTTTTAAAGGCCATACTTTTCTCCTTGATGAGCCTACTCACATTACAGTTTAGCCACCCAGGTTTAATTTTTGTTCTTCTATATTTATTGCCCATTGGAATGCACTGTTTGACACCTTTGTTTAATATGCTCCTAAAGCATTCCCAGTTCTCTTCTGGATTCAATGATTCCATAATTTGGTCCCAATTAACCACTAAAGGACCGCCTGCTGTCATTTTACGTCGGCTGTTTGAAGTGGAATACTATTGTTATGGCAGCAGCTAGCTGCCATAACTCTGGTTTCCTCTTCAACAGTGGGCGGTCCTCTTTCAGATAAAAGGGGTCTCAGCGGCGCTCTGGTGGTCTCCACCGCTTACTGGAGCCGTCAGTAGCGGCGGAGATGATCGGGTCCTTTCCCTCACAGGCTGGATGCCGAGTGAGGGAAAGATGGCCCCCGCTCAGCTCCACACCATTGGATGGTCTTAAAGGGGAAATTTTTTTATTTTTTACATTTTTTTATTGCATTTTAGTGTAAATGTTACATAGGAGGTCTTTTTGACCCCAGATCTCACATTTAAGAGGTCCTGTCATGCTTTTGTTCTATTCAATTTTTTTTTTAAAGGACAGTGTCAAAATAAAAAATAAAAAGTAAAATAAATAAGAAAAAAAATAAATACAAAATTTAAAGCGCCCTGTCCCACCGAGCCCATGCACAGAAGTGAACACATACATAAGTTGCACCTGCATATGAAAACGGTTTTCAAACCACACATGTGAGGTATCGCTGCGATCGTTAGAGTGAGAGCAATAATTCTAGCACTAGATCTCCTCTGTAACTCAAAACTGGTAACCTGTAGATGTTTTTAAACATTGCCTATGGAGATTTTTAAGGGTCAAAGTTTCTCGCCATTCCACGAGCGGGCACAATTTTGAAGTGTGACATGTTGGGTATCAATTTACTTGGCGTAACATTATCTTTCACAGTATAAAAAAAGGGCTAACTTTACTGTTGTTTTATTTTTTAATTTAAAAAAGTGTATTTTTTCCAAAAAAATTGTGCTTGTAAGACCATTGCACAAATACGGTGTGACATAAAGTATTGCAACAACCACTATTTTATTCTCTAGGGTGTTTGAAAAAAATATATATAATGTTTGGGGGTTCAGGAAAATTGGCTTGTTTGAAATTTTGTGTTTTTGTACTACCCATATGCCTCCTGTTGTTTTGCCAAACAAAAGAAAATCTCAATGCCATGTTTCAGAGACAAATACAAACATTTTCACACAGTAGCTGAAAAGCATGAAACCAGATTGGTTGGGCTCAAGGGAGCAATGTAAGAGGGAGAGATGAGTAATTTTTTTTCTAAGAAAAAACAATTAGAGTATGATATTCCAAACATGGAATTGCGAAGACTCATTGCCCATAAAGCAAGCATTTGTACTTGGCCACAATGTCAGAGGAAGAGATGAGCCAAATTTTATTTAAGTTTATTATGTCACTTGTCACATATACATTTTTAAACTAGGCTGTAATGAAATCACCCCCTGTAGGTTTTTCCAGTGTCAAAAGCCAGAAAAACTGAACTGGTTAGCTGGACAGTATCTTCTCTTTAAGAATCTATGTCAGAGGGCGTCCTGATCTGAGATAAACAAATCACAATGTTCTTTTTTTTTTCTCAGACCACAGACCTGCACAATTGTAGAAAATGTGATCCGGACATCTTGAAGCCTTTTGGCTATTCCACTATTCCAGAAGAAAGAGCAGGCAGATTGCATGAAAAAAATAAAATAAAATTTGGAGCTATTTTCTAAGTTTGAAGAATGATAAATGGAACAGTTTTGAAGGACAGCTTTTAAGCCCTTATCAGATAGATCACAATTTTTCAAAGGAGAGAGAGAAATCAGATTGTACCTTGACATCTAACTGTGTATTCTTTTGAAGACTAAATATGGTCAAAATGTAATGGTAATCGGTCATTTGACATCCGTAAAAATAAAAAAAAGTTTTTTGTTTTTTTTACACTGACAATGGAAATAGCATACAGTACAGGTTTGCAACACAGCTGAAAAAGCCTCTTTGGAGCGGTCACATTTCCCAGACATTCAAACCTGCACAAACTCATTTCAGGGAGGTGGCAAACTCATTTCAGGGAAGTGGACGTGGTCTAAACCGTGCTACATATTGAGCGTGGCTTAAATGGGGTGTGGTTTTATAGAGTCGGAGATGGCTTACATAGTGCAGAATGTAGTAATGTAAAATAGGGAATATACAGTGTGGAGTGTATGTAGGTGGGTATAATGTGCATGTGAGGAGTGTGGAGTGTACAGCGGTGAGTAGTATGTGCAGGATGCTGTCAGTAGGGCAGTGGACGATGTCAGTAATTCTTTATTTTTTACAATTTTATTTTTTGTTTTTCACAATGATTAGGGGTGGGGGTAGTGGACAGTGTCAGTAGTTTTTTGTTGTTATTATTTTCTCTATTATTTTTTACAACTTTGTTTATTATTTTCTTTAAATAATTGCTTTTTGGGGGAGGGGGTTGGGGCAGTGGACAGTGTTGGTAAGGCGGGGGGGGGGGGGGGGTGTCAGTAGTTTTATCTTATCGTCTTTTTATAATTTATTTTTTTATAATTTTTGTTTCAAAAAAATGCAAAACATATAAAAAAAAATTAAATTGTAATCAACCCTGTTTGGGGGGGGGGGGGTTGGTAAGATATCAGGGATCTAAATAGAACCCTGACATCTCCTCTTTGAGACAGAGAAAAAGGCTGAGGACATTGATTCCCCAGTCCCCTTCTCAGCATTGAAGATGAATGGACTGAAGACAGAGGCTCCTGTCCATTCATAAATTGAGCAGAGTAAACACACAGGTTGCTCTGCTCAATATTCACAGGACACAGGAGCGATCTCGCTCACTGTGTCCAATTCAGAAAAGGCAGGTAAATGACTGGTCCCTTCCTCCGCTCCCCATCCTGACAGATCCCCACAGCTGGCAGGAGAGGAGAGGAGGGAAGCCGGCTGCGGGGGACGAGGGGGGGGGTGGAGGAGGAGGACAGGGAGCTGGAGAAGAAGGGGTGAAGAAGGACACAGAGGGGGGCGGGGGGAGGGGGATACAGGGAACAGTCAGGGATGATCGGTGCAGCAGGAGGGACAGCTGTAATCACCGATCTCCCTGTATAGCTTTTTAGCCATCAGCCATCAGAGAAGGAGAAGCGGCTGTCAGCTATACAGGGAGATCGGTGTTCACAGCTGTCCCTCCTGCTGCCCCGATCATCCCCGACTGTGACCAGGGGACCATCCAGGATCAGCCCCGCAGTCGGGATATCGGGTAACACTTGCAGGTGTCCGGGAGCCACCCCTGAAATGCGGGAGACTTGAGATATCTGCATTTTCTGAGTGACTAAGCTGACATATAGCTTCTATAAAAAAAATTGGACAATGAAGATGGAAATAGCATACAGAGGTTTGCACTACAGCTGGAAAGCCTGTTTGAATTAGCCTCAATTTCTGAGGGAAAGGGGCCAGTTGTAAGGTAGAGTCCAAAGTGGAGTTTAAGCTGAGGGTAGAGGTGTAAGCGTAGTCAGGCAGACTGGGTCAGTAACAAGACTGGCAGAAAGGCACAAAATCGGGATCTGGAAAAATAGCCACGGGCAGGCAGGGGAAAGCAGAATTGTCAGGCAGAAGTGTACTTTTTTTTTTTTTTCTTTTTTTTTCTTACCACATCAGCGAGATAATTATATGGGAGAAGTGATTTCAACTTAAAAGTTCAATCTCATCCCTTAACAAATTCACATCATTGTGGCTTTTTTTTTTTTTTTTTCCTTTATATGTTACAATTTACCATTGATTACAGACATAGTTCTGAAATCACCCGTTCCCAAGACTAGTTGAACATTTTTATCCCCCCTCCCTACCCCCGCCACACTACCCCCCACTCCCCCCCTCCAAACTCTAAACCCCTAGACCCCTGGTGTCATGGCCTATACCTGTCCCAGCCCTGGTCTGTCACTTTTACCCTCTTCGGTGCGGGTCGTCTAGTTTGTCTTACCGTTAGGCTATTAAATTCCCATCTAGAACCTAATCGGCGCTCATCTCCTGGCCAGTACGTAATTATTGATGGAACCTCTGTCTATGATCCCTAAGCCTCGGCCACATGAGGTGAGGATTTATATTTTACCCAATCGCTCCATATCTCCTCGTAAGTTTCCATATCAACTCCATCACAATATCTCAAATATTCCAGGCAGTGTATTTCATTTATCTTGTTGAGCCATTCCTGCAATCCCTCCAGTATCTGGGGATAAGACTTTTGGCGGCATTGAGGAGATGTGGTAACAAAGAAGTCAAGTACTTCTTCGTAGGCATTTTACTCCCGTGATGCAAACACACCCAGGGATCATCTGGTATCACCATTCCAGTGATCTCAGAGGCTATTCTCCTTATCCCCTCCCAATATTCTTTGATCACAGGGCACTGCCACCAAATGTGCGCCATTGTCCCTGTCTCTCCACATCCCCTCCAACATAGCAGCGATACCTCCCTCTGCATTCTATGTGCTCTATCCGGGGTGATATATGTTCTTGCGAGGATTCTAAAGTTCATCTCTGAGAACCTAAGGCTAGCAGATGTTGCCATAACCCTTCTCAGGATCAACCCCGCCTCCCTTTCGGTTATACTGATACCCAATTCTTCCTCCCACTTCTTTAGGAACGCCGGGCTCGCTCCCTCTCCTCTTTTGATCAGTATCTTATAAATCCTGGAGACACCTCCCCTCCTTTTGTTTTCCAAGAATACTTTTTCCAGAGGGCTTAACTCTTTCATTGACCTTATTGGCTGCGGGAGTGAGTCTACGAAATGTTTCAGCTGCCTGTACCTCCACATATCTATGATGAACAGGTCTTTTTTTGCTTTTAATTCTTGCAAGGTACACATCTCCCCCTGTCTCATAATATCTTTTAGTTGAACATCCTCCTTCAATATCCACCTTCCGAACATGTCTTCCCTCCCAGGTTTAAAATAATCTGTATCCTTAAGCGGAGTGAATGGTGAATTGTACCCCCAGTGCTCCCTTTCGTGTAATTTGTCCCACATGTTTAGTGTCTGTTTAGTGATCTCTGGTGCTTTCGTGCTCAGTTTTCTATACTGTGGTGGGATCCATACTATCTTACCTAGATCAACTTCACTCATTATCTTCTCAATTTTGACCCACTGTTTTTCTTTATTATTTTTTACCCAATCTAAGATACGTGATACGACTATAGCGGTGTAATATTTTTTAATATCTGGTGCCCCCCACCCCCCATTCCTCTTATCGTTGACTAATTGTGCATACTTTATTCGGGGTTTTTTCCCTCTCCATATAAACCTAAGAAACTCAGTGTGCAATTTGTTAAGAAAGCTCTGCGGGATTGTAATTGGGAGCATTTGTATTTTGTATGTGATTTTTGGGAGGATCGACATCTTTAGAAGGTTTATTCGACCACCCCATGAAAGTTGGTTGCGCGATATTCGGTTCAGGTCAGACCTAATCTCGTTTAAAAGTATTAAAAAATTGTCATGAAGTAATGATTCTATCGCCGTAGTGATCTTAACTCCGAGATATTTAGGCTCTTTCATCCCCCATTTAAATGGTAGACTTTGTTGATAGGCCCTTTCCCCTTCTTTATCTTCCACTATTTCCAAGATTTCTGACTTGGTAGAGTTGACACGGAAATTAGATAATCTTCCATAATCTTCCATAGACCTTGATAGTTTCTAACAGATTCAGGAGAGTTATCCTTGGTTGGGTGACATAGAGTAAAATGTCGTCTGCAAACGCGGCGACCTTATACTCATCTTCCCCTATTTTTACCCCTCTGATATCGGGATTGCACCTAATCCTCGCCAATAGTGGCTCCAGGGTCAAGACAAACAGCACTGGGGAAAGCGGGCATACCTGTCTGGTCCCATTATACATTGTAAACTGCTCTGAAAGAGTACCGTTAACCTTTACTCTTGCTGTGGGATGTGTGTATAAGGCCTTAATCCAACTGAGCATTTTGTTTCCTATGCCAATTTCTTCCAGAGTATCCCACATGAAGCCCCAGTCTACCCTGTCGAAAGCTTTTTCAGCGTCAATCGACAGGAGTAGACCTGGGGCACCACTTTCCTTTATTTTCTGAATCACCATTAGCGTCTTTATACCGTTATCTCTCCCTTCTCTCCCTGGCACGAACCCGACCTGATCTGAATGAATAATCCCGTTAATAATCAGTTTCATCCTGTCGGCTAAGATCTTCGCGAATAATTTCGTGTCGACATGGGCCTGTAGCTTGAACATAATAAACTATCCTTCCCCTCTTTCCAGATAATGGCGATACTGGCTTCCAATGCTTCTTTCCTCATATCCCAACTTTCACCAATCCTGTTCATGTACGAGCACATGATCGGGATCAAAATTTCTTGAAATTTTTTATAATACATAACGGTTAACCCGTCCGGTCCTGGGCTTTTCCCGACTGGGGTATCCAGGATGGCTTTTTTAAGTTCCTGTTCTGTTATAGGGGCATCAAGGATGTCTTTGTCACTTTCCGCAATCTTGGGTAGATGGGCCTTTTTTAAAAAAATTTTATTCTCCTCGCTTATGTTTCTGGTCATCTTTTTTGAATTTTTTAAGTCTATGGCATATAACTGTCCGTAATATTCTTGAAACGCACACGCTACCTCTCGCGTTTTATATTTAATCGCCCCTGATTTGGTCTTTATCTTTTCGATATAGTTAGCATTTTTCTTTTTTTTCAATGCCCTGGCTAATATTTTACCCGGTTTATTTCCGTTGATATATCTTTCTTTTTTGATCAAGTTATAAGTTTTACGCGTTTCCTGCTCCATTAAGTTTCTCATTGCTTCTCTACTCCTTTGTAGACTCATCCACACCTCTTTCTTTCCCAAGGCTTTGTGTTGCTGTTCTAAATCGTGGATTTCCCTGGAAAGTGCCATCTTTTCTTTTATCAATCTCTTTTTCCTTTCTGACCCAACCATCATGAAAATTCCCCTAATGTATGCTTTATGAGTCTCCCAAACTACAGCTTCAGTTGTCTCCCCAGGGATGTTAACTTTGAAGAACATATCCAATTCTTCTTTAATTCTCTTCAATATCTCTTTGTCTTGGAGCATGTCTTCATTTAGTCTCCATCCTGTTCCCTGTGTTTTGGGAGCCCCTGTCTTTATTTGAAGACACACCGGTGCATGATCAGAGAATGTCATGTTACCTATGTCTACTCCCATAACTGCTTCCAGCAATCTATGTTCCACTAAAAAAAGATCTAATCTTGAGTACGTCGCATGCACGGGTGAGTAGAACGTGTAATCTCTTGCGTTTCCATGTTGCATCCTCCAAGCGTCAACCAGCTGCAGTTGATGCAATTTCTTTTTAAGTTTGCCTGCCCACGCTCCTCCTGTTGCCCGGGCATTTGACGTACAATCCCTTGCGGGATCTAAACATAGGTTGAAATCCCCCGCAATAATAGCCTCCCCCCTCTTGAATTCTTCAAATTTCCCCAGGGTACTTATTATAAATCTGTGTGTATTCTTATTGGGCCCGTAGATGTTTGCCAAAGAGTACTCTACACCATTGATCTTTCCACTGAGGAGGAGAAATCGGCCCTCAGGGTCGGCCAATCTCCCCCCCAACTCAAACCTCACCTCTCTGGCAAAGCCAATGGCCACTCCCCTAGCTCCACTCCTAGGTGAGTCTCCGTAGAACCATACCGGAAAGTCTCTAGAGAAGATTTTTTGGTTCTTACTAGAACTTAAGTGTGTCTCTTGGAGCATCGCCACCTCAACCTTTAGAAATTTCAGTTCACCTAATATATTTGCTCGTTTTATGGGGGAATTCAGACCCCTAACATTATAAGTGATCATTTTTAAACTAGACATCCTCTCTGCCTTTTCTCCTTTTCTTTCTCGCCCTTTTTTCGTTTTTGAATGAGAAAAGCCCGTGACACCCTGTTATTGGCCCACCCTCCCTCACACCCACCACCTCCCTAGCCCTCACCACCCCACCCCCTCATCACCCATTCCCGCCAGCCCCACCCCCCACCCCCCCTCACCCGACCCCACAACCCTCCCTCCGATCATTTGGGGGGGACACGGGCCTCTCGTTGGCCCAAAGGAAAGAAAAAATAACCACGGGCTCCCAACTCCTCCTCGCCCCCCGGTTAGCCCCCCAGAGGTTTAGCTCGGATTGGGCTTGTCAAGTGCCAATACCTCCTAGCCAGGTTTGGACCCGTACCGTCCCCCCAAATCCCCCCACCTCCACCCCCCCGCCCCTCCCCCCGACACACCCCACCACTCCAGACCCTTCACCGCTATGACTATGACCAGGATCTCATATCTAGTCTAGAGTCTTTTTGCTGTAATTATCGGTTTCCATGCGATTTTTTCCTCTGCAGGCTCCTGATTGGTTGTTCTTTCCCACCATCCCGGGATCTCTATTAAAGGGATATCGAGGCACTGGCAAAATTTTTGGGTTTCCTCCGGGAATCTCAACACCGCCGTGTGTCCTTCTTTTCGACCATTTAAGCATGCAGGGAAACCCCAGGAGTATTGTACCTTATGCGATTTTAATACCTCTAGCAATGGTTTCAAAGTTCTTCTCCTAATAAGGGTTTCAGCAGCCAGATCTTGGAAAATATGTAAATTAATATCTCCATATTTTGCTTGCTGTTTTTTCCTTACATTGTCGTTGATTTGTTCCTTGTATTGATAATTATGAAATCTGACGATAACGTCTCGCGGGACATCTCCCCTGATTTCCGCAGGCTTTTTAACCCTATGTACTCTGTCAATTTTTAATTTGTAGCTTGCATCATTAGGATTTCTCAGATCTCGGAAGATTGCATCCATTTTTTCTTGCAGGTCCTCTTTTTCACCTTGCGTCTCAGGGAGGCCTCTAACCCGGAGGTTCTTCCTTCTGCTTCGGTTCTCCTGGTCTTCCAGTTTGTATCTAATGTTTCTTTGCTCTATCTGTAAAGCTTCCATCTGTTGTTTCAAAGCTGTTATAACCGTCTCTTGCTTGTCCACCACGTTTTCCACCTCCTCCACTCTTTTGAGAATATGGCTCATGTTCTCGTGGACAGTGTTAATCTCCTCTTTGATCGACATTTCTAATTTGGCAAACATCTCTGCTATTTCTCCCTTTGTAGGGAGGAGTTTTTCCTGTTGAGGTCCAACGGACATTGCTTCCCCCACCTCGGCGCCATGGGGTTGAGTCACTGTGTCAGCCGGCTGTCTTCTTGTCCCCATTTTTGCTGCACCTTCTGGGGTTTTATTTTTGGTCCCTGTTTTCCCCGGGCTGTCTTTACTACCGTTACTGTTTTCTTTACTCCCGTCATTAACCATATACTTTCTGATAGTTCCGGGACTAGCACTTATTCTGGGGGGTTGGTGTTTACCCCTTTGGTTGATTTTCCTCTCATTTTGCACTCTTCTATCACCCCTTCCCCTTATCCCCCCGTGCCCCTATACCCCCCCTGTTGTGAGAGACCAGTAGGGGCCGGTTACTTCAGGAGGTTTCGGGATCACAGCCTTTTCCTTAACCCCACTTTCTCCACAACCTTTCAAAATATGCCTCCCTTTCGATAGGGGCCCCCCCTGAGTCCACGCCCAGAGAACCGGTGCTTCCTGAAAGGCCTTGATTCCCACGTAAGCGTGGTAACTTAATCGTGCTGGACCGGCCGTTAAGCCCAAGTTTTTTGTTTGGGAGACTGTTGTGGGGTTCTAACCCATAAAGCGGGAGGCGGTGCGTGGGGGTCAGATAGCGGTCCGTGAGATCTTTCTCTGGCAATCACCCCAAAGTCACCAGCAGCTGCTGCTCCAAACAAGAGACTCTACCAATCGCGTCTCACAGTGTCCGCTCCCCTCAGGTCATCAGTCATTTTACTGCATACATGATTATTAATCAATTAAACTGTGAACATACCAGCTTTACCAAGAAGAGGGAAGCAAAACAACCCAAAGGAAAAAGAAAAAAAAAAAAAAAAAAACAGAACACCTTTCCTCCAAGTGTTACTTCATGTGTGCTGGGTTCAAACAATGACAAGTACAGAAAGCAGGATCCAGGTACAGTTCATTTAATCATGTCAGTAATGACCACTTACCCTTCTCCTGGGTTAGGTCAAAGCGAAATCTTACCAGTTGTAGTCCTCCTTTTAAACTCCTGGGGCTCTCACCTTTTAGGCAGAAGTGTACTTGAGAAATTAGGCAGCAGTCCAAAACCGGTGGTTCAGCAGTTCACACAGGAAGGCAGACACCTAGAGAACAAATCCACACAAACAGGCCCAAAGTACAGGGAGTGCTGCTATTTCTGAGCTGATTGCAGACTGACTGCAGCTGGAAGGCAAGTGCAGCTATAAAAAGTCCAAAGGGGTAGAAGCACTATACAGAGCATATGTTACAAAGAC
Organism: Aquarana catesbeiana; assembly: GCF_042186555.1. Taxonomy (NCBI): domain Eukaryota; kingdom Metazoa; phylum Chordata; class Amphibia; order Anura; family Ranidae; genus Aquarana; species Aquarana catesbeiana. Next base: position 272,373,405 of record NC_133331.1, on the reverse strand, counting down.
TCAGATCTTCCCATGACAGAGTGAACAGAGCTGTAGGACCAGAAGCATCCAGATTTAAAAGCTCCTAGATACATGGCAGAGAGATTGAGCATAGATTTAACATTCGTTAAAAAAAAAAAAAAGTCTGTTTGTGGACACTGATGATGGCATTAGCATACACTTTTGCACCAGAACATTTAGGAATTTATTTATGAGGACTATTCACTTAATAAGTTAACTTAATAATAGAATAGGTTTTTAATAGAACTAGAAAGACTGTTTTCAACAGGCCACAGTTTTTGAAAACTGGAACAGGTATTTAACATCTGTAAAAAAACAAACCAAAAAAAAAAAAAAAACACCGTAACTTCACAAATAAAATCCTAACGAACATAGGATTAAACCCACTTTAATTAACAGCCACTGTATCTGCAACTGTCACAGAACACACAGAAAATTGGGGTTTGGATGTTAGTGGTGCCAACGCTAGGACAAGGGGTAGGCAGAAGGGATATTTGCCCTGGGCAAAGTGTTGCTATGTGATGGGGGGTGCGTTGGTAGATTCCACTGCTTCCTTCTCCTACGCTTCACTGACGGGGGCAGCAACACAGCAGCAGAACCTGCATCTGACATACACATTCAAAAAAAGAATACCTTACAAGAACTTTCTTAGGAAATCACAGTAAATGCAGGTGGGCTGAAACTCCTCACCCCCTAGCCACACTGCAATTCACTGCAAAGTATCAGTAGCAAATATACAGCACAATATAGTACTGTGTATAGCATACTGTATAAAGCATAACACATTTGTAGCACACTACACTAAATAGCTCTATCTTCCTGCAATACTGTCCTTCACTGAACTCACATTGACAAACAATAGTCTTGCACTTGATCAGAGGTCACATGCAAAACTTTGGCCAATGATGGCTTTGAAAATGCATTACTAGACATTTGGCGGAGCTATTCCTGCTGTTCGGACTGAACACTGAGATCATCCCTGCTCTGGACCTATTCATGTAACCATATTCTTATCCATGTGCATACAATATCTTCAACAATACAATGCCAGGTACAATATGAAGTTCTTTAGCAAAATATAGATAAACTATGTCCACTGAACATCTACCATCCAATTTCTTACTTCCCACATACTCAAAGAACAATAACAGGTTGGTCTGACAAGAATGGTCTGTCATAAATCTATGCTGGTTGTCATTTATTTAATCTTTATTGCAGACACATTTCTTAATACTCCTTTACCATGCCCTCAAATAGCTTACATACTACTAATGTTGGGCTGATTGGTCGGAATTTTCCTGTTATATACTGTATATTGATCCTTTTTTGTAAGTTGATACCACGTTTGCTCTATACCAATCAGCTGCCAATCCAGTGAGTAAGGTGCCTTTAAAAATTAAAATTGTGGCTTAATTATAATTGAGCTACATTCCAACAGGACAGGCAAGTGTAAGCCATCTGGACCTGGTAATTTATTCACATTAAGTTTTTTTTAACCTTTTTACTATTGATATACATTTTTACAATTCCCTTTGAATTTGATTTACTTGCTGTCGTTTCTCATATTCTATTTTATGCTTCTTTGCATTTCTTGTTGTGTTCCTTGTAAATCTGCATTGCCGAGGGTGACCCTTTGAACTTTTAAAAAGCATGCTTTCTTATTTATTTAATGATCACTATTACCCAATTTGTCTCCAAACTGCACATCTGTAATGAGCTCCATGTTGTTTGAAATAAATTCCATGAAACTATTCTGCAATAAATTTAAGACATCATAAACCATTGTTGAGCGTGCAGTTTTATTTGCCCAATTAATATAAGAATAAATAAAATCGCCCATAATAACAACATCGTCCTGTTTCCCAGATATTTCTCAGCCATTTTAGTCTGGGAAAGGAACTGATATAAACAGGGGAAGAAGTGCTGATCCAAGAAATGATGAATAAACCACATGAGACTTCCCAAATATGATGAATATTCTTTAATTGCACAAAAAATAGGTTGGGGCTGCCAACAGTTGCCTAAAAACCATGAAAAATGGTATTCAATGGAGAATTGGGGAAGGAACTGAGACTATCCCTCATCTTTTATGGAAGGGGGTCTATAATATACCCCTACAAGTAATTTGCACTCTAATTAAGCTCCAACTATAATGACTCCACACTGTCACAGTTCTCGTTGATATGATATAATTACTCAAACTTACTTTCAGATTGCTCTTAGCAAACATGCATACCCCCATAAAATCCATGTTTTCTGCCAGTTCTGTCCTCCCAAAATAGAATGTACCTCATAATATTAGCAGCTTACAGTATTTGTGTGAGTTGTCCAACAAGGTTTCTGGTTTTCCTAATATAAATCAATATTAATCCTTGAGGTAGACTAAATGTGGAACTCCACGCCTCTTGTGTTTCGTTTTACATTAAGTGAAACATTAGAATCTTTGTCAAGGTACATTCATATTATTTTATTGTTACATAAATTCCTGCTGGGATATTTCCTCTTCCTATAACAAATGCAGTAGAAATTAAGGACGTCTAACAAACAGGAACAACAATGGAAAAAAAAAAAACTGAAAACCTTACTGCTATGTTCAAAGGTTCTTTTGTTGCTGTTTGTGTCACCATAAAAGAGATTCTATTCATTTTCCATCCAATAACTGTTTGTACTTTAGGTCCACCTATCAGAAAAAACAAATTAACCTAGTACAGCCATAAAGTGCAGTCATCTGGAGGTGCACAGACCTTCAGTGGTCCACAAGACCACTGGGGCCCTCTATTCTTTACCCTTCAGTACTTCCTGTACTCTCCTGTTGGTCCATCACTATGATGGCCTATGGGATGGGGTGGGGGTGGGGTGGATTTTTACACTACCAGCAAGTGATGGAGATTGCAGGTTAGAGTGTCCCAGGTTTTCAGAGGTTCTGTCCTCCTTGTATACTTTTGCAGCCAATAACCTTTCATTGTCGTCATTACAAACAGTGAAAGATGAATTTACATTGCAGCCTTCAATATTTCCTGCTCTTCCTCCACTATAATACGTGGCTTCGCTGGCCAACACGAAGCTGCGGGATGTGGTAGGGAGTGGACCAGTCTTGCACACTTTAGAAAATATTAATGGCCTGAAACTGCAGTTCCCTGATTTTATTTTTGTTATTTTTAAGATTTCAGGCTTACTTTGTCAAAGACCCATGCATCCCAGTGCACCCATGCACTTTGTCAAAAACTGACCCATCATTAGGAGATTTTATACACTGTACCTTGAAATGAGGCCACAGGTGAAACGTCCAACTTCAAATGAGTATTAATGCAATCACCTTCTTCCAGTAGGATTGAAAAATGGTCGCAACAATGGATCAAGAGAAGGGCGCAGTTGTTGCAACGCAGCATCCTGTCTTGATATCAGGACTAAGTCACAGCAGTCAAGCCCAAGCCATTTACATATCATTTTTGAAGGGGCAACCAAAAGCTCTTGCGGTAAGTTATCAGAAATGATTCAGCAAATAAGATTTCAGTTTTTGTGGGATTTTCAAAAGCTTCAAAACCTCAATAGTCCTAGTGATCTCCACTAGCTTCCAGGTCAGGAGGTTGTTCACTCAGCAAGGGTGCCATTCAGAGATCGGTTTGCATTTCCTCAATGGTTGCAAAGCATTCTCTGTTTGGACAAAATGGAGAAGCAGGGTGGTACAGCCAGGCTCTCCACCTCATGCAATCAAAGAATGCTTTGCATTCATTGAGAAAATGCAAAGCATTCTCTGAATTGTGCAGTCATCAGAAATTGTGGGGCCCCTTACACAGCTTTAAGACTGGGCCCCCCGGGCCTGACCACCAACATTCCCCCCATTGGCCATCCCACCGATTCCACTGTGAATGGAGAGGAATACAATTTACAGCCTACCAATCCTTAGATGTAGTGGCTGCATTTGTTTTATTTTTTTCGTTTTTTTATTTTCTGTTTTCCCCTGGTGATCTGGTCAGTTACACACCTCTTGTATTAGCGTGCCCCCACTCTGGATGAAGGAGCAACAGAGACACTTTTGGACAGCGGTCTGAGGGGCAGGGGGGGTGTTAGATGTACTAGCAGATTTAGGTACACTAAACAAATTGAAGCCATACTCCAGCTCAAACTTTATAATCAGTTACATAATCAGCACCTCTGCCAGTGTTAAATGGTTTGTCTCAACCCTCTAACTGCTACATCTTCACAAAAGAAAACCTAAAAAAAAAAAAAAAAAACACGAAAGGGGCCACCACATCTAAAAATTGGAAAGCTGCAGCAAAATAAATGTTTGCTTTGGAATTTAATACCACTTAAAGTGGATAAACTTAATAAAGTAATTCTGTTATACTATTATACATCATATCTATAGGAAGACTGGGGTAAAGCTATTTCCAGTGCTGGCATGGAGAGAGAGGGAGAGAGAGAGGGTAGGGAGAGAGAGAGAGAGAGAGAGAGAGAAAGAGAGAGGGAGAGAGAGAGAGAGAGAGAGAGAGAGAGAGAGAGGGTATTGAGAAACAGACAGGGTAGGGAGAAAGAGAAAAAGAGAATGAGAGAGAGGGTAGGGGGAGAGAGAGAGAAAGAGAGAGGGTAGGTAAATAGAGAGAGAGGGTAGAGAGAGAGAGAGAAAAAGAGAGCAAGAGAGAGAGAGAGAGAGAGAGAGAGAGAGAGAGAGAGAGAGGGTAGGGAGAAATAGAGAGGGTAGGGAAATAGAGAGAGAAAGTAGGGAGAGAGAGAAAAAGAGAGGGCACGAGAGAGAGAGAGAGGGGGGTTAGGGAGAAAGAGAGATGGTAGGGAAATAGAGAGAGAGGGTAGGGAGAGAGAGCACGCGCGAGAGAGAGAGGGGGTAGGGAGAGAGAGAGAAAAAGAGAGCGAGAGAGAGAGGGTAGGGAGAGAGAGAGAGGGTAGGGAGTTAGAGAGAGAGAGAGTGGGTAGGGAGAGAGAGGGTAAGGAGAGAGAGAGAGAGAGAGAGAGTGTGAGAGAGAGAGAGAGAGAGAGAGAGAGAGAGAGAGAGAATGGGTAGAGAGAGAGAGGGGGGTAGGGAGAGAATGTGAGAGAGTGTGGGTAGGGAGAGAGAGAAAGAGAGTGAGAGAGAGAGAGGGTAGGGAGAGAGAGAGGGTAGGGAGAGGAAGAGTTAGGGGGATAGAGAGGGCAGGGGGAGGGAGATGAAGAAAGAGAGGAGGGGCAGGGGGAGAGAGGGAGGGGGTGCAAGGGGAGAGAGAGAGGGGGCAGGGGGAGAGAGAGAGGGGGCAGGGGGAGAGAGAGTTGGGCAGGGTGAGAGAGAGAGGGGGCAGGGGGAGAGAGAGTTGGGCAGGGTGAGAGAGAGTTGGGCAGGGTGAGAGAGAGAAGGGGCAGGGGGAGAGAGAGGGGGGGAGAGAGGAGTCAGGGTCAGGTCATAATGCTCACTCACTTGGATGGTCCCCGGGGACTCCCAGTCAGCGGCTTCTCTCAGTGTGGCTGTCAGCTTATTTAATCTTCCCGACCCCCCACACCCCCTTCACAGACACAGCAGCACACAGGTAGGTAGAGAGGGGCGGGAGAAGGGATGTGTGTAAGAAGCTCAGGCATGCTGGAGGGGACGGAGCAGCGTGGGGATTCTCTCCCTCTAGGACAGCTGCATCTCTTGAGCAGCCTGTCACAGCACACTGAGACCAGGGATGGTCAGGAGGAAGGAGCGGCCATCAAAGGAGGGGGAGGAAAGGAGCAGGTGGATGGAACCACTGGTGTTCCGGAGGGGGCGTGGCACTAATTTCTGCACTCCTCAATCGCTCCACCTACCCCTGCACGCTACGCCACTAGGCAAAGGCGTAGCTTTAAGTTTGTGGGCCCCGGTGCAAAAGTTGACCTGGGCCCCCCACTACCACCCACATCTTCCACAGTGTGTGTAGATACACCCACCGCACGCAAAGATACTTAAAGTGGCTTAAAAGTTTACAGTTCCCAGAGTTCCTCCTTACATTAGAGGACAGGGATCACCCCTGGGGAATCAGAGGACAGGGACCCCTAGCAGGCCATTTGGCAGAGCTCCTTTCCCATCCCAGCACTCCCCCCACAATACACAGGGCTGAAATCACATTCCTTTACCAGTGGAGTGGGCGGCCCCAGCAGGAGTCGGGACTAGTGTATGTGGCGAAAAAGAACAAAGCGGAGGTGCCAACTTGGGGGCCTGGGCTTCCAGGAGGACTGGGCCCCTCTGGACACCCGGGCCCCTTACATCTGTATGGGCTGTACCCCCTTGATGGCGGCCCTGGGTGCCCATGCCCAGCAGCCAACCTCCTGTGCTCACAATGCAGCAGGGCAGTTGCTTGGCATGTATCAATCTACAGTAACTATATAAAAATATTCATACCTGGAAATGCACCGGACCACCTACTGTATATATTTGTCATTACTTTGACATTATATACCGTAGTTATGGCAGAAGCTAGCTGCCATAACCCCGGTATTTTTAGACAGTGGATGTTTTGGCGTCTGATAAAAGTGATCCCAACAGCGGATTTGCCAAGGGATCACTTTTATAGGCAGCGGGAGAGGTGCCCCTCCCCGCGCTTTCCGGTCATTTCCCCACTTACTGGAGCCATCGGAAAAATGGGGAAATGATCAAATCTCTTGGAGAAATGGGCAAGATAGCCCCCACTCGACTACGTTCTTGGAGGACCGGAGCGATGTCTGACGTCACTTCCGCCTAACGGCCTTAAAGGGACAGTTTATTTTATGTAAAAATACGTCTATGTGAGAACTCGCAATAAGGAGGACCTGTCATGCCTATTTGTATTCCAAGGAATGTTTACATTCCTTGGAATAGGAATAAAAGTGATCAAAAAATGTTTTTAAAGGGACAGTGTAAAATAAAAAGTATCATAAATTAAACACTGCGCTATCAAAAAAGATGCAGAAAAGGTGAAGCAGCTACATACAGTGCAACAACAACCCCGAGAATACAATATAAAAGAAAAATGTAGCGCATAAACACCAAACTGTGAAAATCTACAAAAAATGTTCATAAATGGTAACACCATCTATACAATGGATAACTTTGGAGTCTCTCATCGTAAAGTGGATAAGTGAAATCAATCAAATAAACCGTGTATAGTTGAAAAATGTCCCACTGATTGAAGATGGGTAGGTGGAAAAGGCAGTTGATGCTCAGGAATAGGCAGATAGTTAAATCCCCGAGAACATATCCATCAGCTGTATAAATCTTGATGAGGTAGTGTGTAAAAAACTCTTACCAGATATACTGGACTCCTGTATCAGCGACAGGAAATCACTTAGGCAGGGTGCCCCACCGGGCGTTGGAAAGATTGTCCCGGCTCACCGAACCCTCCAGGTCAGACTCTGCGTGGATCTCCAGGGGTCACCAGGTAGGTCCTCGCGATGAATGGCCGAAGTACGAATCAAAGGGAACGGAACATCTCCACTGGAACTGAAGTGGGAACTGGATTCTCATTCAAATAGCATGTGGAGAAAGGAAAAAATGCCTCCACATAATGTAGATGAAAAAAGTTGTTTTTTTATTGCTAAAAAGCCTGATAACAGTTTAAAAATGTGATCACAATTATAAAAGCAAAGATGGGCAACAAGGAGGATGCTAAAAGCGTCCGACGCGTTTCGACCCATAGGTCTTCTACTGGGGCATGAAGCGTCCTGAAAAAAAAATAAAAAAATAAAAAATAAAAAAGTAAAATAAATAAGAAAAAAGCAAAAAAAAATTTAAAACGCCCCTTTCCTCCGAGCTTGCGCGCAAACAAAGGTTGTGCCCAGATATGTTAAAGCTGTTCAAACCACACATGTGAGGTATCACTGCAATCGTTAGTGTAAGAGCAATAATTCTAGCACTAGACCTCCTCTGTAACTCTAAACAGGTAACCTGTAATATTAAAGCGTTGCCTATGGAGATGTTTAAGTACCGTAGTTTTTCGCCATTTTACGAGCATGTGCAATTTTGAAGCATGACATATTAGGTATCTATTTACTCAGCATAACATAATCTTTCACATTATATTAAAAAATTGGCTAAATTTACAGTTTTTTTTTTTTTATTGATGAAAGTTTATTTTTTCCCCAAAAAATTGTGTTGGTTCCGGTAAGTGTCCTAATATTAAAAGTCAGCAGCTAAAGTGTGTGTAGCTGCTGATTTTACATTTTTGCTGGGGGGGGAGGCGGAACTCCTCTTTAAAGCAGAAGTAAACCCATCCATAAAACAGTTTCATTTACGGCACGTGCCGGAAATGTAACACTCCCATTGGTTGTGCTCTCAATCAAACTGTCAAACCATCCATTGGCTGGTATCATAACTGATCATATGTGCAGCATCATGGCAGTTGTAGATGTAGATGACAGTGACAAAGATGCAAAATTCAGCAAGGGAACTATTATGCCGCGTACACACGGTCGGACTTTTCGACCGGACTAGTCCGACGGACGCCGACGGACCAAAGGCGGCAGACAATCCGATCGTGTGTGGGCTTCACCAGACCTTCAGCGGACTTTTCCAGTCACAAATCTGAAGGACTTTAGATTTGGAAAATGCTTCAAATCTTTACGTCGTAACTCCACCGGACCCAGAAATCTGCTCGTCTGTATGCTAGTCAGACGGACAAAAACTCACGCTAGGGCAGCTATTGGCTATCATCACGTACGAATCCGTCGGACTTTTGTGTGATCGTATGTAGTTAAGTCCGTTCGTTAGAAAGTCCGCCGCAAGTCCGCCAAAAGTCCGTCGAAAGTCTGTCGGACTTTTGTAGCCGAAAAGTCCGACCGTGTGTACGTGGCATAAGAGGAAGATTCTTTGGAGTACAGGAAACTTAAAAGCATCTCTTTTTTCTCTTGTAGTCTGTAGCAGATCTGCATATAAAGCAAACCAAAATAGCCTGTTTTAGAAGGGATAAAGCTTGGTCATAACAGCACTATCATTTTAGTGATGTCTAAATACAGCCCTGGAGATAGTGATGTGTGAATTAACGTGCAAACCATAGGTGTTTTTCCAAACTGAACCCATATATTTTCTCTCACTGCTCATCCTATATAATCTTCTGATTATTTATGTGCATATTTATTTACTATTGACTTTTTTTCTGTAAATGAGTAAGGGTACTATGTATTGATTCCCACACCAGACTTTCCCCAACGAGGTCAGCTTTCCTTGCATATATACAGTAGTCTCTTAAAAAAGAAGTGACGCACATATACACGAGAAGGTGTTACATATGACATTACTCTGTAAGCCAAGATCTGAATCAGCCAAGCCATTAAAGAAACAGTATCAACATTAACAAATGTAAGCACTTGCCTATGCAGGGATTGTGGGATATATAGTTTCTTCACAGGAAAATGATGTTCTCAGACTATAGACCGAAGTCACGCAATAACCTGTGAAGTGCCATACAGATGCCCGTTGTTCAAAAAAAAAAAAAAAACTATTTCTGACATAGAAATGTGATGATTTACTCTACTATAGATTGTTCCTACAGACCAACAAATGACACCAATGCATTTATTATGCGGGTGAAAAACACAAGGTGCAGGGTGGAGGTTACTAAAGTCTTTAAAATCCTTGCCAGACTTGAAGGGTGCAGTATGAAATTTGGGGCCCCTATGCCATTTTTTTGTTTCTTTTTATAGTGTTTCCCTAAAAGTGTTTGTTACCTTAAAAAAAAAATGGATCCTGCTCCTTTAAAGCATGAATAACAGCACAGTGCCTGTGCTGTTTAATTTGGCCCCCTATATCATCTGAAATACCTGGCTGCTCCTGCCTGTCTATGCCCGACCCCCTTGCAAACTGACCACGGTTTATAATGGCTGCTGAGCCCTGACACCGTGGTCAGTTTACGTGCCTCCGTAATGCCTGTCAGCTCTGTGTCCTCGGGGCCTGCCCCCCCCCCCCTCTGAAAACCCTTAGTAATAATCACGCAATCCCCTGTCTTTCATAATAATTACCATGTATTTACCAAAAAATATATGGAGTTCTATACCTGATATCCGAGTGCCGATCGGCGCTCATGTGACCGACTGGCTCTCTCCTCCTCCTGACGTCAGCGTGGGATTATCCGCCCTTCTAGCTGGATCTCAAATTTTCTGACAACAAAATCCGTTGTCGTAAATTCCGATCGTGTGTACACAATTCCAACGCACAAAGTTCCATACATGCTCGGAATCAAGCAGAAGAGCCGCACTGGCTATTGAACTTAATTTTTCTTGTACGCCACCGCGTTCTTGACGTTCAGAATTTCCGGCAAGATGTGTGTGACCGTGTATATGCAAGACAAGTTTGAGCCAACATTCGTCTGAAAAAAACCATGGATTTTGTTGTCGGAAAATCCGATCGTGTGTACAGGGCATTAGTGTGTACCAGGCATAAGTCAAAGGTTTGCCCAACACTGACAAGCCACAGATTTTTTAAGCCTCCATTAGCATTGCTAAATATATATTGATAATGTAATGACCTATACTGGATTGTGATTGATATTTAGACTGTTACTCTTTCCAAATAATCTGATATTGATAATTTTCTAACATGGATATTCTTTTCAGGCTGTTCTCATCTGTATGATACTAATACAGATAAGTCTTGCAGGACTTTTAATAGTCATAGACACCTCAAGCACCTTATACAGCGGCATCAATTTCTGGGGCTCTGCCTTTGTAAGTGATGACTTTTTTGCTTTAAGGAAATGTATAGTTTTTTTTTTTACAATCTTTTGTTTCGCTATACATGCAAAAGAGATCAGCTTTCTGTTAAATATCAGTATATGCCTATGTTTTAAAAACCTTATTTCTATGTAAACGTTGCAATTATATATGCATATTTTTAGAGAGTAGTGAGGCGCTGACAGTTAACTCAATCTAACGAATATGTGACGTGAACTCTTGTGGTGGGTAAAACTAGTTAATCACTTCTAATAGATAACCATCAAAATAAATATACATCTAAAGTGACTTCAGTTCATAAACCAATTGAACGTTACTAGATGTAACCTCATGGCTAAAAGCAATCACTCTGTGATGCCCCTAGTCACCCAGCGATCGCCACACTCTTCACACTGTGTTAAATCAGAAGCAATAGAAAATAGGTGTATAAACATGCAATATAAATAATGATCCAAAACATGTAATAAAAGTGATCCTAGGGCATAAATAATAACTTGTGTCTCAAGGCTAGACACCTAACACACAAATCTAAACAACAAATATATACAGTATATATATATATATATATATATATATATATATATATATATATATATATATATATATATATATATATATACACAATGGTGCATGTCCATCGATACAAGTCCTTATATAAAAAGTCCTTTTTGTGAGCTAGTGTACAATATCCCTACACCCTTAATGGTGATTATTCATAATATAGGTGACAATCTTGCTCTTTAACAATTTATTTATGAATAGTCAAGGATAAGCTATTTAAGTGATGGCGGCAGGCTTGCTATACATTTTTTACCCAACACACAGAGTGGTAGCGCTATAGTACCACATAACATACAGTGGGGACGGGAAGTATTCAGACCCCCTTAAAAGTTTGTATAACATCAAAAGGGTGCTTCTACTAAATACTGAGCAAAGGGTCTGAATACTTAGGACCATGTGATATTTCAGTTTTTCTTTTTTAATAAATCTGCAAAAATGTCAACAATTCTGTGTTTTTCTGTCAATATGGGGTGCTGTGTGTACATTAATGAGGAAAAAAATGAACTTAAATGATTTTAGCAAATGGCTGCAATATAAAAAAGAGTGAAAAATTTAAGGGGGTCTGAATACTTTCCGTCCCCACTGTATATATGCATATTATATGTGCAGACTGCTTCCTACTGCAGTGTTACACAGTGGTTGTGCTTTACTTTTTATTTTCTCAATATAAGTCTATAATTCAACCAGCTAAAACAATCCACTCCTTGTGTGGACATATCTTACCTCACCAGTTGTTTATAAGGGGGCAAAGTAATTACAAAAGTATTGTGTTAAATGTAGCGGTACCCCCGCAGGAGCCGCTTAAGTATGTTTGGTTCCGTACACTGTTTCTCAACCCTAAGAACAGTCTCAGCCCCTCTGGCACACCTGGCAATAGTGTAAGTGCAAGGACCAATGAAACCCCACACGTTATGATAAAACACAGAATTGTCTTTACTGTAACGCTTCTGTTGAAAAGTAACAAACAATAGCAATATATATCAAGTAAATCAACTGAACAGTAAGAATTGAGATCAAGAGCAATATAGCTCAATACTATAGTCAGGCTGCTTTCAGGGTATTCCACAACTGCGAACAACCCCAAGAGCAGAGGCAACACTTTAATAGCAATAAATCAGAATATGGCAGTCTATATCGGATTGGTTACCTCTACTCAAATTGGCCCTATGAGTCAAGGCAGGAGTAGAGCAGAAAAATTACCTTCTCTTATGTCAGACCTCTCTCTTCTGTCCCCTGACACCGCAGGCCCAACTAGAAACACTCTACTCAAATCAACATTCAGTGGATCAGCCCCCAAGGTACACTATCCCGCACACCCACTACATATACAGAGCCCTGAGTATGTGTGTGTGTGTGTTTCTGTATGGCACCAGTAACTTCAGTCCCTTTGAAGAAGGATGAGGCCTTGGATCTTTGCTAGCCACTTAAGTTGGTGCACTTAAGTTCCTGCTTAGCAAAGCGTATCTGTGGTATGCTGACAGTGTGACTGCCTAACAGGCCATTAACAAGACCCAGGTTCTGGTAAGTGTAGGCAAAAGTGGGGCAACTCTGTCTATGTGCAGTGTCCTTGATTCCTACAGATGGGCAAGTGCCCTCTCACCAATCCTGCGGTCAAGGCCCAACGATCATCCTGGAACAGACAGGCTCTTCTGGTGACCCGGCTGGTCACCTCACACTGGAACGCTTCACACAGGTGTGCCTGGATGTAGACCCGGGATCCCCCTCTCTCAGGATGGATGTTCCGACCGGCTGTGGAAGGCTGAAATGATGCAGTGGGCTGACCTGGGAGTCAACACCCTCCCCTGGGTCCAGTCTCTTCTCTTGCCTTGTGATGTCTGAAATCCCTCAGATATGCAAGATGGAGTCTTTTGTTCCTTTGCCCCCAGAGCATGCTAGTTCTTGTAGTTCCTGCTCCCATACAAGGCTATAGGACTGTATTAGATGAGAACTACATGTCCCAAAATCCTTTGCAGCAGCTGCTGCTCTTGTTAAAATCCTTCTCATTGGTTCCTGATATTAGCTCTTGCCTGATTGGCTCCCTCTCCTCCTGCTAATAGATATCACAGGGGAGGGAGCAGAGAGCAGGTGAATGCCTGTGCAAGTCAGTGAGGAGAAAAAAAGGGAGGGGGGGAGAAATCCCCTGCAGGGACTGCCAGGCTATCTCTCCCTCTCAAGAGTGCCTGTGTACTCATGGCAGCCAGCTTGACAAGGCCGCCAAGGAAACGGGGCACGCACTGCATAAATAAAAGTAACCATGCCCCAATTTAAAGTAAGCAGATGATGAGAAAATACATGAGTAGTGACGTTAGATACCCAAAGAGAAAACCATGTCAGTTGAACTGTGGAACCAGAGATACAGACAGGTGAACTTTTATTTTTATTTATTACGGGCACTTATATGGCACCATAAATTTACGCAGCGCTTCACATATTTATTATACATTCACATTAGTCCCTGCCCTCAAGGAGCTTACAATCTAAGTTCCCGAACTCACATTCATACATATTAGGGTTGTCCCGATACCACTTTTTTAGGACCGAGTACAAGTACCGATACTTTTTTTCAAGCACTCGCCGATACCGATTACCGATACTTTTTTTTTAATGTCACATGACAGTTTGTTTTATGTTTTTTTAACAGTGCTTGCTTTTTTTTTTATTTGGGGGGGGGGGGGTCTGGGTGAACGTTGTATGTGTGTTATTTTTTTTTTTTTTACAATTTTTATTTTTTACAATAATATTTTTTTATTCTTTATTGTTTTTTTTTTTTTTGTTTTTTTTTTAATCAGCCCTTTTGGGGGACTTTGGTGAGATATCAGGGGTCTTAACAGACCTCTGATATCGCCCCCTTGAGACAGAGAAAGAGACAGAGGAGAGAGATTCCCCAGTCCCTTTCTCTGCAGCCTCAGCTGCACTGAGAATGAATGGAGAGAAGGCAGCGGCTCCTCTCCATTCATAAACTGACACATAGTAATCACAGAAGATTACAATGTTTCAGTTATGTGAATGGACAGAGTCAGCTGACTCTGTCTATTCACAAAGGAAGGAGGAGGAGGACGGAGGAACGGAGGGGGAGAACGGAGGGAACAGAGAAGGAGAGGGGAACGGAGGGGACAGCTGAGAGGGACAGATAAGCAGAGAGGAACGGAGGGGACAACTGAGAGGGACAGATAAGGAGAGAGGAATGGAGGGGGAGAACGGAGAGGCATAGATAAGGAGAGAGGAACGGAGGGGACAGTGGAGAGACACAGATAAGGAGAGAGGAACTGAGGGGACAGCGGAGAGGCACAGAGGAACGGAGGGGGCATGGAGGAGGATGCAGTGACAGTCAGCGGTGACCGATCACCGCTGTATGTCACTAAAGCTGGTGAAAGCTGCTGGGGGAGAATCTTGTAACTCCCCCACGCGCCGATCACAGCTGTCTTCCAGGTATCGGGGGAAGCATCGGGAGCATTTGCCCGAGTACAAGTACTTGGGCAAATGCTCGGTATTGGTGCCGATACCGATACTAGTATCGGGACAACCCTAATACATATACATACTAGGAACCAATTAACCTACCAGCATGCCTTTAGAGTGTGAGAGGAAACTGGAATACCTGGAGAAAACCCACTTAGGCACAGGGAGAACATGCAAAATCTTCACAGTGCCATGATTGGGATTCAAACCAATGGCCCTAGTGCTGCTAGGGAGAAGTGCTAACCATTTAGCAACTGTGAAATTATAGGCAGATCTCAACCATTCCTGTAAACATAAAGGTTGTTACCACCCCTGCCCAACAAGCTTTTCTATTTGTTCTTTACTGTTATGTCCTCATTCAGCAGAAATCTTCCTCCCCTGATTCCACCCCTTCCCTCATTATGCCCGTACTTTCTGTCCACCTCCTCTATTCATTGAAACCGGTACTAAAGCTTCTATGAATGAAACTTGATCTGTGAATATAGGGAGCAGACCTTTCAATCATCCGCATGTCCTCCATTCATAGATCATGTTTCCTTGATATAAATGTTGGTTGCACTAGAACTTGCTCCTCTAGTGTGTGTTCAATTCAGACTCTCTGCCAGCTGCTTCACCACCTGTAGAGGTAACCAATCACTAGGATTCAGGATAGGTGCCCTCTGTGAATGTAGTCATGTGGGAGTAGTGTCTTACCAGTTGAGCTTGTATCTGAGAAACCCTTGCTGGAACTTCCTGCGATGGACATCTCCTGTCAAGAAAGTTATGACCATTCTGTTGATCAAAGATACATTGTGGTCCTCCTGTTGAGAAAGAACAGTCCTTGGACACTTAGTTGTCCTGCCCAAGTGAGCCACTAGAG
The DNA here is from genome assembly GCF_042186555.1 of Aquarana catesbeiana. Lineage (NCBI taxonomy): Eukaryota > Metazoa > Chordata > Amphibia > Anura > Ranidae > Aquarana > Aquarana catesbeiana. The sequence continues at coordinate 272,357,879 of NC_133331.1, read as the reverse complement.
GACTCAAATGTGTTGGAAGGTGTAGCCATGGCATGTACTGGAGGTAGCTGTAAGAGCCAAATTGGAGGAACTCCCTAAAGCCAGCTGGAGGTGCTGCAGAACAAGAATGTACCAGGTGGGTTAGAGATGATCAGAGCAACATAGATCATACACAGCAGCAAGGGGTTACATCTAATGAGGCTTGTCATATTGGCTTGTCAAGCTGTTGCACTGTTATATGTGAGTGCATTTGCCAATTACTTTATTTGTATTAAAAGTGATTTTAAGTTATATAACACTATTTGGAGCATTGTATGTTTTTTTCATGTGCTGTCTAAAAACTATATGATGTGGATAATGTGGGTAGGAGCTGGAGGTGGTGCAGAACCATTTAGGAACAAATATCCCTTAAAAGCTGCATAAGACCTGAAATACCAGTAGGGTCATACAACTCTAGTGAGTTTAAAACCAAGCCCAGGTGGTGGACACTTGCTAGGATTTTGAATTTTCACATTCACAAGAGGATGAAGATAACAAGGATTTTTTATAGACACTTTGAGTTTTGTGATCATCTTTCACTTATGGTTTTTAATAACGAATTTGGGGGTATGTTATAACATACAACCCCTGGCAAAAATTATGGAATCACCCTGTAAATTTTAATTACAAACACTAACACCTGCATCAGATGAAATCTGCTTGTTAGTATGTAGGTAAAAAGGAGTGATCACACCTTGGAGAGCTGTTGCAACAAGTGGACTGACATGAAGCATGGCTCCAACACCAGAGATGTCAATTGAAAAAAAGGAGAGGATTATCAAACTCCCTAAAGAGGGTAAATCATCACGCAGTGTTGCACAAGATGTTGGTTGTTCACAGTCGGCTGTGTCTAAAACATGGACCAAATACAAACAACATGGGAAGATGGTTAAAGGCAAGCATACTGGTAGACCAAGGAAGACATCAAAGCGTCAAGACAGAAAACTTAAAGCAATATGCCTTGAAAACAAAAAATGTACAACAAAACAAATGAGGAACAAATGGGAGGAAACTGGAGTCAACATCTGTGACCGAACTGTAAGAAATAGGAAATGGGATTTACATACAGAAAAGCTAAAAGAAAGCCATCTCTAACACCTAAACACAAAAAAAACAAGGTTACAATGGGCTAAGGAAAGGCAATCGTGGACTGTGGATGATTGGATTTCTGTCTTGACGCTTTGATGTCTTCCTTGGTCTACCAGTATGCTTGCCTTTAACCACCTTCCCATGTTGTTTGTATTTGGTCCTTGTTTTAGACACAGCCGACTGTGAACAACCAACACCTTGTGCAACACTGCGTGATGATTTACCCTCTTTAAGGAGTTTGATAATCCTCTCCTTTTTTTCAATTGACATCTCTGGTGTTGGAGCCATGCTTCATGTCAGTTCACTTGTTGCAACAGCTCTTCAAGGTGTGATTACTCCTTTTTACCTACATACTAACAAGCAGATTTCATCTGATGCAGGTGTTAGTGTTTGTAATGAAAATTTACAGGGTGATTCCATAATTTTTTCCTCAGAATTGAGTGATTCCATAATTTATTCCCTGTGCTTGTTCTATAAATCTAACTGTTACTGGCCACCACAATTATTTTTCTTGATTTCTTTTAATATTTCTTAAAGCCAGAAAGTTGCCATTTGAAATGCCTTTAGTTTTTGGCCATGTCTGTGATCTGCTTTTTTTCTACAACAATAAACAACTGAAGGAACATCCTCAGGGACTGGTGATTCCATAATTTTGCCAGGGGTTGTATGTTTGGGAAAATGTATGCAGAGGCGGCTGTGGGCTTTGTGAGGCCTTAGGCAAAACTTAGACATGAGGCCCCACTCACGCCTGCAATAGAAAAAATAATTCAAGTAAAATCTGTTACCTGCTTAAAAATGTACATTGTGGAAATCAATAAAAATCAATGGTTAAAAAATAAATAAACAAATAAATAATTCAAGCGATAAAAATTAACTGTATAAACTTCATATATTAAAAACCTTAAAGTGCTGTTGTCAGTGTCCTCTATCTCAACACTGGCGTCCATGTGCTCTCAGTGCTGGTGTTGGGGCACTCTATCTCAGTACAGTGTGTCTTGGAGCTGGTGTCAGTGTCCTCTATCTCCATGTCCTTTATCTCAGTGCTGGTGTCATCTCACTCTTTCTTAGTGCACTCTGTCTTGGTGCTGGAGTCAGTGTCCTCTATCTCAACGTTGGTGTCAGTGCTGGCATGCTCTCAGTGCTGGTGTCAGTGTTCTCTATCTCAGTGCTGGTTTCAGTGTTCTCTATCTCAGTGCTGGTATCAGTGCTGGCATGCTCTCAGTGCTGGTGTCAGTGCTCTCTATCTCAATGCTGGTGTCAGTGCTGGCATGCTCTCAGTACTGGTTTTAGTGTTCTTTATCTCAGTGCTGGTGTCAGTGCTCTCTATCTCAGTGCTGGTGTCAGTGCTCTCTATCTCAATGCTGGTGTCAGTGTTCTCTATCTTGGTGCTGTCAGTGTTCTCTATCTCTGTGCTGAAGTCAGTGTCCTCTATCTCAGTGGGTGTCAGTGCTCTGTCTCTCTTAGTGCTGGTGTCAGTGCACACTCTCTTAGTGCTGGTGTCAGTGCTCTGTCCCTCTCTTAATGCTGGTGTCAGTGCACACTCTCTTAGTGCTGGTGTAAGTGTACACTCTTTTAGAGCTGGTGTCAGTGCTCTGTCTCTCTTAGTGCTGGTGTCAGTGCATACTCTCTTAGTGCTGGTGTCAGTGCACACTCTCTTAGTGCTGGTGTCAGTGCTCTGTCTCTATCAGTGCTGTACTCACACAGAGCTCCCTGAACACTGTCTCGTAGAAGAGAAGGGGCTGTGCAAGTTTCACAACCTCAGAGATCTCATCATCCCCGTCGGGCAGCAGTAGGTCCCCCGGGACCCCCTGTAGGGAAAGAGCTCCTGATAGGAGATAGCCGTGATAGAAGCTGATCATGAGCAGTACCATTGCAGAATGAAGAGCACCTTGCCCACCATGGCTGAGGATCAGCACTGGACTGAGCTTGGACCTCCTGACCACCGCAGCAGAGCCCTGGGTGGCCGGGGATGAGGGGTGGGGTGGAGGGGGGTCAGGGGGACCCGGGCTGTCAATCACAGGCGGGCACACTGGGACACTGGCAGAGGACTGAGCAGACCTGACTGTTTAGGAACTCCATATAAGCAGGAGGTGATCACTCTGAGATCTGTACACAGGAGCTGATATACAGAGAATGGTGATGATTGCACTGTGCTCTCCATCAATAGCGTACCTAGAACCTTCAAGACCCCGGTGCAAGAAACCATGAATAGCCCCCCTGACCCCTAGCCAGGGCCCCTTCCTCGGAGCCTGGTGGTGGAACTCCAGGGCCCGGTCACAAGTATGACCTTTGTGAGCCCTGTAGTTCTGCCACTGGTAGTAGTTTTTTAATTTTTTTTTACAGTTTTTTATTTATTTATTATGTTTTACAATTTTTTAGGAGCCCCTTTGGGGGACTTTGGTGAGGTATCACAGGTCTAAACAGACCTTTCATGTTCCGCCTTTGATACAAAGAAGGAGATTGATGACGCAGCCCTCAATCTCCCTCTCTGCAACCTCAGCTACACAGAATGAATGGAAAGGAATACAGTAGCTCTGAACAGAATTTTCTGTCAATTCCAAAACTGAAGCACAGAAAACACGATTTACTAGCCACAGTTATGAATGAACAGAGTCAGTGATCGGTACAGATCACTGACTCTCCATTCAGAAAAAGAATGGGCCGAAAATGGCACGTTTACCGGACCATTCCCCATTCTCATTCCTGACAGATCCCCTGCAGCAGCTAGCAGGAGAGAGGAGGGGGGAACCCAGTAAGGCTGCAGGGGTCACATAGGGGGTGGAGAGCACATTGGGGACAGTGGAAAAAAGCAGGATAGGAGGAGCGGCGGTGATGGCTGCATATAAAGGAATTGATCTCTCCTTTGGATTTTACTGCCCCCTCCTGGTACCCTAGGGTGGCTGACACCAGCCCTGCCAGCCAGTGTTATCTGGAGATGGGGTTCCTGTCCTTAGGGGAGATGGGGTCCTGGTGCCCAGGGCTAGATGGGATCCCTTTCCCCAGGAGAGATGGCGGGGGCCCTGACGCCAGGGGAGATGATGGGGGCCCTGTCCCCAGGGGAAATGATGGGGGCCCTGTCCCCAGGGGAGATGGTCCTGTCCCCAGGAAAGATGAGGACCCAATCCCCAGGGAAGATGGTGGGGGCCCTGTCCCCAGAGAAGAAGGGGTCCCTGTTGCCAGGGGAGATAATGGGGACCCTGTCCCCAGGGGAGATGGTTGGGGCCCTGTCCTCAAGGGAAATGGGGGCCCTGTTCCCAGGGGAGATGAAGGGGTCCCTGTTGCCAGGGGATATGATGGGGCCCTGTCCTCAAGGGAGATGGGGAATCTGTCCCCAGGAGAGAAGAAGTCCCTGTCCCCAGGAGAGAAGGGGTCCCTGTCCCCAAGTGAGAAGAGGTCCCTGTCCCCAAGTGAGAAGAGGTCCCTGTCTCCAAGTGAGAAGGGGGTCCCCTGTCCCCAAGTGAGAAGGGGTCCTCCACAGACAGGGTGATCAGCATCAGCATATCTCCGCCGAGGCGAGGGAGTTCTGTGTATGATGGGGGGGAGGTGGGAGCTGGCAGACAAACTTGTGGGGGCGGGACTCTGGCTGGGGAGGACACTGAGCTGAGCGGCGCTGCATTAAGCAGGAGAGAGGAACCCGAGGAGCCGGCCGAGGACACGGGCAGGGAATGTGAAACATAGCAGCCAGTGCAGTAGGGCAGGGAGCTCTGCTACAGAGGTGGCTCTTCAATTATTCAAATTAGGTGGCCGTGAGGCCCCTGAGTGCGAGGCCTCAGGCGACCACCTAATTTGCCTAATTAGAGAGCCGCCTCTGAATATATGTTTCGACATGTGAGTATCATGCTGCCTATTTTTTATATAATGCAATTTACGAATGAGTTGAATTTGCTATGTGTCTGGATCTACTGGTCAATTTGATATGCTTTTATCACTTAAGCTGATCCCATTTTAGGTGTTTTTTTTGTTAAATGCTCAGTTTAAAATGGCCAGACATGTGATGGCATGCTGTAAGTTTCATTGATTTTATCATAGTTTGCAGATGATTAAACAATATATATTTTTCATTATTCTTTTGTCCTATGCAGTATCTCATTGCAGCAGGGTTAACACTGGCAGCTGAAAGCAAACAAAACCGCTGTCTGGTAAGTTGTCTGTGTTAATAGAATAAAGAAATGTTTTGTGATTATATATGAATATAGGCAGAAAGTGCAAAGTACAGTAATGAATGGCAATCGATCAGGTTTTCATATTGCAGGTAGGCTAGCCAGAAACAAAAGACAGTGCTCACTCAACAGAGATCAGATCCTTCGGCTTATTATTATTATCTGCCAAAAAGATAAGATGGAAAATAACACTTCCAGGTACAGGAAGTGTGCTGTCATTCTTATGTACCATGATTTGATTATCTTAGGCAAATTACATATTTGTATTTGTTTTATGAACATGCAAAACAATTCAGCTTGACGTTACTGTATACGTCCAAGGATTTAGAACACCATGTTCCCCAACTGTACCTCATTTGTCTAACCCTTAAATTATTCTACCTGTATTTTGAAAAGCCAAAATAAAGGAAGCGATCAAAAAAATTGGGTTTAACAAATTATTTTTTGTACATTTATCCCCATGTCTCCATGTTAAAGTGTTAAACAGCAACGTGCTTGTGCTGTGTAATCTGCCCCACTTTATACCGTAAAAAATCTGCCTGTTCCTGCCACTTCCTGTATCCTCCTCTCTGCACTGACCACGATAACCACCATGGCCAGAGTACGTCCCTCCGTCATCCACAGCCCTGCTCTCCCTCACCCCCCTCCTCCCTGCCTGTCAGCTCTGTGTCTCTGTCTACACCACCCCCCCCCCCCCGACTCTATTTGTAAAATAAAAAATTATAAATGCTTACTGTTAGCCCCTCTATTATTATTATTATTATTATTATTATTATTATTATAATACAGGATTATAGCCTGGTTTAGCACACTGTTTTATTCTTTTATAAAAACGAGGCTAGTAAATACCTGTTCAGGCCAGTCACATGACTCTTAGCCAGTTTCCAGGGCTACTGCAGGAGGGGCCATGTGACCTCCCCAGTTGAAGCCAGAGGGAGATCTCAGACCCTACCTGCAGAAGCCATCCATCGGAGCTGGAGGTGTACAGCGGCCGCGAGTCATGTGACCGGTCTGAAGATAGCTCTAAACAGGTATTTACATGCCTCGTTTTTATAAAAGATTTATACAACATGCTATACCAGGCTCTAATAGAGGGACTGCCATAGACCTAAATGAATGGGTTAACAAACACTTTAAGGCGTAGCAAGGCCATGTTTTTTGCAGATATAATTTGTGTTATAATGTGGCCCTCTTTCCCATCTCAAAAGGTTGGACGATATGGAACATTTTAATTTTTCCAGTTTTTAATTGACATTTAGGCAGTTTAATGTCTCAGTTGCTGTGAAAATTATACCATAAAGCAAATAAACAACATTTTCAGATATAATAGCCAAACACACTTGTGGCATTCTTCCTACATTGGAAATATAATATTGTTTAGAAAGTTTTTCCTAACGCCACTGCAGAAGTGCTCACAACTGTGTTGTACACGTAGGTTTCTTTTCTTTTTAGTTTTCTGTCCAGTTCATTCCAAACCAGCTCGATGGGATATAAGTTTAGAGACATAGCCTGGATGCATATGCACCCATGACCAGCGAAGCGTAGTTTGCTGTAGTAGGCCTTTTGGTTCAGGGTGCCAGTCACTGTGTTAAAGTTGCCAACTCTGGATTCAGCAAAAGAGTACAAGACCACCTCCCCATATGTCTGACAGCTAAAGTCACAGTTCTTCAATTTGCAGATGGGCACTGATAAGACTGCAGTGATGAGCAAGGCTGCAGTTGGGCACTGATCAGGCTGCAGTGAGGAGCAAGGCTGCAGATGGGCACTATTTAGGCTACAGTGAGGAGCAATACTGCAGATGGGCACTAATCAGGCTGCAGTGAGGAGCAAGGCTGCAGATGGGCACTGATTAGACTGCAGTGAGGAGCAAGGCTGCAGATGGGCACAGATCAGACTGCAGATGGGCACAGATCAGGCTGCATTGAAGCTGCAGATGGGCACAGATCAGGCTGCATTGAGGCTGCAGATGGGCATTAATCAGGCTGCATTGATGCTCACTGATCATTATTTTGCTTCAAAGTGGTTTATTTAAAAAAACGTTTTTTTTTCCTGAAACTTCCCTCTTAAATTGGGGTGCGTGTTATACGCCGATAAATATGGTAACTATATATATATATATATATATATATATATATATATATATATATATATATATATATATATACACATGGCTGTGTTTAGCTCTAGTAAACTTCTGACTTAGCAAGATTTTTTTTTAAATCTAGCATGCCGATATGT